>NC_090924.1:44106794-44752342 GCF_040938575.1 Ambystoma mexicanum | reverse complement strand
GTCCGCCCAGAGTAGCTCGAGGACCAGGCTTTTCAATTTTTTAAAGAAGGTTTGTTGCAGCAGCAAAGGAATATTGTTGAATAAATATATTAGTTTTGGTAGGATCACCATCTTCACCAGGGAGACCCTTCCCCAGAGGGTTAGTGGCAGCGACTTCCATCGGGAAATCCTGTCTTGAATGGATTTGACCACTTATTCGTAATTATCCCGAAACACTTCTTGACAATTTAGAGATAGTTGCATCCCCAGGTACCGGACCTTGGAGGCTTTCCAAGTAAGCTGGAAGTCGTCTGGAAACTGTTTGGTGGCTGGGGTCAGTGGGAATACAATGGATTTTGACTGGTTGATTTTTAATCCTGAGGCTGCCCCAAACTTGATGACTTCTCTCATGACTGGATTTAGATTAACTTCTGGGTCACAGATAAACAGAGCAACGTCATCGGCGTAGAGAGAAATGATGAGCTTGTGAGGGCCTATGATGAGTCCCCTTTGCAGTCGCTGCTCCCGGAGTTTGGAGGCCAGTGGTTCCATCACTTTAGATCTATTGGAGCTGACTTGGCTGTGCCAACAATAATACTCGCACGTGGTTTGGAGTATAGGAGTGAAACCAGGTTGATAAAACGGGCTCCCAGGCCCATCCTGGTGAGAACCATGAACAGAAACGGCCACTCCACCGAGTCGAAGGCCTTTTCGGCATCGAGGAGAACCGCCACAGCCTGCAGCGTGGGGTCCAGTGCGGCGATGACACCGAACATTCTCCTGATTCCAAACGTCGTGTTGCGACCTGGTATGAAGCCGGCTTGGTCTGCCAGTACGAGGAATGGCATCAATGGCATTAACCTTCCTGCCAGCACTTTGGCGAGTATTTTGTTGTCAAGATTGAGGAGAGATATTGGTCTGCAGGATGAGCAATCTTCCGGAGATTTGCCTGGTTTGTGCAGCAGGATGACATTGGCTTCACAGGTAGTGGGAGGGAGGTGACCCTTTTCCAGCGCTTCTTCATAAACGGCCGCCAAGAGGGGGGCCAGGGTGCCCGCAAATGACTTGTAAAATTCACCCGTCAGGCCATCCGGGCCTGGCGCCTTGGAGCTGGGGAAGGACTCTATGGCCTCTATTATCTCTTCTTGCGTAATCAGTTCATTTAAGGGTTCTCGGAGAGACTGGTCGACCCAATACAGTTCTGTGTCCTCTAGGTACTCCAATGGGGCGGTCGAGGACTGGCTCATTTTTGCACTTTAGAGATCTTGATAGAAGATCCTGAATTCCTCCGCTATTTTTTCATCAGTGTACACTGCATTGCCTAGTTTGGTCCGAATCTGTTCTATTTGGGCAAGTTTGTTATCCGCTATGATTAAGTTTGCTAGAAGGGCGTCTGGCTTTTGGCCCTCCCCGTATTGACGAACTTGGCTATTGCGATTCAGGAATTTGACCTCTCGGTCAGCTGCGAGATTGAATTTTAGCAGTTCTTCCTTCAAAGCTGCTGATGTTTTGGGATCCGCCCCGTTCGCGGCTTGGAGCTCTAGGAGCTTTAGCTTCTCCTCGCTGATTGTGAGCTTGTGACTGATGAGCTTGAGGATGCGGTTTTCCTTGGCGTGACAGACTCCTCTGATGAAGCATTTTAGGGACTCCCAGATTGTGCCTGCGGAGGGGACAAATCCGACGTTGGCTTCGAGAAACACGTTGATCTCCTCCCTCAGTTCAGAGGCAAACACCTCATCTCTCAATGAGCCTGCCTTGAAACGCCACCGTTGAAGTGGTGGAGTGGGAGCGGAGTGCGTAACATTGAGGAAGAGAGGGGAGTGATCGGAGAGCATTCTCGGATGTATGCAACATCGTCCACTTGACAATGGACCACCCGCTGAGACGAAGAAGTAGTCGATCCGGGAGCTCGTGTTGTGTGCCGGTGAGTGGAACGTGAATTCACGCGACTCACCGTTCGAGACCCTCCATACGTCTAGCAGATTGAAAGCATTGCAGATTTCTTTTATTTGAAGTCCCGCTTTGGTAGGAGGCTGATGAGAGGCTTTCGATCTGTCCCTTATTGGATCTAATACCGTGTTCATATCCCCGCCCCAGATTATGGTTGCTGGGTCTTGCTTGGAGAGCTGGGTAAGCACCCATCCAAAGTTGTCTGGACCATCTGTGTTTGGAGCATAGGAGTTAACAAAGGTCACTTTCTGGCCTGCTATGATACCGCTCACAAGGATCGCTCTCCCTTCAGTGTCTTTCGCCGTTCGGATCAACCGGAAGCTCAACCTCCTGTGTATATGAATAGCGACTCCTCTGGAGTAGGTTGAGTAAGAAGAGTAGTATCTGTGGCAAACCCAGCTCTTGGCCCACTGGTGGTCTTTCCCCGGGAGAAGATGCGTCTCCTGAATCATGGCCACGTCTACTTCGTGACGTCTAAGGTATTGTAGTATTTTCCTGGTTTTAACTGAAATATTGCCGCCTCTTATGTTCCATGTCAGAACGTTGAATGGGTCGGGAAAAACTTTCTATTTGGCTGCAATTCATTAACCGAAGTTAGCCTTGGTGTGGCATCCGGACGAGGTCTGCTAGATTTGTTGCTTAAAGAATGGACCGTTGCTTGACAAGACGACACTGATCTCTGATTGGGAGACAGAGAGCCGGGAGATGGTTGTGAACTGGTGGCGCAGAATTTTCTTGATGAACTCTGAGGGAACGGTCCACGGGCAAACCCCAACTGGCCCGTGGCGTTTCTTTCTTTTGAATGGGCAACCCCCAACTGGCCCACAGAGAGACCCCTCGTTAACCAAATAGAACAGAAAGCGCACATGTGCATGCCATGTCGCTGCTCAAACTGTACCCCGCAAGTACTCAGCATAAAAACCAACTGGTCGCCGAGATAACCTCCGAGAATGAACTGGTGCTGTGCTAGGGGTGCCTGGGGCTCTCCAAGCTTCCCTGCCCCGCGTTGTATTCCTAATGAATTGTACCTGTACTTATTGCATCATATCGTAAGCTTGTAAAACGACTCTGGTCGCTCCAATTTATGGTGGATTCCTGAGGATTCTGTCTCTTTGGGGCCTGGGTCGGTTGGGATTCGGATCAGTGCAGCCTATCTGGTCAAGAAACATGCTTGCGTCGTCTGGTGATTGGAAGAAGTGGACCCTCTCCCCTTGCTATACTCTGAGCCGTGCAGGAAAGAGCATCGAGTAGGGTAGTTGATTGGCTCTGAGTCTTTGTTTGATGGTGGTAAAGGATTTCCTCTGGGTTTGTACTGTGGGAGAGAAGTCCAGATAGAAGTGAATTTTGTCTCCTTCATGAAGAAGTTCTCCTTTCTCTCTAGCCAGTCGTAGGATGGTTTCTTGATCCTTGTAGTTGAGCAACCTTGCGATGACTGGCCTAGGCGGAGCACCGGGGGCAGGTCTAGTAGATGGAATCCTGTGTGCTCTCTCTACTAAAAATATTGGGGACAATGATTGTCTGCTGAGGAGTGATGTGCAGAGGGACTCCACAAACTCCTCCATTTTACCTTGCAGCTGCTGTTCCCTCACCCCAATGATTCTTATGTTGTTCCTCCTTGATCGACCTTCCAAGTCCTCGCATTTGGCAATTGTCGTTTTCATTTGGGCTTCCAGCTGCGAGACTTTCGTTGAGAGGGACGCTGTGCCATCATCTAGATTAGACACTCTTTGCTCGACCTCATTTAAACGTTCTGAGTGCGTGCCCATGTGGTGTTGAAGGAGGTCAACCTTGGAGGCGAGGCCATCCATTTTATTATTTAGATTTCCAATGCCAGCTTTCAATTCCAAAAGGAGTTCTTTGATTTCAGATGAGTTATCCTCTGGCTCCATCTGGGGTGAGTGGCTAAGGGTGGGTATCTGGTCCTCGCGCTGTTTGGGGTCTTTAGGAGTCGCACCACCCTCAAAGGTTAATTTCCTCTGGGATTTATCGTTTTTCCCCATTTCTAATGCGGAGCTGTTGGTGCCTGTTTGAGTCCAGCTGTACTTTGCTGTTTCAGGGGTGTTCCGTGAGCTCACCCAGGGGAGCTAGGATTTGTCCAGCTGGTCAGGTTTGGTGGGGTTTAGGTATATTGAGGAGTAGTTCCACACTGTTGAGCTGCGCTTTTCATGCTCCGCGGGGCTGTCTTGGTTGACAAGGGGGGAGAGGATTGTACTCCGCCGTGGTGTCCAATGCCTCCGAAAGTAGACTCCCCCGAGGGTGGTGCTGACACAGGGGAGGGGATGTCTTCAATGTGCTTTAACTGGATCACCTGTTACAGGTGTCTCTGTGACTGTTTGGCAGACACCCGAGTGTTGGAGAGATTCCGGCTAGGCAGTTCGGTGCGCGCCGGGGCACCCGAGGGAAGCAGGAAAGCTACCCCCCAAGTGCGGCGTGTGACACTCTCAAAATGGTGCCAGAGGTAGCGGTGGAGGGGGAGAGCCCCTCTTGAAGCCCAGCGTGAGCTCCCCGCAGAAATGACCGGCAGCCTTAATCTTCCAGTGAGGTGCACTGGGGACCGCTCGCTCCAACGTCCCTCACTGGGCCCCAGGGGCGCGATTCCGGCCTCTTCTAACGATGGTGTTCTCTGAAGGAATGGGTGTCTCCCTGCACACCCCGCAGTGGAGCCGGGGCTCTCTGCGAGCAGGCGCCGCCGATGAAACCGCGGAGGTGAGGCTGAGAGGGAGGAGGGGTGGGCTGGCCCGGGGGGGCCCAACACTATCACGGAGCCCGACCTCCCCCCTCCTCCGTACCTTGTGTCCTGTCCTGTCTGTTCCGACTGCCTCTCGCCGCTGGTCGCCGAGGTCTGCAGCTGCAGCCGCAGGGGGGCCTCGCAATGGTCCTGGCCGTCTCAGGCGCCAGGGGGGCTTCGCCGGGTGGGGGGGGCAGGCTCCGGCCGCAGCGGCGCTCCGGGAGGTCAAGCGCCGGGCCCCTCCTCTGCCAAGTCTCCGCGGCTCCCCGCAGCGCCGGTGGGCGGGGGGCTGGACCCGGCCACTTCACCAGACTGGATCCGGGGAGGAGTGGGAGCGTTCTCACCCCCGGTGCAACACAGGCCGGTCCCCGCCGACAACACCGCCCACTCCACGCCGCAAGCCCGCCTCCGGCACCCCTCATCAAACACATCAGGGGCACCTGCCACCTAAACAAATACAGTATTTGACCTATCTCTTACTCCACAACCCTCCCCAAGCACTTCTGCACACCAACACACTCCCCAAAATTGCATTTTGCCTCTGTTCGCCGCCGCACTGTCAGCGGACCCAAGATGGCGGGTGCATCGAAACAATGTGACGCACCTTACGCCTCACCCTAGCCAATCGGTGAACACGTTGCGTGGCCGCGGACATGATGCAAGCTGATTAGCCAATTGGTGTCCTGTCCGCGGAATGAACAGGGAAGTGTGCCGGCGGAGCGGACATAGATATCACTAAACTTTTTGCCTTACGGTTTGGCCATTTTAAAAATAACTACTGGACAGATTTACACGAAATTAACAAAAGCATACTTTCAGAACTAAGCCGCCACTCCTGCCGCAAATTTGGTGGAAATCCATCCAACGGTTTGAGCTGTAGGCATGCGCAAAGTTTTTTCCCATTATGTTTAGGGGAACAAAAGAAATGTAGGGACCGCCTATAACTTTGCCCCCCTGGGACCAAACCTCACCAAAGTTTGCAAAAAGATTCAGAGTAGGCCATATATTTTTTTTTCAAAGTTTGGTGAGGATTCGTCTAGGCAGAGTGAAGTTATAAACCGCACCCCTCCGAAGTCCCGGTGCACGGCTCACGGGTCCACCCCGCAGCGTCAGCCGTCCCGCCAGGCAGGCTGGGCAGAGCTCTGACTCAAGGCCACACCGGGCCCGCGCAAGCAAGGAATGGCTGATTTTCGCCCAATTGTCAGTGGCAGGCAGCTGGGCAGAACGGGAGACCAGGAGTCGGGGAATTGGGCTGGAGAAGTACAGGTAAAGGCAGGATTGTAAAGGATTAATAAGGGGCTATGACGGGAGCTTATACCAGTGCGGCCATCTTGGATGGCCCTCTAGCGCCCTCTATAAAACAATACTTTTAAAGGAAAAAGCAAAACTGTACAATTTGTAAAGTACTTTTATTTCACAATAAACACTCCGAGAACATCCGGCGATTGCCATATTCAAGCAAATAGGTAATTATTTTCTTCATTCTCGATCCACATGTTTATCATAAGTCATGCGGTGTCCCTTTTGGGTATAAGAACTCATTGAACTCACTGTAAATTGCAAGCTTTTGGCATGAACTTGGCGCTAGGCCACCATAATCAATGTCAAGTTGCTCCTTATCGCTGGTACTGCGTACGGGCATATGGGCCCGTGGCAATCATCCCAAAAAAGCGTCAAAGTGATTCACCCATTCACGTGTATCTGTAGCGGACAGTAAAAAAAAACATCAGTTGGTATCTGGAATCAATGACAATCCCAGAAAGCCAAGATGTAGCTGTTTAAAAAAAAATAACAGAAATGTGTCTCAGTAGCCAATCTTTATTACAGTTTACAATTTAACCATTAATTTGGACCCCCTGTTACAACAATTGATAAACACAAACATGAAACAATGTGAACTCAGACAAAACAATGTGCAAAGTACTCTTCAGTTTGCTTTAAAAGTTACTCTATGGACTATGATCAGCTCCAAATGGGATGCTGAGGCTAACGCTGCAATCAGGGAGCAAGATAAAACCAAAAAGAACACATAGACAGAATTTTAATTAAATATTAGTGTTGAATTACGTGTTTGTGCAACCTGGGGGAACACACTACTGGACTACACGCATCTTGATGCTGCACTGCCCATGTGCCCAGAACAAAACAAACTACACACACAAGTTTTAATTGCATGTCGTTGCAATATGCCACACACAACAAACAATACAATGTAACTCACCAATAATGTCACCGAATGATAATTTGACTAGTTTGTGTATAAAATCATCCAAAGTAAAACTTACGTAATATTCGGCATATCCATTCTATCGGCGTAACGCAGGCACTCCTTTCTGTTCTATGAATTTTCATAAAATGAAATTACATGTTCCTTTGTCCAATTTTTGAATGGTGAACATTATCATATTTGAAAGTCTTACATCCCTCCCTTCATGGATTTCTTTCGAATCCTCCCTTTGTTTCAAGGTCGAAAAACAATCGAACCTTATACTGTGTACCATGCGTGGGTTTCTCAGCTAGGAAACAAAAATTCAACGTCACTGACCTTCACTCAGAATGGGAGCAGATAGCCCTTCACACCACAGTGGCATGACAAATATTTTTGAAAAATATATGACTTGTTTGCTACCATTCACCAATGCTGGCAACATTTCTACGGATTTATTTTGTTTCTCTGGAGAACTTTGCACTCTCCCAGGGACTCCCACAGTCAGGCCACACCACCTGTCACCTCATCCCATCTCCTCTTCAAACGGCAAATCACATAAACATTTTTGAAAGGAGCAAGTCTCGAGCCCTGACAAAAAGTGGTCGTATGAGAATGTCCGAGCAAACCCCGATGCAAGCCTCTCCAGCCACGCCGCGGACCCTGACCCCAATGACCGAAGTTATATATTAGTGGGCTATAATTTGCACACGTGTATTTGTACTATCCCACTTTCGGTCACTAGCAAGATGAACGGTGTGGGCGTCTTGCCATCTTACAAATACAAACACATAGTAAATACATAATAGTAATGCCTTCATGTTAGAATGCAGATGGTACCAAAAACAACTGAAAGCTAACTGTATTTACAAATGGTAAACTATCACTTGGTAAAAAAACCTTCACAACAGTAGGTATAATCTACCATGTAGCAGCCACAACCAATACACGTCACTACACTGCTTATATAGAAAAAAAGTGTGGATGGGTGAAATGTAATGATAACAACATTACTGTAAAACAGAGAATGAGAAGGTCTGCGACCTACCTCAATAAACCACACCCTGCATCTTCTTCTTTCCACCTTCTGAGGACAAAAAACAAAACTATTGTCCCATATTGCCCTAGGTACTAAACCAGAAAACATAACCTTGACATTTGGAAGTATTTTCATTACTGCCTGAACCAAATGTTCCAAATCTGCCAACAAGGTAGGGGTACTGACATACCCCAAATACAAAGCACCACAGTGCAAAACAACTACATGTGCAATGTTGACCCTGCCCATATTTCCACAAACTTGAACAATTCCCTGCACAATAAAAACAGGCACAGTGTTCCACACCACCTCCACTCCTTTAACATCAAAATTGTTTGCCACATTCCTACATTTAACATACTACTCCAAACCATGCACACACATATCTCCAACCACCAACACCCTGATGTTCTCCACCTATACCATCTTCACTACACACAGCCTCTTTCAACACAAAACACAACCTCAACATCTGATTGGCTGATCCCTACAGTCCCCTTTATATGCTGCATTTGCTGAGAAACCCCGGATGTTGCACGGCTTGCCCATGGATGGACACCTGCGATGTCCAAAGAGAGCGTAACACTGGGGCAGCCCTTCTAACCTTTCCACTTCACTTTGCGCACTATTTCCTCATTGGCTTCTGTTAAACAGTCACACAATCATCCACCAATCACATCCAAGAACTCTACATATAACTCTATCATCACACATCAGCACTTTAGATGTACTATTTATCACTCTCAGTACAATTCGGCTGTCACAGCAACAGATCTACAGCATCAACTACTATAAAACTGCCCAATATTTCTACTTGCAGATTCATGCACATCCACATGCATGAACACAGACTACAGGTATGAATATTTTCTATACAGTACATGTACAGTTCTTCTAAGAATAAATATAAACAGAGTAACTGCCACTTACCCTGTATAAACTGTAAAATGACCTAACTGTCATTTATCCCATCTGCTATGATGAAGTGTCAATTGCAAATCTGTCTCCTCTCCAAATTTTTGTTTACTCACACAGCTATCTAAAAATGTTTTATTTCATATTAAAAGATGGCAGAAATAGCAGTATAATTATGAAAAAAGACTGTCCAGTGTGTTATAAAATTACACACAGCCAGGATGAGTACATGCATCTTCAGTCAAGCACACACACAGACAATATCATTGCAAAGGCTCCCAGCTCAAACAACACCACTGCCTCTATATGAAATCCTACTCCTTTATTTCCCACACCTTCACAAATGCATACATTGCATACTTTTCTGTACAATCTCTGCCATTTACCCTGTAAAAATAGCAAAAAATGCATATGATTATTTCTTCTACCTCTTACCAGCCAATAACATAACATTAAACAACAATTGTGCTCTATACGTTTACTATTATACTCATTTGTAAAACATATTCAACTAACAGATTCTAAATAAAATATACATGATGCACATAGGCAATGAAAGTGCATATGGATACTATGCTCAGCTGTAAGAAAACACTACTACTACAAAAACAAAAGAAACAATGTCTACATTAACACAAGTGCTATAAACACACATATTCACTAACTTCTTAATTTTACAATTGCAGTGAAGTCCACTCTCCTGAAAGGTAGCAGTGTAAACAGCGACGTTGAAGAAACCTACTCTTTCCATACAAAGAGTAAGTACAATACTAACATAATGTTCTAACTGTTACTCAAGCACACTAGCATTTTACTGTTGTAGAACAAAGAAGTGTATTACCCTTTTCCATACGTATAGTCACACACAAGTACAAGAATAACCTTCCCAACTTGATATAGCTGCCCATTGCACAATCACACACCTCCACAATCATCCTTACCATCATACTCAGACACTCATGCACAAAGCACGCATACATGGCACAACAGCCCATTCCACACTTTTGTTTTTTCTCTAACAAACCCCAAAGAATGCCTACCAAAACCAACTCCGTAGAAAGCAATGCAGAAATGGAGCAAATCAAAATAAAAGTGTCAAAAATAATTATCCATCTCTACCAGATTTTGTACAAAAATTTCAAACAATACAGCTAATACAGTCATCACACGAAACAAAACAAGCTTTCAGTAGAGACACTTTCGCTCCTCTATCAAAATGTAAAACGAAACAAAAAGTGATTAACAAGACTTCAGCTACCACTACTACTAACGCTGCACCTACAAATCTTGCTATAGTAACAACTCACCATAGAAAAAAAATATTCTACAAAAAAAGTTCTGCCACAGACTCCTTCAGAACCTTATAAAAACAAGAGAGAAATCGTGGACAAACCTTAAAACCTACCATAGAAAAGTAATCCTAAAAGCTCTCATAGGCAGTGCAATCCTTCTCAAAAGGAAGTTATTTATTTTATTTTTAAACAGAATGAAACCACTAAGAAAACTAATTACTAAATTACAAAAAACACTTCTAAAAAAAACTGAATATCAACAAAAATAGCTCCTTAAACATCTGTGGAGTTCAATGGAGTCCCACCACGAGCACATAACCATGTTTTAATCAAGAAGCATATAAACAAAAGCAAACAAACCCAATTGTCATACATAGCAGTGGACAAGGGTATGAAAAGCTTAATAACACCATTATGAAATAAAAAACTCTACTCATAGAAATAGCCCCAGAAAACTCAGTATCACCTCTCCATTCTAATAAACCAAAACGTCCAATCTACAAATGGCTGTGCACATCAATGTGTAACATTGCCAACACTTATTTCAAATCTTTACGTCACTTCCTCAATCAGTATGTAAAAAGCAAAGACAAAATCAAAATGAAACTACTACAAAATATGTATGCCTGTCCAGTGCAAAAATACACAGGACTACATGGACATTCATTATCCTGCATTTCAGGACCTATTTGCAAAAGCACCTTCCATCATTTCAAAATGATATCAATACATCATTCAACTGTAAAAATCTGGTCCATAAACTCTACTATGGTAAAAGTCCTGCTTTAGCACTAGTCAATTTAAATAACAATCTTCTACATGGTACAGTCAAACAACTACTCAACAAATAGAGCATATCCAGAGAAAATATTTTGGAAGTGAAAGCCACTTACAAAATGCATTAGTTTTACAACAAACTACCAACTACTGTACAAATAGCAACCTTATATTAAACACATACAAAAAAGTTTAAAAGTACCTTTGGTGAAGTACCAAACCATGTGTGTGTGTTGCCACAGGGCATTTTATAAAAGTAGCACCAACAACTGTAGACATAACATACAAAATAGAGTACAATGAAGATTCCAAATGGTTCCAATTAGCTCTCCACCTTATAGCAGAAACCAAATACGAAATTACTGACCCCTTAATACTTTGCAATTACTGCACTGCAAAACTTAACAACCAAACACCTTCATGTGCTATCACAAATAACTTGGAATTATTCCCACTACCAAAACCCCTGCAACAACTACATTTATATGAGAGCATCGTAATTCAAACAGTGTACCCACTTCAAGCAATAATAAGCCTTCAACAAAAACAGCAAAATTACTTCCCTCGAAATTAGTGAAAGGCATTCGTGCCTAATTTACCATTAGATCTCAAAGAAAATGTTCACACTCATACACCACAATCCAAAATATTTACTTCCAAAGGTATCTTATAACGCAATCCTATTACAAACTCTACAATCTTAACTGCATAGCCCAGCCAAAACTTCACATACAAACTGTACAAGTGAAACAGCATACAAACTTTTGGGTTCTGGATATTTGATGGGTTTTTGATTCTATTGGTGTGTTATGCTGCAGTGGCTTCTGCCATGCACCCAAGACTCTAGGCCCTGGCCACAATCACTGCAGCATGACACACCTATGCTACCAAACATTTTGACTGTGGTATGTGGGCTGCTTATAGGGGATACTAATTACAATCAATCCTCTACTAACAACCCAAAACCAACATCAAACCAAAGTAAAATAGCCAGTAGTACATTTATTATGTGCTTGGGCAGCCGCAAAGAGCGCGGACATGGCAAACACATCAGGGGCACCTGCCACCTAAACAAATACAGTATTTGACCTATCTCTTACTCCACAACCCTCCCCAAGCACTTCTGCACACCAACACACTCCCCAAAATTGCATTTTGCCTCTGTTCGCCGCCGCACTGTCAGCGGACCCAAGATGGCGGGTGCATCGAAACAATGTGACGCACCTTACGCCTCACCCTAGCCAATCGGTGAACACGTTGCGTGGCCGCGGACATGATGCAAGCTGATTAGCCAATTGGTGTCCTGTCCGCGGAACGAACAGGGAAGTGTGTCGGCGGAGCGGACATAGATATCACTAAACTTTTTGCCTTACGGTTTGGCCATTTTAAAAATAACTACTGGACAGATTTACACGAAATTAACAAAAGCATACTTTCAGAACTAAGCCGCCACTCCTGCCGCAAATTTGGTGGAAATCCATCCAACGGTTTGAGCTGTAGGCATGCGCAAAGTTTTTTCCCATTATGTTTAGGGGAACAAAAGAAATTTAGGGACCGCCTATAACTTTGCCCCCCTGGGACCAAACCTCACCAAAGTTTGCAAAAAGATTCAGAGTAGGCCATATATTTTTTTTTTCAAAGTTTGGTGAGGATTCGTCTAGGCAGAGTGAAGTTATAAACCGCCCAAAAAGTACTCTTCTTCTGGGATTACTGGGGTGCTGCCACTTACCCTGTAATAAACATCTCAATAAGCATATGCTCTCTTTTAGCCACTGCTATTAAATGTATTGCATTATTCTGCACCTGATCACATTCAGTGGCAGTGACTTACATGTACTTCGAACATATTTGACTTCCTAACACCAACTGCTACTTAACATTTAATTGTTCTACAACTCTTTTGCAACTGCATTTCCTTTCCTTGTAGAAAAAAGTTACAAATGGTGCAGCTCTAAATGCGCATATAAATATTATTATTTTCAATAACATTTGCCTAAAAAGAAACATTTTAAAAAGAACAGCATTTTTCTTTATGTGTACATGTAATATTTTTCAACATTTCCTATCGCATCCCTCATAGTGCCACCATTATCCACCTGCTCACATTAATTACGACTTAGTAGTACCATACCAGTGTTTAACTGCTGAATTTCCTTTCCTTTACAAAAATAATAACATTTTCATGCTACTGTTATACCTACATGCTGCATATTTCTTATTATAGTACAATTGAAAGTAGGCATTACTATAAAACACATCAGCTTTCGTTTTATCTAAATGTACAGTTGTTTACACCCAATATTACCATGTTTCATGTAGTGGCACAATATTAAACCTCACTACAAGTGCCACTTAACACAGCGGCTACAATATTTTTCTAAAACCCTCCCTTACTTTAAAAAAACAGAAAAGTGTCAATGTATGTATACATGTTTTCCTGTTCAATACATTCCTACTACAAACATGCAAACTTAAATGAAACACACCGGAAGTGCCCCGACGTGCCTGGTTGGCTATCTACACTGCCAGTGTCAACATTGACTCTGCTGATTATTTCTGCTCACCTTTTAGGAAAAGGTGAGGCTTCATATGCTGAAGGTTAAAAAAAATCACCAGGACTCTTTGGACTTTATTTAAACCACTTCTAGTGCTAATGTATATTTATTTTCCTTCATTTTTATAGTTTACTTGAAGCCCCACCCACCACTTCCCATCAGCACTATATCAAGGCAATGCCGCATGCACTAGCGTGCACACTGGAAGTGCAGTGAAGTGCCTGTTTGGCTGTTCGGCTGGGGGGATGGCTGATGATTGATTGGGTTGCACTGTTCTATTAAAAGAGGCTCTGTTATATTTTCCGGTCAGAAGGTAGCATTCATTTACACAATCTAATATTGCCTTTTGACAGTAAGTTTACCACTTTGTAAGTGTTTTAATTTAAATCATCAAGTAAGTTTGCAGTTTGATTACTGCATACATTTGTTACAAGTGTGCTGTCATCTGAAGTGTATAGCATTATGACCCGGCGGCATGTGATCTTGCCAACACCTTAACAGATCTAGGTTTCTCTCACCATATACAAGTACCTACCCACAATAAAGGGCGAGCCTTAGACTGGCTCAGCGACACCAACTGCAACATCCACCTACTTTCCAGCGTTCCTTGCATTTGGTCAGATCACCACATCATCACCTTCAGCATTGAAGTAGCCTTACTACCAGCGCCCCCTGTCGCCCCAGCCACCCTCACCAGAAACAAAAAGAAGATAACCTCAGAAAAACTACTCCCTCTTATCCTCCCCACTCTCAATACTGCCACTGACTCCTGCTCGGACCCTACTATCTTAGCCAACATCTACAACCAGTCAGTTCTCACAGCCATAAACTCCATCGCCCCACTCAAACTAAGAAGACCTAAACAACACGCGCACCTCAACTCGTGGTTCACACCGCAGCTCATAGTGCTATGCAAAGAGAAACATAATGCAGAGTCACGTTGGAAAAGTCACCCTTCTGACACATACAAGGACAGCCTCCTATTAGCCACCCTTAATTACAAAGAAGCTCTTCTCCAGGCCAAAAAAGACTCATACAATAACCGTATTGCGTCTGCACAATCAAACTCTAAGGAATTATTCAAACTTCTCAAGGAACTCGAGTCACCTGTAGCCCCCCTGACTCCTGTCCCAAAGACAGCAACTGGTGCACTAACATCCAGACAGCACTCCTGGGTAAAATTGCCACCCTTCAAACCAAAATCATAAATAAACAAAAGTCACTACAGTTGGACCAACCACTGTTCACATCCACAACTAGCCTCCAACACCAAGCCAACCCATCCGTTAAACCATTCACCTTCTCCCCTCTTACCATCCCTGAAGTAGAAGGAATCATAAACAACCTCAAACCGTCCAACTGCCAAGGTGACCCTTGCCCATCTCCTATCATTAAGGAAGCTTCACACCACCTTGCCCCGTTCATCACATCTTTCATAAATGCCTCTTTCAAAATGGGTATGGTCCCTGACAACCTCAAGGATGCGTGGGTAATCCCACTACTCAAAAAACCATCCCTTGACCCTAACATCCCAACTAACTTCAGACCCATCACCACGGTCCCGTTCCTGCTTAAGATTCTTGATCGCGCAGCTTACCTGCAGATCCAAGACTACCTTGAGTCTAACAAACTCCTGGGGCTAAGACAATCAGGCTTCTGCCCCAAACACAGCACCGAATCAGCCCTGATTGACCTGAAACCTCAGATGGAGACACTTAAAGGACAACGGGAAAATTGCTCCACTCCTTCTTCTCGACCTCTCTGCGGCATTCGATTTGGTCAACCACCAAATACTTTGCCAATATCTCAAATCCGCTGCCCACTTTTCTGACTCTGCTAATGCCTGGATCCACTCGTTCCTCAGCAATAGATCTATGCGGGTATTTTCACCCTCAGCATCGGCAGACCCCTCTCCCATTTGCTGCGGTGTCCCTCAAGGCTCTTGTGTATCATCTTCACTGTATAATGTATTCACCAAGCCCCTTTTCGATGTGCTTGACTATCTGGGTGTATCTTACAATAACTACGCGAATGACATCCAGATACTCATTCCCATTACTGGTGAACACAAAGCCGATACCAAAGCCTTGAACGATGTATACCTGGTCATTCAAGCCTGGATGGCTCAACATGAACTTTGCCTCAACGACGATAAAATGGAGCTCTTACTACTTGGATCCACCTATCACCTTAACAAACTTAGCCAAGCCTACAAGTCCTTCACGATTGAGGGCAACGTCATCAAAATCTCCAAAGACACCAAAACAGGCGTTTTTCTGGACTCCACCCTCTCCCTGAACAAACAAATGCTGTTAGGTCGGCTTCCGCCTATACATGCAAACTCATCACCGCCTGCAGACCATTTCTGAACACTCACAACTGCACTACACTGGCTAGAACTCTCATCATGTCCAAAATAGATTACTGCAGTGCCACTGCTTGAAACACTTGTGTACAGGCGCGTTACAAATGCCATATCATATCATATCATATCATATCATATCATATCATATCTACATAGGGACTAGTCAGGCTAACCTCAATAAACTTCAAACTATTCAAAATAATGCCATAAGGCCAGCTCTCAGCATCCCCAGACGGTCCCATATCACTACATTTAGACCTGACCTACGCTGGCTCCCAGTATAACACAGAATTGCCCTGACACTAGCCTAACTAACACTAGCCTTGACCCACAAATGCCTGAACAACGATGCCCCACCTTACCTCACATCGCGTCTTGCACTTCACTCCTCTTCCCGTCCCACCAGAGCAGCCCAAACTCACAGCCTTATCCTGCCTAGATTCAAACTCCAAAAAGCGGGTGGCGTAAGTTTCCCTGTCCTAGCTTCCAAACTGTGGAATACTCTGCCAACCTACATAAGATATGAACCTTCGTTCCTAATGTTCAAGAACAACGCCAAAGCTTGGCGGTTCACCCAGAAAGCATAAGGTTCCCCTTGTCTAGCCGGTCCCCTACCTGTAATATATCTTTTCTGTGTATATATGCCTCACTGTATCGCTCATAAATTGTATTCTGTATTGATGTATTACCTGCAAATCTTGCCATTTGTATATACTCTCTTGTAACCTGTACTTATGATTATGCGCCCAGTTGCCCATGGGCCTGGTGCGCTTTACAAATAAATAAATAAATAAATAAATAAATAAATTATCCGTGTACGCTGCTCAAGCCTCCGATCTGTTCTATTCGCTTTTCTCTCCCTTTCTGTTAGGGGAAGGGTAAACAGGAAAAAAGTGTTCACTTTGACTTGACAGTTCATATGGTTACCCTGCATTTTCAGGTGCATTAACTTGCTGATCGAGAATATTTTTGCCCGATTTTTTCTTGCTTACTTAGGATGTTCCCAGGGTCGTATTTAGGCGGGACTAGTCTTGCACTGTGTATACAAAACATTGTCTTGCCGATTTAGGTCATATGACCAGCCTGCGTCTTTAGGTACCTTCAGTGCTGATTTAAACTCTGCTGGTTCGCGTTTTGCTGCTTATAAAGGTTGTCATCACTGTTGTATTTAGTGCACAATGATTTCAGGCATAGAATTTTCCAGTGCGCACTCCAGGGGAGTTGCTAGGTCTGGAAAAGACCCGGGGCTAAGCTGATGTCGGAACTGTTGGGACTGGGGGCTAGCTAGTCTTTTGGCTGCAGCTCCTGAGATTCTAACCAGGGCTACAACCAAAAGATCAGGGGTTTTAGCCCCCTTAGCCCCCCCTCCCACCCTAGCAACGCCCCTGGTGCACTCTCTACACATTCACTGGCTCGCATTTTACTTTAAGCGAGCGTGGCGTTATTGTGCTGTGCAGGTTTAAACGACTAGGGTGCACATAATTATAAAAAAGGGGAAGAGGAAACAAAAAAATACGGTGAGTGCCTTGTACGTTACTATATGAGTTACTTGATTAGACAAAGTCACAGTGTTAGGCTCTCTTGCGTAAACTCAACACTGGCAACAGCATTTCAACTGTATACTGCCACGTGTTTGTATGAGGTTTCTGTGTTGGAAAACAAACGCCTCATAGTTTCTAAGTTATAGTGCCGGTTGACACAGGAATGAATGTTGTGAGTAGCTGACATAGGGAAACATTGTCTTGAGAGATACAAGTATAATTGTGAGGAGCTCGACATTAGGCTTTGCCTTTATCATAATTAACGCACCCTTGCGCTTCTGAATTAAAAACACAAATACTGCACACAATGGTGGTTCGTCTTAGAAGTGGTAGATGCCTGTTAGATTTCTCTGCCGTGAACTACAGGTACCCCACTATTTACACAGGTCACAAAAACATCTGTCTGCAGTAAGGATAAGTTATCTCAAAAAAATTCACTGCATACTGATGACACTGACAGGCAACCAGTCATTAACAATTGCCAATGTGATACACGTGGTCTTCCTCGCAGCTATGCTTGTGCACAAGTACATCAGTCTGCAGTTATGGCGGAATTGGGCAAATGTTTTAGATTATCTTAAGGTCCCTCCACTCCTCTGCCTCTTTTGCACAGTTCCGTGGACGAAATCTGCCTCTTTACCAATAGGAATTCACATGCTAAATCACAGAACAACACTCTCTCAACTGCTATCACTCCCACAAAGATGCAAGAACCGCCAATAGCTAGCTCCCCATACTTTTTTCTGGTAGCTTTAAGGAAGATGTAACACAGCTCCATAGTGAACAACCAACATTACGGAATTACATCGAATTTTGAAAGGCCACAGTCCACTATTGATCTGTTTCTAGACTCCAATGCGCCTGATTTATATTCCTTTCCTGTACTGACTGGCATATTGAACCTCCTGGATAAAGGCCATTAGGTTATGCATTACGAGATCCGAGATATCAAGATCTCTATCTCGTACACACTGGCTAAGTTGAACAAGCTGGAGGGTTTATGCTAGCTCGAGAAACTTGTAAAGCTTTTACATTTGAACTTTCTAGTGTCAACATACGGGTAGTATCTGTGCAATGCCAAACATCTCAGGTGGACAGTAATTATAAGTCATCCCAAACCTGTGACGACTTTAGTTATGCAGCCCCTAACAAATGTTCGGGTCGCGAGCAAACAAACGGAATTGTCAGACATCTCACTATTAGATATTACGGAAATATGGCAAAGAATTAATATCAATTTAGCAAAAATGATCTGACACAGATCCTCAAGGGAGATGTTGACAATGAACAAAGATGGGGAAAGGGGACTCCCCGAGAAGGATAGGTTGGCTATTCCTTCAGCGTCTGATGCTCTTAATAGTCAATTTCCTTTGACGGATCTATTAGATCAAGAGGTAAGATGCTTGGCGATCAATAATGCTACCTTGCCCACCCCCAATACATCTGAAGAAGGACCTGCAGGGCTACATTTTTTTCTCTCTCATAGAACCAAACGCATGCAGCTTAAGGCTGCCAGAAGAAGAGCTAATAGGAAGATCAAAAACGAGTTTGCTGTTAAAAATACTAAGAACCTTCCATTGGTAAAAATCAATGGGCATAATTTTCTCATAAAAAATCTGGGTGCGATTTCCAACGAGGATGATATATTAGATATTCAACAGCTTGATGAGGAAAGTAAGTCTCATCTACAGCTGAAAGGAGATGATTCCTCTGTGAAGCATGCCTCCACCCAGCCATCTGAAAAAAAAAAAGAAATCGGCAAAGCCAATCAGTTGGTTGAAATAGTCCCGACTGTGGAGAAAGCAGGGACTTTTAAGTCTATTGATGAGATGCATGTCTCGCCATATCTATTGAATGAGTCTACTGGCAAAAAACAAGCAAAGATGTCCAACTTTTTCTCCAACTATTGGTAAATTAAAAGGCCCTTGCTTGATGTCTTCTCAGCCCCTTGTAGATAAGGGTACTCTAAAACCATCTCAGGAGATGAGCTTAATGGCACAGGATCTTCTTCCATCTGTTTCAACCAATAACTTATCCTCTCAATCATTTTCTAGCCCCGTCACTAATAAGAATAACATTCCTGCTGTGCAGATTTCTTTGCTCGAACCAAATGCAATTCTGCTTATAGATAATATGCTTCCCTTGTAGGCTAGTGTTAAGTTAAACGAGAATGGGGCCGATTCATGGAACAAACGTGCGCCGAAAATCTTGACACAAACAGGCGCAAGCGTGAAAAAACAGGCGCACGCGCACGTGTGTGATTCAAGGAAGTCCCTGTGCGTGTTTTCCTCGGGATGTGTGCCAAATCTGTGCGTGGCGTACACGGGCGCACACGTCATTGCAACAGCTCGAACACTGAGCGCGACGCGCACAGGGAAAGCGCACAGCGTCCACGCACACACCAAAAAGGGGGCAGGACACGGGGCGAAACACGCGGCATGGGGAACAATATGTGAAAAAGGAGGCGTAACAGGGAAAGTACTGCAGGGAAATACACGGAACACCCACACGCACGCGAACAACCCGTATTCATGGATTCGAATACGGGAAACCCGCGCACAGCAAAAGACACGCACAGGCGTCAACACGTCCGCCACACGAAGGTAGGCGGAAGCGTCCCCGCGCACCGCATAAAAGTGCGCTCTAACAACAAACACGTATATTACGCTACGATGAATGCCCCATTTGTCGCAGCACTGATCATGGGACACCGCAGGAGGAGGAGAATAGCCAGGGCCCGCATTTTTTTGCCACGGACCAGCCTTTTTGGGATGCCTGACGACCACGTCTACGGCAGGTACAGGTTTCCACCTCATATCATCCTAGACCTCGTCAGGGAGTGGGAAGATGACCTTACATCACCCACCCTGTGCTCCCAAGCATTGAGCCCCTTGGAGAAGGTGCTCAATGTCCTGCATTTTTTGGCCACTGGGTCATTTCAGCGGACAACTGCCATAGTGGGGGGGATCACACAGGCCACGCAGTCATGCTGCCTACACCAGGTGTTGGCAAACATCACTGCCCGCCCCCCAGTCCGCAGGCACATATACATGCTGAGAACACCCGCAGAAAGGCAGGCCGTGGTCTGGGACTTTTACCGGGTGGCACACTTCCCCAAAGTGCTCGGTGCCATAGATTGCACCCATGTGGCCCTATGTCCACCTATGGCAACTGAGCACATCTATCGGAACCGCAAGCACTGGCATTCCATCAACGTGCAGGTTGTATGCGATGGTAAAGGAATCATCACCTCTGTCTATGCAAACTACCCTGGCTCCAGCCATAACAGTTTCATATACAGAATGTCCGCCCTGAGCCGGGCCCTGGAAGCTGGGCAGCATGGTGACACATGGCTCCTAGGTGAGTACAAATGCCTGTGCACATGCATGCAAGTCACACACAGACAAATACCAAAACCCTAATAATCACAACTATTATCACCTCCCCAGGGAACAGTGCCTACCCTCTGAGCAACCACATGATGACGCCAATCCGGAACGCCACCACACCACCCCAGGTAAGATACAACAATGCCCATATTGCAACCAGGGGCATAGTGGAGCGCACATTCGGAGTGCTCAAGTCACACTTCCGCTCCCTTGACCGCTCTGGTGGACAGCTACTAAATGCACCACCAGTAGTGTGCAGGATCATTGTGGCATCATGTGTCCTGCACAATGTTGCAACACGGAGGGAGGTACAGATGGGCATGGTGGTGCCCCCACATCCCCAGACACAGGCACAGGCGCTGCCCATGGGAGGGCACAGGGCATGTGGTGAGGCAGCCCGGACCCAGCTTGTGGCTACATTCGTCACCTAAACTCCCACCCCTGCGGAGTGCACACAGGCCTGGCACATACCAGGTGACAATCGATGATGACAAAGAGACAGTCAACTGTCACAACCTTACAACCCTGAGAATGTTGCCACGGAAGTGCTACAATGTGTGCATCCCTAGCTACGTAAACATAACCAATCCTGTGTGACCAAAAAAGGAACACATGCAAGGTGTGTATCACACCCCCCCCCCAAACAGTCCATGACAATCCTTGGTCAACCCACATCACCCTTGTCTGCCACACCATGACATGGCATGCAATAGCAAAAGCCCAACACATGACCAATAAGATACGAAGTGACATGTGATAAATGGAAAGTGTCCCGAAACAATGACGCCTGACATGGAATCAGATGAATTGACTGACCATCAGCCTCCCACACATACCAAGCCATACACAAATGCTATCCACCAGTCCTACCATGAACACAACACTGAATGCCTGTTCACATGCATATTGGGCAAGCCAAAATCCCTACTCCTGAACCCGTGTGCTGTGTGTGTCTCCTGCAACACACTGCTCAGCACACTCTGAGCAGCCATTGTGTTGCAGATACACCTTGGGCATCACATGAGAGAGACTAATCACATCAACAACCAAATGACACATGTACAGGATACACAAATGGTAATAGATCATGTGCTGCATGGACACAACAGGCCTGAGAATGCAATCTGTGTGCACCTGTGGCCATGGAAGGGTGGTTGTACGTGTGGTGGATCATTGAGCAACTGTGTGTGTCATTAGGGACATACACTCAATACATGCATGTGAAATCAAGTGACCCTCAGTGTCCTGTACACATCACATGTGAACATTGGCCATGTGAACCCCCCAGCATGTCAAACCACGCCAATCCCCTGACACCTGAAAAGTAAACACAACACAGGGACAGGCATTGACCAGCACAACACATCATGTACATAGTACCCCACAATTACAATGTCAGAGTGCCCAAAACACTGTAGCCCAAGCTAACTGTCCAACAACAAAAGGCCCTCCCTTAAACATCACCTTGAACTTCAGAACATCTGTCTCTGGGGCATGTAGCCTTCTTCCCTCAAGTCCAGCTGGCTACAGGATCACCCGACCCCTTGCTCTCCATGTTCCAGCTTGCGTGTAAATAGGGTCCAGCCCCCTCAGAGGCCACCTTGAATGGTAAAAATACCAAATCGCAGAGAACTCCAAGGAGCCAAACCCCCAAACCAGGGAAAAAGCCTGTAGGCACCAAAAAACCCAGGAAGAGTAAACAGTAGATGACTAGAAGTAGCAGGAAATGTCAAAGCACATGTACAAGCACAATGATAGAACAACCAAGGTAGCACATTTGAACAATGTTCCAACATGATGGGTACCATTTACCTAACATAACATAACATACAATGATGATGCAACAACTGAGGGGTAGTGTCACAGCTCTGGTGTCCAGGCGCTGGAGTTTCACCAACCAAACACCCCCTCCATGGTCTGTGCACCTGCAAGGTCAAACTTACACAGGCCTCTGAGACCCCGGCGGGGAAGGAGGGTCAGGGATATGTAGCATGGACAAGCATTGGTAATCAGGAGAACCGGAAAGAGGGTCAGGAGAGTGGATGTGGATTTGCAAGGGAAAGTAGGCAAAATACAACTATTCACAAAAACACATACTCAATTAGAGAAAACATGTTCATCATGCACATTGTACCAAAACAGTCAAATGCAAGCCAAAGAGAGACCTATCTCTGGGGTGAGTGCTGCCTCCTGCCTGTAAACACTCAGGTCCAGTAAAAGGAGCACTTCAATGCTGCAAAGAGAGCATGAGTTACTAATCTGAATGTGTGATTACAACACACACACACACAACCCCATCCATGCCCCAAAGTAAGTGACTTCTCCACAAACAAACACCCCTGTCTGCTGCTTTGTACCCATACCTTAGCTTGGCCCACCGATGGTTCATACACTGTCAATGCAGTAAGGCAGGCGCATGTGGCCGTGTGGGAAATGGAACACCAATGGGTCAAGAATCACACATGATACAATGGTCCCTGGGTGAGCTGCTAGACGCGTATAGCAAGGTGCAACTTCAGTACAAGTTATGTTCTGTCAGCCGCATATTTCAATAGGTAGTGCACCAGGCAATTAGCACACACAAATGACATGCACTGGCCACAAGTCTGTGCCTCGCTGGGTGTCCCTGTGCGTCGTATCAGTATCTGGCTAGGAATGCTACTACCCTTATAACTAAGTTTCAATGGAGCAGGTGGTACACCAGGAAATGTTTGATGGCCCCTGTGTGTCCCCCTGACAACTTGTAAAGCTACTTGGCATTTGGCCCTCAACGCCTGCCAGCTGTACTGTGTGCTTCTCCAACAATGCCTGGCCAAGCTCCCCAGCACTGGTGCCACTTAGCATGCATGTGCAAGTGGCCTGGTGGAAGGTTGGCTGCGTTGTTCGGCCCTTGTGCTGCTCACCTTGGTTGGAGATCCTGGAAACACGTCTGCTTCTGTTGGACGTCTACACACATGCCCTGCGCCTGTGCTTGCGCACGCATCCACACGGCTGCACCAACAAATGTGCCCAGTTCTCTGGATTCGTTGTCCCTGTGTCTGCTGGCAAAGGTAGTCTGGAGGCTCATCTTCCTGCAGAAAGGGCATTAAAGAAATCAATAAGACATGAAAGTTCCCTGTGTGTGTGTCTTCATGCTGGTTGTCACTGTTCCAGGTCACAGAGCTACATCCAAACTCCTCCCACCATCATTGACAGGCCAAGGGTGCAGGCTACTGTCTACAGCATGAAGTGCATCAAGCACATATACAGGCAAGAAAATTACATACATCACAATCCACATCAATTAATGCATAAATCAATCACATACTCACCCAAATTCATTACAGACATCGGGTGGATGAAACACAACCAATCCCCACTAGGGGTGTTAACACAAGTACAACAGCAGAAGACAGGCCACAGTTATGAGGCAATTCCAAAGCCCTTGTGTAATATTTTGTAACACCAAACCATCCTAGCGAGCCCATGGATAAGGGAAGCAGGAGTGGCATATGTGAGTCAGGACCCCAAGCTGCAAACACATACACAAGACAAGCTTGAAGGGCCCAGCTGGAACAGACAGTGGATGCTTTCAAAAGCCACAAAGCACCACACCATCACATGAATGCACAATAGACAAACAATATTAAACTATATTAACTAATTAAACTAACTATGAACAACCTACATAACCTAATTAAAATAACTATCAAATAGTTAATATTAACTAACCAACCTAAAAAGAAAAATCAAAAATGGCCACATACTACCCGGGGGGAGGCACCCAGGAGCGGGGAGGTACAGGGTGCACCTCAAAACCCACATGTGATGATGTTGAGACAAAAAAAAAATCCTCCATGGGCTCAACGCCTGCATACCACGACCTGTGTGGAAGATAATTCGTTGTCCGAGTCTGCCTCTTCCTGTAAAGGACGACGTGGGCCAGGAGCCTGACCATGCCAAGGCGCAGCTTGCCCCTCGTCTGCAGCAAGTCTGCCAGACGGGTGAGCTTGGTTCTGTGAGGCAATGACACGCAGGTCTGCATGCAGAACCTCCCATGATACACGTGCTCCCTCTTGCAAGGTAACATGTGTAGCACAGAGTTCTTCCTGCGTGGTCTGGCTGGACAACCAATGCACCTCCCGGCAAGCATGTAGCTCAGCCGAGATGGTACACTGAAGCTGCTCAAACCTCTCCTCTGACCGCACCCTCTGGGATGTCGAGGGCATCCAGAGTGGATCTGAGGGACCGAGACTCAGCCCTCAGGGCCTTCATGTGTGCCTCTGCGTGAGCATTAATTGCTTGACGCAGAGACAACATTTCAGCCTGGCGTGCCCTGTCAGAGGCCGCCATGCCCAGCCTGAGTGAGCGGGCCGTGGACTGCGCCGCCTGCTGCTGGAGAAGCACCTGCCTAGCAGGGGGGAGCATGGATTCTGCCACACGTTGCATGTTCGCAGTGATGTTATCAAGTGCTGCCCCCTGACGTTCTGAATTGGCAGTCATGTCTTGCTCCCACTCAGTATACCTCAGTGGCACGCGGCCACCGTGTTGTTGGGCTTGACACCTGCAGGATCCAAGGACCGGCCATCCTTGTTGGCTTGGCACCGCCCGCGGCTGCACGACTACATGCCCCCGTCTACGTGATGCCCCAGGCACATCAGCGACTGGTGTGGAGGGTGACCCTGCGTCCCGATCCACCACAGGCGGAGGTCCCACCACTGACTGGCCCCTCAGTGCAGGTGTCGCAGACAGAGTATTGTCCACATCAGAATCACTCACCCCTGACGTCTGGACCTGATGCTCATCCAACTCGATATGGCTGTCAGAGTGGTCATCTGGGCTGGACTCATAGCCAGCCAAAGACAAGATGGTCTGAAGCACACATGAGTTTTCATGGACTACCACCCCACGACCCCCACTTGTCCCGGGTTGTGGTTGTGATAACAACCCAGTGCCTGGCATGACAACACCTTCTGGCTCCATTGCGTCATCATCTGAAAAGTGGAGAGAAAAAAATACTTATGTACACATGTCAGAAGCACATGACACACATACACATAGACATCACACAGACAGCCAACACATGAAGCAGACATGTCACACACAAAAGATAACCTGCCATGTATGCTTGGTCAATGTGACATAGCATCAGTGAGTAGGCATGTAGAACGGTGTTACATGGCTCAGAAGTGGGTTGATGCAGTACACAACATTTGTACGTTACTCACTATCGACATGAACAAGTACTTCATGATGTGTATCAATAATCTTGAAGCCAGTGGAAGGACTAGTTCAGGCATCACGTGGAATGTGCATGCAATGGGTTACATGGCTACAAGCAAAGCCCCTCCACCCCCTCAGTGAAAATGCAGTGATGCCTTGCTTGGTAGCAAAAGGCTGAACAGAAACCTGTGTATTGGCAGACAGTGTTGACTGGCATCTATGGCATCATCTGAGTCAACTGACAACACAGCAGAGGATGATGGGACAGTAAGCAGGACCCATGATGAACCCTCAGTAGTACACCCGAGTGTGCAAAAGCCACTACACCAGTTGGACAGAGTCAGTGGGCTTGAAACTGGGGGAGGGCTGTGCCACACAGAGACTGTGACAACCTAAACATGTGTGTGATGCAGGACAGGGCCAGAGTGGGCATGGGATGGCTGAAGAAATCCCATTAAATGTTGCTCATACAAGACACATACTACAATGATCATCCTGGCAAGGACACATAGGGGCATGCATGTAATGCACATGGAGCATGGTTACCAGTCAAATGGTCGAAAACATTTGGTCGACAGACAATTTGGTCGACACCATTTGGTCGAATGCCAAATGGTCGAATTTGTTTTTTTTTTTTTTGTACCCATTTTTTGGTTTTTTTTGGGGGGGTCCCCCCCCCAACCCCCTTTTTTTTCTTTTTTATTTTTTTTCCCCACACGAAAACCCACAAAACACATATATATAAAAAAAAAAAAAATTCGACCATTTGGCATTCGACCAAATGGTGTCGACCAAATTGCAGTCGACCAAATTGCAGTCGACCAGTTGACTGGACACCTGGGCACTCATGTCCCTGCGGAACATCTGCCATCTGCACAGTCCAAGTGAGACACCCTGCATGAAGGGCAGGGGATGTACCCCACTGCATGTATCTGGCATGTTGGCTGGTGGAAGTTAGCATGTACACAGGAGGTTTGAACAGGCCATTGCAGTAGTGCAAAAAGTTGCACAACAGTGCAATGGTGTACTTGGATTGCAAGGGGGGGTGGAGGGGGAAGCCCACGTGGACTACCCGCATGCAGGCAGAGGACACATGCACGTCAGTCATGCAATGACATAGTCCCAGTGCTGAGAGGAAAACATCCCCGGGCTACATGCAGAAGGGCCAGAGAGCAGGAACATGGACCGGAGGGGCGTCTGGGTGACTAGCATGTGAGTAGGGTGCAAGTGTGGTGATGAGGACAGTCCCCATCTGCTCTACATGTCCACCATCCTGTACAGCAAGCACGCATCAGTGAAGCATTGCATGACTAGCACATGTGAACCATGTACACATAGCATGTAGTGTCAGTCAAGCACAACACATCACACAGGCAAAACACACATGGGCTGGGCATGCACGCTACAACACTCACTGGACTGGGCATCAAAGTCCTGCATCTCTCCCACTCCCTCAACCATTTCTTCTGGTATGAACTCCGCAACAAGTGCCTCATGCGGAGTGAGGTCATCCTCCTCAGGTGGTGGCCCACCGCCAGTCACCAGTCATGCTGTAATTAGAGGCACGCTTGGCCTTAGCACTGCGTTTGAGGTCATTGCAATGCTTCTTGCACTCGGCACCTGTGCGCACCTCATGGCCGAATGCACTCACATTATCCGCAACATGCTTCCAGTGGGTATTCCGATGGGCAGCCGTAGTATGACAATTCGGCCCCACTATCATGTCACGGCTGTGGGCCTTCATGTAGTCCACAAAGCAGTCCAGTTCCTCATTGCAGAAAGGCTTCTTCCTTGACGTGAAGGAGGTGGCTGTGTCTGGGGTCCAGCCTGTGCTGCAGATGCAACCTTCCTCCTCTTGGATAGTGGTGCGGACCCTGGCTGGCGAATGCCGCCCTGATCACTATGGCCAGTGTGACCGGTGGATTGAACAAAGGGAGTGGCAGGTTGAAGGACGGCCGAAGGCCTGACTTGCGTCAGTGGCTGCTGGGTGCCCTGGAATGGACCCTGCGCAGCAACATCTGCTGTGCCAGGGTCATTGACCGCGACTGTCCTGGTTGGTAGTCTCACAACTGGGGTGTTGTTGGCTGCATCTGCCCCTGCATTTTCCACACCTGGCTGGTCGGGGCAGCAGATGACATTGCTGCCCCATGGACATGTCTCTCAGTCAGGGCAGCCCTGCATGCACCTACGGTGTTCCTCCTGACCTGCTGGAAATCTTCCAGTGACTCTTCAAGTGCCAATGCAGCCTGCGCTGGCAGACCCTGAGCCTGGGTGGTGGTGTTCACAGCTGCACCTGCAGCTACACTCCCCTTGGGCCTGTGGCAGTCGATGAAATTGACTGCCGGGTCACACGGGCACCAGTGCCAGATGCAGAAGCTGCATCTCCTGGAACCACAGGGGGTGGTGGCATGACTGCACCAACACATGGCACATCATTGTGCTCAAGTGGCGCACCCCTGCCTCTTCCCCCTCTGCGGCCACCCTGGACATCCTGGAGTCCCCCTACTCCCTGATCACCCCGGCCACGCCCCTGACCACACCCGTCACGAGGAGTATGCCCAGCTGAGGCGCCCCTCACCTTTGGTGGCCTACCAACCATGGCACAGATGGAGTAGTGCCGGCACAGATGGAGTAGTGCCAATGGGAGGTGTACACCACAATTGTCCTGGGTAATTGGGGTGAAGGGGGTGGGATGCAAGATTTTAACAGCACCCCTGCACCTGCAAGGCTGTATGGTGACCCCTGGTGATGTAGTGACGGGTCACTCAACACTCAGGCACCCCAAAAATGCAGTAAAACCGTGCACGCAACCCCTGCAGCCTACGTGCGTGGAATTAACCTCCCGCAGTACGCGGTAGTACCCAGGAACACGAAAAATGCGTATGCGTGGGACACGCTGGCTACTATGACTTCGAAAACGGGTGTGATACACAGGGGCACCCACAGTGGGAAAATAGCATGCGCGACTCACCGTCTGACTAGCGCGATGCAGAAAAACACGCGTAGCCAATACCCCCGCCAAAAGAAGAGATACGTCCTTGATAGCTGTGAAGTTGTGATGGTGCCGAAACAACACGAAGTAGCAACACACACGTCGGTCTCCACGAAAGGCACGTACAGCAAACTGCCGGGGCCCGTTCACCTTTAACCCGTGCTCAGGGAAATGCCCGCGCACGTCACGCCACTTACGCGTTTAGGCCCTTTCCTCGGATTACACGCATTCACACGCCGACGTGCAGTTTTTTCACGTGCTGAATCACGATGCACCCGTCACGAGGGAAACGCCCGCGTGCGTAACATCAAAGACGCGCTTACACGCTAAGGGCCTTTCCTCAGATTTCACGCAGACGTGCACTTTTTTCGCGTGCCAAATCACTCCGTATCAAGCTGGCCACACAAAAACACATGGGAGACCACGCTCCTGCCCTGAAGGCCATTTTCCTGCCCCCCAGAGCCCCGAGCACACTCCCACTTGCTTCATGCTGCCAAATGCCACTAAAAACAACTCCTGTCCGCACTTTAGTCGATGTCGTCATCAATTGCCTAACAATTTAGCCTCCAGTGATCATACTCTAAACCCACATTAGTTTATCATCCAATCAGTAAAATAGCTTACTGAAAAGACGTATCACTCTATTAAATCCCACTCAAAAAAGCGGCACTTGCCTGCACCTTATTGGGATGGCTCAGAGCACTATGATGCAATATAATACACCATACGTTACCTCATGATAGACTAGTAGCAAAAGATTTTATTTAGTGCCATCCTCCATATTTTGACTGCCTGCTGCCCACGTGCCCTGCTATTTTCTGACTGCACGTCAGCCAGGGGTGCAGTTGCTATGACCACCCCTGCTGGAACTGAAGACTCCCGATTGGGATACCATCGCTCCACAGCCCAGCCCCAGGACCCAGTTGCCCACCCACACCTGCTTCTGGGCTTGCCATGTCGGGCACAACACCATATGACACCACTGGCAACCCCCAGCCAGAGAGGCAGAGGGCCACTAGCTTCAGTGCCAGGGAAGTTGGTGTCCTGGTGGAGCATGTCCTGGGGCAGTATGATGCCCTCTTTGGAAGTTCGCGCACGACAATGATGGATGGACCAGGATCTGGATGGACATCGTGACTTCCATCAATGAGGAGGGGGTGGCAGTCGTGACTTCAAACATGTCCGGAAGGGCTGGGAGGACTTCAGGTCCAGGAACCTCGACAAGGCCCAGCGCCTCTTGAAGGCAGCAGATGTCAAGGGACGCCAGGGCCACCTGTCAGACCACCAAATGAGGGTCCTGGAATGCATAGGCCCAGCACTCCACATCCAGGTCCTTGAGAGGCAGACCCGTCTGGAGTCGAGCGTTAAGTGAACATGCATAATGATTGGACGCTGTGCGTGTTGTGGTGTGCCAGTAGTGTGCAGGTTGCACATGTGTTTTTGTAGGGCCATGTATGGATGTGTATGTACAGGGGCGTGAGGCTGACACAAGTGAGTCCTCTCATGTGTGAGACACATGGATGGTATATGTGTTGGCAAGCATGCAGGCCAAATGCAGGTGTGGGAGCATACATGTTTGAATTACTGTGTATGTACGTTGGCATGGTTGAGGTGTCACACATGGATGGTGGTTCCAGCTGCATGTATCTGCACTGTTACATGTGCATGTGTGTGTATTTGACAAGTGTGCAACTGTGATGCAACATGGATGCATGTGACACTGACATGTAGAAGGCTGAATGGCAGATGTGACATGGATGACGATCTCATCACTGCGACAGTTGGTGGAGATGTACACATGCATGTACGTGTGGTGGCCTGTGTGCATGTGTTGTGCACTACCCGTGTTTCATGTGACATCAGGCTCACCTTCAGCTGCTCCTGCTGTTGTTTGTGTATGGATGGTGCTGCCTGTTGCAATATTGCTGTTGAATTGCTCATGTGTGTGAGTTGAAATGACATGTGTGTTGGGGAGTGTGATGCCATGTCTGAAGTTTGACACTGACACTCATGTACAACTGTCATGTGTGTATCAGTCCATTGTTCAGTGCCCTGATGCCTGTGTTCTATCTCTCCCTGTCTGCAGCGTCAACTGATGAAGAGGGCGGAGAGGGTGCTGTGGAGCAAAGCGGCTGGGATCGCACCACCAGCCGGAGACGCAAGGCCCGGCTCCCCTCCCAGGTTGCCATCTTGTTGGGGAGTGAGGAGTCTGGTGCCACATCCCAGGCCGCATCTGGCGAGGGTAGGTCCAAGAGGCGGAGGTTGGAGGTGGACTCCTCAGCAGCAGAAGGGGCACACAGGGTCCGACGGAAGAAGATGGCATGGAGTCATCCAGGTTGGTGGCGGGTTTGGTGGAGGAGGAGGCTGTGGAAGGGACACACACGGGGTCTGGAGGTGGGGATTCCACTGGTGCTAGTGGTGCAGTGCAGCGGTAGGGACAGGTGGCAGCACAGGCCGCCGTGGAGGTGCCTGTGTGTAATCCTGTCCCCGATCTTGTGACTGCATCATCCCGCACCAGCAGGGATGCCTACGTCCAGACCCGTTTTCAGGGAGAGGATCCACTTACAACTGGCCTTCCTCTCCCTGCGGACGTGGCTATCCAGGACCCGGTTGAGCCTGTCCTGAGTCGGATGGCGTTGCGTCAACAGGGCATGCGAGGTGACCTGCAGTGTTTTTGTGAAGACACTGCACGTCATCTCAAATGCCTCATTGACCGCGTTGACCTACTGCGCAAAAGTCAACAGGGCTGGATTCCTCTGTATGCTGGACCTTGTTCCGACCCCCTCCTCACCTGAACACCCTACGCGCCAGTCGTCCTCCATGTCATCTTCCTACCCATGTATCACCTGGGTCCCCTGTGGAGCTGCCTCTGACCCAGCGGCCAGGCTGGTGGAGGACACATCCCTGCCACAGTGTGGAGTCAGACGTCCAGCAATAATGGGTGAGGCTATGAATTGGTAGGAGACACTGTTATGGAAAAAAAAAACCTTTATAGAAAAATCTTCCCCAACAAACTTTCAACCAAATGTCCCTTTTGTCCAAACAAGCAGTCCAGTGTACACATGGATGTGCAATGTAACGTAGACCAACACTCATTCAAATGTTTACAACAATTTCTCAATCACTATGTGACACTGAAAGAAAAAAGTAGAATCAAAACTTCATAAACCATGGACTCCTGCCAGTAGGCAACCACACAGTACAACAAGGTCATTCTTTAGCCTGCATTTCAGGAACTGTGTGAAAAAGCACCTTTCATGACATCAAAATGTTGGCAAAATGCCATTCTGCTATGGAAAACCTTGTTCATAGATTGCAGTCCCGCACTAGAACTGCAAACATTAAATAACATTCTCCTACATGCAACAGCCAAAGAATTCCTTTGAGAAAAAGAACACATCCAAAGTAAATATATTGGAACTGAAGTTGACTTTGAAAATTCAGTAACTTTAGAAAACATAAGCAAAAACCACACAGACCAACCTCCTAACAAACACATACAAAAAAGAAATAGCAAATTTCAAAACACACTTGCTGAAATACCAGACAAAGTTTGGGCCTTGTTACAAGTATTCCGGTCCAGAAATAGCATTGCTGATAGATCCGTACTGGCACCTTTTCCCAGACTAGCATAGACCGAGTCACGATGCCGGTAACAATGGCACCACAAGTGATCCTGTACATCTGGCAACACTGTTGCCGGTATCTGCAGAGTAACGCGGCAGTCATGCCTGAGATACCGGCATCGCACCAGTAAATGCACATTCCGAGGTGCACGACACGAAAATTACTGGCATGGACATGCCGGTATCAACGTGAAAACGATGCCGGAAACACTGGCATTGCGGACCAGGCGTTCAGTCGATTCTGGTGTGTAGAAACATGCTACAGGTGCACAAAATCAGCAAATATGGTCCCAATGGGCTGTGCAACAGCACAAAGGACCACTCCCACACACCACACCCCTTCCAACACCACAATGCTAGCAGTATATGTAGAAGTACTGGAGCTGCAGGCCATGCCTGCAGGGCTATTACATGAAAATGCAGGGAGGCAGAAGATGCAGCGGAAGCGCTTGAGGAGAAGGAGGGCCATCATGGCCCCGTAAATCCCCAATGTCCAGCAGGTTGTGGCCCGCAGGCAGCCACCAATCCTACGCTTAAGGGCCACACAATTCAACCTGAGCCAAAGCCAGATGCACACCATGTACCAGCTAGACAGTGACACCATCACCTCAATAGTGGACCTGATCGATGACGACCTGGTGAGCCTCATGAATATCCGCACAGCCACCCCCCCTGCCAAGGTAGTGTCTGTGCTACACTTTCTAGCTACAGGCACATACTAGCACACTGTTGGTGAGCTGCACGGGATATTGCAACCCTGTTTTTCCTGTGTCCTATTGCAGGTTATTGATGCACTCCTGCGTCACGTTCGAGAACACATTCACCTACCCTGGACTGCTGACCAGGTAAATGGCACAAACATAGCCTTCTGTGCCCTTGCAGTCATGCCTAATATCAGCAGTGCTTTGAACTGCGCACATGTGGAGCTGGTGGCCAGGCATGCTGTGGAGGCAGTCTCCTGCAACAGAAAACGTTTTAATTCACTGAATGTGCAGATGGTGTGTGATACCTGAAACCTCATCACCCATTGGTGTGCAAGATTTCCCGGGTCAACACACAACTCCATGGTGCTGCGCAACTTAACGCTGCCTCAGTGCATGGCATATCACGGTGGACAGCGTACCTGGATGCTGGGTGAGTCTAACTACAAGGCCATGTGCAGTATTCCATTATTCCTGCTACTTCAATTTGCTCAAACAATTACAAAAACTCCATGAAAGTGCACAGAGGCCGGATGGGGAGGTAAAAGGGGAAGGTAGATCAAGAATAAGAGCAAGGATCATTATTACTGACAGTTGTAAAACAAGTAAAATTCCACCATTTAAGGGGAGATGACCCTACTTAGTGTTGTGAGTGCATGAAATGTGCAAGTGTATAGGGGTTACTCAAGGTGCAACACAGTAAAAGCAGCATCAAAAGAACTACATGTACCAGAATGCACCACACCAAAGTGACAACTAGCACAAACACAGTCAAGCAAACCCACAACTCATGATGCACAGAGACTACTCATGCTCCCACCCACATAACACCATTTGTTTTTCCAATTGCACACCAAATGGACAGGTACCCTGCATGTTAGAACCACACAATCACACACACATATAATTGAAATGGACATATTGTTTAATTTATTTATAATGCTTTCATGATATTTACAGCAATTCCATGTGTGTCAGTTGTACTAAAAGTGTCGGAGGTCATGTTGTCTGTGAATGGTCCATGTGAATGCCACTGCACAAAACAGACACCCCACATGCATTCTGACAAAGTGCAGTTCTGGTACCCAAAAAGGGACATACGCGAGCTAAACTCAATTTTGCATGTGCATGTTTGTCTTCTCGAATGAACACTATACAGCCTGTTCCGACATGAAATGGCCAGAAGAATGAAATTCACACTTTCTGTTGCTCCTGTACAGGTGATGCTGGGTATCCCCTGATGTCATGGTTGACCAGGGCATACCCAGCATCCCCACCAGGCAACCATAAAACATCCACGTGCAAGCATACAACCGTGCTCATTTACACACTAAGTGCACCAAAGAACAGACTTTTGGCCTGTTAAAGGCAAAGTTCTGCTGCCTCAGCAGATGGGGGGAGCACTGATGTACAGCCCAGAAAAGGTTGGAAAAATAGTGCTGGCCTGTGCCATGTTGTACAACATGTGCATCAAGCGCAATGTCCCTCTGCCCCCGACATGGACATGCACCCACCAGAGGCTAAGGACAACTGTGTTGATGAGCTGGCTATTGCACAGCACCGGGATGGCATGTATGGAGGTGTCGCACGTGAAGAACATATGTAAAAATACTTCTGAGCACCTGTCACACACACAGCACAGGCCATATAGCTCACTGGGCACTGGGCACTATACATAAATAAAATCACTGACACTGAAAAATCAATGTCCAGTCAATATTTATTTGCAACACCTAATATATTCTGTGATAAACAAATATGTACAAATGTCAAATGCCTTAACTCCCAATAGTACCCCAACTATCCCTCCCCACTCCTCCTCCCCAACTATGCCTCCCCACTCCCCCTCCCCAACTATCCCTCCCTGATCCCCCTCCCCAACTATCCCTCCGTACTCCCCCTCCCTAACTATCCCTCCCACTACCCCTCCCTAACTATCCCTCCCCACTCGCCCTCCCCAACTGTCTGTAGTCAACTCCTGTCCTGTTTTCCTATGTACATTGGTATGAGTCACAGACAGGGCACCTATGGGTCCATGGTCTATGTGCGGCCCCTTTTAGGCTCCAGTGAGCGGCTGTGTGCTGGGCGAGACAGCTACATGAAGAACCGCCTTCGGCTGCTCTGCACTGAACTCCCTGGTGTTGTGCTAGTTGATGGAGCTAGTGGAATGTCCCGGGCCGTTGGTTCAGGAAGGCCAGAGCAACATGGCCATAGTTTCAGCGATTGAAGAAATAATGCTGTCGTCCTTCCGCACCCGCTGTGACATTTGAACTATGGCACGTGTGCATCGACGAAGTGACCGTGCATTTTGCCTGGAACTGGCCTGCATGCTCTCTCGCATTAGCTGTGCCTCCAGTAGGTACTGCTTCACCATGGATGTGAGCACAGCCTGCCATTGTTCCATCCTGGTTAGATGGTCTTCTATATCTCTCACATTGTGCAAGGGTTGATGTTGGGGGCTCATTGGGCCCATGGGGCTGAAGGGCATGGCCTCTTCAATGCTGTGGTCTGTGTTGCCAGTTTCTACGCTACCCTCGTCAACTGAGTTCTCTCGAGAAGACCCATGTGCAGGTCCTTGTGGCTGTGGTGGAGGTAATTGTGCATCTCCATCCTGAATTTCTTTTTCTTTAATTTGAGAATACTATCACTTGTGATTCTCAGATAGTCACCTGTAACATTGTCTACTTATAGCGTATCAAACAATTAGGGAGCTTTAATGGGCTCTGCCAATTGCTCCTTGGTGCCACAGGGATCTGTGGTGGCTGTGGTGGGGGTACAAACCAAAAATGATGCCTCATGGAACAGTAAAACTCAATATTGCCCTAAAGGCAAAGGGACATTTTCATATCGGAGTCCAAGGACAGGGGATCAGTGTAGGGAAATCATCTAATGACAATTTTATTTTTTATCAAAATTATTTATTAAGCAAATGCATATATTATTTTAAAATCAAGTAAATATATATATATTACATCATTTACACATATGATGTGTCTAAATTCGACTCGTGTCCTCACTCAATTTCATTTCGACATACCACATATATCTACACTAAGCATCAAGTGGTCTGACACAAAAAAAGAGAACTATACGTTTTTGCAAAATTCACATGTGCAAATAACGCGAAAAGTGGGGAAGGCGCAGTGAATGCAAGCACCTATTAATGATGTCAAAGGCAAAGGGCCTCATTACGACCCTGGCGTTAAGGGTTTAACAGCGCCGTAAAAGGTGTCGGCGCCGTTAAACCCTTAACGCCTGATTACGAGGTTCCTTTGCGGGACCCGACCTTAACAGCTGGTTTTTCCAGCCGTTAAAGTAGGGACCCGCAAAGGGGGCCTCCTTACAACCCTGGCGTTAAGGGGTTAATGGCGCCGTAAAAGGCTGCGGCGCCGTTAAATCCTTAACGCCAGATTCACACTTTAACGCCTGCTTTTTGCAGGCGTTTAAGTCCAACCCGCTAAGGGACCTTGGTGCTAATTACAGCACCGTAATTTACGGTGCGGTAATTAGCACCTTCCCCATTCCCATTGAGCCCTATGGGCCAAAAATGGGAATGGGGAAGGGGCCATGGTGAATGGGGATTTACCGCCCCGCTATCCTTGGATTGGGACGGTAAATCCGCCATCCACCATGGCGGAATCCGGCATGGACCATGGTGCTAATAGCACCATGGTGCAATGCCAGGGTTGTAATGAGGCCCTAACTCTGTTGTCTATAGTTTCAATGATACATTGGGCCTCATTACGACCCTGGTGGAAGACCATGGTACTATTAGCACCATGGTCCATGCCGGTAAGTTACCGACTCCGCCATGGAGAAAGGGGGAATTACCACCCCATTACAAGGTTGGCGGGGCAGTAATTCCCCCTTCCTCCATGGCCCTTCCCCATTCCCATTTTGCCCCATAGGGCTCAATGGGAATGGGGAAGGCGCTAATTACGGTGCCGCAAATTGCGTCACCGTAATTAGCACCAAGGTCCCTTTGCGGGTACCTACTTTAACGGCTGCTCTACACCAGCCGTTAAGGTCGGGTCCCGCAAAGGGGCCTCGTAATTAGGCGCTAATAGGTTAACGGCGCCGCAGCCTTTTATGGCGCCGTTAACCCATTAGCACCTGGGTCGTAATGAGGCCCATTGTCTAGATGTCCTTTCTTGGGCACTGATACTCTTCTTCAGGACTTGCAAAAGGGAAGCCAATATCCTTCCCAAGGTATTGCTTGAAAATTACTAAAAATAAATAAAAACAATAACTACTATTAAAAACCAAACACTGATACGCTATACCTAGTTCTCCCGAATACGTTTTATGGTTCCTATTACTTGGCTTAGTGAGGAACAATTTACTCGTTTTTGCTCGACTTAACAGCTAAGTTGATCCTTATTTCTTTTAATCCGTTCCCAATTATGCAGAGAATGCTGCAAAGCAAAATCCGAAAGGGGGAATTCAAAATGAAGGCTGAACAAAACATGCAAATTTTGGTGGGCTGGTTGTCAAACCATCAATGTACAACATCCGTTAATTCCAATTTGCCACCTCAAAATGAGGGGAGGGAAGGGGAAAAGGGAAAGGACAGATAAGGAGTATATTCTGTTTTTCCATTTTTCAAAAAGCTAACATATAATGTCCTTATCTACCATTTTCTGATACATTGACATTAGGAATACGGAATAAGCATCTATTAATATCATCCTAATTTACTATTTATTGACACGCTCATGGTGCAGTGCATCAATGTTTCATGTACCTTGGCATTCAAAGACATCATTCAGATGTTCTTCCAAACTTGCATAGGACTCTCTCATGATGAATGTTCAGCATCGTGGACCTGAAAGCACAAGTGTGTTTAGAGTGCTGCCAGAGAATTACAATTCAAAAAATCATATGCAAGGTTCTTGTGACACCATCATAATTTCTTTATAAATCTAGGTGTCATCTTAGCTAATGTAGCTCTCCAGGTTTTGTAAATGGTTTTTAAATCTTTTTAAAGGGACACATACCTTGAAACTCAATATTATATTTCAATGGGTCTTCTGGATTGATATTTTGTCCATCGCTGTTGAACAGCAGAAAATATTCAAACCAATGCCCTGAAAGTCAAAGCAAACATTCATGTGGCTTCCTATTATCAGAAAGTCTGTAACGTTATGCGGCACAAATGGTACACCACCCATGAAAAATAATTGTCTATTGACCTGCTAATAAATGTAGTTCACTCGGTTGGTGGTCCTTCTTACCTGTCCGGGAGAGTTTTAATCCTCTATTCGGATATCGTACTCAAAAACCTGCTGGTTTTTGGGAGCCTCCTTTCACCTTATCGTGCTGAATCTAAATGCCAAGGCCCTCGCTGAGGTTAAGTTAACAATGATCCGCTGTGTGAAAATTTAACTCATAAGCATTAGCAATGGAAAGGGGACTATTCCCTTTGATTCAGATTGTTCAGTGAGCCGTAGCGTGGTAACAAAAAATGGACTATCTGTCCCATCTTCGATAGTACGTGAAATTCCACAGATGCCTCGTATTAGCCTCACATTTTATCCAATGGGACACTGAAGATAGTCATCATTTACAAATACAAAACAAAACAATCTTTCAGCTTCATGCTGCCAAATGCCACTAAAAATGACTCCTGTCCGCACTTTAGTCGATGTCGTCATCAATTGCCTAACAATTTAGCCTCCAGTGATCTTTCTCTAAACCCACATTAGTTTATCATCCAATCAGTAAAATAGCTTACTGAATAGATGTATCACTCTATTAAATCCCACTCAAAAAAGCGGCACTTGCCTGCACCTTATTGGGATGGCTCAGAGCACTATGATGCAATATAATACACCATACGTTACCTCATGATAGACTAGACTAAAGATTTTATTTAGTGCCATCCTCCATATTTTAAGGAGAAGGCCATAAGTACGGCCCCACACACAATCCCGAAGTCCCTCGTCTGGTCAAGCCAAATGGACTATTGATGTCTTCTTCAATTACCTGTTAATTGAATCTCCAGTGGTTGTGCTCTAGACCAATGATAATTAATAGGCTAGATTATTAAACAGACATATTGTAGGCTAGCATAGTGTCATAGCACCAAGCGGGAGCAATCTCTAAAGATAGGGCTACTAGTTATGACTCTTTAAAGATTATACTACAACATAAAATATTGCCTCTCTCAGTTAAAAATTTTATTCATCCTATTCTAAAAGATGCAGTGGAAAAACAGGAGAGCATTCATTTTAAAGTTATCTAATACATTGGGCCTCATTACGACCCTGGCGGAGAACCATGGTGCAATTTGCACCATGGTCCATGGCGCAGAGCTGCCAACTCCGCCATGGGGGTTGGCGGACTTACCGCCCCATTCCGACCTTGGCGGGGCGGTAAGTCCCCAATCCCCATTTACCCTTCCCCATTCCCATTTTTGCCCCATAGGGTATAATGGGAGTGGGGAAGGCGTTAATTACGCCACCGTAAATTACGGTGGCGTAATTAACGACAAGTCCCGTAGCGCCATGGATTTTTCCGCCTGCAAAAAGCAGGCGTAAAAATCACCATGGCGCTACGGGAACTCGTAGTCGGGCGGAAAGGTACGCCATGGGTTACGCCGGCGTAAACCCCTTTCCGCCAGGGTCGTAATGAGGGCCATTGATTCCATTCTTCCTGTAAATTCAAACCATTATATAACTTTGTGTTTGGTAAAGCCATCAATGTTCTCTCTGTGACAATTTGGCAACTTGACAGCGGTATTAGCTCCATCATTCCCCCAGATTGTGTCTATAGCCGACCATTTGAGGTTGTCACAACTGTGGTTTTGTTCAATATAATGAAGTGCCAAAGGTGCACTCATATTTTTGTTACATATTTTTGATTTGTGCTCTGTTATTCTCAATTTCACCGGACGTGATTATTTGCCGATATAGGTCTTTTCACAGGGGCAGGTTATGGCATAAATCACATTACTCCACACGGAAAGTGACCTGTTATAGGAGGCATCCACCAAGTGGTAGTGATTGTAGGTTGTTTATCACCTATTGAGCTTCTGTCTGCTTTAGAGACCCATTATTTTAGGTTTCTGCCTGTTTTAAGAGCACACATAGGCTTTTGCAAAGTGGGAATATTAAGTTGCAATAAATGCCAGTGTTTTGATATTACTTTTTTTATTTTGTTGTACTCAGTGTTATACTCAAGGCACAAACCAGACGTTCATTATTGGAATCAATTTTGATCGCTTTATTCAATAGATGTTCCCTATGCCTATACTTGGCTATTTTTTGGATTGTTACACTAGCTTAGCTTGGTAACCTTTTTCCTGTATTCTGTACTGTATGATGTTTGCCTCAGTAGCAAAATCCTCTAGTTTCAAACTACTGTGTCTTGCCCTCAAAAACTAGACATAGGGACTGTTAGACCGCAAAGCTTAGGAATGAAAGCTACTACAGTGTAAAATGGTATTTCTATCAGAATCTTTCCGATATAGGTCCACCAACAGTAGACCCTGTTCCTCTTTGATTAGTAAATCCCAAAAACTTAATTTGTTTATGATTGAATTGCACAGTAAAATGTAAATTGGGATTAAGGTTATTAATCCACGTGAGGAATAATTAATGATCACCTTATTTACTATCCCAGACAATTAAAATGTTGTTGATGTACCTTTTGTAGAAATGTAAGGCTTCTCTGAAAGGGTTAGTTTCGGTCATTATACTTAACTTCTCAAAGTCCCACATAAATATAATGTTGCATAATTAGGGATGACAGTTGCCCCATACCAGTACCCTTTATCTGCATGTAGTAGGAATCTTAAATCTGAAAATGTTTTTGGTCAGCTCTATCTCTAACAAATCAATCAAGAAATTACTCTGAACATTTCTTGTGTCTTCCCTCCTTTCCAAAAAGTTCTTCATAATGGAGAGAGAGTCTATTTGTAGAATATTTCAATATAATGATTACACATCCAATGTAATGAGAATCTCTGAACTGATGTTGGAGGCTAAATTCTCTATTTCTTTAATGACATAGGCAGTGTCCGCCAGATATGTCATTGTTTGTTTGGCCAGCGGTTTAAAGAAAAAAATCAAAGTATTGTCCAATCGGTTCCAGAATGGATCCACAAAGCGACACAATATTAAATGCTGATGGTGTATCTAGCGAAGAAGTTTTGTAATGGGGGAGGGCCTGGATCTTGAGGTGGAAAAGGGAGTTCTTGCGGTGGGTAAGCCTATTGTTGCCTTTGAGGTACAAAATTAGCATTGGAGGGTAACCAAATTGGGAATATTGTTGTTGGAAATGTTGTCACCCCTCCTATCTCTGGAGTATCCTATATTACATGGTCTATAGTTATGTTGGTAACCTTGCATTCCTCTATGGGAAATATATCCATCATCTGATGATGTGTCTGAGAAGGTAACTCTCCTACCGTGTGTTTGGTGACCTTGTGTTTGATTGTCCCGGTCTCTCCAATAGGTCGGACCTTGGTATTCTGCACTCAAATAGGTGGTATGCCCACTCTTTTGAAAAATGTTTAAGATGTTTTAACAATTTTTCCATTTTTTTTGCTACTACTGCTTTTAATAAATTCATTTACCTGTGTTTCAATTATGTCCAATTTATCTTTGATAATCAAGATAGTGGCATCAGCGGAAAAGGCTAATTCCGCCTTTTGAATTTCTTATCCTATTTTTCTTCAATGCTGTGTTAATCGCGACCCCTAAAAATGAACTATTGTACTCAACCTCATCTACAAACAGACAAGACTCATTGAGGATGAGTAAGCCTATAGGTATAATGTTCTTTTTCAAATATTGTGTAATGAGATGACTGTGCATCTCCATCCTGAATTTCTTTTTCTTTAATTTGAGAATACTATCACTTGTGATGTTCAGATATTCACCTATAACATTGTCTACTTATAGAGTATCAATAAATGAGGGAGATATAATGGCCTCTGCCAATTGTCCCTCACTAAAAGACACTATAGCGGATTATGCCATATTGATTGGAGTGACTAATTCCAGACCACCGCGGTTATGGTGTCAGCTGTCCCTCTACTTTGGTGGAGGTGCCACAGGGATCTGTGGTGGCTGTGGTGGAGGTGCCACAGGGATCTGCAGTGGTTGGAGGGATGCAGCTGGGGTAGCACTTGGATGTCTGCCTGTTGAGGCTGTGGAGTCCTGTGTTGAGGTGGTGGTGTTGGTCCTTTGGCGTCGACGCCTGGTGCCCCTTGATGTACTGGGATGCCCGCCATCCTCATTGCCAGATGATGTGCCTTAGGGAGTCAGAAAGTCAGGGAATCAGTGATGCATGTGGATTGATGGGACAGACATTAGTACTTTTACTTTTTGATGACATGGCTGTGTAAGGGACATGGTGGGGGACACGGCAAGGTGCAACCATGCTTGTGTCATGGATACTGTGCGGGTGGATGTAGGAAGTGCCTACATGGTGTGTGCAGTGCCGGAGATACTGTTGCGGTGTACTTGTGACTTCTGGTTAGGGTGTTAGGGGTGTGACAAACACGCTGTATGATGTTGTGTTGTGGCTGGTTGTGCCATGGAAGTGGTTCGCCTGTGCCTGCTGCCTGTGGAGCTTACTGCATCATCGGAAATTTGGCATCATGGGTCGGGCTGGATGGGACTAGGGAGTCACATGTGTCCTTGGTGTGTGATGCCGGTCATTTGTGGGTGGTGTACGTGCTTGGCACTTCCATGAATTTGTGCCTTTGCTAGAACAGCGGAAATAATACAGGATATGCTGTGGCAAGGGGATGTGTGTCTGAGTGGCAGCATGAGCATTTTATGTTGGTGATACAGAGTTCCTGTGCTATGTTGTATGTGTGAATGGGGTATGAGCGAGGTTTGGGGTTAAGTTGTAGGTTGTTGTGTGCAACCAAGTTCCACGGGGGTGCCCAGCAGGGCTTTACTGGTATTATGCACAACGCGCTTGACGTGTTTTGCAACTCTAGTGTGTGCAGGTTGGACAGGCAGGTTGATATGACATTGGGGTTACGTGTACTCACCAGCTTCCTCAGATGTCACGCCTCCGGCCTACGCAGCACCAACTCCCTCGATGGATTCAAGGTGCAGCACACTGCTGCAGGCCTACTCCCAGTGCTGCAGGTGGATGGGGGATGCACTGCCGCAACCTCTGGCCATACCCTGGGTGCAGTGGGCAGACAGAAGGCTATACACCCTCAAGCCCAGGTCATCCCACCTTTTGTGACAGTCATGAACAATGCAGGAGTTGTGCCAACAGCAGTAACATTCTGTACCAGCTCCAACCAGATGGCCTTTTTTCTCAGCTGTTCCTGCCTGAGTAGGTCTTTTGAAAACAGTTGGTCGACATGCTCCACGATGGTGTCTGCCAACATGTTCAGTTCTGCCTCGCTAAAGCAAGGCTTGCACCCCCAGGTTGCAGATAGGCTTGATGTCATCTTTATTTGGCAATATCAGTGCTCAGGATATGGATTTGACTCCTGTGCTCTGACGATTGCAATGGATTGCGTTTTATTAATGGGTGCTGGTTGATTTCCTGTTCCGGCGATCACTGTATTTCCGGTCACGGTAATAGTGGCACCATTGTTACTTGTGCTGGTTTAACCGGGAGTGTGATGCCGAAATCGGAGTCACTGGCACCGAGGGTGGCAGTGTTGACATTTTGGGGATGTTTGGTGTAATTACCGGCATGCCGGGGCCACCGTTCTTGGCATGCCAGAATGCGCAGGGACACCAACGCAGAATCAGCTTCTGTTTCTGGCAGCTGTACTTTACAAAATAGTAGATACCGCCTACAAAATACAGAAAAATTAGGAATCCCAATGGGTCCAGTTAGCTTTACATCTAACAGCAAAAATTAATGCAAAATAACTGACCCTCAATAGTTTGCGCATACTGCAAAACAAAGCTTGACAATAACCAAATGCCATCACAGGCTATCACTAATAACTTAAAAATCAGCCCACTTCCAAAAGCTCTCCAACAACTTATCTTGTATGAGAGCATCATAATCCAAACAGTACATACATTTCAAGCTATAATATTCCTTCAACCCAAAGCTGTCAAATTGCCTCCATCCGAGTTACTAAAAGGCATTTGTGGCAAAGTAGTGTATGTGACATTAGATATTAAAGAAAATGTAGAAACTCTAGGAGCAGGACGGCCAATAGAACAATTGTTGATTGTACTAGTTAATGGTGTACCAACAAAAGATAAATTAATTTGACAACAACTAGTCGACTTAAACAAAGTTAGACACGCCCTACAATATCTTAAAGAAGACAATGAATACTACAGAGATAGAAACATAGAAGAAAACTTTAAAAAATCAACCAAAATAATTGAAGATTCAACACAAACTGGCACATTTCAAAGTGTGGATCCTGTGATTGCAGCCAACATTTTAGACCAATATACAATTCACCCACTGCATTCCAAAGACACCGTAGAAGATGCATTAGAAATATATGAAATGTGAAAAGCCAAAGGATCTCCTATGAGCCTATGGGAAAAAAGTGTAGAAGCACGTTTTTTTCCTCTACTCTTTCCTACAGTAAAACGAGGAAGATATGATGAATGAGCTACACAAATTAGTGCATCAGAATAACGCTCTTTACAAATGTATTCTGAACACCCATGATTCAGACAAAATGTAGAATACATTTTCCACCTCCTGTTCAAAAGCAAACTTGCAACTCTATGTTATGAAGTTGCACACACATTAAAAACAGGTGTTCATTTCTTAAACATGTGAGCTACCTTCCAAAAATAAAAGACAAAGAAAAGTTTTGCAGTCAAGTATCACAAATATCTTGGCAAGCATGCATGGTACAAAAGAATACTGGTTCCAATGTCACGCTTATGTACGTTGTATGCTAAGGAACCTAGGTCCACCCACATGGTTTGTTACTTTAAGGTATGCAGAATATGCTTGGGATAAATTGCATGACTTCTTAAGCACTGCAAACCAAAATTAAGTGGAAATGGACATAAAAACACCAGGACAACTCTGTTCTCTTTGCCCATTCACTGTTTCAAGATACTTTCATCGTCACTTCATTGCCATTCTACACTTTACTTACAATAAATTTACCCATCCACTCAGAGAAGTACAACACTTCTTTGGGAGAAACGAATATCAATCCAAAGAAGCACCACACATCCTCATGCTTTTGTGGATAAAAAATGCTCCCAAATTTGGCCATGACAGTGATGCCACTATTTTACATTGTATTAAAAAAAAACCTTACCTGTGACATCCCTTCAGAAACCACACATAGGGCCTCATTACGACCCTGGCGGTAAGGGGTTAACGCCAGCGTTAGCTGCGCAGACCCCTTACCGCCAACTACGAGGTCCCTTAGCGCCATGGCGCTTTTAACACCTGCTTTTAGCAGGTGTTAAAATCCATGGCGCTAAGGGACCATGGAGTTAATTACGCCACCGTAATTTACGGTGGCGTAATTAACGCCTTTCCCACTCCCATTATGCCCTATGGGGCAAAAATGGGAATGGGGAAGGGTAAATGGGGATTGGGGACTTACCGCCCCGCCGACCTCGGAATGGGGCGGTAAGTCCGCCAACCACCATGGCGTAAACGTAGTTTACGCCATGGTGGTAAAGTCACGGCCCAGGCGGTAACTTACCGCCTGGGTCGTAATGAGGCCCATAGTGACCTATGTACACAAATCTTATGCTTACAAAAACATAAGTGTGGCAAATACTGCTGCCATGAATATAAAAACAAAGATACATACTGTACCTAATGTTGCTTTCGCTTCCCTTGACCAGTTTCCACCAAAGAGCAAGTAAATAGCCTGATGTCTTCTATTAGGCACAGTGTAAAAGAGATGAGGCATCCAAGTACCTCAATGATTACAATTTGATAATTGCCCTCTTGTGGAATACAAATATAGACATTCAATTCATTGCAGACGATTCCACTGCAGTTGCAAGATTTGTCACAGCCACATCTAAGAAGACAGAGCTAAAAGACCTTTGTGATGACATATCATCTTACAAACCCTGTCACAAATATTTTACAGCTTTGGTATAAAAATGATGTCATATAGAAATTTGGGTGCTTCGAAGCTTCAGACCATTTAACAGGTACACCCTTATATGGGAAATCTGAAAACATTGTTTGGCTAAACCTTGGTACAGCTTCATCATAAAAAAAGGGTGCTAAAATCCTACCAAGAGATGGGAACTATAGCCAGAAATTATCCCAACAGCCAGGACACTTAAAAAAAAACAACGTATTGGTAATTGAGACATACTATCCAGACAGAAGTACTGCTTTGGAAAAAATGTGCCTGCACGACATAACCTAAAACTACTACTACTAAAACAATGTTATGCCAAGTGAGACAACTGGCAAATATTCAGTCTCAACTGGTGAAGCAAGTCTAGTAAAACTTACCAAGCCCAGCCTAATTAATCATGAAAAGTTACCATTTAAATCTCTACAAAATCGAGAACTTTATTACATGGCCCTACTGCAACTTTTCAAACCTTGGAGAAATGAAGAAGAAATATTAGGTGACCATGACACATTTCAAGCTTCATTCAAGGCAAATGAAAGCAGTATAAGAAATGTATTTTTTAAACAATATAAACAAATGTTGGACAATGAACTCCAACAAGAGGAGGACATTGCAACTCTACCAGATAAAGACACTCCTGAAGGCAGTCAACCTTCTCTTACAGGTAGCCAAAAATCACTTGGAGAAACACTCATTCAAAATAGCCATTACAGAGGTAGAAAACACAATGTATCAATCTAAAAAATCTGAAGAAGACTAGTCAGTGCTCAAATCACAGCAAAACGATGAACAACTCACCATTTACCTAGAATCCAATTAATACATTGGATATGGAATTAAACACGAAACAAAAATGTGTAACTATAAACATGATAAACCTCAGCTTTTGTATGTAAGTGGAGAAGTTGGTTCTGGCAAAACCTTCTTAATTAATATAATCAGAACATTTCTGCAAGAGTTAAAAAATATGCTTTCAGCTATTGTAACAGCCCCTGGAGGTCTTGCTGCCAACAACATAAGAGTTGAAAATGTACACCGACTACTTCTGCTCCCATTAGAACACCAAAACAATTTCATTACTACAAATTGTCAGCAAAAGCTGCTACTGAAGTACACAGAATTCTGCAACAAATGAAAGTCCTCCTGAATGATGATGTAAGCATGGTTTCCAACCTCATGCTGGCTTCAATTAATCTCAGAATACAGGAAGTCCTAAAAACCGTCTATGAATAACTGTTTGGAGGAAAACACGTTATTGTTTTCAGAGAACTCCTACAGTTAACGCCAGTAAAAGGTCAACCCATTTTCAAAGCGCTAGGGCACAAACAATGCTGTAATACACTCTGCAGCATTGGGAATATAAATCTCTGGTGACATTTACACTACAGAGAATTAACTCAAAACATTGGTCTGTCTGCAGATATAACCTATGCTGACATTTTAACAAGCATTACAACTGGTCTCATTAAAGATGTAAAATCCATTTTAAAAACTGGAATAATCCAGGAGCGGTATCAACAAAAGACATCTGCCCCTGATATCATGGAAGAATGAACGTATCAAAATGTAAAAGGCATGTGCGTAATGTCAACGTTTGCAAGTTGTACCCAATTCAATGACACAATGTTGAAAAAAGAAATGTAACCCATAGTGCATATCACTTCCACAGAAAAACTAGAAGTGCGCGGCATGACACTTCCAATGTGTCAACAAGCTACCGCACGACTAAATAGCTTTGTATCTCCAAAACAGCTGTATTAGAAAAAAACTATTAACTCTGTGTTTAAATTGCAGAGTAATTCTAAAATATAACCTTGACACAGAAAAAGGTTTAGACAACGGAGCAATTTGTACAGTTGTTGGCTTTCAAACATATCCATGTGACAACAACCTTCAGTTTGTCAACAACCATTTTGACAGACTTGCAAAAGTTAAAAGTATAGGCCACAAAATACCATGTGTCTTTGTTTTCAAAGGCATGTATGTATGCAGAAAACAATTCTCTCTATCTCTTTCATATGTCGACACTATTCACCAGTTTCGAGGTCTAACTATAGCACACAGACATTGGCACCACAATCTTCAAGGAAGATATGAGTTATGTAGCACTTTCATGTCCCTGTACACTCACTGGTCTATTCCTAGTTAACTTTGAGGCAAACAAAGTTAACACTGACATTCTTTGCATCCTAGAATACAACAGGCAATGTGCACTGTATACCCCATGTAGATATGTACCTTGTACCTCAAAAAACAATACCTTTCAAAAGAAAAGTAATAAAAACAGACGCTATACCAGATCTCGCTCCAATACCACTAAAAAAACAAAGAACGGCTCAGACCAGTTGTCTTTGCAAAGGCTCGTCCTTCATACAAATACCACAAATAATCCTGACAGCACCTACAGTCAGGTATAAGGGAAGAATTGGACTACTTTGCATGAATGGTCGAATTCACCATAACCACACAGGAAGAGCCACAATAATTCCTAATGTACTTACTACACGTACTGAAAACAAAAAAACATCCCTATAAATGAAATCTTCCAGATTTCATACATGTGGAAACATACAGTATCTTTCTGCCCATAACGAACGAAGCACACCATAGGTGCAGATTGGCTCAGCAAGGGGGATAGCCAGGCCCCCAGCCAAAGCCAGAAGGCGCAGCCGGCCATGAGCAAAGACCAGGACTCAAGGCTGCCACAAGACCACTGCAGCTCTCCACTGCTTACCTCTGCCGTCGCCGATCCATAGCGCCTCCATGTTACCAGAATCGAAAGGTAAGTCACATGTATATGTGCATAATAATGGCTCCAAGACACCTGCTGTGCATCACTACATAACTCTCTATTGCCATGAATTAACTGCACCTCCCTGCCCGACCCTGTTCCTACTGGCCGCTTAGCACCACTCTGCACCTACTCAGCCTAGAGGACTGCAATATGATTCGAGCTACTCGGCTAGCAAGCCACCTCCAAGCAGTCCTCCACGGGTCATCCTGACCCTGCCCACTAATGATTGGGAGGCACCATAGAGAGCCTGCTCAACCACAATCCTAGCTGCAGCCCCCAGCGAACACGGTCTTACACCTTCACATATGACCCCCCAAGTAATGCTTAGGTGCAGGGATCCAACTGCCTCCAACTATATACCTTACCCTGGCATCACTTAGATGAGCACCACACTCCAAAGCTCCCCTGCACACAGAGAGCTCACACCCCTCAGACCCACACCCAGCAAAAAAGTTGGTAAAACCCTGAGACACAGCCGGACAATTTGTATGGCTCCACGGGCTGGCTACAAAATGACCCCACCCCAATCCACAACGATCATCCCCCAATGTCCCCTACCAGAGTACAGCCCAACCCTACTGCCCCTAGGCAGACCCAGAGTATGCACAACCAACCAAAAGAAGCAACAGATACCTTACAGCCTAAGATACCACAGCCAGTATCTCCCAACAATTCAGATATGCACCCCACCTGTTGCCCACCTCCCTTCTTAGCCAGGAATAGTACACTAAGCATAAGACTCCACAACTCAAGTACCCGCTGCCAGCCTTCATCTGCCCACTTCAGAAATGCCCACCTAAGTAAGTACCATATCAGTCTTAAACCACAAATTCAACGTCTCCTACACCCTAGACTCCATAGACAACATCACATTGTCAACATACACCCACACCCCTCATGTGTCACCCCAGAAAAAACAAACAACGGCAGCCAAACCCTGCAACCAACAACCTCAAAAGCCTAAGAACGCAACATTGCAGAAAACAACCCGCTTGACCCCCCAGAGCTCTTTGAGCTGCCACACTAAGAATGCCATGCACCCCACCTCCTCACAACCCCTGACACCCATCCTCTCACCCAACAACACAGAACGTAGACTTCCTTGCCATAACTAAATCCTGACTGCATCAAGCCTCAAGCCCAGCATTGTCATTAGCTCTACCTGCAGACTTCACCATACTCAGAAATGACAGAGAAGACTCGAGAGGAGGAGGTGTCAAACTCATCCACAGAGACTCCCTCAACATCAGATAGGCCAACAATGTTAGGGATGATAACCATGAACTCCTCACAACCAAACTCACCACATCCGCAGTAGACTCTATGATCATCCACGTCATTTACAGACTGCCAGGCCACACTGCCTCCATTTGAGTAAGACCTCACACTGACAATTGGAAAATACATCAAACCATCCTCTAAAGCCATAGTACTCAGAGACTTCAATCTAGGTCTTAATGACCCCTCAGATACCATTGCCACAGTGATTGCCAACACACTGCCTGATATGGGATTTAAGCATTGTGTTTCAGTACCAACCCACAATAAGGACAGAACCCTGGACAGGTTAGCAGATCTGAATAGCTAGATATCTATCACTTCCAACCTACCCTTCCCATGGTCAGACCACCACATTGTAACATTCACCTTCCCACTGCAGAAACATCAGCCCCCTGTCTCCACAGTTCTGCCTCACAACCCCACACGCAGTACCCCCAAAATATCCCAAGAGTCAATTTGACTTCTTACACAACTCCTACTAGGGAACCTTGACACCAAAAATCCTAATTCCCTTGCAGACTTATACCTTCACACCATGACCAAGGCTATACATTGGTAGCCCCTTTAGTGTCAAGGAGATTGAAAACAGTTGGACATATCAACCCCTGGTTTATCCCCAACCTACTGGCCCTGTGCCTCAGAAAAAGACAAACAGAAGTAGACTGGAGAAAAGACCCAACAGACCAAGCTAAACCCACTTTCAAAACTATTGCTAAATAATACAAACATGCCATCATCACAGCCAAAGCAATGACCTACAACACAAGCATATCGAACACCAGCTCAAACTCCCAGGAAATCTTTAGAATCCTCAGAAAGCTAGAAACTCTCTTTGCCACACCCAGCATCATCTCTAAATAAGAGACTGGTGCTGTAAGGAAGGCATGGTATCGAAGTAAGTCAGACACAAGTGATCACAGTTTAAGGGTGTTTATTGAACTTTCTCAAAGGTGTGATGAATGCCTATCTAAACCTAAATCTAAGATGGGAGCAAGCTACGACCATCAAATAATAATAATGCAGTCCTAGTTGCGGTTTGTCAAAATAAAAAGAGCCTATACAAAAAATCCTATTGCCAATCCTTACCGCTAAGTTACAAATAGTGTGGGGTAATGTTCATGAAAAAGAAAGAAGTGTTCGCACAAATTATAAGTCAGGATGTTCAGGCCATTAGCCTCCCTTCCCCATGGGACAAGGCGGTTCACTCGAGCATGGCACACTCTTGGGGTTCTTCGGCACAAGGACATGGTTCCATTACAAACATCAGGGCCTTCTAAGCCCTACTCTCTCAAGTTATCAAAAATCTCTTGCTTCAGAGGGCCTGATGAATCAAAGAAATAAAAAGTTCCTTTCCAAGTATTCAAGTATGGCAATTCACCCCTCACCCTGGATCCCTCTCAGATGGGCTCAGATCCTTTTTCTTCCACAATTCCTTTTCGGATGGATCATAGTTCACTCCGGATCTCCCTCAGCTGGGCTCAGATTCGTGTTACACAATTAGTCTCCCTCAGCCAGGTTCAGATCAATTACCATTCGTATATCTCTTCTCGGGTGACTCGCAGTTCATCCCTGATTCCCCTCGGTTGGGCTCAGATACCCTTTTCACAATTAGTCTCCCTCAGCTGGGCTCGGACCAATTAGAGGTCATATTTAGTTATCAAAGACTTTCAAATATGCATAGGGTTTGGCTTGACCCGTGCAGGATCACTTCTATGTTATAGGTCACGATTTTACACTCTCAGGTGGATACCAAACAGAAACCTTCGAGTGAGCACTGATGTGGTACTGGACCACTCTGTATAAGGTACCTATTTTGGTTTGACTAAGCTCAATCATATACGAGTCATCTTTCCTCATACAATGTTGCCACTTGCAACCTTGATCATAGCACGGTTGGGTCTGCTATCTATCAGTCTCCGTGACTCACTGGCTGTGCTGAATTCACTGGCTAATATGTTGCCGGAGCCAAGGACAGTACCACAGTGGCAATCGCTTCTCCCCATCTTGGCTATCAATGCGGGAGGGCCCTGTGTACCTTCAACACACACTGCACCCTTCTGCAGCTGTAATTCCCCATCTTATTTTTCTTTTCCTCAAGGCCCCTTTTAAGTCATGGTTCTACTCTGAAAAGGACAAGGGGAGTTCTCTCCTTGCAGTCCTCTCTGGTCTCACCATCTTTCTCCTCAGTTTAAACTGCCATCTCGGAATTACTGCTTCCTTGTGCATTTTGTCTTACTCAGAGTGTGCTTTCGTGCTCCGCCTTTTATCCGTGTGGGGAAGTGTGATGATATGATATGATAGGTTATTTATAACGCGCTTAATACCCAGAGATTTCTAAGCGCGGACCCAGGGATCGAACCTGTGTTGCTCTGTGTCATCTTGTTTCCAAGTCGAGCACGCTGCCGCTGAGCTATCCTCCTGGGTGATGGAAGTCAGGTGTGTGTAATTATCACTATTTGCCTGACTCTGCCTAACAATTGTTTTACGACATGTCAGGTGTAAGGCTCTGGTGTTAGTCCATTTTAGTTCATGGTGAACTGTCCACGAGAAAGTGATCATGTTGGAAAAGGGGTGGGGGGCTTGAGATCCTATGTAACCTCCCTGGTATGATGAGGAAAAGGTGTTATTTGAAAGGGGATACCGTGTCTCACCTTCTACTGTCTCACTTCCACTGCACAAGGACCCATAATCCAGGTGATCCTCTCTCACTGGTCTAACCCCAAGAACTGGTTCCAACAGGGATGGCCATGTCCTGGCCACCTAGATGACAGATCGCCGGGGACTAGCGGTTGAGACACCTTCAGGCTTCTCACAGTGCATAGATATGCAGAATGCTATGTAAGCTAAAATCACATCCATACAACAGAAAATAGAAAAAAGCAAGTTGTATTCACCGTTCCATCCCCATACATCTCCACGAGTCAGCAACGCATATCCTCCTTTCACTTCAGACAAGTGTCAGAAGTAAAAACTGCCAATATGCTCAGAAAACTTAAACCCTCTAAATGTAAAGGGGAGATCTGCCCAGCTAACATTATCAAAGACTGCTCAGGATCCCTAATCCATTCATCATGAGATTTATCAATGTATCCTTCTCAGCGAGCCATGTCCCAGACAGCCATAAATAATCCTGGATTCTCCCCTTACTTTACTTAAAAAAAACCTGCTTGAGCCTTCAATGCCCAACAGTTACCATCCCATCACCATATTCCTGCTAAATATCCTAGACAGGGCAACCTATGAGCAAATTCAAATCTTACTCAACTCAAATCCAACCATATACTAGGAGTACGCCAATCAGGCTTTCGTCCAGGTCACGAGACAGAATCATCATTACTGTATTTTTAAAAAACAGCTCAATGCCTTCATAGATGAAGGTAAGCCAGCCCTCCTACTCCTCTTGGATCTCTCAGTCGTCTTTGACCTTGTGGACCATAAAATGCTCTGCAACCATCTCAGAGTCTCTGCCAACTTCTCCTGCAAAGCCACCTCCTGGATAGCTTCCTTCTTGGAAGACAGAACCATGAGAGTATTTTCAGAGACTGCCAGTGCCCCACCCATCCGAATTCCTGTGTCTCACATTCCAACACATTCACCAAACCCCTCTTTGGCCTACTTGATTTAATTGGTATGGCCTACACCAATTATGCCAATGACACCTAGATCCTCCTCCCTCTGTCAGCAAATATGACACAGGCTCCCTCACTATCAATAGCATTTACTCAACCCTCCAAGCTTGGATGGCCTCGAATTACCTATGCCTCAATGACAAGACCAAGATACTACTTGTGGGCTCTTTCCATGCTGCAATCAACATCTTCCATCAGTGCACATGTGACTACTAGGTATGTCGGATTAGGTGTGTTTTATTCCATCTGTGTCTTCTTTTTTAAATAAGATTTATAATAATTTAAACATTTACAAATAAACAAATAATAAAAATAAACAAAATAAAATAAATAAATAAATCAGATTTAGGTGTGCTTGTGTTCCATCTGTGCACCTCCTGCATTTCACTGTTTTGTGCCTCGATTTTAAAAATCGGATTTAGATGTGCTTGAATTTCATCTGTGCACCTCCCGCATTTCACTGTGTTGTGCCTACATTTTTAAAATCAGATTTATGTGTGCTTGTATTCCATCGGTGCCTCCTTTTTTCAAATCCGCTTTAGGTGTGCTTGTATTCCATCTGTGCACCTCCTTCATTTCACTGTGTTGAGCCTCCATTTTTAAAATCTGAGTTAGGTGTACTTGCATTCCATCGGTGCCTCCTTTTTTCAAATCCGATTTAGGTGTGCTTGTATTCCATCTGTGCACCTTCTGCATTTCATTGTGTGGTGCCTCCATTTTTTGAAATCAGATTTAGGTGTGTTTGTTTTCCATCTGTGCCTCTTTTTTTAAAAATTGGATTTATGTGGGTTTGTATTCCATCCGGGCACCTCCTGCATTTCACTGGGTTGTGCCTCCTTTTTGACATCTCCTACTAGGCCTCCTAGTGAGTTTAGATAGAACTGTACTGTGCAGCCACTCCTCTTTCTTTCCTGTCCAAACTTCTGCCAACCTATGGCTCTCTGCATTTCTCCTATATTCTCTTATTGCTACATTATCAACTATCCCCCCACTCTCACAAAGTCTGGTAGAAAAAAGCAGAAAAAAGACAACTTGAGTGCAAACCCTGGACTTCCCATCACAGACACATATGTCAGTGCTTCCTCTAGAGAAGTTTTCACTGATATCCTCTTCTCTGTCCCCTCTTCAGATCTATGGACCCCCATCTCATCTCTACTCTCTCTCCCTGTGGATGGCACCAAGTTGTAAGTGCTGTTGGCCGCTTCTCATCCTCTTGCTGCTTCGTTAATGTCTATCACACTAGCTTTATCCTGGTTCAGGGCCCACAACCCAAACTCCTCCTCTTTGACCGGATCCTGCCTTCTCTCATTAACTTCCTCCCTTCGCCTGCATCTCTGCCTTCTACTCTCTCCCCCCTCCTCTGACTGATGTACCACTCCCATGTACCCCATCTCAGAAATCATTCAAAGGCACAAACCTCCTCCACCTAGCAACCCTTGACTCCCGCTCAGCCAACAAACACTCCTCTGATATCTATCTCCTTCTTGAAGACATTTACCTCGACATTCTCGTTCTTACCAAGGCATGGTATGCCAGCTCAGTCACTGATTCTGATTCCATCCTCCCTGAAGGCTTCAAGATCATCGCCAAGCTCCACCCTCACCACGCTCTTCCTTTGAAAGCCTGGTGTGCAAGTTGGTCATCTCTCCCATCTCCACCCTGACCATTGCCACCATTTTCCGGCCTCCTGGTGCCACTACCCTGTTCCTCTCTGAATGGGCTGACCTCTGCTCTTCCTTACTTTCATCCACATTCAACTTCCTCCTACTCGGTGACTTCAACATCCAATTGGCCCGCCCAGGCTCTGCATACACAATCTTCACTGACCTCTGCATTCTGCGCTCCCTCTCCATTCTCCCTTATGGGCCAACCCACTCAGCTGCACATACTCTGAATGCCCTCATACACTCTGACCTCTCTCTCTCATCCCTTCTAGTCACCCCTCTCTCCTGGTCTGACCATCAACTCCTCTCCTCCGACTCGTCCCCTTGGCCCCCTGAACCTCCCCAAAAGTCCCACCAACCTTGTTCGCTAATATCAGCCCAATGAAATGAGTGTCTGTGGCTGCCTTCACTTCCACCTTCATATCCCCCTCACCCCTCTACTTCTGTCTCCTCCTCTGACTCTGCCCTCAGAAACCTCCACCTTTCCATCACCAAGACTCTTGCCATTCTTGCCTCATTCATGAGGATCTGCCTGAAACCTAAGGGTAACAGCTGGTACAACACTGAATTTGAAGCCCTGAAACGTGAGTGCAGGGCAGCAGAACAGAGGTGGCAAACCTCAGGCTCATCCTCTGACAAACAGGCCTGCTGCCTGATCCAAAGGCAATATAGACACTCCATCTGTGCCAAGAAAAGAGCCCACATTCAGGCACAGGTTTCCGGTGCATCCAATAACGTGTCTGAACATTTCAAGAACTGCAGGGCACTAGCCAACCCCTCCTCAGTCTCCTCCTTCCCTTCTCCATCCCACGCCCTCTGCAATCCACTGGCCTCACACTTAGCCTCCAAATCCGAGGACATCCTTACCACCCTTTCTACCCTCCCTCATAATCCACCCCACACCCCTCAACTCCATCCCCCTCCCTCCTCTGTGCTCCTTCTCCTCCTTCACCCCAGTTACACCTGAAGAAGTTAGTTGTTGCCAATGGTTAGCCCTGTTGCACTCTTGATGGGCACAAAGTCCTACAAGTAATGTTTTTGATTCTAGTTGGTGTGGCAACAATGGACTGGGTGTGTTTCATCTATTGATTTGAGTCCCCATAGGCCTGGGAGCTGCACCCTGCTGGACCAGAAGAGACTTTATCTATTTCAAAACAAACTATATAGAAACCTTTGGTTCTTTGGGAATTATTCACAAACAGATCAAACTCGTAGTGCCCCTCTCATTTGTTGTCTGGTCCATGAAGGCCTCTTCTAAGCAGGTTTCCCCATGCATATCCAGGAACATCAGGGATAACATTGGCTCTTTGCCCTACCGCCCTATTTCCATCACTTCCTTCTTGGGGAAATTGCTGGAGAAGTTGGTTTTGCCCCAACTCAACTCAAACACTGAACTTTTTGGTGGTCTCCTGGACCATCAATCTGGATTCTGAGCATCCAGAGGCACAGAAACTGCTCTTCTAAACACCCATGAAGAACTGCTTGCATCTCTGGACTCCAACTCCCCAGCTGTCCTTATCCTTCTAGATCTCTCCTCTGCCTTTTACACTGTCAACCATTGAATCCGCATACAAAGGTTCCATGATACCCTTGGTATCTTGGAGCAGGCACTGGACTGGCTGACATCCTTCCCTACTGATATCTATTCCCAAGTCATCCTGGGCACTTTTTCTTCTCCTACTTCCCTCTCCCTCTGTGGTGTCCCCCAGGGTTCTATCCTCTCTGCCTGGTTCTTTAACATCTACTTTTCCCTGCTTGCATGCCTCATCTCCTCCTTCTCTTCCAACTTCCGGTGTTTTGCAGATGACACACAGCTCTTTTTCATACTCCCTGCCAGAATTCTTGCAACCTTCATCATCGCTGACTGCTTATCCACCATCCAGTCCTGATGCAGGCCAATGATCTCTTGCTCAACGCCTGTAAAACTGAGATCCTTCCAATTGGGACATATGCTCCCTCCTTCTTCCCTTCACTCTGGCTGTCCTCTTTCGTCTCTCCCCCTGCAACATTTTCTGAAGCTAGAAACCTTGGAGTCATCTTCAACTCCGCTCCCTCCTTCCTCCGTCACAATCAGGACATTGCCAAGTAGTCCCACTGTCAGCTCTTCCTTCTCAAAGGAATTCTCTCTTTTCTTACTTTCCCATAGAAGTTTGATGTTACCCAAGCCCTGGTTCTCTCTAGGCTTGACTATTGCAATAGCCTCCTCCTGAATCTACTTTATTCCACTCTGCAACCCCTCTAGCTAATCCAGAATAGGGCAGCAAGATTTATCCTTGGCCTTAAGCCCAGATATTACATCTCTCCTGCACTAAAAAGTGTACACTGGCTCCCGGTTGCTGCACGGATTAAATTCAAATCCCTCTGCATCATCCACAAGATGGTCTGGGCCCAGGACCACACTATCCTTAACTTTTTCTTACTAAATACTCCCCCTCTAGACCACTACGCTCCTCTGGCTCTAACTCTCTGTGTGTAAAGCGTTTTGCTATACAGAGGGCAGGTGGTTGCTCGCTTTCCTCAGCTGTCTCCGTCCTATGGAACAGCCTCCCCCTGCCTCTGTGCCTTAAGCAGGATCTTCTTAAGTTCCAGAATCTTCTTAAAACTCTCCTCTTTACCTCCTCATTCCCTTCTTCTTTCCCCTGCTAATGCCATAATTGCTGTGATTGGTGTCCTGGGCCCTTATGCATCCTCGGGGCCCTGACCTCCCGCACCCAATCAGCCCTGCTCCTGTCTATCTGCACCTACATTTGCACACTTTTCCCTGGTGGTACGCACTTACACCCCTTTGTGGCTCCTGGCTGTGTAGCACACAACATTCCTAGCACTTCATCTGTGGCTCACACATGAGCTCAGACTCCACAGCACTGACCACCTGCCTTCTTCCTTGCTGCACTTGCACGTTTTTGAATACTCACAAGTCATAGTAGGTTCATCTTGTTTTCCTCTCCCCGCATACCAAATTATGAATGCATTCCATTTCACCAGATTCTGCAGAATGAAAATCATGGCATATTATGCCCTTTTTGCAATTCAGACAGTCGCTCCACAATACAAATGCATTTACATGGCAAATATGTGATACTAATGCTGCTAATACCAAAAATAACAGTAAGCTCACTAGCTTTACACACAGACATGTATCTCTAGGCAAGTAAACCTTCACAACAGTAGGCATAATTGACCACAATGGTGCCACAACCCCTTCAGGCCACTATACTGCATATGTCAAAAAAGAAGTGGTTGGTTTGAATGTAACGGCAATTCCGTTACTCCAAAACATAGGTTACCAGCAAATCTAACAAATGCCTACCTAGTATTCTTGCAACCTGAATTTACTCACTAAATTACTTTACAATATACAGATATACACCAACGGGTATATAACTAATTTAAGCATACCCTTCATTACAAAACTCTTAAAATGTACCATCAGACTTATACTTACATAATATAACCATAGTACAACAATAGTACTTTTGAAATACGATAGAGTTGGAATACGCCAACAGGTATCTAACTACTTTAAACATACCCTTCATTACAATACACTTCAAACATTCTATCACAAAACCAGTAGGGTTTTTTCAATTCACCATGGATTTTTGTTCCTAATGACACAATGATTACTACATGTTAATACAAGAACAGTGCACCACGTGCACATGTTGTACCAAACATAGTACATACAGTGCACTATTTATGGGGGTCAAAAAGTAAATCTGTATGCAATTAATGTCTCATAGTATGTTGTTTAACAAATGTACATTTTAGTATTTACAGAGGAAGAACCACAGATTGCAGCCTTGTTACCATATTAAAGTAATTATCCACACCCCATATCAATTACTCTCAGCATATTACTGTGCCTTTTAGCCAGTGTCTACAATTCTACTTTACATCCTACTTACAATATTGAAGTAGGCACCCATCCCAACTATCAATTTCTATGAAGATACTACTGTAACTAAACTCACTTAGGACAAAATAGCAGAACATACGCAGTGTCCACAATTGTGGTAGGATTAGAAATATCATATACACTTCAATAATATCCTTCCACCATATTACAAATACTGTATGCTCACGCTAGAGTAACTATAATTACAATACACATATTACTGTGGGCGTGGCCAGTGACCAGATTTATACTCCCCCTAGAGTACCTATAATTACTATAAAGACAGCCCAGGAATCTGGACAATGGCCAAGGCCACAACAATAGAATTTAACCATATAATTAATATGCACAATACACCTTTAAATAACATAACTCTCTCCATTTGCTTTACTATGTCTACCACAACTGTACAAACATGGTAGCCATTCCCACAACTATACAACCATGTCCCCAAAAATATACACATATATTCCAAACACACACATATTACTCACACTCACTACTTGTGTTAATCTACAAAAGAAAAACACGACTAAACACACATGCACACCTCAGTATTTATGTAATTAACCTGCTTATGGATTTTAGTAAAATAACAAGGTGCAGTGGAGAAAACACAAACCTGACACTAGGTTGTGATGTTGAAAGAAACTAAGGGGAAAGGGTGTCCACGGGCTGTGGAACCCTCGTGTTCCCTGCACACTTGGGCTTTCAATCCTGAGACAGATAATAGATGAAACCTTATCACTGTGATAATTCACAATAGGGTCAGTTAAGTAGTTATGAATTGTTCAGTATATATAAGTAAAAAGACATTTCACCCATAGGTCAAAGATAAGTATATGTTACATATATTTAAATGATCACTAGTCAACTATTTTCAAACAATTATTATTCAGAAGTATACCTGAAACCTACCTTGAGCAAAGAAGTCCCAGACTTTGTGAAAAAGTGGGAACAAATATTAAACAAATGCTCATTGGATTTAATATTATTGACGATAGAGGGGCTGTCCATATCTGTACCAAAGTTGGACACAGAAATCTATGAATTGAGTGAACAACTGAGAGGCTGATTCATGGAATTAATGTGCGCCGCGCAAGTGTGCGAAAGCGTGCAAATCGCAGTGCAAGCACGAAAATCGCAGTGCAAGAGTGCGAAAGCCGTGCACATCGATTCATGGAAGTCTGTGCGTGTGTAAATCCAGGGATGTGTGCTAAAATCCTGCGTGGCGCACGTGGGCACACATGTCATCAAACGGCATGCACTACGCGCACAGCGAAAGCACACATAGCGCGGCGCACACAACAAAAGTGGCCGGAACACGGGGCGTAACACACGGAGTGGGGAACAACGCGTGAAAAAGAAGGCGTAACTGGTGAGGTACTGCAGGGAACTACACGGAACGCCCACACGCACGAGAACAACCCGTATTCATGGATTCGAATACGGGAAACCCACGCACGGCAAAAGACACTCATAGGCGTCAACGCGTCCGCCACACGAAGGCAGGCGGAAGTGTCCCCACGCAAAGTATAAAAGTGCGCGCAAACAACACAGCTACGATTAATGCCCCATTTGTCACAGCACTGATCGTGGGACACCGCAGGAGGAGGAGAATAGCCAGGGCCCACATTTTTTCCAACCGGACAAGCCTTTTTGGGATGCCTGACGACCAGGTCTAGGGCAGGAATAGGTTTCCACCTCGTATCATCTAGACCTGGTCAGGGAGTAGGAATATGACCTTATATTCCCCACCCTCTGCTCCAAAGCATTGAGCCCCTTGGAGAAGGAGCTCAATGTCCTGCATTTTCTGGCCACTGGGTCATTTCAGTGGACTACTGCCATAGTGGGGGGGGGTCTCACAGGCCACGCAGTCACGCTGCCTACACCAGGTCTTGGCAATCATGACAGCGCGCCCCTCAGTCCGCAGGCACATATACATGCCCAGAACACCTGCAGAAAGGCAGGCCGTTGTCCAGGACTTTTACAGGGTGGCACACTTCCCCAAAGTGCTTTGTTGCCATAGATTGAACCCATGTGGCCCTACGTCCACCTAGGGCCACTGAGCACATCTACCGAAACTGCAAGCACTGGCATTCCATCAACGTGCAGGTGGTATGCGATGCAAAGGGAATCATCACCTCGGTCTATGCAAACTACCCTGGCTCCACCCATGGCAGTTTTATATACAGAATGTCTGCCCTGAGCCGGGCCCTGGAAGCAGGGCAGCATGGTGACACATGGCTCCTAGGTGAGTACAAATGACTGTGCACATGCATGCATGTCACACAAACACAAATACACCAACCCCAATAATCACAACCATCATCACATCTCCAGGGGACAGTGCCTACCCTCTGAGCAACCACATGATGACGCCAATCTGGAACCCCACCACACCACCCCAGGTAAGATACAATGCGGCCCATATTGCAACCAGGGCCATAGTGGAGCGCACATTCGGAGTGCTCAAGTCACGCTTCTGCTCCCTTGGCCGCTCTGGCGGGCAGCTACTCTATGCACCCCCAGTAGTGTGCAGGATCATTGTGGCAGCACGGCAGGGCGTACTGGTGGACATGGTGGTGCCCCTACATCCCCAACCACAGGCACAGGTGCTGCCCATGGGAGGGGATAGGGCACAATGCGAGGAAGCCCGGACCCAGCTTGTGGCCACATTTGTCACCTAAACTCCCACCCCTGCGGAGTGCACACGGGCCTGGCACATACCAGGTGACAATCGATGATGACAAAGAGACAGTCAACTGTCACAACCTTACCACCCTGAGAATGTTGCCATGGAAGTGCCACATTGTGTGCATCCCTAGCTACTTAAACATAAGCATTCCTGTGTGACCAAAAGGCACACATGCAAGGTGTGAATCACACAGACCTGCAAAACAGGCCATGACTATCACTGGTATGTCACCCAAACCCTCCCAAACCACAACATGCCATGGCAAGCATAGCTATACACCAACACAGTACCCAGAAGGTACACATTGACATGTGAAAAATGTAAAGTGGCATCACACAATGATGCCTGACATGGAATCAGATGAAATGACTGACCAACAACCTCCCACCCAAAATAAGTCATACCCAAATGCATTACAACAGTTGTAGTTGTAACATAACAATGAATGCCTGTCTACATGCACATTGTGCATTGCAAAATCAACACTTCAGCTTCTGTGTGCCGTGTCCACCTCCTGTAACACACTGCTCAGCGCACATCATAGTGAACAGCCATTGTGTGTGACGCACACCCTGAGCATCGCATCTAAGCGACAAACTACATCAAAAAGCAAATTACGCATGTACAGGATCCACAATTGGTCATAGATCTTGTGCTGCAGGGACACAGTGGGCACCAGAAGGCAAACAGAGTGTACATGTGGACATGGAAGGGTGGTTGTACATTTAGTGGATCATAGTGCAAGTGTGTGGGTCAGTAGGGACATGCACTCAATATATGCATGTGCAATCAAGTGACCATCAGTTTACTCTACACATCACATGTGAATATTGTCCATGTGTACACCCCAGCATGTCAAGCCACAACTATTCCCTCACACCTGAAAGGTAAACACAACACATGACAAGGCATTGATCAGCAGAATACATCATGTACATAGGATACCACAATTACAATGTCAGGGTGTGCATCGTACTGTAGGGCAAGGCAACTGTCAACAACAAAACACCCCCCCCCTCACAAATCACCATGACCCACTGAACAACTGCACCTGGGTTATGTAGCCTTCATCCTTGAAGTTCACCTGGCCACATGATCACCCTTCCCCTTTGTCACCATCTCCCACCTTGTGTGTAAAAAGTGCCCAGCACCCTCAGAGGCCACCTTGATTTGCAAAAACAACAAATCAAAGAGAACTCAAAGCAGGCCAACACAGAAGCCAGGCAAAAAGCCTGCAGGCAGCAAAACAAACCAGAAGAGCCATCAGTAGATGACTTGAAGTCGCAGTACGTCACACAGCCCAAGTACTACCACAATGACGTAACAACCAAGGTAGCACAGTAAAACAATGTCACAACAGGATGTGTACCATGTGTGGTACATAACACAGATTGATGCACCACGAACTGATGTGTACTGTCACAGCTCCCGTGTACAGGCGCAGGAGTGGCACGAACCAATCACCCCCACCGTGGTCTGGGTGCCTGAAAGGTCAAACTCACACAGGCCCCTGAGACCTTGGTGGGGAAGGAAGGTCAGGGATATGCAGTCAGGACAGGCATTGCAATACTGGATAACCGGAATGAGGGGCAGGAGAGGGGAGTAGGATTGACACAGGAAAGTAGGAAATGCACAAAACTGTACTACTCACATTAACACATACACAAGTACACCAAACTTGATCATCATGCACACAGTAACAAATTACTGAAATCGAAGACAAAGAGAAACTTATCTCTGGGGTGAGTGCTGGCTTCCTGCCTGCACACTCTCAGGTCCTGTAAAAGGAGCAGTTCAATGCTGCAAAGAGAGCCACAGTTACTAATCTGTGCGTGCCCATAACATACAAACACACCACCATATATGCCCCAAAGTAACAAACTACTCTACAAACAAACAGTCTGGTGTGGATGCTTCGTACCCATATGTAACATTACCCCTGTGATAGTTCATACACAGTCAATGCAGTAAGTCAGGCACCGGTGGGTGCGTGGCAAATGGAAGACCAATGTGTCATGATTCACACAACATGCAATGTTCCCTGGGTAAGCAGCCAGACACATATAGCAGGGTATGACTTCAGAACAAGTCGTGTTCCACCATGACCGAAATAAAGTAGGTAGTGCATGTGTCAAATTCCACATGGGAATGAAATGCACTGCACACAAGTCTGTCCCCTGCTGTCTGTACCTGTGAGCTGCTTCTTTACATGTCTTGGAATGCTACATGGCTAATACAAGTGCCTCAATGGACCATGGTGGACCAGCGGGTATGTGCCACTGCCCCTGCAGGTGCCCCAGACAACTTTCCCATCACCTAGCCATTAGTCCACCAATGCATCTCAGCTGTATTGTGCGCTTCAACCCCAATATTTGTCCAAGCTCACCATCAGTGCTGCTACTAAGCATACATGTGCAACTGGCCTGGTGAAAGTTTTGCTGCGTTTTGGCCCCCCCTGTGCTGCTCACCTTGCCTGGATTCCCTTGAAATATGTCAGCGGTTTTTGGATGTATGAGCGCAATCCCTGTGCCTCTGCTTGCGCACACATGCGCATGTCGGCACCACCAAACGTGACCAGCTTCCAGACGTCCAATGGCCCATGTCTGCTGGAAAAGGTGGTCTTGAGGCTCATCCCCCTGCAGAAAGGGCATGAAACACATGCTTAATGCTTTAAAATCATCTGTGTGTGTCTCTTCAGGCATTTCATGACTGGACCATGTCAGAGACTTACATCAGAAATCACACCATCAGTGCGTCTTTCACAGGCAAAGTGTGGAACACACTATCTACGGCATGAATTGCAACAAGCACATGTACAGTAAAGATAAGAAACATACTACACAATGCATAGCAATTAATGCACACATGAATCATGAAAACCCCCATCTAGTGAAAGAAGAACAGTGGTCAATAACACCCCTATCACACCCCTATCATCCCCACTAGGGGTGTTAACACAAGTTGGACAGCAGCAGACATGCCACAGATATGATAGTCCAAAGCCCTTGTGTAAAAGGCTGTTACACCAAACCATCCTTACAAGCCCATGGATAAGGGAAGCAGGAGTGGCATATGTGAGTCAAGGACCCCAAGCTGCAAACACATACACAAGACAAGCTTAAGGGTCCAGCTGGAACAGACAGTGGATGCGTTCAAAAGCCACAAAGCACCACACCGTCACATGAAAGCACAATAGACAAGCAATTTTAAGCTATATTAACTAATTACACTAACTATGAAAAACCTACATTACCTAATTAAACTAACTATCAAATTGAAACTAAACTAACTAAACTATAAGAAAAATCAAAAATGGCCACCTACAACCCGGGGGGGGGAGACACTCAGGAGGGGGGAGGTACAGGGTGCTGCTCAACACACACATGCGATGATGTTGAGGAAAAAAAAAACACCATGGGCTCAACGCCTGAACAGCCCGACCTATGTGGGAGATACATTGTCGTCCATGTCTGGCTCTTCCTGGAAAGGAGGACATGACACTGGAGCCTGACCAGCCTAGCCGCCGCTTGCCCCTCGTTGGCAGCAAGTCTGCCGGACGGGGTGAGCCTGGTTCTGTGTGGCGATGACACGTAGGTCTGCATGCAGATCCTCCGGTGATACACGTGCTTCCTCTTGCAAGGTAGCACGTGTTACACAGAGTTCCTCCTGCAAGGCCTGGCTGGACAACTGCTGCACCTCCCGGCAAGCATGTAGCTCAGTCGAGATGGTACGCTCAAGCTGTGCAAACCTCTCCTCTGCCCGCTCCCTCTGGGACATCATAAGGACACCCAGAGTGGATCTGAGGGAAGCATACTCCTGCCTCAGGGCCTCCATGTGTGCCTCTGCGTGAGCAGCAATTGCTTTACGCAGAGACAACATTTCAGCCTGGCGTGCCCTGTCTGAGGCCGCCATGCCCAGCCTGGGAGAGCAGGCCGTGGACCGTGCCGCCTGCTGCTGGAGCAGCACCTGCCTAGCCAGGGGGGAACACGGTTTGGGCCAAACGCTCCATGCTCTCTGTCGATGTTCTCCATTGCTGCCCCCTGCCGTTCAGAATTGGCAGTCATGTCTTGCTCCCACTCAGTATACTGCGGTTGCGCGCAGCTGGGCTTGTGGGAACCAAGGACCGGGTTTCCTCGTTGTGTTGGCACCACCCGCGGCTGCACGACTACTTGCCCCTGTCTACGTGATGGCCCAGGCACATCAGTGACTGGTGTGGAGGGTGACCCTGTGTCCCGATCCACCACAGGGGGAGGTTCCAACACTGTCTGACCCCTCAGTGCAGGTGTCGCGGACAGAGGAGTGCCCACATCAGAATCACTCACCCCTGACATATGGACCTGATGCATATCCAACTCGACATGGACGTCAGAGTGTTCATCAGGGCTGTACTCATTGCCAGCCAGAGACAAGATGGACTGTAGCACATGTGGGTTTTCGTGGCCTACCACCCCACGACCCCCACTTGTGCCGGGTTGCTGTAGTGATAACAACCCTGTGCCTGGCATGACAACACCATCCTCTGGCTCCATTGCGTCATCATCTGAAAAGTAGAGAGAAAAAAGGTCACTACACATGTTTGAAGCACACAACACACACACACACACACGGACATCTCACAGACACCAAACAAATCAAGCAGACATGTCACACACAAAATAGAACCTGCCATGCATGCTGGGTCCACTTGACATTGCTTCTGTGATTAGACATGTAGAATGGTGTCAGTTTGCACAGAAGTGGGTCGATGCAGTGCAGAAATTTTGTACATTACTCACTATCTACATGTACAAGTACTTCATGATGTGTGTCAGAAAATGTGAAGCCAGTGCAAGGTCAACTTCAGGCATCACGTGCAATGTGCATTCAATGGGTAGCATGGCTAAAAGCAAACCACCCCTCCCACCAAGTGCAAATGCAGGGATGCCTAGCATGGTATCAAAAGGCTGACCATAGACCTGTGTATTGACAGACAGTGTTGACTAGCATCAACTGCATCATGTGAGTCAAGTGACAACACAGCAAATGACGATGGGACAGTAAGCAGGACACATGATGAAACCTCTGGAGTACACCCACATGTGAAGAAGACACTACACCAATTGGACACAGTCATTGGTCATTAAACAGGCTGAGGCCTGTGACGCACACAGACTGTCACGCCCTAAACATGTGTGCGACGCAGGACTGAGCCACAGTGGACATGGGAAGGCTGATGAAATGCCATGCAATGTAGGTCACCCTGGACTTGTACTATAATGATCATCCAGTGGAATACACATGGAGCATGAATGGGCACTCATGTCCCTGCGGGGCATCTGACCTCTGCACAATCCAAGTGAGACACCCTGCAACAAGTACAAAGGATGTACCACACAGCATATGTCTGGCAGATTGGCCGCTGGAAGTTTGCATGTACACAGGATGCATGAACAGGGAAGTACTCAAAGGCAAAATTGAAGCAGACCAGTGCAAAGGTGGAATTGGGGTGCAGAGCGGGGGGTGGAGGGGCAAGGGAGCATGCCTACATGGAGTACCCGCATGCAGGCAGAGGACACATGCACTTCAGTCATGCTATGACATAGTCCCTGGGCTGAGAGGAAGGTCACCCCACGCTCCATGCAGAAGGGCCAGTGAGCTGGAACATGGACTGGAGGGGCATCCTGGTGACCAGCATGTGAGTAGGGTGCAATAGTGGTGATGCGGACAGTCCCCGTCCTCTCCACATGGCCACCATCCAACAGAGCAGCCATGCATCAGGGAAGCATTGCATTACTTGCACAACAGAACCATGTACACGTGACATGTAGTGGCAGTCATGCTCAACACATCACACAAGTAAAACACACATGTCCTCAACAAACACGCAGCAACACTCACTGGACTGGGCATCACAGTGTCTGCTGGCAAAGGTGGTCTTGAGGCTCATCCCCCTGCAGAAAGCGCATGAAACACATGCTTAATGCTTTAAAATCATCTATGTGTGTCTCTTCAGGCATTTCATGACTGGACCATGTCAGAGACTTACATCAGAAATCACACCATCAGTGCGTCTTTCACAGGCAAAGTGTGGAACACACTATCTACGGCATGAATTGCAACAAGCACATGTACAGTAAAGATAAGAAACATACTACACAATGCATAGCAATTAATGCACACATGAATCATGAAAACCCCCATCTAGTGAAAGAAGAACAGTGGTCAATAACACCCCTATCACACCCCTATCATCCCCACTAGGGGTGTTAACACAAGTTGGACAGCAGCAGACATGCCACAGATATGATAGTCCAAAGCCTTTGTGTAAAAGGCTGTTACACCAAACCATCCTTACAAGCCCATGGATAAGGGAAGCAGGAGTGGCATATGTGAGTCAAGGACCCCAAGCTGCAAACACATACACAAGACAAGCTTAAGGGTCCAGCTGGAACAGACAGTGGATGCTTTCAAAAGCCACAAAGCACCACACCGTCACATGAAAGCACAATAGACAAGCAATTTTAAGCTATATTAACTAATTACACTAACTATGAAAACCCTACATTACCTAATTAAACTAACTATCAAATTGAAACTAAACTAACTAAACTATAAGAAAAATCAAAAATGGCCACATACAACCCGGGGGGGGAGACACTCAGGAGGGGGGAGGTACAGGGTGCTGCTCAACACACACATGCGATGATGTTGAGGAAAAAAAAAACACCATGGGCTCAACGCCTGAACAGCCCGACCTATGTGGGAGATACATTGTCGTCCATGTCTGGCTCTTCCTGGAAAGGAGGACATGACACTGGAGCCTGACCAGCCTAGCCGCCGCTTGCCCCTCGTTGGCAGCAAGTCTGCCGGACGGAGTGAGCCTGGTTCTGTGTGGCGATGACACGTAGGTCTGCATGCAGATCCTCCGGTGATACACGTGCTTCCTCTTGCAAGGTAGCACGTGTTACACAGAGTTCCTCCTGCAAGGCCTGGCTGGACAACTGCTGCACCTCCCGGCAAGCATGTAGCTCAGTCGAGATGGTACGCTCAAGCTGTGCAAACCTCTCCTCTGCCCGCTCCCTCTGGGACATCATAAGGACACCCAGAGTGGATCTGAGGGAAGCATACTCCTGCCTCAGGGCCTCCATGTGTCCCTCTGCGTGAGCAGCAATTGCTTTACGCAGAGACAACATTTCAGCCTGGCGTGCCCTGTCTGAGGCCGCCATGCCCAGCCTGGGAGAGCAGGCCGTGGACCGTGCCGCCTGCTGCTGGAGCAGCACCTGCCTAGCCGGGGGGGAACACGGTTTGGGCCAAACGCTCCATGCTCTCTGTCGATGTTCTCCATTGCTGCCCCCTGCCGTTCAGAATTGGCAGTCATGTCTTGCTCCCACTCAGTATACTGCGGTTGCGCGCAGCTGGGCTTGTGGGAACCAAGGACCGGGTTTCCTCGTTGTGTTGGCACCGCCCGCGGCTGCACGACTACTTGCCCCTGTCTACGTGATGGCCCAGGCACATCAGTGACTGGTGTGGAGGGTGACCCTGTGTCCCGATCCACCACAGGGGGAGGTTCCAACACTGTCTGACCCCTCAGTGCAGGTGTCGCGGACAGAGGAGTGCCCACATCAGAATCACTCACCCCTGACATATGGACCTGATGCATATCCAACTCGACATGGACGTCAGAGTGTTCATCAGGGCTGTACTCATTGCCAGCCAGAGACAAGATGGACTGCAGCACATGTGGGTTTTCGTGGCCTACCACCCCACGACCCCCACTTGTGCCGGGTTGCTGTAGTGATAACAACCCTGTGCCTGGCATGACAACACCATCCTCTGGCTCCATTGCGTCATCATCTGAAAAGTAGAGAGAAAAAAGGTCACTACACATGTTTGAAGCACACAACACACACACACACACACAGACATCTCACAGACACCAAACACATCAAGCAGACATGTCACACACAAAATAGAACCTGCCATGCATGCTGGGTCCACTTGACATTGCTTCTGTGATTAGACATGTAGAATGGTGTCAGTTTGCACAGAAGTGGGTCGATGCAGTGCAGAAATTTTGTACATTACTCACTATCTACATGTACAAGTACTTCATGATGTGTGTCAGAAAATGTGAAGCCAGTGCAAGGTCAACTTCAGGCATCACGTGCAATGTGCATTCAATGGGTAGCATGGCTAAAAGCAAACCACCCCTCCCACCAAGTGCAAATGCAGGGATGCCTAGCGTGGTATCAAAAGGCTGACCATAGACCTGTGTATTGACAGACAGTGTTGACTAGCATCAACTGCATCATGTGAGTCAAGTGACAACACAGCAAATGACGATGGGACAGTAAGCAGGACACATGATGAAACCTCTGGAGTACACCCACATGTGAAGAAGACACTACACCAATTGGACACAGTCATTGGTCATTAAACAGGCTGAGGCCTGTGACCACACAGACTGTCACGCCCTAAACATGTGTGCGACGCAGGACTGAGCCACAGTGGACATGGGAAGGCTGATGAAATGCCATGCAATGTAGGTCACCCTGGACTTGTACTATAATGATCATCCAGTGGAATACACATGGAGCATGAATGGGCACTCATGTCCCTGCGGGCATCTGACCTCTGCACAATCCAAGTGAGACACCCTGCAACAAGTACAAAGGATGTACCACACAGCATATGTCTGGCAGATTGGCCGCTGGAAGTTTGCATGTACACAGGATGCATGAACAGGGAAGTACTCAAAGGCAAAATTGAAGCAGACCAGTGCAAAGGTGGAATTGGGGTGCAGAGCGGGGGGTGGAGGGGCAAGGGAGCATGCCTACATGGAGTACCCGCATGCAGGCAGAGGACACATGCACTTCAGTCATGCTATGACATAGTCCCTGGGCTGAGAGGAAGGTCACCCCACGCTCCATGCAGAAGGGCCAGTGAGCTGGAACATGGACTGGAGGGGCATCCTGGTGACCAGCATGTGAGTAGGGTGCAATAGTGGTGATGCGGACAGTCCCCGTCCTCTCCACATGGCCACCATCCAACAGAGCAGCCATGCATCAGGGAAGCATTGCATTACTTGCACAACAGAACCATGTACACGTGACATGTAGTGGCAGTCATGCTCAACACATCACACAAGTAAAACACACATGTCCTCAACAAACACGCAGCAACACTCACTGGACTGGGCATCACAGTCCGGCATCTCTCCCACTCCTTCAACCTATTCAGATGGTATGAACTCTGCAACAAGTGACTCATGCGGAGTGAGGTCTTCCTCCTCAGTGCAGGCCCACTGCCAGTCACCAGAGTCAAGTTGTAATTTGAGGCATGCTTAGCCTTAGCGCTGCATTTGAGGTCATTCCAATGCTTTTTGCACTCTTGCGCCGTGCGCACCTCATGGCCGAATGCACTCACATGTTCCGCAACTTGCTTCTAGTGGGTATCACGGTGGGCAGCCGTAGTCTGACGATTAGGACCCACTAGCATGTCACGGCTGTGGTCCCGCATGTACTCCAGGATGAAGTCCAGTTCCTGGTTGCAGAAAGGCTTCTTCCTCGACATGCAGGAGGTCGTGGCTGTGTGTGGGGTCACAGCCTGTGCTGCAGGTGCAACCTTCCTCCTCTTGGATTGTGGCGCATACCCTGGCTGGCAAATGCCGCCCTGATCAGCATGGCCAGTGGCACTGGTGGATTCAGCCAAGGGAGTGGCAGGTGGAGGGACGACCAAAGGCCTGGCTTGCGTCAGTGGCAGCTGGGTGCCCTCTAATTGACCCTGCGCAGCAAAATCCGCTGTGACAGGGTCATTGACCGCGACTGTCCTTGTTGGCAGACTCACAACCGGAGTGTTGTTGGCTGCATCTGCCCCTGCACTTGCCAACACCAGCTGTTCGGGGCAGCAGATGACAATACTGCCCCAGGGACACATGTCTTGGTCAGGGCAGCCCTGCGTGCACCTACGGTTTCCCTCCTGGCCTGTTGGAAATCTTCCAAGTACTCTTCAAGTGCCAACGCAGCCTGCGCTGGGAGACGCTGAGCCTGGGTGGTGGTGTCCACAGCTGCCGATGAAACGGACTGCCGGGTCACACGGGCACCAGTGCCAGATGCAGAAGCTGCATCTCCCGGAACCACAAGGGGTGGTGGCATGACTGCACCAACACATGGCACAACATCGTGCTCAAGTGGCACACCCCTGCCTCTTCCTCCTCTGAGGCTACCCTGGACACCCTGGAGTCCCCCTACTCCCTGGTCACCCCGGCCACGTCCCTGACCACGCCCGCCACGAGGAGGACCCCCAGCTGAAGCACCCCTCACCTTTGGTGGCCTCCCAACCATGGCACAGATGGAGTAGTGCCGGCACAGATGGAGGAGTGCCAATGGGAGGTGTACACCACAATTGTCCTGGACAATTGGGGCGAAGGGGGTGGGATGCAAGATGTTAACAGCCCCCCTGCACATGCAAGGCTGTATGTGACTCTGGTGATGTAGTGACGGGTCACGCAATGCTCAGGCACCCCAAACCTGCAGTAAAACCATGCACGCAACCCTGCAGCCTACATGCGTGGAATTAACCCCCCAGTAGTGCGCGGTGGCACCACTTAACACGAAAAACACATACGTGTGGGACACGCAGGCTACTATGAACTCAAAAACGGGTGCGATACACAGGGGCACCCGCAGTGGGAAAAATAGCGTGCACGACTCACCGTCTGACTTGCGTGATAATGAAAAACACGCGTAGCCAATACTCCTGACAAAAGAAGAGATACGTCCTTGATCCGCTGTGAAGTTGTGATGGTGCACAAATCAACACGAAGTAGCAACACACATCAGTCTCCACGAAAGGCACGTACAGCGAACTGCTGGCCCCGCTCACCTTTAACCCGTGCTGAGGGAAATGCCCGCGCACGTCACATCACTTACGTGCGTAGCCCCTTTCCTCGGATTACACGCATTCACACGCAGACGTGCAGTTATTTCACGCGTGTGCTAAACCACTATGCCCACGTCACGAGGGAAACGCCTGTGCGCACTACGTCACAGACGCGCTTATCCGCTAAGGGCCTTTCCTCGAATTACACGCTGACGTGCAATTTTTTCACGTGCCAAATCACTCCATATCAAGCTGGCCACGCGAAAACACACGGAAGACCACACTCCTGCCCAGAAGGCCATTTTCCTGCCCCCAAGGTCCCCGAGCACGCTCCCACCAGCCTTCTGCTGCTGCCTGCCTGCTGCCCACGTGCCCTGCTATTTGGTGCCTGCATGTCAGCCATCTGCAGGGGTCCAGTTGCTGTGTCCACCCCAGCTGGAACAGAAGACTCCCGCTCCACAGCCCAGCCCCAGGACCCAGTTGCCCATCCACGCCTGCCTCGGGGGTCACCATGTCGGGGCAAACACCATCTGAGACCACTGGCGACCCCCAGCCAGAGAGGCAGAGGGCCACCAGCTTCAGTGAGAAGGAAGTTGGTGTCCTGGTGGAGCATGTCCTGGGGCATTATGATGCCCTCTTCGGAACATCACGCGCCAACAAGGAAGGACGGGAGAGGATCTGGGAGGATGCAGTGATTGCCATCAACGCGGAGGGGGTGGCAACCCGCGACATCAAGCACGTACAGAAGCGCTCAGAGGACTTCACGTCCAGGATCCTCTACAAGGCCTGGCGCCTCGCGGAGGGGGGCCGGGTCAGCATGAGCTACATCCAGATGAGGGTCCTGGAATGCGTAGGCCCAGCGCCCCACACCCAGATCCTTCGGAGGCAGACCCGCCTGGAGTTGAGCGGTAAGTGGCCAAGCATTGCTGTGTGAGACAGGGCATGTTGCAGTGTGCTGGTAGTCTGATACTTGCCTGTATGTGTGACATAGGCCATGTATGAATGTGTGTGTGCAGGGACATCATGGTCATGCATGTGAGACCAGTAATATGTGAACCACATGGATGGTGCTTGTGTTCCAATGCAACATGGGGAGCTGTATGCGGAATGCACACATGAATGCATGCCAGTCTCTGTTCTTGGACATGGAGGAGGGGTGAGGGATGGGTGCTGCTCTCATGTACATGTATGGTGCACATGTTTGTGTGTCTGAGAAGTGTGTGTGTGACTTTGAAACGCCATGGATGCATGACACATGTCCGTGATGATGTGTAGATTCACTCATGCAGTGCCGTCACCGTTGTATTCACTGTGTCTAACCACTGTGTCTGTGGTGTACACGCCATGATGCATGACCCTCCAGTGATGGGTGTGCATGGGATCAGTGTGAGCCATGATGCATGTGAGTTTGAAGGCAACTTTTTGGTTAAAAGAGGCCCTTGTAAATGGATGCTGATGTTGATTGCAGGCACCGTGCCTGTTTGTGCATGTGTGTTGCGTGCATTCACCCATGTATTGTGGAGGGACAGGATGGAAGTGACATTTAACAGTGCCACTCATGTCTTATTGCTTCCTGTCTAGGGGAATATTGTACTGTACCCTGATACTTGTGTTCTCTGTCTCCCTCTACGCAACGTCAAGTGAAGAAGAGGGCAGAGACGGCGCTGTGGAGCCAAGCGGCGCGGATGTCTCCACAAGGCCCAGCCACCCTCCCAGGAATTGCCATCATCCGGGAGCGAGCGGACTGGTGCCACATCTACCACTACGGCTTTAGCGGAAGGGCCAGGTGAGCCCCCACAGGGGCTTGCAATGGTGGAAGACGGTGCAGAGACATCCAGGTTGGTGGTCTCCACAGAGGAGGAGGAGCCCGCTACTGAGCCGCACATGGGGCCTGGTGGGGGTAGTACCACTGGTGCAAGTGGTGCAGTCCAGGGGCAGGGTCAGTAGTCAGGAAAGGTCACCAAGGAGGGGCCTGTGCATGTCACTGTCCTTGACCCTGTGCCTGCACCACCATGCACCAGCAGGGATGCCCTGTCCCAGGCCCGTCCGCAGGTAGGGGGGAGTGCCACGTCATCTGCCTCTCCACTACGTGCGGACGAGGGGTCCCATGACCGTATGGGCTCCGTCCTGGTTGGTGTCGCGTTGCACACGCATGACATTCGTGATGATGTGCGTGCTTCCTGGACGGAGCATGCACGCCATCACGAACAGCAGCGTCATGATGTGGCACTGTTGGGAGGGGCCCTGGTCGGTGGGTTCCTACATGTGTCGCGCACTCTGGCGGACCTCTCCTCCTCTGTGGAGACTATGCGCCAGTCGTTCTCCCTGCCGTCTTCTGGCCCAGATTCCACCAGGGGCCCCTGTGGACCTGGTCTGATCAACACAGTCAGCTTGGTGGAGATCCCATCCCTGCCACAGTCGGGAGTCGGCGGTCCAGCAGGGGTGGACACCCCAACAACTGGAGACCAGCAGATGGAGGATGTGCAGGCATCATCGGACAGGACATATGGACAGCAGCAACAGCAGAAGGCTGTAGGTGGGAGCAATGATGGCTCAGGGCCATCGACATCAGAGGGGCAAGCATCGGCCAGAGGGTCGGAGAACCCTGGAATGGGTGTGTCTTCCGTGTGGCTGCGGTTGGGCCAGCGTATAGATGCGGAGCAGCGGCGGCCGGAAGAGGCGCGGCTCACCATGGTCAGGGCGGAGTTCTCCATGCGTCGGCCATTGAGGCGGGCAGAGTGCCTCGAGGCAACTCGCAGGGAGTTGGAACAGGCCATGAGTGCATCCCTGCAAGACCTCGGGGCCAGCCTCTGGGACATCGACATGGAGTTCGATGATGCCCTGGCCCGGGACTTCACAGAGTGAGCCGCAGGACTTGCCCACCACCATTGTATATAGTTAGATAATGTTAGGTTTCCTTTCTGTTATTATTTATTTTGGGGCGCTTGAACAATGCCCCACGTTTTTGTATATAGTTCTTCATTAGGTAGGGTTTTTTCTAGTTTTCAGCTGAAAGGTTGGGCTCATGGACCCTGGATTTGTACTTTGTAAATAGTTCAACACTGGATTTGACTTTTTATTTTGATTTTTTTTTCCATGGGTCAATGGTTTTGTCCTGGTTTATCACTTTGGATTTGTTTTGCCGGACAGTTACTTTGGACCCATGTGAATTTGGATTGATTTAAATTCTGCGTTCACTCATTTTCTTTTTATATTTTGGACATGCAGCTTTTTCTTCATCATTTGCATTCTTGTGTGTTTCATTTCATTCCCTTGCTTTGGTTTTTAATACATTTACATTTCCTATTTCAATGTGTGGTATTCTCTCTTTGGTTACATGCATGTCAGGATGTGTGCTTTCTCAATCTCATGCACGCATTGTGTGGGTGTAACAGAACTGTGTTGATGTGCATACTTGCCATTTGTGATGTGTCATGTGATAGGGATTACATTGTGGGGTGGATGTGATACCTGGTTGTGTGTTTGGACAGGGGTGGCGTGGGGTGTGATGTGGGTGGCCATAAGGCCCATGATTGAGGATCATCATGATGTGGGGGCGGGGGGACATGAGTCGGGGCCTGCTGGCAGGTGCCCCTCAATGCTGGGTGGGTGGGAGTGCTGGGGGGCATGAATCAGGGCCTGCTGGCAGGTGCCCCTCACTGCTGGGTGGGTGGGGGTGCTGGGGGACATGAGTCGGGGCCTGCTGGCAGGTGCCCCTCACTGCTGGGGTGTGGGGGTGCTGGGGGACATGAGTCGGGGCCTGCTGACAGGTGCCCGTCAATGCTGGGTGGGTGGGGGTGCTGGGGGACATGAGTCGGGGCCTGCTGGCAGGTGCCCGTCATTGCTGGGTGGGTGGGGGGGCGGGGTATGCTGAGGGACATGAGTCGGGGACTGCTGGCAGGTGCCTGTCAATGCTCGGTGGGTGGGGATGCTGGGGGACATGAGTCTGGGCCTGCTAACAGGTGCCCCTTTCTGCTGGGGGGTGGGGGTGTTGGGGGACATGAGTTGGGACCTGCTGACAGGTGCCCCTTTCTGCTGGGGGTGGGGTTACTGGGGGACGTGAGTCGGGACCTGCTGGCAGGTGCCCATCAATGCTGGGTGGGTGGGGTTGCTGGCGGACGTGAGTCAGGCTCTGCTAGCAGGTGCCCGTCAATACTGGGTCGGTGGGGGTGCAGGGGGACATGAGTTGGTGATCACTAGTGCAAGGTGACATGTGGGCTGGCTGGGTGGCATGCCCATGGTGGATGGGCTGCCTGCGGGACATGAACAGGGGTGCAGGGTAGTTCCCTGTGGTGTGGGTTGCCTGCAGGGGCCGTGGAGTGGGTAGAGGGCACACCTGGTTGGCCCCACACTGCCAATTCACTTGTGGGGCTCCCCACACACCCCACTGGATACGCGTACCCCGCTCTGACAGCGAAATCGCATGGGAAACTTCCCGCGCACCCCCGAAATACACGTACCCCGCTCACACAGGCCCAATCACGTGGGAATTTTCCCGCGCATCGCAGTGATACACGTACCCCGCTGCACAGGGCCAATCGTGTGTGAAACTTCCCACGCACCACCGAAATACACGTACCCTGCTCGCACAGGCCCAATCTCATGTGAAACTTCCCGCGCACACCATTAATACAAGTACCCCGCTCACACAGGCCCAATCGCGTGTGAAACTCCCCACGCAACCCAGTAATACACGTACCCCACTCGCCCAGGGCCAATCGCATATGAAACTTCCCGCGCACCCAGTAATACATGTACCCCACTAGCACAGGGCCAATCATTCGTGGACTCCCCGCGCACCCCAGTAATACACATACCCCACTCACACAGGCCCAATCACGTGTGATTCTCCCCGTGCAGTTCCACGTGTGGAACTCCCTGCGCACCCCAGTAATACACGTACCCCGCTCGCACATGCCCAATCGTGTGTGGAACTCCCCACGCACCCCAGTAATACACGTACCCCGCTCGCACATGCCCAATCGTGTGTGAAACTCCCCACGCACCCCAGTAATACACGTACCCCGCTCACACAGGGCCAATCGCGTGTGAAACTCCCGCGCACCCAGTAATACATGTACCCCACTAGCACAGGGCCAATCATTCGTGGACTCTCCGCGCACCCCAGTAATACACATACCCCACTCGCACAGGCCCAATCACGTGTGATTCTCCCCGTGCAGGGGTGTACTGTATTCGGAGGGGTGCGCAGGGAGTTTTACAGGCATTTTCGTGGTTGAGGGCCTGTATGCTGGTCCACTGGCCTCTGCGCCATGTACAGGATTTGTGCACTTTGCATGGCGCACGGGGAGGGGTTGGGGGCGTAACTGGCACTGCTGCAGGGTCGCTGCGCCACTCTGCGCCACGGCTGGTAATGGATGTTAAAATCCATGATACGCTGTGCGCGGAAAAGGATTTTGGCGCACACGGCTGGCACAGACTGTCGCACGCGCACACTGTGAGCCAGCCGCGTGAGCCACTTGTGCGCTGAATTCTATGAATTGCCCCCTGAGTACCTTTAAAACTAGTGAGGAATTAGAAACTATACTGGATGATATCAACACATCGTTAGAACAATGTAAAAAGGAAATTGAACAAAGGAAGGTCCTTAAATTCAGGAGAAATACTCTTGACTACTCGCAAGATATTGTGTACTCGTGGCAAGAATTTTACCAGACTAACAGACCAACTCGACCGAACAGACCTCCACCAGGGGAAGCAAGACAAGACACTAGTGACAAAAGTAGTGACATCCCTTCAAGTAGTGAAGACACAAGAGGAAGAAGGAATACCACAGGGGAATTTCCAGCAACCCCGAACTCAAGAAGTGAGAATTTCCATAATTCACAAACAGCCACTACATCTACAGCAGTACCACACATTTTTTTAGACGCAAGACCACACGAAGAGGGTCTAAGAAATCTAAGGTCAAAGAAAAAAGCAAACAACACCTAGTAGTTAACTTATCCTCCAAACAGCTATCCAACAACCAACTTGAAGTATTGAACTTGGGCCTTTCTTTCACTCCCACTCAAAATACAACACATTTGGAAGAACATGTTAATCTACAAAGATTAATGAGAAAAATGAGGCGTAAAGTTTTCTTTGACATACAACCACCAATGGATAATCCTCCATCGACAGAATACTTGGAAATCAAACCGAAAAGTATGTTTGACCCCCTCCCATTCAATACACTACTTTAAAACTTTTTGAAACTCAAATGTTAAACCAAAATCAAAAAACTGGATTCCAACAAGGTGAAGAAATATAATATCAGGAAACATCAGAGTAAAATAATCAAAGAGTTGGCAGATGACAGTTCATTGACACTGAAACCTGTGAATAAAGGGAGAGCCATATTAATTATGGACACTTCCTTTTATAACTCCCAATGTCTACTACTTCTGGATGACAGAGACACCTATATCTCTATCAATGAGGACCCCACCTTAAGAATATCAACAATGATGGAAAATGTACTCGAAAAAGCATTGGACAACGGATGGATAACTCAATAAACTAGGAGATTCCTCAACAAAGCCAATCCTATCACACCAGTATTTTATGGTCTCCCCAAGATCCACAAACAAATAGTTCAACCACCATTAAGACCGATAGTTGCAGGAACAGACAGCTTATTCCATCCTCTTGCAATTTATGTTGACCAGGTACTCCAACCCATAGAACAAAAGACCAGCACCTACTTCCGTGACACTACCCACTTCCTGAACATCTTACAAAATCTACAAATGTGGCAAAATGATGATCTTTTGGTGACATTTGACGTGCAGAGGCTATATATTTCCATTCCTCATGACAAAGGATTAGAAGCATTAGAATGGGCACTTCTACAAGATCAAGACTGAGCTTGCTCAGAAAGCTGAGAAAACGTTCATACTGGAATTGGCTACCATTGTCCTACAAAATTACTTTTTTAGGTTTAACCGTCAATTTTACCTACAAGCATCTGGTACCTCAGTGGGTTCAGCAATGGCCCCCGCATACACCAACCTGTTTATGCATAATTTGGAAACACGGAACATAATCGCACATCTGGACTGGGGACCCAAACTAATTTGCTCGATGAGATACATTGACGACATGTTCGTCATTTAGAGAGGGAACAAAGAGTCACTTGAAAAGTTCTTCTTATACATCAATTCAGTAAATGACAGAATCAAATTTACAATGGAAATAGGCAATCCTAAAATGAATTATCTGGACGTTGAATTGGAATTGGTAAATCATTACAAATCTATTCACAAAACCAACAGATGTGAACAACAGCTTGCATTACCAGAGTCATCATCCGAGACCATGAAAAACAACTTACCATACAGTCAGTTCCTTCGGGCAAAAAAGATCACCTCAGTTGAATCTACACTTACAGTTGAAATGAATAAAATGACAGGTAAATACCTGGAGAGAGGTTATCCTGAAAATATCATAACAGCTGCAAAGGAGAGATCCACTCTTAAATCAAGAGAAGAATTGTTGAGCAAGAAACAAGAACACAAGGAGATACCCGTTCTATATACTCTCAAATATTCTAGCCAGAGTCATCAAATCACCTGACTGATAAGAAAGAACTGGAGGATTATTCAAATGGCCCCACAACTCCAGAAAATTTTTTCTGACCCACCTCTGATTGTATATAAAAAAGGGAATAACTTTAAGGACCAACTCTTGAAAGCTGAACATACCCCAAATCAATGACAACTAGCAATGCAAACTAAGAAATTTTGAACTTTTGCATGCCTACACTGTGGAAACTGCAATAATATCACAAAAGGAGATTATGTAAGACATCCACGAACAGGAGCCAAGATCAAACTGAGACATTATGCTACCTGTGATATACAAAGTTAGTAATATACGCACTGAGTTGCCCTTGCGGGATATATTATGTGGGACAGACCACACGGAGAATGAAAGAAAGATGCAATGAGCACAAGAGCAACATCAGGAAGAAGAATGACCGGTCACCAGTGGCACGACATTTTACAGACCAATAACATTCAGTAGCCCAACTACATTACCAAATACTAAAAGTAGTTACAAGAGCCACAATCATGCAAAAAGATTGGACCAATGGGAACTGTTTTGGATTGACAAATTGGACATCATGAGACCTTATGGGATGAATGAAGAGTTTCAACTGGGAGCTTTCCTCTAAAGAAATGGGAGCCAAACTCTTGAATACTACAGAGGGAACCTGAAATTTTGTTAAACATTTAACACACAAACACCCGATGATTCCACCCACTAATTTCATCCCATCAGATGGTCAATTAATAACCCATGAGCACATCGATCACCAATGGGTGGCTGTGTAGTTATGGTTATGTTGCTAATCCCATAGGAAGAACACTTTTTGGGTGGCTTATAACTTCGCTCCCCCTGGACGAATCCACACCAGACTTTGCAAAACAACTATATGGCCCACTCTGGTGAGGTTTGGTCCAGGGGGGTAAAAGTTATAAGGGGGTCCCAAAATTACTTTTTTTCCCATAGAATGAATGGAGGAAAAACATTACGCACGCCTACAGCCCAAACCGCTGGACGGATTTTCACCAAATTTGCAGCAGGAGCAGCGGCTTGGTCCCAAAAGCATGCTTTTGAACATTTGGGGAAAATCCGTCCAGTAGTTTTCTTTAAAACGATCAAAAAGTAGGTCTAAAAAAATTAGTGATATCTAGGTCCGTTCCTCAGAGACACTTCCCTGTTCGCTCCGCGGGCAGGACACTGATTGGCTAATCGGCTCACGTCATGTCCGTGGACACACAACGTGTCCACCAATTGGCTGGAGTGAGGCATGTGTGTCAGATTGTTCCGATGCGCCCACCATCTTGGATCTGACGACAGTGCGGCGGCAAACCGAGGTGAAATGCAGTTTTGGGGAGTGTTGGTAACTGCAGTACATTTTTTTTTTCAATTTCTGCGATAAAAGAAAAGAGTATGTTAGTATATGTATTTTAGAAAGACATATTACATTGCATAATAGACATTTCAGTTTTTTTTTACCCTCATATTTGGTTTACAAACCAGTGTGCTGTGCAATTTGCTCAGTTTCTGTGTTTGTTTTTTGAAATCATTGGGTCTGTGAGAAAAAAATCCATGTCGGATTAAAAAAAAACTTTTCTTGTTATGCTACAGTCTATTTGTTTGTTTTCAGTGTTCACTTGCTTCTGGCTAATGTTCTATCTGTTGGGTTGTTGCAGATTTTTGGAGCAGTTAGATACCCGTTGGTGTATTCTAACTGTCTATTTATTGTTATAATTTAGTGGTATTCATTTATCTGTTTGGCTGTTATAGAATCTTGGGGCAGTTAGATACCTGTTGGCGTATTCTAATAGTTTATAGCTTTTTAATTGAATTTTTGTTAATGTTTAAGTACAGGTTAGTTATTACATTTTGGTTTCAAGAAGATTAAATAAGCGTTTGTAAGATTTGCTGGTAATCTCTGCTTTAGAGTAATGGTACTATCATTACATTCAAACCATCATTATTTCTTTTTTATATATGCTGTGTAGTGACCTGCATTGGTTGTGGCTCCTGCGTGGTAGACTATACCTATTGTTGTGAAGGTTTTCTTACCAAGTGATACTTGACCATGTGTGAATCCAGTCAGCTTTCAGTTGTTTTTGGTACCATCTGCATTGTAACATAGAAGCATTAGTATTACGTAGTTACTATGTGTTTGTATTAGTAAGGTGGAGCGATTATCTGAATTGCAGGTAGTACATCATCTATCATGGTTTGCATTTTGTACAAGTTGCTGAAATGGAATGGATTCACAATTAGGTATGGATACATACATGAAGCGCTCATTAGGGATTTGCTCCTGTGTCACATTGTAGCAGAGAGTGCATGTATGTTTCCACATGTATGAAATCTGGAAGATTTCATTTATAGGTATGTTTTTGTTTTCCTGTACTTGTAGTAAGTACATTAGACATTCTTGTGGATCTTCTTGTGAGTTTATAGTGAATGTCACCATTCCAGGACAGTAGTCCAATTCTTGTCCTATTCCATGAGCACTATACATGTTGTCAGGATTGTTTGTTGTGTTTCTATGAAGAACTAACATTTGCAAACATAATTGGTTTGTACTGTGTAAGTAAATGTTGTCAACAATTGGTGGTAATTGAAATAGAATATTCATTGTTACATTTGCGTAGCAATTTACACCAGTTATATTTGAAAATTTGAATGGACGAGGTAGTTCTGTGTTCAAGTCATTTTTTCGCAGTGTGTGTTGCTTCTTTGAAGAAGTACCTGAGTTACTTTGAGTAATAGGTTCTTCTTTGGTTGTGGTAATTGATGAAGTATTAGCTTCTTTTACTCTCTTTGGAGGATTTGCAGTCAGATCCTTGTGCATTTCTGTTTGAATTAGTTTTCTTTTACAATGTTTTCCTTTTTGTGGAATAGGATATGTTTTTAGATGGGGGGTGTACATTGAATGTAGTCTATTGTATTATAAAATGCAAGGAATATCAGCGTTTACTTTACTTGCATCAAAGTTGATTAGAAGTGACCGTCAAGTGTACGTAAGCATGATAGTGCTACGTAGCTCATGCCTTCTTTAAAGACTGTGTTACCAATATCTATCAATGCTTTGTCTAGGGTAAGACCTTGTGATTTATGAATGGTGACTGCATATGCTAGAGTTAGAGAAAATTGTTCTCTGCGTACATAAATGTCTTTGAAAAGAAGGAATCGAGCTGTTGAGCGCCCTATCCTTTTTACTTCTGAAAGTTTCTCAAAGATAATATTGACAAACTGAATGTTGTTGTCACGTGGGTATGTTTGAAAGCCAACAACTGTACCCACTGCTCCATTAACTAGTCATTGCTCCACATCAAGGTTGTGTTTAAGCATTACTCTACAGTTTAAGGATAATTTTTATATTTTCTCCAAACCAGCTGTGTTCGAGATAGAATTTTCTAAGGTATTTAGTCTTGTTGTGGCTTGTTGACACATGGGTAGTGTCATACCATGTACGTCCAGTTTGTCTGTGGAGCAAATTTCAATTATTGATTGCATTTCTTTTTTCAACATTGTTTCATTGAATTTGGAACAGCTTGCAAGAGTTGGCATTAAGGACATACAATTGACATTTTTGTGCGCTAATTGTTCCATAACATCAGTAGCACATGAGTTATTGCCATAAAGTGCATGGATGTGCCGGGTTTTAATATTGTTTGTGCTTCTTGAGATAGTACACCAACTCTAATACTTTTAAAAATGTTGGCATAAGTGAGGTCTGCAGATTGGTGCATGTTTTCTGTCAATTCTCTGTATTGGAAATGTTGCCAAAGGTTGACATTTCCTATGCTGCCAACAGTTTTACAGTAGAGTTTGTGTCCTAAGGTTTTAAAAATAGGTTAACCTTTCACTGGTGTCAGTTGAAGAAGATCTCTGAAAACAATAATGTGTTTTCCTCCAAAGAGCTCTCCGTAGCTTGTTTTAAGTACTTCTTGCAATCTGAGGTGAATCAAAGCTAACATTAGGTTGGAGACCATGCTCACTTCATCTATTAGTAGCATTTTCATTTGTTTTAACACTCTGCATAGTTCCATTGCAGCTTGGAATATTCTAATTTTTTTTGGTGTGCTACTGGAAGGAGTAGTAATCGGTGTAAAGTTACGCCGCCTATGTTGTAGGCAGCTAAACCTGTGGGGGCAGTTACAACAGCTGACAGTATGATTAAGAATGTTTGCCTAAACCAGCTTCACCACTGACATATAGTCGTATAGGTTTGTAATTTTGCAGGTACATTCTTTATTTTCATGTTGTACACCATGTGCAATTTCTTTTGTTACTTCTTCAAAAATGGTGCGCTGTTCTTTGTTTAGTTTTGATTGTAGTACAGTTAAGTCTTCTGTATCTTCTTCATAGCGACACATGGTGTTTTCGACTTCTGTCATAGCTAATTATGCCTCATTTGCTATTAGTGGCTGTTCCAGTGGTTCTTGGCGTCCTGTTACAGAAGGTTGACTGCTGTCGGGAGTGTCCTTATCTATTTGGGCCTGGAGTTCTTCTTCGTGTTGCTGTTCATTGTGCAACATTGTTTTGTACGGGGTAAATTTTACATTGGTGATAGTGATTTAATTTGCTTTTAAAGCGTCTGCATGGGAGTCATAGTTATATAGTATCTCTTCTTCTTTTCTTCATGGTTTAAAATGTTGTAGCAGGGGCATGTAATATAGTTCTTTCTGTTGAGGAGTTCTTAATGACAATTTGACATGATTAATTTAGCTTTGTTTGATAAGTTTCACTTAGCTGCCTTCACAATCTGCCACTCTATATCTACCTTTTTGTTCATCGGGTTTTATATTATTTTTGTATACAAAGTTTTGTTCTCTGTGGTATAGACACATTGTTTCCAAAGTGGTACTCCTGTTTGGGTAGTATGTGTCTAGTAAATTGTTTTTCAAAATGTCTTGGCTGTTGGGATCATTTTTGACTATTGCTTCTATGTCGTCTTTTGATTTGAGAACTCTTTTTCTAGATTTAGCAGGACCAAGACTTAGCCATACTATATTTTCAGATTTTCCATACAAAGCAGTACCGGTTAAATGATCTGCAGCTTCATAGGAGCCACATTCTCTATGAGAGTGCATTTTTATGCCTAAGGTCATTCCAGAGGTCTTGAAGCTCTGTTTTTTCTGCTTTTGTTAAGTAGGCTGAAACATATTGTGCAACTGCAGTGGAATTGTCTGCAATGTACTGCACATCTATGTTTGCATTTCATAAGAGGGCAATGATTGCATTGTAAACATTGATATATTTTGATTCTTCTGTTCTTGTTATGTAATACGTATTCTTAGGTGATTTACCTTTAACACTATGTCTAACTGAAGACATGAAGTTGTTCACTTCACCTGTTTCTGTAAGTGGTCTAGGCAAACCAAAGCAACATTTGGTGTAGTATTTCCCTTTGTTTTTGTATTTGTGACAACAATATTTGCCACATTTGTGTCTTTGAAATTGAACAATTTGTCCATGAAGGTCACTATGTCTCGTTTGTGAAGGGATTTCATAAGTGACATATTTTTGGATGAACTGCAGAACAGTGGCATCACTGCCCTAACCAAATTTAGGAGGATCTTTAATCCATAAAAGCTTGTGGATATGTGGTGCTCCTCTGGCTTGGAATTCTTTTCTCCAAAAGAAGTTTTGCACTTCTCCGAGGGAGGAACAGTTTTATTACAAATAAAGTGTAGCATAGCAATGAAACGATGGTGGAAATATCTTGAAACATTAACAGGATCTAGAGATCAAAGTTCTCCAGGTGTTAGTATATGTATGTTTGTTCTGTTTTTGTTTGATATGCATAGGAAATCATGTAAATCTTCCCATGCAAATTCTGCACAACTTGATGTAAGAAACCAAGTGGGTGGGCCAAGGTTTCTTATCATACAAAGTACATCTCTGTGATGTCGGAACCAGTACTCTTTTGTACCACGCATGTTTGCAAACAGATTTGTAATGATTGATTGTCAAACCTCATCTTTTTCTTGCACTTTTTGTATTAATTGCGTAGCTGACATATTTTGAAAGTGGGTTCCTGATTTAAATATGTGTGTAACTCCGTAACATACAGTTGGTAGTTCACTTTCAAAGAGTAGGTGGAATATGTATTGCACATTTTGTCTAAATCTGGGATCTTCAGAATACCTTCGTAATGAGCGGTATTCTGATGCTGTTATCTGAGTGGGTCTATCATCATACCTTCCTCCTTTGCCAGTAGGAAATAGTAGAGGAAAAGCATGTGCTTCTATACCTTTTTCCCATATGCTCATTGGTGATCCCTTGGTGATCCCTTGGTGATCCCTTGGTTTGTCGCATTTGCTACGTTTCTAATGCATCATCCATGGTGCCATTATAGTGTAATGGATAAATTGTACAATGGTCTAAAATATTGGATACTGTAGCAGGATCTAGAAGTTCCAATTGACCAGTTTCTGGTGACTCTTGAATTATTTCAGTAGTTTCCTTTAAGTTTTCTTCGATATTTATTTCTTTGTAGTATTCATTATTGTCTTTTAGATATTGCAAGGCTTGTCTAACTTTGTGTAAGTCCACAAGTTGTTGCCAAATTATTTTGTCTTTTGTTGGTACACCATTTACTAAGACAATTAAAGATTGCTCTATTGGATGTTGCACTCTTAGAGTGTGCACATTTTCTCTCAGATCTAATGGTAAATAAACTTCTTCGCCACAAATGCCTTTCACCAATTTAGAGGGAGGTAATTTTGCTGTTTTTGGTTGAAGGCATATTATTGCTTGAAATGGGTGCACTGTTTGAATTATGATGCTCTCATATAAATTGAATTGTTGCAGGGGTTTTGGTAGTGGGAATATTTCCAAGTTATTTGTGATAGCACGTGAAGGAGTTTAGTTGTTGTCAAGTTTTTTAGTGCAGTAACTGCAAAGTATTAAGGAGTCAGTTATTTCGTATTTGTGTTCTGCTACAAGGTAGAGAGCTAATTCAAACCATTCGGAATCTTTATTGTCTTCTATTTTGTATGTTAGGTCTATAGTTTTTGTGTTATATTTGTGTTACGTCTATAGTTTTTGTGTTTCTTTTGTGTTCTGCTACAAGGTAGAGAGCTAATTCAAACCATTTGGAATCTTTATTGTCTTCTATTTTGTATGTTACGTCTATAGTTTTTGTGTTACTTTTGCAAAAAGTTCTGCGCCAACACACACACACACATGGTTTGGTACTTCAGCGGATGCACTTTTACATTTTAGTATTTCTTTTTGTATGTGTGTAGTAGAGGGTTGCCATGTGCAGAATTGTTGCTAGTCTATTATAATGGTTATGCATTTTGTAAGTGGCTTTCATTTCCAAAATATTTTCTCTGGATACGGTCAATTTCTTCTAGTAGGTTTTGGGTGTACCATGTAGAAGAGTGTTATTTAAATTGGCTAGTTCTAAAGCAGAACTTTTAGCATAGTACAGTTTATAGACTAGATTTCTTATAGTTGACTGATGTGTTGATATAATTTTGATATCATGGAAGGTGCTTTTGCAAATAGGTCCTGAAACGCAGGCTAATGAATGTCCTTGTAGTCCTGTGTATTTGCACACTGGACAGGTATCTATATTTTGCAGCACTTTCATTTTGATGTTGTCTTTACCTTTCACATACTGATTGAGGAAATGGCGTAAAGATTTGAAACATTTTTTGGGATGTTACACATTGACGTGCAAAGCCATTTGTATACTGGACGTTCTGGATCAGTTGAATGGAGAGGTAATTCTGAGTTTTCTGGGGATATTTTTGTAAGCAGTATTTCTTGTTCTATTATGGTATTATTAATTTTTTCATAACCTCGTCCACTGCTATGGATGGCAATTGTGTTTGTTTGGTTTTGTTTGTATGCTTCTTCATTAAAATATGGTTCTGTGGTCGTGGTGTAACTCCATTCAATTCCACAGATATTTAAGAAGTTATTTTTGTTGACATTCCATCCATTGAGAAGGTTTTTTTGTAGTTTAGTAGTTAGTTTTGTTAGTAGTTTCATCTTGTTTAAAACTAAAATAAATAACTTATTTTTGAGAAGGATTGCACTGTCTACAAGAGCTTCTAGGATTCATTTTCTATGGTAGGTTTTAAGGGTTGCGCATGATTTGTCTCCTGTTTTTATAAGATTCTGAAGGACTCTGTGGCGGAACATGTTTGCTAAAATACTTTTTTTGGTATGGTTACTTGCTAGTATATCAAGATGTATAGGAGCAGTTTTAGCAGTAGTGGTAGCCGAATTCTTGTTAAGTATTTTTTGTTTTGTTTTACATTTTGATAGAGGAGGCAAAGTTTCTGTACTAGAAGCTTGTTTTGTTTCGCAAAAATGACTGTATTAGCTGTTTTTTAAAAATGTTTTGTACAAACTCGGATAGAGATGGATGCTTATTTTGGACACTTTTATTTTCATTTGCTCTATTTATTGCTTTCTATGGACTTGCTTTTTGGTAGGCATTCTTTGGGGTCTGTTGAAAAAAAAGAAGGTATGGGTTGGGCCGTTTTGCAATGTATGTGTGCTCTGTGCATGAGTGTCTGGGTATGATGGGAAAGATCTATGTGGTGGTTTGTGATTGTGCATTGGGCAGGTACAATGAGTTGGGAAGGCTATTCATCTATTTGTGTTTTACTAAACTGTGGTTCAGATGAGAGTAGAAAGTGAGCTAGTGGTGAGGAGAAGCATTAATAGTAAAGGTAATGGTATAAAAATAAAACAGTTCTTTGTTTTGTAGTACTAACATTCGAAGGGTGAGTATGTTATTTGTATTCCAAAAAAACAGGGATTTGTGTGCCATTCTGCCTGCTAATCTCTGTTTAATAAATGGGGATTTGTGGCCAGAATGGTTGGGAAATCACTGTTTTTTTTGGTGCGCAAATTACATAAATGAAGCACATAGTGTCTTTGAGGAACAGTAAGAATATTAAGGTAGTATTGTACTTACTCTTTTTTGTGGAATGAGCAGGTTTCTTCGGATATGTTATTTGTAGTTTAGATGCTGCTGATTTTCAGGAGGGTAGTCTTCACTGCAATTGTAAAAGAAAGAAGTTAGTAATTTTGTGTGTTTAGAGCACTGATGTTAATGTAGACGTTCATTTTTATGTTTTTGTGGTAGTATTCTTCTTTGATATCTGAACATAGTGTTTGCATGCATTTCATTTGACTATGTGCAGCATTTATATTTTATTTACAATATGTTAGTTCAACATGCTTTGCAAATGAGTAGAATTTTAAGTGTATGAAATTCACTTGGTTTTTTTAAAGCTGTGTTGTAGATAGCAGACAGGTTCGGAAGTGATAGTTGATTATAGTAGATAGGAAAAATGTCAATAAGTTCATTTCATAGGTAGACATGCCAACAATCGGGAGCCTCAGAGAGGGAGATTTCAGCACAGCAATCGGGAAAATGTATTTTTCTCATAGGATTGCATTGGGATTAGCATTCATTTAGGTGGGAGACAGTAAAAAATTGTGCGATTTTTCAATGAAAAATCGGGGGTCTTGCACCTAAATCGGGAGGGTTGGCATGTATGTATAGGTTATGCCGGAGACAGTAAAAAATAGTGTGGTTATTCTATGAAAAATCGGGAGACTCGCGCTTAAATCGGGAGCGTTGGCATGTATGTATAGGCTATGCAGGTTTAGTGGCATTACTCTGTTTATATGGATTCATAAGAGTTGTACATGTACTCTGAATAAAATATGCATACCTGTAGTTTGTAATCATGCATGTGGATATGCATGGAGCTGTAAGTAGAAATCTTCGAGACTTGTACAGTAGTTTTTGTAGTAGGTGCTTTCCAATGATATGAGACTTGTACTCAGAGTGATCAACAGTACATTTGAAGTGCAGAACTCTGATGATGGAGTTAGATGTAGAGGTCTTGGATGTGATTGGTGGGCGGTTGTGTGACTGCTTAGCTGTATCCAATGAGGCAATGGCACCGAGAGTGATGTGGAAAGGGTAGAAGGGCTGGCTAAGAGTTACGTGCCGCGCAGACACCACAGCTGTCCGATGGCAGGGCGTGCCACATCTGGGGTTTTCCAGCAAATCCAGTATGGAAAGGGGACTGTAGGAATCAGTCAATCAGATGTTGACATTGTGGATTTGTGTAGAAAGAGAGTGTGTGTAGTGAAGATGGCAGAGGTGGAGAAAGTCAGGGTGTTGGTGCTCAGAGATATATTTGTGTACGGTTTACAGCAGTATTCTCAATGCAGGAATGTGGTAAACAATTTCGATGTTAAAGTAGTGGAGGTGGTGTGGAGCGCTGTGCCTGATTGCAATGTAGAGGCAATTCTCCAAGTTTGTGAAGATATGCGTATGATGAACTGTCCTCATCTGGTAGTTTTGCACTATGGTGCTTTCCATTTGGGCTACGTGAGTGCCCCTACTTTGTTGGCAGATTTGGAACAGTTGATTCAAGCAGTAATGAACATCCTTCCAAATGTGAAAATACATTTTTCTGGATTACTATCTAGGGCAATATGGGACAATAGTTCTGTTTTTTGTCCTCAGCAAAACATTGCTAGGTGTGTAATCAATCGAGGCATGAGTGCGTTCATGCTTAGAGCTGGTATGTTTTTCTGTAACAATGATAATATTGATTCAAGTAATGCTGTTTATTTTGAAGAAGATGGTGGTTTTTTATCATTTTTGGGAAATTCCATGCTGTTTAGGAATGTAAGGGTTGCTTTGGCGAAGGTTATGTGAAGATTTTAGTTGTAAAGAAAGAAGAAATCCCCTCCCCCCACAAATACAAAATATCAGGTGTCTGTCAGGCATCTGCAAAAATCTTCGATTTGTCCGCGGACATGGCGGTAGTCTGCAAACAGTGCGTATTACATACAGGGATTCTGGGGTGGAGAGGCATGCAAATGAGAATCTGCGGAGATAGGGATTGGTCAGTAAAGTTTAGTGGGTGTGTTGTGGAAGGAGAGATTTTGTGAGAATGTCTTTTTCCTGCGAGAAGAAAAAATAGCTATGGCTGTGTGTTTTCGAAAAGAGATTATCTGGATTTTGGGAGACTCATGGATACATTGGTTGGAGATGCATGCAGCACGTTGTGGAGTAGCTGCAGATCTTGGATTCCCTCATGTGGAAGTGCACTGGCATGGAATGCTTGGAATGAAGTGGCTGGACTTGGTACCTCTGTGTGCTACTTTAGAGACAGAGCATCATCCAGACATAATTATAATTCATTGTGGATGGAACAGTTTAGGACATGTGTCTGGAATTTCTTTGCAATTTGCAATGAAAGAAGGACTTGAGAAGGTCATGGACATGTTTCCAAATTCCCATGTAATTTTTTCTCGTATTGCGCAAAGACAAATGTGGCTGCATTCCTCTTCATTTGGTCCAAAAATTGAGAAAGCGAGGTGCAATGTCAATAAGGCTGTTTGTGCCTTTCTAAGAGATGTTGGCATATCCTCTTTTCACAATGAAAATATTATGTTTCGTAGCACATACATTTTTCGCAGAGATGGAGTCCATCTTACAAATGCTGGCAATCAGATTTTTCTGAGAAATGTACAAAATGCATTGCAAACTTTTTTGGAATTATAGTCATCTATTTTTCAGTGGATGTTGACAATTCCAAGTTTTTCAAACACACAAAAACACTAACACTAACAAAAGGCTCTTTCAAGAGCCACCATTTTCTCCCAGAGAAAAGTGGATTGGTTTTGCTACAGCAGCACCCCAAAATTCTATCTGCCCTAGGACTGTCCGCAGAGTTTCAAAAAATGTGCGAGGCCCTGCACTGTTTATTTGACATTTCTATTTTTAACCTGTGAAAGGCGGCTCTGAAAAGAGCCTTGTTTTGGGGATTTTTGGATTTTTGTTGTTTTATATTTCTTTTGCTTTTTTACACACGACACACTAGGAGAGGAGGGGAAAGGAGGGTAAGGAAGAGACACCAACCACGGGGATAAGAAAGGGCAGGTGGAGAGAGGAAGATGTAGCGTGGGCCTTATTTAGGTAGTTAGCAGGTCTTCTGGTGGTCCGTGACCGTAGTCTCGAAAGCACTTCGAAGACTCTCCCCCTGCAGAGTACTGCGTCACAGTACATACACACTATTGTGACCCACGAAAGGTAAGGGTCAACAGTATTGCGAATGGTCTGTGAAGCAGCTGGAGGTATGCGCTCTCCCACAGGAGTGTCTCTTGTGGTGACAGGAGCGGAAACGGAGGATGCTGTAGAGGAACTCAACCTACTACGTTTATCACAAGGTACAACCTTGCGAATGTCTGCAATGTGGAACAAAGTTATGTGTTGTTCATGGATGTCGTACCAAAGCTGTACGAACCACGTCTCTCACGACTCAGCACCCATTTGCACTGGTTACAGGTGACCTTGTTCGCACATGCTATTGGTACGTTACCATAAATGGTAAAGAAGTGCCACGTCCAAGAATCCCGGCGAGTGCTGGTAGTAGGGAGTTCCTCGACCTCATTCTCTTCATTCTCTTCATCCTCATTCTCTACATACTCACGTGTGGCCCCCTTTGCAGGCCCTTGGGGAGGTGGTGGTGGAGGGTTTGTGGGTGGTGCTGAGGCAGATGTAGCAACAGCAGCCATGGATGCCATTAGGGTTGATTAGATAATCTCAGCAAGAGCAGCAAAGGCAGCAAAAGTCAATCTGCAATAGCCAGAAGTACAATGAAGATCAGCTCTGGGATGTGGCCTTTTATAGGGGTGGAAGGGTGCGTCTCGTGACCATATCGAACACTCAAAAGCATTCAAAAAGTTACAAAAAGTATGTGGAAAGCCCGGGGCCATTGTCTGGGACATGTTAAATTGTGAATTTGTACTGTAAAATCATTTGGATTGTCTGCATAAGTTATTTTAAAATGTTGAGGAACCGGACAGAGTCTGCAAATTAGGACACACGCTCAGCATGGGTGTGGTCACATGATGACGTCGGGAACATGTCCGCGAAGGGAACGGGTGTCCTCAGGACACCAAATGCATGGGAACGGTCGTGCGCATGCGCGCAGGTGTTCTACGGACAGTGTTCGGGTCCTGAAACTAATTAAAAGTGCGACACAAGTGAGACGGACAGTTACAGACAAGCGCGATGTTCGCAGGATTTACGGGTGTGGTGCACATGTGCGTAGATGTTCTGCGGACCTGCAGACTGTACTGCCAGGTATAGTGTCCTTAGGACACCTCCATTTTGTTTGTCTACGGACATCACGGACACTGTGCGTGTTCTACGAACAGTTCCATCTTGGTTGAGAATGGTACGGACAGGTGTAGTGTCCACATTTTGTTAATTACGGACAGGCCAGACAGGCGCGCTGTCCATGGACATTTTAACTGCTTTTGAAAAAATAAATAAGACACAGAGACTCCCATTAAAAGAAACATAACATTTTTTTATTATATACATATACACAATTTATGAAAGATAGGGGGAAGCAGAAACTGATACAAATACAGGAGAATGAGGGGTTTGGAAAGGATGGATGGGAGGGGATGAAGGGATGGAAGTCTCATCAAAACATTTATGTTGGTGTTCAGGGTTTGAGTATAGTTCACTGGGACATGGAGAGGGGGCATAGGTACAGGTGGGACAATGGTACTTATTTTTTTCTTTTATGTGGTCCTCCACTAACTGTTTCAAACCACTGAAATTTTCCTTGAGCATGTCTATTTTCTGTTCCATGCGTTCCAGAGTCTTTTCCAATGTGTCTTTTGGTGTAATATTTTCAATGTTTGTATGGTCTGTTAAAAATAAATATGTATATGTTAAGTACACATAAAGTAATAATTATTAATTTGCTTATATAGATTCTACCATTATTAGCACTGTCTTCAGACATTTCCTCACGTGGAAAATTGTCCTCAAGCCACTCCAAAGTACTGCACATTTCTGTGTGAAAAACAAAAATATATTAATTGTACTGTACCTCATACAAAAAGTTTAGAAATATATAAGAAAAATAAAGTGAGGTAATTATGTTGGAGGCATATCTTTGTTGTTATGGTATAATCAATTTTATTACATATGGTATTTAAATGGATAGTTGATGTGTTAAATATGTAGGTTCCACTGCTTATTTATTATTATATATAATGTGTTTATGTGTTGCTTTGTGAACTTGTGCAGTGTTTATATGGTATGATAAAACAATTTCAAATACCCCATGAGTGTTTGGGTAGTGTTGATGTCGTCCGTGACCGTCCACGGACATCAAAATCATTAGCGGGGTGTTCGGAATGTTCTATGTTACATGTATATAAAGTAAGGGAATCGTAGTAAACATCTATCAAATTCACACTATGAAAATGTATATTCAGTAAAAAAAAAAAATGATAAAGGGAGGTTATGGTTAAGGTGTGCTACTAAAAAGCTATGAAATTCAGTCAAAAAACTTTATTAAAGGGACGTTATGGTTAAGGTGTGCTACTAAAACCTATGAAATTCAGTAAAAAAACTTTGTTAAAGGGACGTTATGGTTAAGTTGCGCTACTAAAAACCTATGCAATTCAGTAATAAAACTTTGTTAAAGGGATTTTATGGTTCCAAGTAAAACCGAAAAACCCCTGAAATTCGCCAGTTATGCTAAGCTAAACAACCGTAACTCGCGCCACCACCGTGCACTGCTAAGACTAACACCCAGGACATCAAATATGACATCACAAATATCATTGATGACAGAATAAATTAAGGAAACAACCAGGAATACAACCTACTTAGACACTGTAACCGCATGAACTCTAGATACTGGGTAGTGTTGGACATCAACCAACAACAAATACAGATGATTCTGGTCCAAGATACTATCAAGGCCTTGACACGGTATTCACGCATGTTTACTTTTGGTGCGTGAGACGTGATGACGTCACATGTTTACATGTGATGTCATCACGCTCGTGCGCGTAAACGCCATCCTTTACTTTTTTTATCGTGCTCTGGCGTCCACAGTAGGCACTTCAGCAATCTGCAGTGGACGCCATTCCACGAGGACCCACCTGCTCTCACCCACCTGCTCTCACAGAGGTAAGACACAGACTAAATGCATGTGCACCCTGAACGTGGCACTCCCCCTATTTTTCTGAACTACATCTCTAACTCCAGGCTCATAGGCCACTATGAGTTACTTATCACTTTTCCTTTTAGGCATACCCCAAACCTTCCACAGCAGTCTAAAGATGACATCACTGACTTGCTTGCTTTAACATTATGAAAGCGCAGGTAAGCTGCTGATTTCAGCGCCTGTTTTGTTTTCCTTTAAATGATCATTGTAATAAATTAGAATCTCTCCCATACCTTGTTTCCACGAGGACACCATGGCACCTTAAGAAATGTCCAGTTATTTTCTATACCACAGTATGAATACCTGGAACAGAGTGTAACCTTGGAGCAGGTTTAGATTAAGGTAGGCATTCCCGCACATTGGCAGAACTCTTATAGTACCTGTAACGTCTATTACATGGCAGTGACTTTCTTGCTGCACTAAAATTTACCAGCATCTCAGTATGTGTAAATTATTATTGTAGGTTACCTGTGATGAGATAGATAAAACCGGAATTTGACACCTATCATTGCTGAAATTGCAGCACTAGGAATAACCTTGGGGCACCAATGTGAGGTAGGATACTTTTCAATTGGTGGACATATGAATAGTTATAGTCGACTTCCCGATAAGACATTCACAAGACACTGTCTCATTGTTGTTATTTCCTATAGATGCCCAGGAAGAATTAAAGAATTAAAGAATTTAAGAATGTTATCAATTGATGTATACCATGAAACAATTGAGTATTCACCCCTGATGAAGGGAAAGTATTTCCCGAAACGTGTTGAGTTTCTCTGCACTAATAGTGAACATTACAGAGACTATTATCTGTTAATTACAATTTGATGTTAATATTGTGAAGTTATGGACAACCGCAAATTATTTGTTTTATGAAAATTAACTGGGCTACAAGGACAGTAGCACCTGTGAATAAAACAGTGAATTATTTCTGAATAATAATTGTTTGAAAATAGTTGACTAGTGATCATTTAAATATACATAACAATATACATATCTTTGACCTATGGTGAAATGTCTATTTACATATGTATACTGAACAATTCATAACTACTTAAATGACCCTATTGTGAATTATCAAAGTGATAAGGCTTCATCTATTGTCTGTCTCAGGATAGAAACCCGAGTGTGCAGGGGACGCGAGGGTTCCACAGCCCGTGGACACCCTTTGCCCTTTGTTTAAATCTACAAAAGCACAAAACCCTTCCCAATCACAATGGTGTCCGCAGACACATGTCCATGTATGCGGACAACTGTTCATGCCCGTAGCTCAGAAAATGACCACACACAATTGCCCCAAATGTATTTTCCAGAGTTTTCTCTAAATGTGCTGTCCAAGAACAAATACTGTGGTCAGCAGACCCAATATGCTAACTGTTTGATGCAGCTCATATTTGTGAACACCGCGCCACCCCCTGATTGGTGCAGGGGTGCCTGTGGACACTGAAACAGGAAATTAATACGCAGACCGGATGCAGGTGTCACTTATAATTTTTTCATACGATATGGCCATTTAAAAATAAATAAAATACTGGATGGATTTATACCATAAAAGCACGGTTTTGGGACCCAACCACCACTCCTTGCGCAGGTTTGGTGCAAACCCATCCAGCAATTTGACATGTAGGTGTGAGCAAAATATATTGTCAATTACTTCTAGGAGAATTTCATATGTTTTTGGACCCCCTATAACATTGCCCCCCCTTGATGAAACCTCACCAAATCCTTCTGAAATGGCCATATATTTTTATTGCAAGATTTGGTGAGAATTTGTCAAATGGCGCCAAAGTTATAAGCTTCCCAAAAACTGCTCTTCCTATGGGTTGAGCAACTGAACCATAACTACACAGCTGCTATCTCAGGCGGTGTAATATATATATATCAATGAACAAACGTAGCTAAGGGGACGTTGTGGTTAAGTTGCACTAAAAAGAAAGTATGAAATTCAGTGGAATTCAATGCGTTGTCCCGCTGTAGGACGGAAAATCATTTTCAAAGATGGCCACCATGGAAAAAGAAGGCGAGGCTCAGTACAGATCCCCTCTTCCCTCTCCATGGCAGCCTGCAGAAGGCGATGTCCGAACCCTATGACCATATTAGCACAAGCACATTTTTGGTCCCAGGTGGACATGTCCACTTTAACACCATTTTTCATACCTGGCGATTTAGGCCAGTAGCCAGATTGTCCATGTCATGACCTTATGGCATGACTCAGACAATATGGCCTCTGCCCATGGCCACAGGCTATACCTCAGTCACCAAAGGTATATCACTGTTTTTTGTACCTACATTATGACTCATTTGATAACCATGCTTTCAGGTTTTTGCCAATGCTCCTTACACAAGTTTGCTTTAAATCCGCCCATGTTTTTGTTTTTTCAAAAGTGTCAAAATGGATGTACATACAATAGACATATAACTTAGCCCCCAACTTGACAAACTCCATTCAGCCTTTACACAAATATTTCTGAAAACTTTTTTCCACATTCGTCAAACAGCAACAAAGTTATAAGCCATCTAAAAATGTTGAGACCCCCCCTAATTTAGCCCCTTCTTGAGAAAATCCCAACAAACTTTACAAAACCATTTATATCTTGATTATTTATTTTGGTTCCCACGTCTAATTTTGCCCCCACTTTACAGAATCCCACCAAACTTTGTAAAACACTTCAATTCTGAGTCTACAATAGAATTCCAACATTTCATGCAGTTCCATTAAGTGGTGCCAAAGTTATAAGCCATCCAAGAACTGCTCCCGAACATCTGATGTGCCCCGAACTTCACAGGACTGTTCTCGAGCGTCTGGACAGTTCTCTGACTTTTAGGGTGAAACACACCCATTTTTTGGCTTCTTATTGCCATATCCCATCCCATCCACATCACCCCTCACGTCCCCTGAGATTCTTTGATAAGTTTGAGAAGTGTAATGTGTTTTTATATGTTTTTACTGCGATGTCCGCAGACATCAGCTGGAGTCTGCGAATCCAACATGGCAGGTGTTTCCAAAAATCTGACACACTTCACGCTTTTTCACCATCCAATCAGGGGGCACATCCGATATCACGTCACCCTCTAGACCAATCGTATGCCTGTTTGCGGACCAAACAAGGAAATGGGTCCCCGGAGCGGAGCCAGATATCACTAATTTGTTTGACCTACATTTTGCCTGTTTTAAAGAAAAATACTGGACGGATTTTCACCAAATTTACAAAAGCACACTTTCGGGACTAAGCCACCGCTCTTGCTGCAAATTTGGTGAAAATCCATCCAGCGGTTTGGGCTGTAGGCATGAGCAAAGATTTTTCCATTCAGTCTATGGAGAAAAAAAATGTTGGGACCCCCTATAATTTTTCCTCCACTTGACGAAACCTGACCAAATTGCCAAAATAATTCAGAGCTGGCCATATACTTTTTTTTACAAAGTTTTGTGAGGATTCGTCCAGGTAGAGCGAACTTATAAACTGCCCAAAAAGTGCTCTTCCTATGGGTTTAGCAACTGAACCATAACTACACGGCTGCTACCACAGGCCGTGTAATGAAAAAAAACATTTGTTAAATTGACCAGATTTATTGCAACAAAATGCTTGAAATTCAGTGGATGTGGGAGGTTATGAACGGCTTACCTCGGCTTGTTCCTGTTGATGTCCCCATAATGCTATAGCCCTCATAATGCCATTTTGTATGTCTTTATGACTTCCTTCTCTTATTACATGTATGTGCTCATGGGCTTTGCAATGGGAATGCTCCGAAATAAGCCGGTTATAACTTCCCACATCTACTGAATTTCAGGGGTTTTGTTGTGCTAAATCTGGTCAACTTAACTAAACTTTAACTAAAGTTGTTTGAGTGAACCTCGAGAGTTTTGTTATACCATTTTTGTATGTGCCACTGGTCATAGCCTTCGGCCATGTCCACTGTAATTTTTCAAGTCTTTCGGGCCCACCCACCAGGGCCTCTGGCCGTGCCCACTCTATATTTTAAAACACTACCGGGCCACTATCCATGGCCTTCTGCCATGGCCACTTTACATGTTTGCTATTTCTTTTGGGTCCACTAGCAAGGGCTTTCGACCGTGCCTACTGTTTATTTTTAAACACTTACAGCCCAATTGCCATGGCCTTAGTCTGTGGCCACTATCCATGTCTTTTGAGCCCACTACCCAGGGTCTTCGGCAATGCCCACTCTACTTTAAAACACTGTCTTCAGCCGAGGCCACTTCACATGTCCCTCCTCTCTTTTGGGCCCACTAGCCAGGGCCTTCACCCCTGTCTGGTGTATATTTTGGTGTACTTCCACTTCATTTTCCAGGGCCTTTGGCCCTGGATAGTGGGCATGGACTCTGGTCAAGTGGCACAGCGAGTAGAGCGCTCGCTTTGACATCCGTGCAGATCCTGTTAACGCAGGTTCGAATCCCGGCAGGGCCAAACTCAGCCTTTCATCCTTCCGAGGTCGATAAATGAGCACCACACACCGTGGGTAATAATAAGCAGCGCTCAGATACCTGAGGGTTCGTAGCGCTATATAAATGCCTAATTATTATTATTATTATTAGTGCCCACTTTATATTTTAAAACACTACCTGTCCACTAGCCGTGGCCTTCAGCCATAGCCAGTGGCAAAATCCACTGCACATGTTCACCTTCTCTTTTGGGCACGCTGGCCTGTACATTCAGCCCTGATTAGTGAACACAGCCTTTCGACCCTTCCCACTGTATATTTTTAAACACTTCCAGCCCACTCTTCATGTCCTTTGACCTTTCAGGAAGCATTGCCACTATTTGTTCCTAATGTATCTTCCTGGATATTCACAAAAGGGAATCCGGTAGTGATCTTGCTTCGTCAAGAGTGGATCTCAATGTATCATGATTTGGAAGATAGGCTTATGCACACACTATCTGAGAACTAGCCCAATATCCCATGTGGCAATTGTGCAATGTCATAGATCAGCACAGCTTCATCATCAAAAGGAAGAAATAAGCCCCTTGTCCAAATCAAGATACCAATTGCATTGGAGCAACGTTTATTTAAACTAAAGCAGATTGTTTATCTTTCAAAAGAGCAGCTTTCAAAAAGCTGAAAAATCTCTCTTCCCACTATACAGTCTTGCTAGGCTTGTGAATGTCAGTGTTGGAGAATAGAGGAGCATGTGGCCACATAGGTGTTCATAGTTGCTTGGGACAGGAATCGTCACAACCTACACAGTAACCAGCACCATCTCTGGTTTCAGGATTTCAAGAGTAGGCTCCCCGTTTCTCGGACCCACAGGAAGAAAATACATGGTTGGCAGAGACAAAAATGGAGTCTGCCTATATCTACTCTGTCAGTAATAATTACAACAGATGCAGTTGGAATGGGACAACACTAGAAAACAGATCAATCTGATTTGCCCTCACTGGGGCTTTACCTGACCAGAATCCCTCGAATCTTCATCCTTGATGGTGGGTGTGGCAGTCCCTCAGCCAATGAGAAGTCCTCGGAATGGGTTAATCCCCATTCTGAGCCACTACACGGCTGGAGGCTGCCATCCTCCCCTGCCAGGGATTCAGGTAAGTTTTTTCTGCCTCCCCCTCTTACCCTCCTCCAAAGAATCCCCTCCCCACCCTCCCAACCCCACTTACCTTCTTTTTTCTCCTTTTTCGAGAGCAAACGTGCTGGGAACACTTCTGTCCCTAGCGCGTCCGCTCCGGATGGCCACCATGGAATGGGAAAACAGACTCTGTTTTCCCTTATCAAGCGGCCAATTATTGTTTACTCTTTTTTTCAGTTCCGAAACACTGCAGCGTTTCAGAACAGAAAAACAATGCTATTAGTACCCTGATCTTGCAGGTCGGGGTACTAATAGCAATAAGCCCCTCAACGCTGAGGCATTACCGATTCAGGTAATGCCCCGGGGCCTCTATTCACTTGAGCCTGAAACTTTGGGCCCCGGGGCATTACCTGACTCAGTAATGCCCCCACGGCTCAGGGATTACTGCTTAATTAGAAAGACTGATGTGGATCTTCAATTCATCCATGTGTCAAATATGGACTGACAAGTCAATAGGTTTGGCACAAAATACAAGCCAAAATGGATCATATTAAGTTCTCTAACAGACATAGCCACTATTATGGGATTTCAGGCATATGACTGCTTCCTGTGTCTTTCTGAAGTTCATATCTAGGGATTGAGCAGGATATTTCCTATATGTCAGTAGCATTCTCTCCATGAAAGTGTTTTTGTTCAGTTATGTCAATGGTTTTGGGTGTCAACCATAGACCTATGTGTATCCTTAACATCATAATCTGTCAGTGGTTTTGTTGAAGGGTTTACAGACCTTAGAGCTTGGTCATTGATTTACTTTCACAAACATTGCCAGGGCAAGTGTAGTACGATTCCCCCTATTTCCACTGACTCTCCATGTTCTTCTCAAAATCAGGTGGAGTATGTCCAAAGTCCTCTTCTTGCTCGTGAGGAAGGGGTCCCCCCTTTTGATTCAGATGTCCAACATGGAAGCTTCTGTTGCCACACAGCGAGGTTGTCTGTCAATCTATTAGTTCTCTGGCTGTAACTGTGCAATCAAGAAACAGAGAAATGTTGCCTCCAAAGATAAGAGATTTCAATGTATTTAGTCCTAGTGATCGGGAATTCTGAAACATCATCTGTATGAAAGTCTTTTGCTAGACATTAGGGTTCCATTCAGATTTAGCGTAGACCTTGGTATATGATTCACTTGTCATGCAGATCCCATCCATTCTGCTTTTTTTACAGGATGGATTCTGTCTGGGGGGAGTTTATTCCCCTAGGTGAATGTTAAGGCATTAGGGATCCAAAACAAGGGGTTCCTCAAGATGAGCCCTTAATGAACAAAGTACTGAGGAAGTGTACAATTGTCCACCCTTGCATTGAAGTGCTTTATCTTCTAGCACTTTGAAAACGTTGGTCCTCAATGCTCCCTGAACAATTAATTTGACCTTCTTGTGGCTTTTGATATCAACTTTCTGGCAATAAAATTGTGATTTTGGTAGCCATTAGTCCAAATGGACGCATGGAAAAGATGCAAGTTCTTTTGTAAAAGTGGCCCCTTCTTGATCATTACCATGAAGCACCCCTTTATGATGTGACCCAGCCTTTAGACTTAAGTGTTTGCCCAAGTTGCAACAGTCTGACAATATCCTCTACTCTACCTTTTCTTTAATCCATCATCAGAAAAGGAGAAGTGGTGGAACTGTTTGGATATCAAAAGAGGGGTCCTAATGTACCTAAACAAAACAGACAATTTTTCTCAGATCTGAAAGTCTATTCATTACCTTCAATATGACTGGCAGGTGCATTGAAGCTGCATTGTTTTTAAAGAGCATGTGCATTTGGTCTGCCTTTTCATTAATCAAATCCTTACAGGGACACAGAACAATTACAAAGGACGAGCCTGAGAGTGGTAGATTCTCAAGCATTAGGTTTAGAAAAACATAACATAAGATCTCCTTTCCATGAGTCTTTATTTTACGCACTTCAGGTAACATTAAAAAAAGTAGATACCGGCATAAGTAAGATGTATGCAGTGGAAATGCATATCAGTATCAGTTGTATTAATTTCACCTTATCCTACTCTTTGTCACAGTCGTTAGTACTTCATCTCCCTTGTATCCCTCAGAGTGCATTGATCCATCATGCTATAGTAACATGACAGGACAGTGTATGTCATAGGTAAACGTATGCCTCCTTGCAGGGTAAACATGGAGAAACAGGACAGATATCCTGCCTGGGACGTGGTTTACATCAATAGGTAGGGCTGCTATGAGAAAGAGTAGGTCTGAGATTAATGAAGATTACTGCAGGTAATCCAGGTTTCCCAGCCAGTGAAGTGGCATTTTCACATCTGTGACTGGCCGGATTAGAGCCTGAGAATTTCAGGTTTTGTTGCTATTGTACTTATCAGATAAGTGTTATTTTTCATCAGAATGGCTTTTACACAGGTACTTGATTTTCTGATTGCTGCTTCGTAAACATCAATACCGCTACTCACTACTTTTCTGGCCGCTTTCTCACCTCTCTGTTGCTCTTCCACCTATACAAGATTTGTTTAGAACTCTCATCTGCAAATCTCTGCTCTGATTCTTCAACCTCTATAAGAGAAAATATAGAGGTTTGAGTTTTGGTTGTGTTCATTTGCTCCACCTTACTCACATATCCCAGGGAGATACAACTATGTGGTCGATTTGTGAAGATTTGTTAATCTTCTGAGGAGATTTGTCTGGCAACCCTCTCAGCAAGATAAGCACACAGGCCAAGTCCTGAGCCCTGCTTCAGATACATGACACAATGCTTGAAACATATCGTGTGCAGGGCTAAATCCCATCTGAGAAACATCTGAAAGCAAAGCAATACAGTTATTTTGCAGTTAACTATGTATTTTTCTCATAAGAATTATGTTCTTATGATGCTCTGGGCCCTTTGACATGAGTGTGTCAAACACATGCACAAAATAAATAAAATATAAACATATTTTACTTCGATACATAGTTATGAGAAGCATACAGCATGTAAATGCTTCATAGAAGTGGCTGGTAAGGAACGAAGGGCAGGGCATACCCTGTTCATCATTCACTGGTGGTCTGGGGCCCAGCTCTGGACCCATGTTTAGTGGGTCCGCTGTTGATTTTGAGAAAGAGCTAATGCAGCAAGACTTCTGCCATGGGGTAGGCGCTTCTGACAGCTCTAGTATTTAACTGTTGTAGCTTGTGACAGAGACTTGGGATTTTATTGATCACACGGAAGTGAATATTTTACGGCGGCGTATTTAGCGCCTTCCCCACTCCCATTATGCCCTATGGGGCAAAAATGGGAATGGGGAAGGGAAAATGGGAAATGGGGATTTACCGCCCCACTCACCTTGGAATGGGGCGGTAAATCCGCCATCCACCATGGTGTAAACAGAGTTTACACCATGGTGGTAAAGTTGGTGCACTTAGCACCAAGGTTGTAATGAGGCCCAGAGTCTGTTGTCATGGTAGCAGACTAATCTTTAAATATAAGCCATACCTTAGTTAAATTATGGCGAATAGTATTGTCATAATTATCACAGCCACACCACTTTTGCTACCACACATATATCAGCCTTGTAAGCCCACCTCAGCTGTGAACAGACTGTGTATACTCTCACCAGGCAAGACTGTCTTTTCTGCTGGTAGCAAGACCATAGCCTTTGGGCATTACCTCTCTGTATTCCTTTTGTGAGGGCAGGTAACACACTTCCCATGAGTCAGACCCTCCACAGGAAGGTGTGCCTGGGAACTGGAATCAAAAGAGCACACCACTGACACAGAAGTAGCATCACACCAGGGTGCAGAATATCTAAACGCCTTTGGCTGAGTGTCCAAGGCAGAGGCGAGCTCTGTTCCCTAGCCATCCCCAGTGCACATTGGGAGAAAACCTCTTGCTGGAACAAGATTTACATCAACTGACAATCACACTGCTGCCAAGACATCCTCGTGTCGAAGGACCCCTGAAGGTGTGCACCTATCTCCCTTACTTGGGCCTGAACACAAGTACAAAACCTGTCACAGAGAGCCCAGACTGAGACAACCCAGTGTTTCCTCACAATGAACCGGTAGAATTGTAGTCAAACTGGGCTCACTGAATTCCTGAACCAGCAGGACCCCCTTAAGCTGCCTGTGGCACTCACCAAGCTCATCAAACTTGGACTGCAAATTCTAATCTGTCCATTGAAATGCTGTGCTAACTGAGCATGTCAACTGAGCATGTCATTGCTTAGGCACGATCTACAAGCTCTTAGTTGCATCTGCTGCCTTCAAACTGCCGCTCGCACCAACTGCATCTTTGCTGCCGATCGTCATCGCCAGTTGAACCAACCCTACTGGATCTTGGACCATCAAATCAATTAACGGTGACCTGTGCCTGCTTTACCTTTATGATTGTGTTCTTGGTTTGTAGAGGGGTTTGTAGAGATGTAAAGGCTGAGTGGGTGCTTTAGCCCCTGCTCATCTTTGTACTGCTGCAAGGCAGAAGTCAGTTAGTCACTGTCCTTAACAACGTCTCCCCCAAAAAGCAATGGGCCAGAGTCCTTGGCCTCCTTCTATCATAGCCCCAAGGTTGGGACTTCTCTTTAGGAGAATCCCTTTTCTGCTTTCCTGCATAAATGAAACATTAGCATCCACGAAAAGCCTGTTGAGCCAAATTACGCACTTTAGTTGGGTACAGCTGTCCCACTGATCCTTAAATCGTCACCAGAGGGCCCATCATGTTGAGAATTCTGCCCTAACAGATCTGTCACCCTCTATACACCCCTTTGGACACATGTCACACATATCTGCAGAAAAAAAGTAATCAAGTGTCATGCGCCGCCAATGTTGGGGGATATGGTCGCGGTGGAGACTGGGCCGCCATTAGTCAACCCTTCACGTACCACAATGCACTGTGTTCAGCGGTCTAGTTGTTTCCGCAGCGCTTGCTTCGGCACGCCTATTTCTTTCCGTCACACCCGGAAGCCTGCGCGTTGCAACCCTCTCGCGTCAGGCTCCGGGTGAGACGCTAGTTTTCTCTGTTTTCCGTTCCCGTCTTTCTGTCAGTTCTGCCGGCGCTCCCGGCCGGTGCACTTTTCCGTGCCTTCCCTTTGTTTTCCCCGTTCTGTTCGTTTCACGCCCCTTTCCTCCTCGCCAAATTACTTTCCCGCCTCTCTCTAGCTCTACGGACTTTCCGCTCTGGAGGTTCTCTATACTTTCTGCCTTCCATATCATCTGGAATCTACTCAACACAGCTACGCCGGGGGTTTTTTATGCCATCAGGCTTTTTCCCCCATATAGCGTGCTCCGGCAGAGAAGCCGCTTCTAGACCTTGTTGTATCAGGTCAGGGTGGCTTCCTCCCGGGGTAGGCCCTATCCTCCATCAAAAAAAACTGCTTGGTGGAAGAAGAGATTGGGACCGCCCAGGGAAACCATCACCACAGGTGAGGAGGTGGTCGGAGGGTTGGAGTTAGAAGAGGAAGAGGGTGATTCGGAGTTTGGCTTTGACATCAAGAGAGGATACTGTAAAGGAGTGGACACAATCCCATTAGGAAACAACAGAAGCATTTTGCTTTCAACTTGGATGTGGCAGCACAATCTAATCGGTGCCTAAGAAACCTGCCGATGTACTCTCCAGCATCCTCAGAAGGAACACATTCTCTAGAGTTAGGATGGTAAATTAGTTTTGGGCAAAACATGGGATTACCTAAATAGTCTTGTAAACCAGAAGAAACCTCTCTGGGAATGACAGAACCAAATCCCTTTTCTGTGGCACTGGAAACCCTAATAGGTCTGTAAATAAAGTGACTGGGGTACACTTTGGTGATGGGCTCAGAGCCTTGCTTCTGGCTCTCTTTACATGAAGTTGATCATCCTCCACCCATGAGAGTCGTGCAATTGCCTGTAGCAATTCCATCAGGGATGTTCCCAGCATCCTCCCTGCCCTGAGGTCGCTGGGCTGAAGAAAGGCACCAAAGGGAGTCTCATGTAGTGGTTGTTTCCTCTTTGTTGTGACTTTAAAAATAGACCTTCATCCCTCATCGGCAGTTCTTGCGCCTTGTGATGGACTACTCTGGGTCTCGAATGGAATATCTGATGCCAGAGCCTAGGAAACATATGTCTGAATATTTTGTGGTAGGGCAGCAAGCTTCTGATCTAAGGCATTATCTGCAGCCTGTGACAGCAAAGAATTAATGAAAGAAAGGAACTGTCCCTGCCACAATTAATTCTCCCTCATCATCAGAGAGTAAGTCGTCAATGGTCATCTCCCCTGGATCTCCCACTTGAACCATCATGCATATGCAATACCTGCTTCCTGATTGCTTGAGAGCGCTTGATACGTGGCAGGGTTCTTTACTCTAAACTGCCAGAGAAAATGATGTGTTATCCTCTACAGCCAGCAGAAGAGTGTAGTCTGCAATGTATAATTGCCCGGTTCTAACTGCTTGTGTCACACCATATGGTACTAAAAAGTGCAACATGTGTCTCAGTCAAAATGATATGTGCTATGCAACCGCACCATGTATCACCCTCTCTGGGACATCCAAGAACACAGAAACCAACCATACAATGAAGCAGTAAGTAGGGTACATATCTGTAGACTGCCATTGAGCAACAAGACAAAGAGGACAGACAACATGTTTCTCTTAAAGTCAGTTTGTAGGATTATACTGGAAAGGGGAAGGTAGAGATCATGAGAAGTGGTGGACATTGGTATTTGTAGTTGTTCACATTCTTAATGCTGTGGAAGAAAATAAAGATAAGGATGCATAAAAGGAAACCTCTATGCCATGCATTACAATCCCACTCCCAAATGCATTTCTTTTTAATGTTTCATGGATGTGATGCATTTTATTTGCAATATGTAATGTGTACTATATTTACCTTTATTTAATTGTATTGCATAGTTATATGGTGCACACTGAGCCACGTGCAAGTCCCCGTTCATCGATTCATGGAACACAATGCGCAGGGGCTTACCCGGGACTTGCGAGGAATCCGCACCTGTCCACCGCGTCACTGCGACCCGACCAAGGCCTTGTGCGAGACTCCAAGAGAAGGGCCGGCCAGGCCTGCACAGTCACCTAAAAAGGGGGCTGAACATGTGGAATGCAGAAGAACAAGTGAAAATGTGGGTGCTAATAGTGACGTGGAACCGTCCAACTATTTCACCGCCCACACGTGCGCAAAACACATGTATTCATGGAAGTGAACAGGGAGCGCTGGGGTGCAAAAAAACATGCACAAATCCAGAAACACCTACATCACGCCATAACGGGCATAAACGTCAATGCACACATTAACAAATGCATAAAAAGCATGCATGTTCAACAAACGCATGGATACAACAACGATGAATGTACCATTTGTTTCAGCAATCATCCAGGGACACCACAGGAGGAAAAGAATAAGAGAATGCCAGGGCCTGCCTTTTTGGGATGCCTGATGACCAGGTCTATGGCAGGCATAGGTTCCCCCCACATCATCCTCGACCTGGTCACGTAGTGGGAATATGGCCTCACATCACCCACCATGTCCCCCCAAGTAGTAAGGGCCTCATCACGAGTTGGGCGGTAACGCCCGCGCTTTTAGCGCCGGCGTTAATAGCCCTACCGACAACCCCCCCGGCACTAATAGCGCCGGATCACGCGTTTGGCGGAACGGGTATTGCCCATTCCCCACTGAGCCCATTCGGGAATTCCCCATTCCCCATTGGGCTCAATGGGGATTTTTCTCGCTCTTACCGCGGGCGGATTTCCTGCCGGCGGTAATAGCGTGAAATGTTGCTAGATTCCCCCCCCCCACTCTGAGCTGGGGGGAAATCTGCCAAGTCCGTGATTTGGCGGACCCTTAAATGCAGCGGTAATAGCGCTACCGCCGCATTTAAGCTTTACCACCAAACTCGTGATGAAGCCCTAAATCCCTTGCAAAAGGTGCTCAGTGTTCTGCATTTATGGTCACTGGCTCATTCCAGCGGACCAATGCCATAGTAGGTCACATCTCCCAGGCCACCCAGTCACGCTGCTTACACCAGGTGTTGGCAATCATAATTGCACTTCCTTCTGTCCACTGGCATATCTATATTCCCAGAACACCGGCAGAAAGGTATGCAGTGGTGCAGGATTTGTATCGGGTGGCACACTTTCCAAAAGTGCGAGGTGTCATTGATTGCACCCATGTTGCTCTACGTCCACCTCGAGCAACAGAGCACATCAACTGCAACCGGAAACATTGGCACTCCATCAATGTTCAGGTTGTGTGTGATGCCATGGCAACACATGGCTCATTGATGAGTATGAATAGCCATGCACATGTATGCATGTTGCACACAGACCAATAGACACTGTCAACAAATGACAATGAAAACGATTCTCCCCTCTACAGGGGACAGTGCCTACCCTCTGAGCACATACATGATGACGCCCATGCACAACCCCAACACACCTGCCGAGGTAAGGTACAACACTGTCCATATTGCAACTCGGGGCATAGTGGAGTGCACATTTAGAGTTCGCAAGTCACGTTTCTGCTCCCTTGACCACTCTGGTGGTGTGTTGCTATATGCACCACCAGTAGCCTGCAGGATCATTGTGGCAGCATGTGTCCTGCACAATGTTTCAACACAGCGGGACATCCCGGTGGACATGGTGGTGTCACCTCATCCCCACCCACAGGCACACTGCTGGCGTATGGCTGAGCCAAGGGCATGTGCAGAGGCTGCACTTATTCAGCGTGTGCAATCTTATTTCACCTAAAATCCCTCGCCTGTGGAGTGCACACAATCCCACCAAATCCCAGGTGTCATTCAGTGATGACAATGGGCCATTCTACTGTGCACACAAAACCACCTTCAGAAAGTGCCCTTGGAAGTGCAAATGGGTGTGCATCCCTTAGAAGTAAAACAACATTTCTTTTTGTATTTCCAAAAGAAACACCTTGAAGAGGGAGGGCACCACTACCACCATCACAATCATTTAATGAAATCACCCCTTTGGCACCAAAAACATCCCATATGACTAACATACCTGTCAAATGTGTTAGCAGCGATACATCTGGAACCATCATATCTGAGCTGTAATTCATACATGGGCTCAAAAATTAACATTGACACAAAATACAACAAGCATAATGTCATATAGCTGTACACATGTCCCAGAATGTGCATGATGCACACAAACATGTCCCTATTGTGGGCTGTAGAAAAGCAGTGCAGTTTCGATCCACATGTTACTAAATTTGGCAACATGACCACAATATACCCCATTCCAAAAAAAAGAAATTAAAATGAGGTAATTTACAACTTTGACAAAGAGGGCGACACACCAGAATTGCCACATCCAGACATGCAGCAACTGAAGTAGCCATTCAATAAGGATCAACATAAAAGCACATCTTACCTGGCCCCTTGGCATGCAGTCCGACAGTCAAATTGCATCCCATGAAACAACCATTATTCCCTGATGGAGGGGTCTGCAGACAATACACAAAATGAAACAAAGTGCAGCTAACACATCCATACACCCAAAAACTCAAAACCCACGGGCCCCCCTCAGTGACATACAACACATGCAAACAATAACTTACAAGACAACCATCAACATGTGTCCCAGCACACATGCAACAACACATGCACACTGCATGCAAAACAAACACACAAAAAACACACACTGACAAACAGCAACCCCCACGCTGCCTGTCCCCCAGAATGAAATGGAGCAGATGTGCATGTCACATATCCCCATTCACTAGACGATGGCACATAAACAAAGCATGAATCAATCAACATGCTGCATGAAAATGAGAAGACATTACATATGCAGATAATTGAGCCCACATAAAAGCAGGGACATCCCTGGAAGACTACCAATGACATGACAATGCTTGTCATCACCTGTGTAGTATTGGGACAGTGCACTGAACACAGTCTTGCGAGCCCGTGATGCAAAGCACAAGAATGCAAGTACACACATACTCACCTCTTGCACTCTAGCCAGGATCATGCTTGTCGCAGCAATTCACAGAGGCCGATGTCAGACTGGAAGGCTGGCCACAGAAGCAACTGCCATGTAAGACATAAGCAGACAAGACAAAGCAATGTGATACTGCAATTAAGAATAAATGCATGCTAAACATAGGATGCAAAGTAAAAGTGCAAGGTCAATGCAGACTTCATTGTGACAGCATACAATTGGTCCAATTGTGCATTCAATTGAATGCAGCAGTACCATGCACCCAGATGCAGTCAACTTGAAGCTGCAAACACCATGGTGCAGCAGGCATGGGGCATGCATGTGAAAAAACCAGCACCACAAAACGTAATGTGCGGGCACACAACATAGCATCCCAAAAATGTGTATCAATGGTTCCATGGTTGTGGCTTGTAACTGGGCTGCACACCATAATTGGGGAACCCTAAGCAGGAGAGGCCAAATGTGCCATCAAACCATTACCCCACAAACATTGCAAGGGATGTGAAGTGTCACTCAGTACACATGGTCAAAGTGCAATGAGTCACACACTAGCACAACCATCAACACCTGTCATAGGCCACAAACAGCCTGCCCTTCCATCCACTCCCAACCAACCAGAAAGGCCCACACAGTTGGAACTCACAAAATGTTGAATATGAAAGCAGTGGTCCCACCAATCCATAGAAACAACACCATGCCCAGACCTACCACCAGAACCACACCCTGTGAAACATGTACCCTTGAAGTAGTACTGGTGCCCCACAAGACAGATCACACACAGTGCAAGGCTCCCAGCCAAAAACCACACAGCATCTGAAAATGCCCTTCACTCCCTGCCCAGGGTACCCACCTGCCTTGCATGTGATGCAACCCATCGAGACACTTCCCCTAAATGCAATTACATGCATAGCAACAGAAAGAACATGCACATGCATGACAACACATGAATGGATCCAGAAAATATGCAGAGAGCACCCACTGCAGAAGCCAAAAAATCATGTCTATCGTGGGTGAATGTCAACGTCCACATGTTTGGACGTCAAAAAAAGAGAGAACAAAAAATACCCACCCATTGGCTGACAGAGCTCACGGACCACATGGCAATGGTGGACCGGGAGGCATGTCTCTGCTGGCACCACCATCCTGCATTGAATCAGAAGGTGGAAGTGGTGTTGGAGGCTTACCACACAGTGCTCTGCCCTGGTCCTCAGTGGCAGCCGCCATGTGTGACACTGATGAATGCACCAGCAGACTGAGGGATTGGAGGTCACAATGCACAACCTCACCAGTTGCAGGGAGTTCCTCCATGATTGTCTGCCTCAGTGATAAAATATCCTGGTCGAACAGTCTTCTGCTGGCTGCCTCTTCCTCATGGATTTCAGCTCTGTGGGCCAACAACTCATGCCTCAAGGCTTCCCTGTGTACCCAACCCTCTGCAAGCAGGGATGACTGCAGACACTGCAGATCTGCCCATCGGCCCCTGATGTTGGCCTCCATGTGCACCCTGTGGGAGCGGCATGTCGACCATATGGCCTGCAACTGTTGCTCCACCTATGTTGCTGCTGGGATGATGGAAGTGGTAACCCTATCCATGCCCTCAGCCAAACTCTCTAAGGCACCACCCAGTTGGCATGCGGAATGCAACATCTGCTGCTGCCAGACGGTCAGCCCAGCATGCACACGTCCCCCATGTGTGCGGGGCCCATGCCTGCCTGATCCAAGGGAGCATGGCCCCTCTGGCTGCAGGACTGCAACACTCCAATGGACATCAGTCCCTGTACTAGAAACCATTACATGGGAGCATGACCCTGCAACTGTAACCACCACAGATTGGTGTGCCACCACTGACTGGCCTTGTGAAGGCACCTGAGCCTCTTTAGACTCACGGGACCCAACTGCTCCACCCATTGGTGCACTCACCTCCAGCAGCATTGAGGACTGCACATCCGGTTCATCATCAGAGCTACTTGAGTCCAAAGAGTCAGAAGTGTCTGCAGCATGGCTCAGGATGGTATGTAGCACCAGTGGGTCTCACGGCCTGCCATGCCATGTCCTCCACTGGTGGTATGAAGCACCACAGACTCTTCTTCATCCTCTTCCACCTCCTCTGCATCGGGTGCCTCCTCACCTTCACATGGACAGAAAAAGACATGTGAAGTCATGTGCAATGTGTCTACAGTAAACATGTGTATCACAATGCTGTCATGCAACAAAATGCAGGGCATGTCACCATAAGAAATACAGCATCCACACACTATGGACAACAAGCTATATGAGCCTGACATAAGCAGACTGACAACACAATTCCCTGGTCACGGCCATGCTGCCAGTGGACACATTGCCAACCAACAGTGTAATTAAAAGCTGATTATGGCCCATGGCACCGCAAATTGTTGACTAATACATATGGCTCTGTGACGTGCAATTACATCACATGGCAACAGGCAAACACACATATCCACATCCAAGTCTGCATCCCTCACATGCCACACCAGTGTTGTCCTGGTATAGTGACTGTACACAATGGGAACATGCTGCGAGTCTGTGAAAAAGGAAACAGTCCCAGTTGATATATGGCTGTAAGTGTACCACCTAGGCAAGGTCCGTGAAGTGGAGAGAGTAAGTCAATTGAGTTGTAGATAGGAACAAGGTACAGTGACCCACAAGAGGGAGAGGCTCATGGACCCATGGAGTGTGGGCTGAGTGTGGGAGGGTAACAGGGAGCAGGCCTTACAATGATTGACCTCAGGAGTCATTGCCATTGGGGCAGTGGGGATGTGCACAGTCTATACATATGCACACTCACACAGGGCACGCGATAAGGCGTGTTGGTTATCACCCTGGATACACTCTGTAGCATGGAAGCACCTACCTATATGTGTGAATAGAGATTCTATACCCTGCAGGGCATGAAGTGTAACTCCTATTTCGGACACATGCAAATGTCTAGTAGAGCAAACTCACTGACATCAAGGATGTAGCAAACAACTGTGCACGTCGAGGTATCATGTTGAAGATGTTGAGGGGGTATGCTAGTGGGCGATGAGTACTGTCACACGGACATGTTCAACTGTAGTACAGGAGTCAGTACACCACATGACATGCTTCACCAGGTGCAGTCATTCCAATGCAGCCAGATGTGCACCACAATTAAACATCTTGGTGATGCTTTACTACACATACTCAGGATGCACAATGTTGAGCACCGACCGCGCATGCCCTTGTAATTCTTCAGGCCTCCCACGCCTTGCACATGCTCCAGTAGAATGAATTGGCTCATAACATCTTCATGCTCGGTCAGCTCCTCCTCCTCTGGTGACCACCCTGCATTTTCTAGAGCAAGACTAGGTTGGCACCCAGATTGGACTTGGTGCAAATGGTGAGATTGTTCCAGCACCTCACTACCGGTGCAGTAGTGCACTTCTCAAACCATAAGGCGTTGATTGTATCTGTGACATGCTGCCAATGCACCATACGCTGTGTATGTGTGCTCCACGGTTGCTGGCAAATGTCACGGTGGTGATTGGTCACGTGTTCCATGATGATCTTGAGTTCTTCATCATGTAAATTCTTCTTCCTCAACGTGCCAGTGTCCTGTGCCATGTCATGGAGTTCAGCCTGCTCCTGCTACGCAGGCTTTACCTTCTTGCCACAAGGTTTTGTTGCCACCCCTGTGTGGCTGGGACCACTCTGGGGTCCAGATGAAAGACCACAAGTGGCCTGGGGCATGGCATTAGCCCCTGGGGCTGGTACAGCTGTCTCCACAGCATGTCCCTTACCTTTCAGGCTGGGGGAGCTGCTTCCACAGCACGTCCCTTTCATTTTTGGGCTGAGGCAGCTGCATCTGCAACACGTCCCGGAACCCTTGAGGTTAATTCAGCTGCTTCTGCAGGAAGTCCCGGAACCCTTGGGGCTTGGACAGCTGCTTCTGCAGCATGTTCCAGAACCCTTTGGGGCTGGGACAGCTGCTTCGGCTGTCCGTCCCTGACCCCATCCACGTCTGCCCCCTATTCCTCTTGGTGCCTATCCACTCATGTTTCAGGTGTAACAGAAAAATGGAAGCTATTGTCCTAGGCAATGTGAGTGAGGGGGCAGTCAACGCGATGGAAGACATAGTTCTGTGGTACAGCAAGGCTCAAATGTACCCCAGGTGTCAAGAATACGCTATGCATAATGCACCCCAAAATAAAAATTAAAACGTACGCGAGACCAGGATAACTTTCGAAAAAATAAAAAATCAGTATGTTACGCAGTGGCATCCAGCAGCACATAAAATGGTACGTGAACCCAGTAAAGCTACCAGAAAGGTAAGAATAGTGGTGCGCAATACACAGGTTTACCCAGAGTTGAGAAAATGCATACGTGACTCACCGTTAGCCTGGCAAAAATCAAAAGTAGATGCGTATATGTGCGGAGGCATAACCCCCACCAAAATAAGAAGTTTGTATGATCCCTGAAGTGAACGGATTGCATGGCACCCCAAAATACGATGTACTCCACTCGTCCATCTCCTCCCCTTTACACGCACGTTCAGAGTTGCTTCTACATGTACTAATGTTTCCCTGAATATGGTGTGCTGAACACCTGCGAGCAGCATATGTCACGTAAGATACGTGCTGAGGGCCTTTCCTCAGATTTCATATGTCCAGGCTTTTCCCATTTTTTACTTGTAAAGTCCCTTCAGTTTGTTTCCGGCTGCCTACATTGCAAAACACGGATGAGCCACGCTCCTGCCTATGTGCTATTTTACCTGCCTCCTACTGGCCTGTGATGCCTCCAACATAGCCATCTGCTGCTGCCTGTCCAGTGTGTGTGCCTGCTGCCCACCTGCGCTGCGTTTAGATTGCCTGCTGTCCAGCCATTGGATATGTTCCTGTCTTGTGCCATGTTACCACCTCAGCTGCTTCATTGGACTTCCACTGTGCCATTCCACCACTACTTCTCCACAGCCCAGCTCCAGGACCACCTTGTCTACCCACACCTGACTAGGGGGTTGCCATGTCAGAGCCATAATCCTCTGACTGGAGTGGCAACCCAGTGGCAGCCCGGAAGAGGGCTGTCAACTTCCCCACCAGTGATGTTGGCATCTTTGTGGAGAAGGTCTTCAAGCATTATGATGCTCTTTTCCACCCTGTGATGCAACACAGCAGGAAGAAAGTCAGCAAATCTGGGAGAGGATAACGGATGGCATCAATGCAGAAGGGGTGGCACCCGCACCTTCAAGACCGTGCACAAGTGCTTGGAGGACCTGAAATCCAGGTCCCACAGCAAGGCCCTATGCTACATCCAGAACGGTGCCACTGCGCAGGTGCACTGTGCACGCATGTGCCGATGTCAGCTTACAACATGCGGGTCCTGGAGAAGTTCTACCCGGCACTGCAAAACCAGGTCTACGAGTTACGTGAACGTCTGGAGTTGACTGATGAGTAGCCATGTGGTGCAATTCTCGACGGTGTATGTGCTCTGTGCATGCACCTTCATGTCGGCAGTGACCCCCTTAGGCTTGCAGCAAGTATGTTTCTGAGACGGATGTATGCGTGCATGCCTCAGACATTGCTCTACATGTGTGCATTCAGAGCTATATGTATTTCAAATGTTCTATCACTTGCATTGTGTGTTGTAATACTGGCTTGCAGACCATGCACAGGCAATGTTACCTGTGTCTGAGATGTCTCAGGGTGACAAGTGTGCCAGTTGAAGTTGTGCTGCCCGCGTCATGTGCAAGCATGAATCTCATCTTTATGTGCCAATAATGGGAATGTGTGACTGGGAATCACTTACGCCTGGATGCAGCATGTTCGTTTGGTTGTCTGGCTTAGTCACGTAGAGGCATTGCAGATCACGTGACTCTGAAGTGATTGGTCATCCGACTGCTTGGGAATCTTAGTTGATGTGTGTGCATGACATGTGTATGTACTTGTTGCTGTATCATGCTCACATGTGCATGTGCAAATGATGCATGTGTGTATTGCATACGCAATTGATTGGTTTTGACAGTGGCAAGTACCTTTATGTGATTGTGTGGAGTGATGGCCAGGCAGGTGTTTGCATGTATGTGGATTGCATGTCCATGTGTGTGGGTGTGGAGGTTGAGGGTTGTTCCCTTGACAAGTCATGTTCATGTGAATGTTGGTGATGCCATGCCTGATTTGGTGCAGTACACTGATGTTTTGGTTTTGTGTCTCCTTTTCCACAGTTGGATCTGATGAAGAGGGCGGAACCAGTGTTGTGGAGATTGGCTGCAGGGATGCCTCCACCAGGCAGAGGCGCAGGCCTCAGTCACGCCGCATGACATCTCATCTTCGGGGAGCGATGTGGCTATGGCAGCGCTGGTGACATTGGGCATGGCTGATGGGGGTGAGTCCAAGAAGTTGCCCCAGAGTCATCCAAGTTGACAGAGGGGTAGGTGGAGCAGGTGGCCGTTAAAACCAAGCCCATGGGTTCAGGGGCAGGTTTTGAGGTGGGCGTGCCTACTGCAGTCCTGTCCCAGGGGCATGAGGCTGTGCAGGCTGTGCATGAGGATGCACATGCTGTAGCATGCTCACATGTGTATGTGCAAATGATGCATGTGTGTATTGCATACGCAGTTGATTGGTTTTGAGAGTGGCAAGTAGCTTGATGTGATTGGAACCAGAGCTGTGGAGAATGGCTGCATGGATGCCTCCAACCAGGCAGAGGTGCAGGCCCCAGCCACGCCCATTGACAGCTCATTTTCGGGGAGCGATGTGGCTGTGCCAGCACCAGTGACATTGGCCATGGATGCTCGAGGTGAGTCCAAGAAGTTGAAGTGGAAGGGGACTCCTCAGCAGTGGTGGGGACAAGTGATGCAACACAGGGGCTATCCATGGTGGAAGATGCCCTGTGGTCATCCAGGTTGACAGAGGGGGAGGTGGAGGAGGTGGTCGTTGCAGCCCAGCCCTTGGATTCAGAGGTGGGTGTTGAGGTGGCGTGCCTACTGCAGTCCTCTCCCAGGGGCATTAGGCTGTGCGTGAGGCTGGACAGGCCCCCATGGAGGTGCCTGTGCAAAATCTAGTCCCTAGGCTTTCGGATGCAGCAGTATGCGCCTGTCGAGGTGCCTCAACCCAGACCCACAACCCGGTGTCGGCTGATGTGTCTACCCAGACTGACACCCCCTTACCATCTGGTGTTGCCATCCAGGATTATATGCTACCCCTGCTGGCCGGGTTGATGAGGTGGACAGGTGTCATTCATAATGATGTGCAGGTTACTCGTAGTATGCTTGCACATCATTGCTATACCGCCTCATTGGCTGACTTGCAACATGCATGTTCCATGGTGTCCTCCATGGGATATTCACTGCTGCAACCACCTCCTCGTCTTCCTCCTTTGTGTGTCAGCCATCGTCTGGGATGCCTTCTGGCCCAGATACCACCAGTGCCCCCTTTGTACCAGTCCCAACCACAATGCCCCATCTGGTGGAGACCACATCCCTGCCCAAGTTGGGAGTCCAATGCATATCAGCTGAGGTGGTCACCATGCCTACCCAGGCACCAACAGGGGCGTCGGCAACGGTGGGACAGCAGGCACCCATGAGCAGTACAGGTGCCATATGCACCCGGGTATCATCATCAGCTCAGTGGCCGTATCAACCTAGCAGGCACCGGGCACTGTGACAGCAGGTGGCAATGAGGAGGAGGCTATTTGTTTTAGGACAGACCAGCAAAAGGAGGCAGGTGCAAAGTGTGAGACAGGAGGCAGACGTGGACCTGAGGGACAGGATGTCTTTTGTGTTCCAAGGTTATGAAGTGATTGATTGATTGATTGATTGTTTATTTATTATGCGCTTATTCAGCAAGTGTTTCAAAGCACAACCATGCAAGAGAGGGGAAGGCAAGGGAGAACAAGGCAACACGTTTACTAGGCTTGGTACATTCAGGTTGTGTAGTCTAAAAGGAAGTGCGTGGGGGGAGGGTAATTGGAACAAGTACTCCCAGTCCACCAGAACATGGGTTAAGTGCTGGGCGGTAGACCCACAGTGGGCCGTAACCGAAAGTGCAGGAGTGAAGAAGTGCTGTGGTAGATCAGGGCCTGAAGGCAAGTGCAGGAAGACTGGCAAGAACACTAGGGAACTGTGAGACTCTGAAGGTGCACCAAGCAGCTAGTCGCAATACTGAGCAGGGAGTGTAGAGAGAGCAAGAAGGTGGAAAGGAGGTGGTTAGCAGGGGAGGGGGAGACAGACAGCAGAGGCAAAGAGGAAGGTCTTGAGGAGTTTCTGGAACTTTGGGTTCTCTGGTTCAAGATGGAGAGAGGCAGGAAGGCTGTTCCAGAAGAAGGCACCTGCTAAGGATAAGAATATTCCCCCATATCTCTACTTGGAGAAGCGGCTCACTCGCAGAGCATTGGAGGTAGATGAGAGGAGGGCTAGGTTAGGAGGGTATTTAGAAAGAGAATGTTGCAGATAGAGTGGACCCAGGCCACAGAACACCTTGTGGACGATGCAAAGAGTCTTCAACTTGATTATTGCAGCCAGAGGGAGACATTGGAGGGATTTCAGTGCCAGAGAGATGCACTGGAGTTGTCTCTGGCCTTGATGCCAAGTATAAGTCTTGCAGTTTTGTTCTGGATGAGTTGAAGAGGATGAAGAGTAGACACAGGGAGGTTGAGAAAGAGGTCGTTGCAGTAGTGTCATGGTGCGTGCTCCAAAAACCCCTGGAGCTGTTGGGCCCATCCCAGTCCAGGCCCCAAGGAAGTGCTCCAGAGTCTCATGGACTCAGTCCTGGTGACATTTTCTGAGAGACAGGGTGTGGTAAAGGGACTCCTTTACTTGGAACTACTTACAAGGCTATATAAGTCACACCCTGCATGCAGAACACGCTTCACATTATTCTGCACTCCTGCAGCGTAATGCTCACTGTGTCTGCTCTGCCCTCGAGCTTCTTCAGCCACGCCCGTTGGTGCTTTCCATCCTTCGGTGCCTGGAACAAGACAAGGAGAAGAACAGGAGTTACTACAAGTACAAGCCCTTACCTGCAATTCCGGCCATCGGTCTCATCTCCGGCTGGTTCTCTGATCGCCGCCCCTGTGGGAAAAGGACTCCCACACAGATTCTGATACTCACCTGGGATTCTGCATCCTCCGGGTTTCTTCGGAGCGGTTCTTCCATTCTTCATCTTGGGGCCGCGCCTGCAAAAGGGGAACAGAAAAACAGCAGGTTAGTTGCGCACCATACAAACAAACATTTACTCTGTCATCCGGCGCCACTCTTTCGCACCTATACTCACCTGGAGACAACCAGTTCAGCATCCGAGGAGGGCCGAATCTTCTCCCGGACGACACACGAAACTTCATCTGTAAGAAAGACAAACACGTTTAAAGCCTTGGGACAATATGAGCATCTATATCAAGCTGTTATTGAGATAGAGACTCACCTGATTATCCAAGCATTCCGAAAAAGCAGCAACATTGAACATTGAAGTAACTTCGCCCAGAGAAAGACTGAGCCTACCACGCCACTGCTGAAGGTCAAGCAGGATGGAGCGCCAATCTCACCAAACTCATAGGTGAGCAGGAGAGAAGTCGGGCACCAGGAGGTGGCATGTAGTGGGGCCAATCCAAACCACTCATAGCTAACTTCTTGTTTCAAGATTACAGGCTAACACCTTCTGGGGAGATAACAAGGGAGACAACACCACTATACCATCAAAACTACACCAGTGCAGTTCCTGGTCATACGACTACGTGCTACGCCCCCGTGGAGACCAGGTTTGTGTGACAAGTAGTCCAGTTGTGGGATATTTTGACCCACACAGATGTGCCTCACTACATCACTTTACTGCATTGGTGCAAGAAACAGCACAAAATGACCATGCTGGCTCCTGTGCGTGCCAAGATCTCTAAACTGGCTTTGCAACTACCAGAAAATGGCTGCACCACTCTGCCACACCCATTTCAGGTGGGGTGAAACAGAGTACTCACTGCTGGAATATGCCAGTGTGCTTTGCAATATTTTACATGGAGCGAAGTGAAAGAGGCAGCATCATTGTGCTGTACACCCAACATACCTCTTCAAATTGACACTTTTTCAACTTTAAAAAGTGCTGCTTGGCGCTAAATCCATCATTTCTCATGAACCACTGTGATTGAAAGGGCCCTGCAATGCCCAGGATCATCCTTGTGTCTCAGAGGAACAGAGGAACCGGGCCTCATTTGAATGACCGCTCCTTTCAAAAGTATCTTTGGAAAAGCCACCAGGGGCTTTTTTTCCAATTTACATGGGAAACGTGGATAAAATTTTGCAAGTGTATCCACAGAATCAGCTGTAAGAGAAAGACTCTAAACAGATGCCTGATACATGTATTCATGCTGCAAACAACTCCAGCACTCAAGGAAAGAACTAGAGCTGCACAAAGTGCATATTTGCTGAATGAAGAGCAAAATCGCCGATTTAAAAGTACATTGTTGTGTAAAGGCTTGATTACTTAGAAATGTAAAAGGATTTGTTACTGATAGAAATACACCTATAAACTGTTTTAATTCCATAGGTTTCAGTCAAGATTTAAAATAAGAAAATAAAAGCTAAACCCAGGATAAGTTGGTAAACTGTATATCCAAAAAAAAGCTTGCTCCGCCAGTGCTAGCCCTGAGAAAGGGTTACACCTCATAAACTGCTGGTGCAGGAAAGGCTAATTGCTAGCTTGGAGCATTTGAATACCCAGGACAATGGGACATCCCAAGTCCCATCAGGCATTCAACTCTGACCCAGGCTGGAACAATAGCAGGCTAAGACTCTCACCTTTCAAGTGGGAGGGGCAGGAAACTTCAGTCAAGAGAGAGGTCCCTCATCCTGCTTCAAAGGTATTGACATTTGCTTGCAGTTGGGGAAAAGAAAAAAAACTGATAAGTGACAATAGCCTATTTTGTAACTGAACTTTAAAGGACATTTAACTTTGCAGCAAGAATGAGGAAAAATAGGAAAGTTGGTAGTTTTAAATCTAATTTTATGCTTTTTTTGTTAACACGTTTTAGAACTCATTACTGCATAAAGAGCAGAAGTTGTAAAGAATGATAGATTGTGGACAAAGTATTTATATTGCACACACAGCATTTTGTACACACATTCCAGGGGTAAATGCACATCTGTGTACAAAGTTTTGAAATGTTATGCCAAATCTTTCATGGTTAAAATTGCCAAACTGTAGCAGAAAGGCAAAACCAGGTCCCAAAGACTTGGGGTTTGGATTGAGGTATGACCCACAAAATATGTAACCTGAGCATCTGATCTTCTCAGAGGTTATAACTGTATAAATATGTATTTGTGGAAAAGTTAGATTTTGGTTAGGGGCTAAGGGAGGTTTCTAGTCATTGTAAAAATCATCCCATAAACATGCCATCCATTTATGTGATCCAATCAGTGAAGAGCAAGGTGGAAACTATGCTCTTGCCCAATCCTAGCATCATGGGTGTTGGTAGTAAGTTTGTCCCTGCCATATACTTTAGTGATGTCATTTGGCATGATAAATAAGGGAATCTGACAGCACACAAACACACTGATTTCTGACTTTTTTTCTAAATTCCTGCGTGACGTCCTGTTCCTGATTTCTTCATCCGGCTTGATCGTGATTACAGTTTTCATTGCAAAGCCAAGGCCTATACATTGCTGAACCCCTTTTCAGCTAGGCCTCCTCAAATTCTGAAATTCCAAAAACCCAAGGGAAGCATCCTGAGCCATCTGGCTTGCTACTGCTAAATGCATGTCTGCTGCAAACTCGCCATCCCACTGATCTCCAGTCTCAAGTAACTAGAAGGGCCAGTCCAGTGCAATCCGGTTACCAGAACGACCTAGATGATCCTGCCCCGCCCGAGTTGCCCAGCTGTCCTTGGTTAGACACGATCCATGTGATGACCAGAACCTGTGATGGTCCAAAATTCTAAATTAAAGTGGACTGTAAGTATTAATAGGAAGCATAGAAAATCATAGCATGCCTTGCCTCATCCCAATCTCTAAACCATCATATACTTACCTTAATAACTTGTAGCATTGTAAGAATACTTATTGTCATCCTGTCTTGATTATCTTGCTAAGCGTCAATTCTTTAGTCACTTTTATCTTGTGTAAATATTAAAATATCAATCCTACTTCGAGTGATCCGACTGGTTCTGCCGGGGTAGGCACTGGGGATTTGTTGTTGAAGTCATGAATCAACTCCAAAGCTTACTTTGTCCCTCCTTGGTATTCTAGCCGGAATGCTCTAGTCATAGAGTAAAACTATAGTAAATATTTTCTTGTCCAAACTGAGTTTCTTTTCTGTTTCACTACCTGATTTTTCTAAAAATGCTTGAGACTTAATTTCAACTCTGGATTATACCTAAGACCTATAGCTACATCCCAACCCAAAACCCGCATTAGTGTATTTCACCCGATTTTCTTAAAAACCGTTTAGTTAATTTTATGTGGGAATCCGCAATTTTGCAAACTTTTACATGTGTGATGTTTATTTTAAATTATTTTTAAACTTCCACTCAGATTCAGAATGTTTACTTTTGCTCAAACTATAGCTCATGAATGTTAGTATCTTTCCAATGTTGCTCCCAAAGAGATTTGTACTGATTTAAGGATTTCTGCACACATTCATTGTTTTACACAGCCATTTCCAAATGTCATTTTAAAAGTGTAAGATTTCAAATCTGTTTTTCTCTCTTGTTTGTGGAGGGAAGGTTGGTTTCAAATTCTGCTTTCCATTCCTTATTCCTGATTACCCGCTCCTTCCTTATATCTATTTAGAATTGCTTAATTGTGGGTTGATAAATATTGCAGAGGGAAATCCTAACTTAAGTGCTACCTTTCCAAACAAGCCAAAAGTGTTCTTTTCTCTGATGTTTCCCATTTGTGTTGCTGTAGGGTGAATGTAAGTGCATTACATACATTCCTATGTATTATTGTCACCACATTGGTGATTGCTGCTCCCTATTAAAAAGTATATGTTTGATTTGAAGTAAAAATAAATACATAAATATTACCTTTACCAACCAGCTTGATTCCTGGTCCATTGTGACCTGGGGTATTTGAGAAGGGGTGTGATATGAGTGGTATATCACTCAAAATATTGAACCTATGGACATAATAAAATAAGCATTTCAGCTGTGCGCTGCATACTAGGCTGAGACCAGGGTGTATTGACTGAATGAAATACTTAACACAGTCTAAAGAGGACCAGTGCTCTGGAGACGGTGATGCTCTGGGGGAAAGTGAGATACGGTAGAAAGCCTCTGAGAAGGTGCAGTTGGAAATGGGACTTTTTAGAGATGTCCGAGATTTGAGAAGAGAAGGAGAGAGTGGAGTCGAAGATGACTCCCGGTTTTTTGCCTCATTTGTGGGTACAGGTACAGGGACAAGGGAGGCCAACCAGGGGGAAAGAGGGAAGGTGGGAAGAGGGGTCCCGATGAGAACAATCACTGTCTCACTGGCATTGAGGCAGAGGTCGTTTGCAATACGCCGTGACTGGATTGCGGACAAACAATCAAGGATGAGCAAGGAGGAGAAAGAGGCTGAGGGTAGCTGTCTGTCATCTGCATAACACTGAACGCTGGAAGTGAAAGTGGTTGTCCTATGGGCTAGGATGGCCATGTAGACATTGAAGAACCAGGGGGAAAGGTTAGATTCCTTGGGTACGCCGCAAGTAGAGAAGGTGATAGAGGAGAGGAAGGGCCCCAGATCCACCTGGGATGGGCACACCAAGGGAAAGGAAGTTAGCCACACAAGGACCTGATCAGTGATGCTCAGGGTATCACGGAGACGTCCAATCAGGGTGTTGTGGTTTACTGTGTCTACGGCAGAGTAGAGGTCGAGAAGAATGAGGACAGAGGGGGAGTTGGAGTCAAGATTTAAGAGCAGGTTCTCACAGGTGTTCAGAAGAGCAGTTTCCATGCCTGTGGATGCTCTAAAGCCATATTGGTGGTCGTGGAATCAGCTGACCAATTTGCTGCAGAGGTGGAACTGAGATATCAACAACTTCTCTAGAGGTTTGCTCAGAAAGGGTGTGATGGAGATGGGTCGATAATTTGCCGGGATAGTTTGCCCACCGATGCCAAATAAAAGTCTATGTCACTTTTGATTTCTCATGTAATATCTGCACCGTGTACAAACTATACAGTGTCCATTTGTGTTCATTACTGTTGAATAATGTGTTTAAAAAGCCCAAAACATACGATATCAACATGGTACAATCTGATCCGTTATATCATTCAGTTATACTGGACAATATCCCCAAAATTCTAAGTTAATAATTATTGCATACACGTTTCCAATGACAGTACTGTATTCCAAGGAGACCGTGTTATTTGTATCCCTTATTACAACTAAGTGACATATTCACTGATGTAATCTCTTTCCTTGTTTTTGATATATAATGTAATTCATCAATTTGCACGGAACCCAGTCTGTGTGCTGTTACATCCAGAGCACCATGGCCATAACCTTGTGTCTCCACCAGTTTAATCCCGTCCCCTCTAAGGTTTACCTGGCAAGAGCTGCATAGAATCTCTGTGCATCGCCTTTACAACTATGAACGCCGGCGCGCAGCTCCATGCTATGTTTATGGCTGTCATTGTCAAGGCAACTAGGAAAGTCCTTTCTCAGTTGCCGTTCCCTAGTTAGATGAGCGCCATCTTTAACTAATCTTAAAAGATTGCGATGTAATCAGTAACATTACTGATTCACAATATAGTGAATTATACTGCAAAATGTTAATGATTCATACCATATATACCTGAATGCTCAATATTGCTAATTAGTAATCACATAGGTCTCCTAGAATACCTTGTGACGTATAAATAATCAATGAAGTGGTCACGAAACATCGGTAATTAGTGAAAAGTCCATATTCTTTCATCAAACAGCACATGGAATTGGCATTTCTCATATGATAAGTACTGGGACAAGGAAGAGGGATGTGGAGGTAATGGAGGATTACTTTCCGGTAATCTGCATTACTCCTAGTCCTTTGAGAGCCAGTACAGAAAATATTTCGGTAAAACGGCCGGTCTGGCATTATTTCTGTACCGACTCACTGTGAGTCTGCTGGTAGGGGCAGTGACCAACTGGTAGGCACAACCTGCTAGTAGTTGATGCCCTTACCGGCAGGGAATTCACTGAATCACCATCACCATTAACGGTGCTGCCGGTAATTCGGAGGTTCCCTTCCCATGTAGTCCTATGGGACTGGAATGGGAACTTACCACTGTTGTTGCCCAAAATATCCCTGTAACACTGCGATATCTAGTGCAGGTAACAGTAAGGCGAGTCTGCCAGTAACCCACCGTTAGCACCAGTGGGTTTCTAGCTGACTCGTAATGAGGACCTTTTCCTTGTGCCAGTACTCAAGTCCCGCCTCTGCCTCCAAACCTGGCTGAATGACAATTTGACTTGGTTGGGGGTAACTGAAGTGGCTGGGTCGCAGGTGGAATAAAATACCCAATAAGTGGTGGGATAAAAGGGGAAAGATATAGAGGAGGAATTCCTGCGGGAGGTGGGAAACAACTAATTTGGTAAGTTCTGGGAAAAGAAAGAACAATGCTCTTTTGTTCACAATAGAACGTACAATAGATAGGAAATCCAATTTGACAGGAAGCAGTGAGCTTCTTACAATGGGATGAGTTTGAGGGACATTCTGACCAGGTTGTGGGGGGAGTAAATGGAACAGTCACCAGGGACAATACATAAGTGGACATACATAGATTAAGGAGAACCAATATTGGACATTTTTAAGTGCAGGTAGGCAGTACAGCTAGCTGTGCTTGGGATTTGACCATGATGGGTAAAGTTCTAAAATGGAGGCAGAGCAACTGAGAGACAGAGGCAGGTTAGGGACGAGGGAACAATGTTAGCTAGCAGGCAGGAGAGAGGTAGGTTAAGAGGGCTCAGATGCGAGGAGGTAGGCTTTTAATTTGGTTTTGAACAGATCCATGTGGACTGTTTCCCTGATGTCCGGGGAAGAGAATTCCATGCAAGTGGAGCAAGAAGAGAGAAAGAACGAAATTGAGAGCGAGGACAGAGTGGGCAAGGAGCCACACGGGTAGTCAAGGAGGCAAAGCAGAGATTAAGAGAAGGCTTCTAGAGTTGGATAGAGGAGGACAGATACAGTGGTGCCTTAGCATGGATAGATTTGTAAACCAGGAGAAGACTTTTAAATCTGGCAATGTTTTGCATCATTAGGCCTCCAGCCTGGTGATGGTACGTGGAGGTTTTAATCCTGGATCAATGCTTAGAAACCAAACACATGTATTAAGCGTGTTATAAAAAAAATGCATTAAAAAAAAGAGTCCTGGTAGCAAAGTTTATGATCTCATTGATAGGACAGAAAGTATATCTGTGAAGACCAAAGAGGATGCTGGCAGAGTGTCCAGTTTAGAGAAGACAAAAGTGGGTTGGAGATGCTTGGCAATGTTGAAATTAAGGAGGTGCCTGATTTTCCTACTATTTAGGAGGTTGAGGTGAGCTTCTGTTCCAGTTTTGGAGATGAAAGTAGAGAAGGTGTGAGAAGGGTCATGGATGAAACCAAGGTTTCTAGCTGAGGAAGAGTAGGGGTGTCAGGTGTGAACTGAATAGGCAGAGGAATATGGGAGAGAGAGATTTTGGCAGGGAAGAAGAGTACCTCTGTTTTGGTAGAGTTTAATATCAGAGAGTGTGAAGCCATCCAATATTTAATGGCAGAGTCACAGTTGGAAATTTTTATAGATCAGAGGATAGTTTAGGAAATGAGAAGAAGATGTGGGTATCGTCCACAAAGAGGTATGTGAACCCAAAGGTGGAGATTAGTTCCACACCAGCAGAATTGTAGAGTGTGAAGAGGAGTGGACCCAAGGCAAACCCTTGTGAAACACCAACCGTTAGTGTTGTTGCTCGAGGAGACAGCGAATTGTCAAGGTGCATGGTAGAATTCAATCCTGGCAAGGGCTTGATAGTAAGTCCAAAGAAAAAAGAGAGTATTAAGAATATCAGGGTGATCAACAGTGTCAAAAGCAGCAGACAGGTGAAGGAGAATTAGGATAGAGGATAGTTCTGAGTGCTTAGCAGAGTGACAACGTTGGACACATTCACAAGAGCAGTTTCCACAGAGTGACAGGAGCAGAAACCTGCTTGTAGGGGGTCTCAAAGGTCGTGGATGTCTACAAAATTGGTAAGACAGTTGATCACAACCTTTTCAAGCACTTTAGAGTCGTGCGGAAGGAGGGACACACGAACATTAGCCAGTAGGTTTGGGTCAGCCCATTGCTTTTTTAGGAGAGGGATGACAACGGCTGTTATGAAAACAGAGGGAAAGCAATCGGAGTCGAAGGACAGGTCCTAGACTTCAGTGAGGTGAGACTTCACTATCGGGGCAATAAGATTGACCAGCTGAGGACCAAGAGAGTCTGATGGGGCACAAGAGGGGTTAACCTTCATCAATAGAGATAGCAGTTCATCAGTATTAGTGTGACTAAAGTGAGAGAGGATGATGGATGAGTAAGCAGAGCGTAAAATGGAGGAGGGATTGTGAGGAAGTTCAGCAGAGAGTCCCTAATTTTGGAAATGTTTGCAATGAAGTATTCAGCTAGGTCATTAGCAGTGAGAGTGGAGTTGATAGTCACAGAATTAGGAGGAGTGAGGAGTGAGTTTAGGTTGCCCTGTAGCCGGCAAGGATGTTTGGAGTAAGAGTCAATGAAGATTAGGGAGAATTCCCTTTTAACTCTATGAAGAGTACACTTGAGAGAGTTCAGGGCAGAGAGGTGGAGCTGCAGGTCCTCACACGAGTGTGTACACATCCATTTGTACAGCGACCGATGCATGTCTTTGCAGAGAGAGCATATGAATGGGGTGACCCATGGTTGAGGATGCTGAGACTTAGGGGTGAAAGTAAGCAGTGGGAAATGAGAGGAGGGGAATGAGCCATATAGTAGGGATTTTAATCTAGAGAAGGCAGTGTTGGTAGAAGAGGTAACAGGTGTGAAGGGGGAAAGTGAAAACTGTAGGTCAGAGAGAAAGGAGGGAATGCAGAAGGTTTACATTTCGTTTTAGTAATAGGTGAAGAAAGTGGTGAGGAAAGGTCAAAGGGTGTAAAGGAGATGGCGGTGGAAAAAATTGAGTGATCAGATATGTGTGACAGTTGTATCGGTTGCTGAGAGAGAGGTGGAGATGAATATGAGATCCAAAGAGTTACCCACTGTGTGGGTAGGTAGGTTATGGATAGCGAGTAGAGCATGGTCACTAAGCAAAGCCTGAAGTTTAGATTACTGAGAAGTGGATCGAGTGTGTAGGTTAAAGTCACCTAAGAGAATGAGGTGATAGTTAGTGGAAAAAGAATCAAGGAGTTGCCCAAGATCATCAAAGAATGGTCCAGTGGGACCAGGAGGGCGATAGATTGAGATAATGTGAACCGAGTGAGACAGAGCAATACTAGGATGTTGAATTCAAAAGAGATAGAAGAGGCCATGGCATTAGAGATTTGTGAGGCATTGAGGCAGAAAGAGAGTAGGTGTCCAACGCCTTCACCTCTTCCGGTCAGTCGAGCAGAGTGAATGATGGATAGTTTGGAATAATGTAGGGCTGCCGGAGTGGCAGTGTCAGATGGAGAAATCCAGGTTTATGCGTTAGCAAGGTCTAGGGGAGAAGAGCTGGAGTGAAAGTAGGCAGTAATAAAGGACATTGTATTTCATACAGACTGAGCATTCTAGTGTGCAATGTTCAGTTGAGGAGGTAAGTAAGAGTAGCGAAATTGAGACTCAGAGGAAAAGAGGCGAGGTGGATAGGTGTTAGAGGAGGTAGGATTAGCTTGTCAGCTTTGTTCAAAGAAGTTGGACGAGAAATGTAGTAGTGGGAGTTTTGAGTTGTGAGTTTTATAGTAGTGATACGAAAGGAGGTATTTGTAGCGTGATTGGAGAAAGCATTGGGAGAGGTGACTAGGAGAAGCAGTAGGTGGAGCAGGAGTGAATGCATAATAGGATAGTAGCACAGTGCGGAGAGACAGTACAGTAATTAGGAAGCATGGGGTAGGGCTGGAATTAATAAAGATTACCTGTCAGTAATCCTCCCATGTTAGTTCCAGATTACATCTATTTTACGGTTACAGATATGCCATCACACACAACAAAGGGTTTTGATTACACCACATCAGCGCTCACACTGGAGAAATGTTCTTTTTTAGTTTAATTTCATGTCTGCTTGTTTTCAATTTCAGTTTAATAAGTGTTCCCTTTTTCATTTCTGGCATTTATTTTACAGTTCGTTGAAACCAGCAGATTTGACCCCCTTTTTTGGCAGCTGAGGGATGAATAAAGTGGCATCCCTAGGATTACAGAATGTGGCAAGTGGGGAAGACAAACTGCAGCAGTGGCACAATAAGCAATCATTTCACACCAGTGACGTAATTCCTGGGATTTACCCGTTTCAAGCCATGACAAATGCAGAAAGTATGTTTCTTTCCATGTAGTATGACACATATAAACCTGTTAAGGCAAACTGCTATACAGTAATTGCGCCTTGACGTTCTGATTATAGTTACACAAAATTAAGGCTTCAACCATGATGTAACCAAGTAACCACATGTCCTAATGTGCTCATGCCTACCTACACCTTCATGTAAACAGTGCCTCAATGCCTTGGGGCTGTAGTACGCTTCACAAATGTAAAAATAAAAAAAAAATAAAAAAAAACACATGTAGGTACCATGATGACATCGTACTGACCACTGTAAAGGATTAACACATTTGCATCTGCTATTCTTGTATTTTTATAACAGCGTAGATTTCTGAATCTTTGAGTTTGTACGTTTTTTGTCATTGAGCTGCTTTAGTTATTAATAAAAATTGCCCAATACTTTGAACTCAAGCAAAGTATGCTTTTCTCAAGCACCTCACGCATCTCGCGCGCTGTTCGTTCTCTCCACGGCACTGTAGGATGCCTGCATAATTGTATTGGTAATTAGTATTAGCACAGTTCATATCTGTTCAGAACACCAGTTTAGCATGAGCATACTTTGCATGCTTCTGAAATCCTGCATGAGTTGATCACGGGCTCGAATGTTTGGCCATGGGAAGCTGTGGGATTGGTTTATTTGCCTTTACATCTCTACCGTCCGCCTTTGAATGTTCCACCTGAGTTTCCATTCGGGATTCCTGCTGGCTACTTTTCCCATGTACATGCGCTCCTTCTGCTTCATTGATAATTGATTGGTTCAACATCTGTTTTCGTGAACTGTCCAGAGAAATCAAATTATGTTTTCAGGTTTCACACTGCAAATTACCTCAGGAGGATCAGAGGATAAAGATAACAGTATTTCAGTGGGTGGAAAGTCAGCCGCCTGCCAGTGTTCTACAGCTCGTGCAACATATACTGGAGTTTGGTAGCAGACTCTCTCCAGTGACAGAGCAACGAATGAATACATCAGTTGAACTTGCTTGCTACACGGAAACATTTCAAAGATATATGAACAGCCCCTCCACATGAAAGGGAACTTAGCGCACATGAACTCTGATAAGCGAATATATATATATATATATATATATATATATATATATATATATATATATATATATTTAAATTTCAATGTGATATTTCAGAGTGCTTGGATTAATTATCAGTGATCTCATTATTCATATATTAATTAAGCAATATGCTCGAGCTGCGAGGGCATTACCAGAGTCCGTAATGCCCCCGCCGCGACGGGCATATAGCTATTAGTACCCCGGCCCGCAAAAACTGCTTGACCGGGGCACTAAAAGCTTTTTTTTGTCCCGAAACTCTGCAGCATTTCGGGAGAAAAAAAAAAAAAACGTCAAAGAAAATGGCCGCCATGGAAAGGGAAAACGGAGTCCGTTTTCCCTTTCCATGGCAGCCACCGGGATGTTTCCAGCGCATCTGCTCCTGAAAAAAAAAGAAGGTAAGTGCGGTTGGGAGGGTGGGGGTTTTGAGGGGAGGGGAAGGGAAGGAAAGAAAGAAAAAGAAAAAAAAACGTACCTGGGTCCCCAGTGGGGGATGAAAGAAGCATCCAGCTGTGTGTGCAGGCTCGGGGCGGGGATGGCCCCGCTCCGAGTCTCCACACGGCAGGAGGCTGCCATCGTCCCCCACCGGGGACAAAGGATAGAAGGTAAGTGGGGTGGGGAGGGCAGGGAGGTGGGAGGAGGGAGGGAGGGGGAAAAAAAAGCCAAAGCTTTACCAGAGTCCCCGGTGGGGGGCGAAGGCAGCCTCTCAGCCGTGGGGAGGCTCCGAGCGGGGATGGCCCCGCTTTGAGCATCCTCATTGGCTTAGGGGCTGCCATGCCCCCCACCGGGGACAAAGGCCGTAAAATCCCGACAGAGGGATTCCCGGCCTGGTAATGACTTGCCGAGGGCCAATCAGAATGGCTCTTTCATTCGGATTGCGCCATCGCTAGGTACTCATCTTTCTTATCTCATTCACACTTGGCATTTACTTAATCATGTTTTTATAATTGCCACATTTACTGGCTTTTTGGATTTTCCAGGGGCAGGCATCCTGGGTTTTGGCACCACTCTTTACCCTGTGGCATCAGAGGAAGAGACAACACAGTAATTACCTAGTACTGTCAGAATATAGGAATATAACATGGGAGTCTTACTTTTTAGCTAATAGTGAAGTCCTTAAACATCAAGGAGGAACAGTAATTTAGCCATTGGGCAGGCATAATTCAGAATTGTAAAAAGCTTAACATGCTATATATGTACTCCCAGAAGTTTGACATGCTTTTCCACGTGGCCCACATTATCTGATACATGCTTGTCCAGTACTGCTTTATTCTTTGCATCCTGGAACTTTCAGAGTTGGATTTGTAACGCGAAAACCACACTACAAATACCAAAATGCAAAAAAATAACATTACTGGACAAGCATGTGCTATCATTGGGACTGTTTATGTTGGAAATTACACATCTAACATCTACATCCAGATATTCACAGCTGATAGCAGGCCTCTGTCTCTTACCCATGCTTGTTTGTTTTGGTTCAATTAACAAGCTCATGATGCATGCCGAAAAACAGTCAAAGAAGCAAGGTTCAGGAACAGATGGATTTGAGTAAATAATGAATGTTTATCATCTAGAACATTGCAATTTTAGAGAGGTTTAGGGCATTGCAGCAGGGCAAAGATAAGGCAGGAATGCAATAGTCCATTCCTGTGTTACATCTTCATATAGAAATTATTTTGCCCAACTGCTGATGTTTGAATAAACACATTCATGACTGCAACAAGATACAACTTTGTAGCTTGATGTGTGTGTCCATGTAGCAAGGCTACAAAATGTAGTCTCGCTTGTCCCATGGTTGACATTAGGTATGTTTCGATGTGAAAGAGGCACATCGAAATGTTTACAAGAGGTCACATCGTAGTCCCATTCTTTCTAATGAGATGTCCCTGTTCAGGCAGCAATACACGCAAATAGTAACCTTTGTCACCCTGAAGCACTTCCAAGACCTCCTGAAATTATTGAATAAGTAGTCACTTCTGTTACCAATGCTTAGTAACATATCTCTGTACAGTTCTACATGACTTCAAATTCTGCTGCTTAAATACAGCTGGCATTTCCTATAAGAACATCTTCAGTGTTGGACATGCGTTGCATGATATGAGTAATTATTTTTTTCTGATAGTGCTACCACTGTGCCGCCTATCGGTTCATAGTAGTTCTTCCTGTGCTAGTATTTCAGGTACCCGAAAGCACGAGAAGCAGAGCCATCATCTAAATGACAACGTATTTCTCTATTTGGTTTGGGTTCTTCTGGTTCCATGTTCACCTGTGAAGCAGCTACCAAGGTTTTTTGATATGTCCGAGAACCCCTCGCCAAGATGCTGAATCCGGTCCTTCATGTCTTTCACCATGAGGCATGCTTCATGACATTTTTGGTCCCATTTGCAATGTAGTATTTACAGTTTGAGCATTGGGAGATACACGAAGTTGAAGATTGACACACCTTTTACATTTCTGCAACTGGAGAAGGAACCAATGCCTCACTTCAGACACTGGAAAATTCTTCCAGAATGAAAATGAGATTACTGAAGTTTGGGGTAACAGAATTTAAGGAGGCAGCGTGAACTGTCCATCGTTTTGGGTAAGTTGGTCACAGCCTGTCACTTTCAAGTCTTTTTGGTGAATTCCGAATGAACACACTTCATTATTTCATGAAATACGAGAAGTTGCTGTATGCAGTAGAGAAATGAGCTCCATCTTGAACAAAATATATGCAAAGAAGTGCACGTGTATGTCACTCTTTTCACCTGCTTGCACTAGTGCTTGCAAAACACAAGAGTGCCCAGCAATATTTGAAGATACATCTTAACACTGCCCATGGCAATTTGCAATGTTGAAGTACATTTCTACAGTACATCTGTCAAGATATCAAATGGTGGTGTAGCTGGATTTTATATAGAAAACTAAAATAAATGTCCTCAACCTAGAGATCTTCTTTTGCCACCCGGAAACTTATAGATCATCTGTTCTCTGACAGATATGATCAAAGATTCATGTACAATAACTGAAACGAATTCAGGCTCATGAACCACTTTCATCATCATCTGCAGTAATGCATGCGACATAGATGTTAAGAGATATTTATGCGGCATCCATCAAAGCAGGGAATTCTTTCACTCCACAATCAAAAGGGCCACCCCAATATTTATTTTTTAAATTTAATCTAGTCTTGTCTGTGATTCATTTAGAACCATGTAGATCCCTCACCCCAGTGGGAGAGGTAAGCCAAGAATCAGGCTGGTGTATGGAAAGAGTATATATTTATTACAGAATAGAAACATTAAGATGTAAAAAATCTCATATCATGCCGCCTCAGTACATGGCCTAAATGCTTTTCTTTTTTAATTCTTTTTATAAAATTTGTTTATACAAATTGAAAACACTAGTCGGTTCAGGATAATATCGATAACCAACTCCTTTTAACCCATCATGTGCAGTCAAAATGCTTTGCCGGAGGTTCACTTTTAATAGCATGTATCACCTTGAAACATGACAGTATTATAAACTAGACACTCTACTTTATATAGAGTTTAATTTAAATAATATGCAACACTTTTACTAAAGGCAAAACCAATTTCACACATGCAGCGCTCTGTCTTTTTAATCTCCCTGCACACTTGGAAATGCTAGGCAGTTTTGTTGAACTTAAACACAGGTAAAACTAATTTGGACTGGCTCTGCATTCTTAGCAATACTGGAAGTCACAACAAACTTATCAGGACACACACTTTTTATTTATATTTGAAACCGTTTTCTTTCACCCCCATGCAAGGCAAAATCTCTCTTCTCATAGGAGTCACTTGTTTACTTTCAATGGAAGGTATGCTTTTTAAATCAGTGACTCCCTTCTGTTTACCTTTGGGAAGCCACTGATCTGTCCCATTACACAAAAATCAAACCCAGGTATTTAGTTGATTATTTGACAACGCTATGCCTTAATGAAGGTTTCAGGGAAATGGTAAGCAGTAGATAGTTTCGTTTTTCCTGCACCCCTGCCTTTAGGGAATTTTGGGCTTGGCAAAAATAAATAGGATTACCCAAATACTTTACAGACTATATTTTTATCTACACTGGGAGCAATATTGTTAATATAGAACTTGAACACAATAACCATATGTAATTCAGCTATCTGGGAATTAATTAAATTATTGTTTATTAAAATACTAAGCATCTACTTTGTGAATCCATGCAATGGTAGCTTTGGTTGACAAAGAATACTCATGTGCACATAATGTGAGATGCTGACAGCAAGGTCACAGACAGGGACACAACACAAACAGGAATTTTGAGGCCATGTACATTCATACACACCTCCACTATGGGTTGTTGAAATATGGAATTACTATTGCATAATATCCGCTCAGCTTGCAGGAATGACACATGTGTTTGGATGTCTTGTTATGTTAATTTAGTGCATTTGATAATCTGGTTCATCATCTGGGACAATCCAGCCGCTGAAAGAAGAGTCATGCATGTTTTGTGATCATAAAAGTTTTTTTGTGTTAGGACCAAGAGCTTTGCTGCTTGATACTCAGAAAGGGGTGCATGTATGTGTCACATACTTTCATATAAGACTGTCAGGGATGCATGTAGCAAGATGTGGTTGGATAGATATGCAGCAATGATGGCATGGACACATGTGGGTGCCTGTTCCATTGTCTTGCCTGCAAGATACACTTGGGTCACTGCTTCATTGCTACCAAAATGTCAAATGAGTCATTGTCATGTGTATGTGCTCGCATGTCAATGTGCAGTCTTCAATGTGCATGTCTCATCACTATGACTTGTTATTTCATTTTCACTTGCGAGACTGGATTCATTCAGATTCCTAAACATGGGCATGCATGGGTGAGGCATTTGCTTGTTGACTTATGATGACTGCATGCCTCTAATGCATTTGAGGGGAATACACATGCATTGGCCCTGATTGCTTCCTCTGTTGTATCTTCCCTTTTCCACACTGCCGGAAGCTGGAGAAGAGGGGACAACATGTGCTGTGTAGCTGCAAGCCATGACAAAGGTCAGATGCCAATGCAGACCACAGGCACATGCAATTATGTCCTCCTCCTCGGAAGGCTGTTAGTCTGGAAGAGCATCACCAGCTGTACACCTGGCCCTGAGAAAGGAGGCTGAGCAGTCCACCATGGAGGAGTCAGCATTTCCTTGTGTCCCAGGGCCATCTGCTGCAGCACTACCCACCTTCACTGATGCCTCCACCCAGACAGATCCTGCACTTTCAGCCAATCAGGCCAGCCATGATACAGTGCTGCCAGTGCTGGTTGGTAGATTGAGGCAGAGGAAATCTCCCCGTTATGCTGTTAATGCGACTCATGAGCTGCTTGAACAGCATCACAGTCAGATGGGCCACCTCTTGTCACAACTGGCAGCAGCACTGCTTGGTGGTGGCCTCTCTGGACAGGCCACTGCAATAGCCACCTTCCCTGCCTCTTCCTCTGTGCCCCAGTCAATCTCAAAGGAGGCCTCCATATCAATCAACACCATGGCCTCCTGAGCCCCTTTCCCGCCATTGGAAATTCTGTATGTGCCTGTGGCCTTGGTGGAGGTGAATGTTGCTGCACAGTCAGATGAGGTGGTCACAGAGCCTGCACAGAAATGACAAGGGAACAGGTTCTGCAGCAATACTAGGCAAGTGATCAAGAGTGCAGGTGCAGTACTCTCCTGAAGCAGACTGCCATCCAATCAGAGGGAGTATGTGGCAGAGACGCATTGCCAGGCAGCATGAGATGTTGGTGCTAAGGAATGCAAATCCTTGGTAGGATAGATGTCGAGAGGAGGCAACAAGGATCAGACATCCAGCAAGTAATGCAGAATGCAAGACAATGGGTGCATACCCTGCCGTCTTTGCAGGCGAAATTCCTGAAGCAGCAGGATGAGGAGAGCTAGCGTACACACGAGGAAGCAATTGGCAGGGCCGAGGCTGCGTAGAGGTTGCTGTAGGCGTAGGCTTCCATTCTTGAGGAGTCTTGCAGTGAAGCAGAGGATAATAAGTCACGGACGAGGGATGCCCTGCAAGCCCTACATGAAACAACAGATGATGCAGTATCGGCCATGGCACAGGCATTATCAGACATTTCCATGGACTAGCCTGCTGACTCATGTTAATAGTTCTGTAGTAGTTTCCTTTTCTATTTATTTTGATGCGTTTGGTATTTTGTATAATGTATATATGTACATAATTTCGGTGCCTTACCTCCCCCATCTGCCTCCTCCTTGGCTACCTTGCCATCTCCGTCTTACTCTTCTGCCCCACCTCGGTCTCCTTCTACACCTCTGCAGGGCATAACTTTTACCCCTCCCCAGAAGTCTTTCAAGGTTGGCAACCTTCTCCATATTACCACTCTCAACTCTCGCTCAGCTGTCAAACACTCCTCTGACATCTGTTGCGTCGTGGAAGAACTTGATCTCAATGTCCTTGGTCTCACTGAGACATGGTTCATGGCCAGCTCTGTCACAGCTTTGACACTCTCCTCCCTGATGGTTACAAGATCCTCTCCACGCCCAGATCCAATTGTTCGGGAGGGGGTGTAGCCTCCATCTTCCCGGAGTGGATTCCTTCCTCTGTCAATCCTATGCAGGCCTACTCTTCTTTCAAATGCCTTGCCTGCAGGCTCTCTCTGTCTCCTGGTCACTCTCTTACCATGGCTACTATCTATCGGCCACCTGGTCAGATCACCTCCTTCCTCTCTAAGTAGGCAGACCTCTCGTCCTCCCTACAGGCCTCAACCACTCAACTCCTCCTTCTTGGACACTTTAGCATCCACCTGGATGCTTCCTGTCCCTCCTGTGGACTCTTTCGCGACCTCTCTCTCGCTCTCTTTCTATACTCCCCTCTCACTGCCACTTTCTCTACTCCTCCTCCTCCTCCTCTGGCTGACTCACAACTTGACACAGCCCTTTCCATGCTCCACTATTCTATCTCTGATACTCTTGATTATCTTGCCCCTGTCATGAGGGTCTGCTTGAAGCCCAAAGCCAAGTGCAACCCCTGGTATGACTCTGACCTCGCCACCCTTAAACACAAGCGCACGGTGTCTGAGAGGAAAAGGCTAGCTTCTTGTACATCCTCTGACAAACTGGCCTGCCACCTCCTCCAAAGGCAATACCGGCTCTCTATCTGCACTAAGAAGAGAGCCCACATCCAAGCCTGCGTATCTGTTTCATCTAACAACTCAGCCAAACTCTTTTAACTCTGCAAGGAGCTGGCCAATCCTGCTGCAGTCTCTACCTCTCCCGTCCCCTCCCAGGCCCTCTGCATGGCCCTGGCTTCTCATTTCATCTCTAAAACCGAGGACATCCTGTCCACCATCTGGTCCTCTACTCCTCATCCCTTTACTCTATACTCTACCTCCGGCGCCTCTGTGGCCATCTCTCCTCCCTCTTTCTCTTCGTTTCCTCTGTTCTCCCCTGACGAGGTTTCTAGACAACTCTGACCTATGAAAGTCTTTTCAAAACAGGTTCTTCCCTGTTCTTCCAAAACCATCAAGGACCACATTGACACACTCGATCCTGCCCTGGCTGACTTCTGCAACCACTCCTTTGCCACTGGAGCCTTTGCTTCCCCCCAAAGCATGCTCTTGTGTGCCCTCTTCTTAAGGAAACCTCAGCTGACCCCTCCTGCCTGGCTAACTATCGCCCAATCTCCATTACTCCTTTCCCAGGAAAACTCCTGCAGAAGCTGCCCATCTCGCAGCTTAATCTTCACACTGAATCTGTTGGTTATCTCCATGACCATCAGTTTGGCTTCAGAGCAGCCAGAAGCACAGAAACTGCTCTCCTGAACATCCATGAAGACCTGCTCTCTAACCGTGATTCTAATCTCCCCTCTGTCCTCATCTTACTCGATCTCTCTTTTGCCTTTGACATGGTCAACCATGACATCCTGCTCAATCGTCTCCGTGATAACCTGGGTATCACCGATCAGGCCCTTGCCTGGCTGACCTCGTTTCTCTCTGATTGACCCTCTCAGGTCCAACTTGGATCCTTCCTTTCCTCTAGCTCACTCTCTACCTGTGGTCTTCCCCAGGGGTCTAACCTCTCTCCCTGACTGTTCAATCAATACCTGGCACCTCTCGCCCACTGCATTGCAGCTCTCTGCTCCAACTTTCAGTGCTATGCGGATAACACTCAGCTCGTTTTCAGGCTCCCCTCTGCCTCCTCTTCTCCTTCTCTCATCTCTGACTGTCTGTCTGCTATCCAAGAGTTGTGCCGCCAATGATCTTTGCCTTCATGCCATTAAGATGGAGATTCTCCTCATTGGTACACCAGCACCCTCCTTTCATGTCACTCTCTGGCCGGCTTCCCTTAGCCCTCTTCCTGATTCCACCTGTGAGGCTAAGAACCTCGGGATCATCTTCGACTTCACACTCTCCTTTTCTCCTCACATTGTAATGGATTTACGACACGCACACTCCAGACCAGGACTCTTTCCATTGGTACGGGATGTGGCGCACAATAAAAATGCGTTTAACTTTATTTATTTTGGATTCTACTTTGAGAATGCACCCAACCCATCTCACACCCCCTTACAAACACCCCGGGTCGCAATGGACCATGAACCAGGTCGGTGTAAAATGAAATAGTTATTTATTTTTAAAATTCAAATGCAAAATCAAACAAATCAAATATAGGTCAACAATCACCAGTGTGGTGATAATATACAGCAAAATGTTAGAATACAATTAATTTAACTTTCTGACATCAAATACCTCAATGTAAATATGAATGGAAACAAGATCATTTTTTGACACACTCATAGATATCACTTGTGTTATGTGCTCCCCCTGCAACACACCCCAACCCCATGATGACTACATTCTGTGTGGGTGGAAAGGGGAAGCAAGGAATTACAAAAAAGAGAGAAAAGTCTGATTTTAAATTTCAACCTACCATTCCAGAATGGGAGGCCAAAACGTAAATGAAAACTTTAAAAAAGGAGCAACATGGCACACTTGGAGTTCACTGGGTAATTAGAGGTCAGTTGACATGTACCGCAGAAGAGATAGGACAGGAATTTATGTGGCTCTACTAAAGAGGCAAGAAAGCTTTACTGGGTAAGTTACTAAAGCAACATGAATACAGGTGACACAATTGACTATGGGAAGGAAAGCAATGCAGCAAAAATCACACATCGCAAAATTGAAATTTCTTTTCTTCACAGACTTTAAACAAGCAAAACAGCTAAAAAAATTAGCTAAAACAGTCAAAATCGGAAATCGGTTCTTGTGATGGGGTACAAAGGCACATAACAGATAGGATACTGAAGTGAAAGATGACTTTTTATGGGGTGGCAGTATGGGTTTCTTTATGGGAATAAAAACGGATTTTATAATGAAAGCAATCACACAGGTAAAAATCGGTTTTGTTAACAAATCATTCGTTCTACTGAGACTGTAATTTAGTGGCTAGATTATTAAAGAAAGACACTGCATGCAAGGAGGTTAATTTGCAATTTGAATGGTTCTGGATAGGTGGTGTTTTGAATGGGTGGTTCTGGCCAGGTGGTTCTGGCTGGGAGGTTCTGGATAGGTGGTTCTGGATAGGTGGCTCTGCCTGGATCTGGATCAGCTACTTCTGTTCCTGGTTATGGAGTCTTGGAGTCTTGCAGGGTGAATGTTGAATGTTGAATCACCCTATGCCTCTCTGCCTAGCTCTTACATAGGTAGAATGACATCAGAGAATTTACAAGGTGGGTGGAAATAATCTGGACATACATCTTTCACTAGGATAGGTCAGGCTATTGATGTTGCCACCTCGCTCTGAGCTGATTGGATTGAAAGAAGTGACCTCCCCTTAGATGTATGCATTTTATGCCTCCTTGTGTCCCACAAGCCACATTTTTCACAAAAAGGAGTTATGGCATATAGGTTTATTTTTACAATAGTCACCATTATACAAATCAGATAGGCAGTCCCATATTTCACAAGGAATATGCCGGCCCAAAACGCCAAGTCTGTACGATGCTGCGTTGCCCTTTGGTCACCATTTCACAATTTTTCAGGAGAAACATGTTATCTAAAATTCTACAAATGGCTACACATGGGCATAATAGTGGCTGGAATATTTTCTCCTAATTTAATATCTGTGCCATTTACGCTTTCTCCAGAAATGCCTTTTTACTTCCATTAACGTCCACCACATGCTAGGAAGACACACATAGGGCCTCATTATGACCCTGGCGCTGACGGAATGAAGGGGGCTGGTACGGGACCGGCCCCCTTCATTCCGTCAGGGCCGATTACGAGGTTCCCTTTGCGGGACCTGGATCAGACGTCTGGTAAAACCAGACGTCAGGGAGGTAACAACGGGACACTTGTAATTTGCCCGTTCTTACCTCCATCCCCATTCCCATTGAGCCCTATGGGGGCTCAAATGGGAATGGGGAATGGTTCCTGCAAGGAGGAATTACCGGGTCCTCCTATGTCGGAATGACCCGGTTCTTCCTCATTGCAGGAAACCGGTAATGGAGCCGGTTTGGAGGCAGCCCCTCGATGGCTGCCTCCAAACCCGTAATGAGGCCCATAGTCTTATTTTGCTTGTCCAAAAATTACATTAAAACTGTCATAATCTCACATAACTGCTTATTCAGATTATTGAAATATATGTCTTAATGTACAAAGTTCTTCAAAGTCTATGGAGGGAATTTGTCAATGTATGGATGGTCCTTCAAATCTCCAAGGCCAACCTGCCCCCTCCGTGTCAGTCTAAACAACAGGTTTACCATGGAGCCCTTTGATCCTTTGCAATTGAAGCTGAGGAGAGGTGTCAAAGGAATTTGCACTTCTTTGTGACAGGGTTAGTTCCCCTTGATTCATTGTCCCCTGCTGTAGAAATGGCGACCAGTCTGATGAGGTCGCACATTTCCACACTTTGGCCCTTTCATATTTTGTGGAGGGGATTCCTTTCCCAGGGAGGTTGGTACCTTTTAAGTGCCTGCCTAGGCCAAACTTATTCTGCTGGGTTAAAGAAAAAAAAAATCTTATTCTCTCGTTCTTTCACAGCAACCATGTCTTTTTGGGAATAAGTATAATACATTTAAACCACCCAGCCTCACACATATAATACTATTCTGTGCGAGTATTGGTATGATTTCACATTTAGCTTTCAAAAGAGCAGTTTTCTTGCTTTTGCAAAAACATATTTACACGTGTTCATTTTCTACATGTTGATTTCACAAGATGCAGTTTTCTTTGCATTTGCTTTCTGAAGGCTTTTGATTGCTGTGGTCAGTTGCTGTACACAGGGATATGCTTGAAAAATGGTCTCCTGGTAATTGACAAATAGCAAGAGAGAGAGAGCTTTCTTTGGAAGTACTTTGTGTGGGTTAATATGTTTCCAAAGTGTGTTCAACATGAAATAGATGGGCAAGACTATGTTTTACTGGAACAAAACTGTGTGATGTTTAAACATGAAAGTAGCACCAGTGCAAGGTCATTTTAAATACAGGACATTTTCTTGTGCAACTTTTTTTTTTTTTTTTTTTTAATTGACAGAACAGCAGCGCTGAGCCATTCTGCCTTTGGGATATTTTCTTTGGGTTCACATGAAGAAACCAAAATGAATCCCATTCTTGGGGTGGCTATGTTCAATATGTACTTAGCAGACAAAAACACAGCCATTTTGTTTTTGTAACTGCTAAATGCAGTTTTGTGATGCAGGGGAGTTCTGTTGGAGCTGGTAAATATACCCCACAACATCGCTGACGTCTCTAAGAAGTCAAACTACCAACTGCACCCCCTCAGATGTATTCTTCCTTTCCTCTCCTTCCCCCAGAAACTAACTGTCTCTAGAGCTCTGGTTCTCTCTAGGCTGGACTACTGCAACATCCTCTTTCTAAATCTTCCTGCACTCACACTTGCACCTGCCACCTGCTGGCCACACCTCTTGTTATTGTTTTGATACCATGTACAGCACTGCCCCCTGCCCTTTCCCCTGTCACTTTTCCCCTCCCTCCTCCCCTGCGCGATCTCAATGTCACTTGGCCTAGTAAGATCTTTGTCTCTGTCCTCTGTCTCATCCCCCTCACTTGCTTTGTCACGCCTTGAAACACTTGTGTGTAGGCGCGTTACAAATGCCATATCATATCATATAATATCATATTAATACATTTCTATTTTATTATTCAATTCAACAGTTTGCCATCTCTTTGTGTCATGTACAGTATGTCTTGGGTTGCTGTTGTATGTGTGCTTTTGTGCTTCTTTGGGTATGTGCACCTATGGTTATCACGTGATCTCCAACTCAGTATGTCCCATGGCTGTCAAGTGGTTTAAGAGCATAGTGATTTGGCTAATAGTGGTACTGGCCTATTTGCAGGGGCACATATGTGCATGCTTCAGGTGAGTGTGATGTTTAGTAGGTTGCCTTAATGGCCATTGTATGTATGTGGCCTATGGTTGACATAGGGAGATGACATGTTGAGAGTTTCACAAGTTGTACGTGTTTAGCCAAAACATCTTTTGCTTAGCACCTTCTATGCTTTGGCTTACAGGCATGGTGTTCATTAATGTACATGGTATGCGTTGGTGTGTCAAATATGTATGCTGTAGTTGGTATGGCACTTCCTTTGTAAATGTTTTCATGGATGTTGAGTCATCACAGGGTTTATTTTAGGTAGGCAAGATGGCATTACTTTGACTGACTCGTCCATAAGGCCATCGCCAGCAGGGAAGGGAGCATTGCAAGGGTGTACGCAGCAGGCTATGGTTGACTGATGCCATTTATGGTGCAGGGGCTTTGCATATTTGTTTTTGATGTATCAGTGGTGGTTGAGTAGGTGTTCAAACTATGTGTCTACTGGTGGTGTTGTATATAGACATTCTGTGAAATGCAATATTTTTATAAACATGTTTTGTGTCTCTTATTAAGGATAGGTTCACAAATGTTTATGTGCCTAGACAGATGTTCTCCAGCGCTAGGATATCTGAGGAATCTGGAGAAAGCTTCTTCTCCTCTACCCATTAACGTCTTGAGGTTGCTCATTCTTCTATGCAGTGTTCCTTTATGTTGTCATGGCAGCTCAGATGGCCCTTTGGCACTTGCTTGTCTGAAGGTATGGCTTGCTGGCATTGTGAATGATCAGAATGGATCATCTGAAGGGTAAATGACTGATGTGCAGTAGCACAGACCATGTGATTGGCAGTAGTTGTTCAGCTGAGTGTGATGGAAGGAGAAGCCATGGAAGAGGGAACTGTCCTGGAACCACCCGCACTGCTTTTGACTGATCATGTTGGAGTAGGCTATCTGCCAAGTGTAGAAATAAATAGTAACGTGGGTGTGAGCTTCATAGAGCTTCTCCCTACCTTTGCATAATTAGAATTGTTTATTCTGCCTTATCCAAAACCACATTGATTATACATAGGAGGTACAAGCTTATACTGGTCTGGTGTTGTGACACAAACCCAATGTCAATACAGTTAGAATTCAAAACAATGCACTAGACTACTTGTGCCAACCACTCAAAAATTAGTTGTTTTGTTTGTACAGTTGTTCTTTTTACTAATATGCCATAAACACATATTTCGACTTCAGAACTGGGTGGTCATCTGCAAGGTATAGTTCATGGAAGACACAGGGCAGGAGAGCTGTGGAAGGTAAATGATCAACACTAAACTGGGCCATGGGTGTTCAAGGTGCATAGCTGCCAAGTGTCCTTGCACGTACACACATGGTAAGGCTGGCACCACCATCATATTGAGCAAGGCCGGGAGCCTGTTCATCACCGTCTAGGGTCTGTGAGTGGGTCTCAGGATCCCTTAGTGTTGGTTATGTGACTTGACACTTTTCCCAACATATCCTGAGTGTGGGCAAACATACAGTGCTTGTTGTGTTCCTAAGTGCAAGGGTATGGAGGGGAAATCCAGTTACGTGTTGGCCTGAGAGTGATTGTAAGCACATTACGTGGGAGTGAAGGAGGCCTACTAAGGTGGGCTGGGGCTTCATCATGGACCTCTGCAGCAAACTAATTCAAAAGGATTTCACTCAGACTTTTGACATTTCATCCAACACCTGGTGCTAATACTTTGCAATAGTAGTGTGGCCATTCGGGTGATGTGTATTTGGGGAGCGTGAATGTGAAGTTGCACATTATTGGTGAAGGTACTATGAGAAAGAAGAGTGGGTGTTTAATGGTGATGATTGCGGGGCATAGATTGGTGGAGGTACTGGGACAAGGACTTATGGAATCTGTCTTAATGTAGAATTGAGGTGAGCAGATTGGTGGACTTGTTGGACACATAAGAGGAGTGGCAGTAATGGTGATTGCTGGTAAGCAATCCTTGTTTGTTTCTTTCCCCTTGGTCCGGCCATTGGGACAGTTTTCATTGGCCCTCATTACGACCTTGGCGGAGGACCATGGTGCAATTTGCACCATGGTCCATGGCGCTAAGCTGCCAACTCCGCCATGGGGGTTGGCGGACTTACCGCCCCATTCCGAGGTTGGCGGGGCGGTAAGTCCCCAATCCCCATTTACCCTTCCCCATTCCCATTCCTGGCCCCATAGGGCATAATGGGAGTGGGGAAGGCGTTAATTACGCCACCGTAAATTACGGTGGCGTAATTAACAACAAGGTCCCTTAGCGCCATGGATTTTAACGCCTGCTAAAAGCAGGCGTTAAAATCACCATGGCGCTAAGGGAACTCGTACTCAGGCGGTAAGGTACGCCATGGTTTACGCCGGCATAAACCCCTTTCCGCCAGGGTCGTAATGAGGGCCATTGTGTCTTAGGATACTTTGACAGTACTATGTTGTTTTGCCCTGGGGTCGGGGAGGGGAGTTTGTGGGCATGCCATGTGCTACTCATTTTTCTTTGTGCTGCAGTTTTCTGTGGGCATATCATTCTGTGAATCAGTTCCCAGGACAGTACATTTGAGCCGTGCAATGTACTCAAGTACGCTAAATACTTTGTGTGGCTTTTTTTGCAAATTAGGACCACCTAGTTTGGTGACGTTTAACTTTATCATTCAGGATTTACACCTTCTATCTTTTTCCTTCAAGATTTTCATAAAAAAACACCATTTGTTTCGGTAGATTTAAGCTGTTTTTGCTAGTGTAGCCAAACCAGGCACAAACTGCTGAACTGATCCAAACTTTTGGGACTCAAAACCTCCAAAATTCAACACAGAATATACCTGAGAGTAGTAGGCGCCCTGCGCAGAAAGACTCACTGGATGCAGTAGTGCAGAGAAATCTCTGCATCTGCATCGCTTGTTAGAATTGGAAACACATTGTAATCCTGACTGACTAACTTGTTCCTGAAGGCAATTTTTATATGCTGATAAATAATAAAAAAAAGAATACTGAAGAGAAGCATTCTTTATTACATATGCAAATAACATATTCCAAATATTCAGTTAATATCGCGCACTGGGCATGTGTAACATAGTGAAACGACATTCTATGTGGACAACACGACCAGAGCAAGCAAATAAAAACAGCCTTAACATTTGCGCACCTGCTCTTCTGTTATGGATTTTTCACCACAGCGTACCGCAAAGTTGCAAATCTAAATTCGGCCCTCAGGACTTGCAGCAGCATTCTGTAGTCAGAGGTTGAACACTTACCTTTTAATTTCCTTACAAATGACCTCTACTGTTGCTGTATTATTATGCTATTAAACTTTAATGTGTATATCTCCCCATTTCCATTAATATTTGTCATGTTAGGTCAATACGAAATACAAGCTTTCCATTTGACTTTCATTATCCCATATGCATGGCATTCAGCTCACATAGGACGTTTAAATTATGAAAGTCTGTGCGGGGGCCTTGGGGAAATGATAAAAACAGGATTTAAATGGGAGCAAATGAAGTATGGCACTCTCAAAAAGTGTATCCCTATTTACTGGACCCTGTAAACCAATAACAGAAAAAAAAGAGTTGCCAGAGAGTTAGCATTTTATGACCATTATTGGTTCACTGTTTGCAGGCATACTTTCCATAGTTTCCATTTAGGAAAAAAGAAATGCAATTCGGAACTTTAAAGAATGTTATGAAAAAATGGTTTTGTTTCACAGTTGTAAGTGCATACACTCTAATAGGATAACACTTCCTGCCAATTGCAGATGTCTTTTTTTTGTTGTAAATGCTACATAACTTGTGTGAACTTTAACAGCAATGCGGACGAATTATATGGTGCTGGGCTTTTTCCATTTGTTCCTAAAAACTCGTCTTGTTCAAACATGGCGATGATTCTGTATGTCATGCTATAGATGACATCTCTTTCAGCCAATGGAATAACTAAAACTGTTCAATGCATCACATGTTAGCTGGTTGGATCCATCTCTCTAAACACATTCAGACATGTGGCCTCATTAAGATGTGAATTAATAAAAAAGTGTCAACAGGGGAATTGTTTCCACTTTTAGTGCACTAACATAAACCAACTGAGTTAGGAGGTAAAATGGAGTAAAAAGCTTCCTATACTTTGCTGGAGGTTTCTGCTCCACATTCCCTGCAGAAAACGTACTAATTACCACCAGCTGAATGACCACCCATCATAATACCGCTAAACCTATAATTGGGGCTAATACCCTCTCAGAATCAGGAGGATGTACCCCAGTTCCAAGGTGGTAATCTGGTGGTAAAGTGAAATACATTGTTGTGGGAAACCTGCTAGACTCGTAATGAGGCCAATTAGTTAATACGATAATCATGAATGCAACGGGTTCTGCCGTTGCCATTATGCCATACCAAGCAAAACGTCTAGATGTTGTATGTATTCATCAGAGCATGTGGATTCACCCTATGACCTAGGAGTGATTATTACTGCATCCCAGCAGGGGGTTGAATACATTGCATAACTTTGTTTGAGTACATTGGTATAGAATGGTTCTGGCAGCCTAGCAATAGAGATAATGGGCATAATGACCAGGTTGTCCAAGCGCATTAATAGAATGGGGGTCTCCATTTATATTTATACATTTCCTCTATGTTTGTTCACTTAGTTAACTGCCCAGTGCTATGCACAGGTCACTGCACATATGGTAAATGAAAATGCCTATGATTTAGTGGTACTGGGTACAGCGAACTCTGGATTGTGGGTGTATCTGCTTGCTTTCCTCTAGTAATGATGCACTCTTGGTTTAGCATTTAAGTCCAATTGTGTGCAGGCTCTGCATGGTTTTTGTTATATGTTTTGGTTTCCTAGGGTTACTAATTTAGGAACAGAAACCTGCCAATGAATCCAAATATATACAGCGAGCCTTTCTCCTTAAGTTCTTTGGAGGTCAGAAGAGGATGAAGTACAGTAGTGACATCTCATTGATAGAACATATCCACTTCCACAGACAACCGTAGGAAGTCCTAGGCAGCATGTGAGGTTTTCTCAATCCAGCCATTTCATCTCATCAATTTCAATAAACATATTTCAACTAATGCCTATCTTCCTCCAGGGCATCCCACCACACCTGTGCACATTGACGTAAATGGAAAAGTTAACGAAATAAAAATAAACAACTTAAAGTTGAAGCAGACACACCTTAAAATGAAAAATAAAAAAGAGATGCCGCTACAAGCCTGTATAATTTACATTGCAATCCATGTGGAGGATCACCTGGTTTGCTCTGAAGACTAGGGCTCATTTTTAAAGTCCCCGGAGCGTGAATGGAGGTGTCAAAGATTATTTAAAGGTGCAATGCCCGTTTTAACGCCTCCATTCATGTCCTGGGGCATTTTAATTTGTTATGAAATTGAAGGGTAGGGGTGGAAATGGAGTAACGTCTCTGCCACCTTTTCACCCTCCTCCTCTCTTTTACTTTCCTCCTCCCAAAACAATTTGGTTTTACTCCTGCGTACGATTTTTATGCTGGCCTAAAACATACGATTTCCTGTATAATCTACCTGCTTCATCCTACAGCAGAAAGCAGGCAGAGTCTGTAGAAACTCATTGTAAACGCAGCCTGCTATTAGTGCATGTCTGGCGGCATTTATTCATTTAGCACTTTGGACTGCAAAAGAGAGGCATGAAGACTCTTTCACCATCAATTTACTGATAATGACAATGATGTGCTATTTATATAGCGCCTTAATCCAAAGCGCTTTACAGAGCACATATTTACATACAATATCACTGAACCGAAATGTACACTTCATTTTTGCGCGCCACTGTGCAAATGATGAATATTGCTCAGAAGGGACATGCTTGCAATTGAAAAGGTATGCGTCCCCTCTGGGCAATTTGCGCTCATTTTTAAAATGATGTCTACTGTATCGTCTGTTAGTGCACTACACAACCCAACTGTAAGCATTTGCCCCACCTATCTCTAAGCCCAACTCGGCAAATTAAGCGAGTGCCAACTTGGTGTTTTGGTTGACATTGTAAAACACGAGTCCTGAAATCTTGCGCCTGCTAGGTAATTATATACCATTCAAGAGCCTGAAAGTAGGCACTTTGACATTTGTACTGTCATCGATTTATTCCTAGACATAAAAATGCTTGATTCAGCTTCTGATCCTAATCCATGGTTGATTGGTGCTCAATCAACATTACATTACACAATGATGTCCTTGCTTGCGATATCCTATTGATGGAGACATATACAAATGGCACAGTGTCCAGTCAAATGGTCGACAGACAAATGGTCGACAGACAAATGGTCGACACAATTTGGTCGACAGGTCAAATGGTCGATTTTTTATTTTATTTATATATATATATTTTTTAGGTTTTCGTTTAGGGAAAAAAGGGTTTTTTAGCAAAAAAATGGGGGCTGGGGGTACCCTCCCAAAAAAAAAAGTGAAAAAAAAAAAATTCGACCATTTGACCTGTCAACCTTTTGGTGTCCACCATTTGTCCTGTCGACCATTTATTTTCGACCAAATGACCTAGAACCAAATGGCACCTCTATTTGAAGACCACCGGAATTGTTTAGGTCCTCCGATTCAGTAATAAACCAGACAATTCAGGAGAAAATGACCACTAAACATACTCCATTTCAGTCATGTCCCCATTTAACTTAAAGAAATATTATTTTGCTAGTACCGTTCCATGCGCTACCAGACACACTGCATGGGTTGCTTGGAGGGCTTACTGCCAAACTCATGTAATCTTATCGCCACTAAATGTAGCAAAATTACTTCCAGATTAAAAGTGCTGTACCGGGGGTGCTAGTCCTGTTTTATAGAGTCCATATGACATCATGGAAGACTTGGAAGAATTATCACAGGTATTTATTCTGCCCACAGTAATTCTCCCAGTTTTTGATGTTAAACGTGGAAGATATAACTCCAGCCCCTTTCTACTACACAGCCAAACGCTTTATGTTCTCAAAAGTAGTTTGCATTGCTATGTTTAAATGGCTGTAATGTTTGAATTTATCATTGCCAAAATTGAGTTCTATATTTTTCTTTCTATACTGCCTATGTTGGAGCCAACAGGCCATTGAAGAGACAGCGCTACTGCTGGACTCCACTTCCCTCTTTAGGTGCCTGCACTGCCTCCTATTATGGATGTGAGAATGTTTTTAATGACATATTAGAAGTAGAAGAAAACATCTCGACTTTGTTAACTTCATTGCCGTTTTCGGGATGTAACATTATAACATTTATAACTGGGTTGGTGGGTGGAATAATATGCAATTACGTCATACTTCTATACCACATAGACGGTCGGCTAGCCATGTCTGTGTTTTGAGAATACACTTTGGGAGTTGCTCCTATTGTCTCAAGAGTTGGGCCATGGATGGGAGCTGAATGATCTCTATGTTGGATACTATAATATTGCTTTTGCTCACTTGATTCATTCTGGGAAAACAATTATAGGACATGCTGAACATTTCTATGCCTCTTCCGTTTCCTTCTGCTATGCTGAATTGTTACTTTCCCATCTCTTCAACCTGATAGGAAATTATATTTACTATTCTTCCCTCTTTTCATCTGACAGTGAAGCAGAAGCTGTCTGTCTACATTTTTGTTTGAAGGAAGGGGGGAAAGCAATCCCATTAACATTCTACATCATGAGTAGTACCAGAGGCATAGCCAGGATTGTCTAACAAGTGGGGCCTGAAGCTAATTTACTTGGGACCACCGCAGTGACATTAGCATCTGTAAATTGCTGCACAACACTGCTGAGTGGACATTTACAGATTTTGGGGGTGCCTTGCCCGCTCAGGCCCTATGCTATCTATGCCTCTGAGTAGTACCAGGCACTAGTGAAGCAGATGTATTTTTCATAATATTATTGGGCGAGATGGATGAGAATGTAAGGACAGTGGTGATCTTTCCTTTTCTAGTGCACACTTCTCAATATTTTCTCTGTTTTTGTACTGAATTATTTTTTGGGGTATTTAGTGTCTGTACATATGTAGGAGCCGTTTTAAAGCTGCTGTATTGCTTTCATCCATTCCCCTTATGCAATGTTACTGCACCACCAAATTCGAGACATAAGGTTCAGTGGAGGATTTACTACGGACATTTGAGTGAAGGTAGATCTTCCACGCTACTTCCTAGATCTGTCAGATTTACAACTGTGTAATTACTGCTGGTGATCAATCTGCCAAAATATAGATGGAATCCTATGGCCTACAGCTATTTGGACGAACAGAGCTTGATTCATAGCCCAGCATCAGGAAATCTGTTGCATAGAGTGGTGGTAATGGTTACTGAGATTGGTGGCGATTCTGTAAAAAAATCAGATAATTTTTGCCAAATGCCTAACTAAGCCCGTTCAGCCAATTTTCTCCTGCCCTCTGTGAAGCTAGTCTTGGTGGATTAAAATGCTTTTTCATAGAGGTGTTATTCACAAGCAATGCAAATGTCAAAGAGATGCAAAAGGCATGAAGGATCCATAACAGTTACCAGTAATGATACATTTGGTGCTCAACATCTCTGAACTAGGCTTCTTGGTAGTGTGCCGATGAATCAAATAGGACTCAAATGCGGCAGTCTCGTAAGTCCAGATGGCAAGCCAAAATATAGATGGAATCCTATGGCCTACAGCTATTTGGACGAACAGAGCGTGATTAATAACCCAGCATCAGGAAATCTGTTGCATAGAGTGGTGGTAATGGTTACTGAGTTTGGTGACGATTCTGTAAAAAAATCAGATCATTATTGCCAAATGCCTAACTAAGCCCGTTCAGCCAATTTTTCCCTTCCCTCTGTGAAGCTAGTCTTGGTGGATTGAAAGGCTTTTTCATAGAGGTGTCATTCACAAGCAATGTAAAAAGTCAAAGAGATGCAAAAGGCATCTCTGGGATCCATAACAGTTAGCAGTAATGATACATTTGGTGCTCGACATCTCTGAACTAGGCTTCTTGGTAGTGTGCCGATGAATCAAATAGGACTTGAATGGGGCAGTCTCGTTAGTTCAGATGACAAGCAGATGTTGAGCCGGGGTCGAACTGACGGTCACTGCCATTTGAAGCAATGTTCTGTAAGTTACTTCAATCTAGCAATCCCACTAAATCAATGCCTAGTCTGGAATGCCCAATGGAAGCCCTTATTTATATATTTATATGTCAAGTTCTTAAATCTGGATGATGAACCCTTATATAACGCCCCTCTCTTTGAATCCCCCTGACCTCACTGAGCCAAGAAGTAGGTTGTTTTGCAAATTAAAAGGTTTATTGGAAAAATGAAACAATATATATATATCACACATTTATGAATAAATTAATACTTGATAGCACGCTTATGAATATGACAGTGATAAACAGTGGATCATATTACATAGCACAATTCTTTAATTACTTAGGAGTTGGTATAGAAAGGATAAGGTAGCAGAGAGAACACTTTGTATGGTTTCAATGAAAAGCAATGATGGAAAGAATGCAGCACAGAAATAAACTGATAAGGTTTCAACAATAGATAAGATGATCACTTTTTCCCCTGTGACAATTCACCCCTCCCCCCTTATGCAATAGAAAGAGTTGAAAAGGAGAGCATGCAGCTTTCAGGAATACAATCAAATGCAGTTCAAATTCCTTATTGCTTAGAGAAAATAGGAATGATTTAAACAGGCAAAATACTTTTAATTGTGATTTGCAATGAAGTGAAAAATATGCTAAAAATTATTTTAATTCCCTATAGGAGATTCAGGGTAGGTGACAGCTATTTTGAATTAGTTCAGGTCAACAATGGCAATGATTCATGAATGATTATCAGAGTGAAAACGAATTTCAGCAGTGTAAAGCAAGAAGCAGCTATTTTTACAAGTGGTGAAATTGAGCCAACTTGCAATTCGTGGCACTTTTTCTGAGTGCGTGAACCGCAATTACAGAAAAACTATAAAGAGTTGAGAGGTCGTTTTAGGTTTGTTGGAAAGCTGAGGATCTTAGCTTTAATATGACAGTTAAATCTCACTTCCAGGACATATGGATTTCAGAATGACAGATGACACTTTTGCAGCTTTGAAATCACAGAATGGACACACGATTTCTATGCAGTTCTGGACAGGTTGAAATGGTTTGAATAAAATTACTTTAACTAAGATATGGGTTCTGGACAGTTCTAGATACTCACTCCTAGTTTTGGAAGGGAATAGACCTCGTCACAGATCTGGCCAGGTTTGGGCTGCAGTTCTCTCACCACGGGACAGTCTCTGGCACTGGTTCTGCCCATAGCGGGGCCTCTGGTCTGCTATCGGCACTGCACATCGGTCTGGTCTTGGTCTTGATACAGCTCTGCTTTCTGGGTCTGGATACAGCTCTGCTTTCTGGGTCTGGATATGGTTGTAGCCAGAATTAAACAGCTCGCCCGGCTGTTGAATAGTTGGTTAGGTTGCTGGATTCTGAGGCCTGCTGAGAAGAGTTCAGCTTTTGTGTTAGGCCCCTGCTTAAGGTTCTAGAGCTGGGTTCTAGAGTCTGGTCTCTTGATCTATCTGGGTTTGAAGTCGTCTGGCAAAGTGCTGCGCAGAAATTGATTGAAGAGTGGAAAATGAATGTCCCTATCTGGGTCTCAGTGGCTCTTTTTATGTCTTTTGAAAGTGGGTGGGAAGGCTGAATTTCTATGCCCAACCCTCTGAGGATCCCGATAGGTAAAAGGATTTACTGTGACCTGACTGGAGAACGGAGTTGTGAGTCAGAATGAGTCATCAGGTATCATCTTTATGGCTCAAGGAAAGGACACTCCCCTTTGTATCCATACAGCATATCTTCTGTTTCATAAAACACATATTTACAATATACCCCACTTGTTAATATTACCCAACTTACATGACAGATTGCTTCAGGTACAGTTCGGTTCAATTCACATGTTTCTACGAGCATGGGTTCAGAAAAGACAACATTTTGCACTTTTGATGGGTTTCGCAATATTAATTTTGCATCAAAACTTAAACGGAGGTACACACCCTCTCTGAGCATATTACTGGAAGTTCTTAGGTTTCTAGCATAAACACTGCATCCACAATATTAATAATTATGGGGCTTGGTCTCAGAACATCCCACAATGTCCAGTTTAGTCTCAAATTGTGGGTGCATTTTTCATATTAATAATCCCCAAATTGTACATTTCTGTCAGCTTGATACAATATTTTACAAGCAATTTAATAAAACACACATTTGCCTCCACTGCAGTACACCCATTGGTTTTTCCCTGCCCCTAGAAACTTGTCTCTGACTCAGAGAGATCAGATGTCTTGCCTTCCCCCAGAGCAGTTGTTCAGGCACACCCAAATCAGCATATTCTGTTCAATTGAAAGAGTCTATTGTCTTGACTGAGGTCAGCAGACCAGGGTGCCTTGGCCAGTTCCTGTTCACACCAATCTGTTAATCTCTTGGCCAAGGGCAGAAGGAAGCTTCTTGTCTAGAGATGAGTTGTTGAATCTGTTTGATCCCAGTGTGGGAACACTTTTTAACTCTGCAACCAATGTCTACAAATTATCTTTTCTTGCAATATAACCCACACTTTTGCTTCCTTCAAGTCATTTCAGAATATAATTTTAAATTGTATCCACCTCTTAGCAAGTCTTCCTTTGGCATAGTTTGGGCTCCATGTTCAACTTTACAAAGACACAGGTGGTTTTAAAACACCGGCTTTCTGGTAGTGGTGAGTCACGGTACTGCACCTTTTTGACAGCTGCCTTACCAATAAGCAATCCTCAAAATATACTCTTTTCAAATATAGATGCACTTCTGTGGACCTCAGATTCATGTAGATTGTTGCAGGAGAATGATGCTGACCCCTGAACAAGGAAGTGGGATCTTTTTAGTCGTTTTGTGAGCCGTGATTTTAGCCATTTTTGACACAAAATAAAAGCAGATTTTTGAACAGATCTATATTCCTTTGCACTGATTTTGCTCTGTGTGCAGACAAAGGATAGGGTCTGACAATGGCCTCCTGTAATAACACTGACAGAGGCAAAAGTGGATGATGGCCTGTCAGTCAGGTTTTCACTGCACACTTTCTGGTGATTTCTGGCCAGCAGCATGCTTTCCGGTGGCCATTATGATGTTTCCGCTGCCAGTAATGCACAATGATGTTGCAGGGCTTTGATGCGTGGGTTCAAACATCCAACAAGCCCCCCTCTTGTGATGGCCATTCTGAACTTTCATCGATGGAACCCGCAAGACTGGGATGTTCGCCTCATCTTCTTATGATTCCGCAGATGGCAAACTTCAGCATCTTTTCCTCCATCAGGGGGGATCAATCGGTTCTCCTCGCCAGTCCTGATGGGAGTATTGGGCGGTACTCCGGGCCCCTCGGATCTTTGCTCCGGGTCCCGGGTCGTCCTTCTTGGTCAGTCTCCCTGTTTTATCTCTCTTTCTTCTCACCTAGATTGACAAAGCAAAAGCGGAAGAAACATATTTGTAGACATTTCCCCACCACTATTAATGTGGTGGGGTGAACATATACATTTTATAAATCAGGAGACATTTGCATTCTTATCATTGTATTTTAGAGAGTATATGTGGGATATTATAGGGTTGGAACTTTATGAATCTGGAGCGGCCCCCTCTGGGATTGCAGAGGACTCCTCCAGTTGCTGCAGAGTGTGCCTGGGATGGCAACACTTTAGCTGATTAATATGGACCCACTTGTCTTCCCCTTCCGCCAAACTGCCTTTGGGGATGCAGATCTTGTAGGCGAATGGTGAGATCTTGTCTACAATTTCAAAAGGTCCTTTCCAGGTAGGCAGACATTTCCACTGTTTGGCCTGGTTCCTTTGGAAATTGTACAGATAAACCCAGTCTCCTACATTGTATTCCTTTCTGGTGGTCTTCAGGTCATAGTGGGTCTTCATGCTATCGGCTGATCTTTCTAGATTTCGCTGAGCATAGGCAAAAGCATGTTGAAGGTGTTTCCTTCATTTCTCAACATACTCATGAGTTGTGGAGGCATTGATCAATGTCTGCTCTTGGGTCCTGTATAACAGATGCTGGGGAAGCACCATCCTGCGTCCAGTCATCAACTCAAATGGTGACATTTTAGTTGCAGATGAAGGGGTAGATCTGATGGCCATTAGGACAAGAGGTAATCGGATATCCCAACTTGGCCCAGAATCTGCCACAAACTTTTTTAAGATGCTCACAATGGTTTTGTGGTAACGTTCTACTGCACTAGAAGAGGTTGGCCGGTAAGCAATGTGTAGCTTCCTTTTAACCCCCAGTAGCTCCCACATCTTTGTCATTACTTCGCTGGTGAAATGGCTAGCTCTGTCTGACTCAATCCTTTGGGGTAGTCCAAAATGCGAAAAGATGTGATTGATCATCAGGGCAGCTGCTGTTTCTGCCTTGTAGTTTGGGGCTGGGAAACATTCCACCCATTTAGTAAATAAGCATGTCACAGTCAACATGTACTTATTTCCCCTAGAGGAGTGAATCACGGGCCCTATGTAGTCGACTTGCAAATCTGACCATGGCAGTGTCATCCCCCTCTTTTGGAGAGGCGCACAGTGTGTGAAGGATGTTGGCTGAAATTGTGCACACACAAGACACCCCTTCAAGTATTAATCGAGGTCCTGCCCCATGTGTGGCCAGTATGCAACCTCTCTTAAAATCTCGAGTGTTGTCTGAAACCCCCTATGACCGGCGGTGGCCGCATCATGGGTGTGACTTAACATCAGGCTTCGGAATGAGGTAGGAACTACCCACTGATCATGGCCAGCTTGGCCAACAAACCGTCTTGGATTCAGAACATTTTTGGACATTTCATCAACACTCTAAGGTTCTCTTTCCCAATGTAATCGGTATCCGTCAGGGGAAAGTTCTCAGGGTCCTCAATGTGTTGGTAAAACTTACCAATTATTGGATCCCCCTTCTGAGCCGTAATCAAATCAGCATCTGGGGTCTCGTTACTCCATTGTGCAGTTGAAAGATCATTGTGAGCATTTTTCTGGGACCTAATGATCGCAGTGACCTGGATTTCCCCCAACAGGGACTCAATTTCTATTAGATCCCCTTGGATGGCCCCGGTTTTGACACGCTGATCAGCTAAGTCATTTCCAGTTTTGTCTGGTCCCTCTATTTTGGAATGACCCTTGATCTTTCTCCAGTAGATGGTCATCCCATTCGAGGTGACCAGATCATCAATATTTTGGATTAAACTTCCCATGTTTCAAGGGTTTTCCAATTAACCAGGTGGTCCATGAACCCGTTCCGTACAAAATCCGAATCTGTGATTATGACCAGTTTGTGGAGTTGATGTTGGACAGCAGTGAGGATGGCTTGATGCACAGCCATCAACTCTGCCACCTCACTACTTCGGGCCCAATCTTGTACCCAGCGGAGGGTTCTGGGGACTCATTCACCCATGCATTCCCTTCGCGGGCCACAAGTTCTTCTTCCCCGTTGTTGTCAACATGGTAAGAGCATCCATCCACCTAGACAGTGGGCATTCCTTCACACTTGTCTTCTTCAAAGACTTTGGACCTCATTACACGGATGGCGGTAAGGGTTTACCGGTACAGGTATTTTACCGGTACCGGTAAATCCTTACCGCCTCACTACGAGGTCCCTTTGTGGGTTGGGGAATTTAACGCCTGCTTTTTGCAGGCGTTAAAAACCAACCCGCAAAGGGACCAGGGAGCTAATTACGGTACCGCAATTTGCGGCACCGTAATTAGCGCCTTCCCCATTCCCATAGAGCCCTATGGGGCAAAAATGGGAATGGGGAAGGGCAATGGTGGAAGGGGGAATTACCGCCCCGCCAACCTTGGAATAGGGCAGTAATTCCCCTTTCCACCAAGGCGGTGCCAGTATTTTACCGGCATGAACCATGGCGCTAACAGCGCCATGGTTCACCGCCATCCGTGTAATGAGGCCCTATGTGTGGGGAATGAAGGCATGCCTCTATGTTGTCCTTGATTTTTAGACTTTCGTCCTCGAGACAGTTTTATCTGGCACAATCATGCAAGTCAGCCAGACCTTGCGCAAGGGGACTCTTCTTGTTTTGGCCATATCTGACCTCCACAGGAAAGCCTTGCATTGACAGGATCCAGGAAGTAATTCGGGAATTACTCACATTTCCGACCCGGATTCTGTCACTTTGTAGATATTGCAGAGGCTGGTGTGGAGTCTCCACTATGATGTGTTCCCCCTGGATAAACGGGCGGTAATTCTTCAATGCCCACACCGTTGCCAGGAGTGGCTTCTCACAATCATTGAATTTTTCATCCACAGAGGATAAAGTTTTACTCACATAGGAGATTACTTTATTGACTTTGTCATGCTTTTGACATAATACTGCAGTCAAGATGTATTAGAGAACCCTGTCTCCAAAAAAAACTCCTTGTTTCTGACAGGGTAAGCTAGGCAAGGCGCTTGTGAGAGGCTTCTTTTGAGCTGTCTTACTGCCTCGGATTGTTCTGGACTCCATTCCCACTTGACCCCCCCCTTCAAGAGATGAATCAGGGGTCTGGTGATCTCTGCGTAGCCCTCAATGAACTTTCTGCTTTAATTCGTCAGTCCAAGGAGGCTCCTTAGTTCACGCAGAGTTGTGGGGTCTTTTAGTTTCTGAAGTGCTTCCACTTTCTTTTACTGGGGACAGAGACCCTGAGGAGTAATCTCATGCCCCAAGAAATTAACACAGGTTCTACACCACTGTGCTTTCTGAAAGAAAGTTTTGCTCCAGCGGCCCTCAACTGGGTCAGAAAAAAACAGATCTCCGCTGTGTGTTCCTGCACAGTTGAGCTTTTGATGAGGACATCATCTACATAAGCCAGGTTACCCCTTGCACCCAGGTCGGGGATGGCCTTGTGTACGAAAATGTTGAATTCATTGCCGGAGTTGAGGTATCCGAAGGGAGTCCGGGTCCATGTGTACTGCTGGCCCCCAAAGGTAAAAGCCAGTTTGTATTGGTCCTCCCTACTGACAGGCACAGTCCAGTATCCATTGGTCAGGTATATTGCAGTGAATACCTGTGACCCCTGGATCTGGGCCAGCCCTTGGTCAATGTAGGGAAGAGGCCATCGGGAACTATGGACCTGTATGTTGAGCTCCCTAAGGTTGGCGCAGAGTCTCCACTGGCCGTTTGGCTTCAATATTGCCAGCACTGGATTATTGAAGGTGCTGTGTACTGGACAGATTAACCCCCAGGACTCAAGGTTCTTAATAATTTCAGTAAGGGACTCCATGGATGCGAGAGGCAAGGGATATTGCTTCACAAACACTGGAGTCATGCCAGGGTCTGTGGGAATTGTTGTTGTGTGGATGTCAGTGCGACCACAGTCATATGAGTCTACCGCAAAGAGATCTTGAAAATCCAAGAAAACTTGTTTCAACTTGTGCTTCTGCTCCAGAGTCACACAGGCATCGGCTAGGTTGACTCTCTCTTCAACCATCTGCCTGAAGCCTGGAAAGACTTCTGGTTTTGCTATCTCAGTGGCCTCCTCCAGCTGGGTGGAGTAGTCTCTGGTCAGAGTGCTGATTTGGACTGGTGGCTTCAGGTGGGAAAGGCAGCCCTCATGGACCTGTAAAATCACCTCATCCCCTCTGAAGTCACAAGCCACATCTTCCTTACCATAAGGGCAGGAGGTGTACACCAGAAAGTTCCCCCATGCCGGGTAAAGATCCTGTCTGGTGTTGTATTGTCATCACTGTCACTGCCAGAACAGTCCTTGGGGATTGGTCCTAACAGTTCATTTCCTAAATCAATGGAAAAATGTCAGTCATCAACCGCCATTCCAATAATGGTGCCTGCGGCTAGAGTGATACTCTTTACGTTGTTGTTATCCACTTCTATTGGAATGGTGTCATGTTCTATATTGACTAATGGTGTTGGGTTTACCCCCAATCCTTGCTGTTGGAGAGAAGCATTTAGATGAATATAAGCATCAGGGTTTTTCAATTTTTGTCCTCTTTTAACTTTCACTCCCAGGGAGAATTGTTGGGTTCTTTCTGGGCTGGTGACTTCCTCTTTAATCTGAATTTCAACTGCATAAGGTAGCAATTGAGCTGACCTAAATGCTTTTTCTGGATCATCAAATCCCATGGGATTATCCGCTAATCGGAACCAAGCTTTGAAGTTTATTAGGTCCAAATAATGGCAAAGTGATTGAGAATGTCACTGCCTAAGTAAAAGGCGGCAGTGACGTCTCGCACGAGCCAACAATTATGGACTAAGCTCTTGTTGCCAATGGAGATTTTGAGCATACACCTGCTTGGCAGGAGATGTTTGGAGTTGGGTGCTTCCAGATCCATTTCCCATTTGTCTATCAGTTTGAATGTGGGAATGGCAGGATCTTTTGGGAGTTGGCGGAACATGGCTTCGCTGATGAAGCTCTTTCCGTTGTTCACACACACTTGGGCGAGAACAGAGTCCTTCTCATCATTTAACTGAACAGGGATGAACAACTGCTCTCCAATTTGTTGGATATCAGCCATGCTCTGAGCTGATTTCACCGCTTCATTGGCTATTGGAGTGGGAATGTCTGATTGTGGATTGGTAAAGAATTTCAGAGTGTTTCCCTCCAGTGTGGAATACCACCTTCAACTGGAAGGAAGGTTGATTTTTAGAAATAGAGAGGACCCCCCATCACCAGTCTGTTGTCCTACTGCTATTACTGTCACGTCTGGAATTTGGTTGTTCTGGAAGTGAAATTCTACTTGGTCAGATTTTTGTTCAACCATTTGGCATGTGCCGTTTAAACTAACATGGTTGACACTCTGTTTTAATGTTATTGGTCGGCTAGTGTGGGTCCAGAGGACCTTGTTTACGCAATCTATTCGGGGTGACAGCCTTCTCAGGAGGTCATTCCCTATTAAACAAGGGGTGCCCTCTGGAGTCACTACTATGTCCGAGTGTTTCACCTTGTGTCGCCCAATTTTAATGTCCAAATCCGCAGTCCCCTCGACAGGAATTTCCTTCCCGTCAAAGTTCTAAAGTTGTCCAGGAAGAGAGGTGAGAGGAATTTGATAATTCTCCCCCCTTCCTGAATTTAGTTCGTCAAAGGCTCTTTTGGACAGAAGGGTAGCTTGGGATCCAGTATCCACCAGTGCCAAAATTGTACCCTGCCCCTGTACTTGTACCAGGGCATAGTATCTTCTCTCCTTCTCCTCAAGGGGGCACAAATAATGCACATTTTTGGACAACTGGTGGGCCAATTTTCTGTTTTTGGACATGCAAAGAGAAGAGATTTGGGCAGAATTCTGTGGAAAGTCTTGGGAATCTGAAAGAAAAAGTTGGCAACTAGAAATAGGAGATGTTATGGGTTCCCCTGGTTCTGGTTCTGGCCCACCCCCCCCCTTTTTGGAGGCAATCACCAGAATGGGTTTGAACCAGGGGATTTTGATGCTGTTGGTTCTGGGATGAGATGATGGGCGGCACTAGCTCAGTCCCCACATCTACCCAGTCTGGATGTGAATCCCTTGGGACCCATTTTACTTTGGGAGGAGTTCCCCCATCTCTGAAGGAGAAGATCCTTTTCCTAGTATCCTCTGAGGATCCCTCTCCCTCAAATTGGAAGATCTGTACCTCCTCCACAAAATGGGTCTGTTTGGGTCCTTTGTTTCTCCTACCTCCTCTCTGCTCCTTGAGTGACAGAATTTCAGGGGTAGGAGATTTTGTTTCCGGTTCCTGGGTTTCCAGGGGCTGTTTACAAGTGGGGAAGGAAGTTTCCTCCAAGGCTTTACAACCCCCTTCCCCTTGTGCCTCCTCCCTGGGAACCGGTGGGTTATCGGGGTGCTGCCCCATCATTGTTCTGGAGCACCAGGCCCAGAGTTTGGGGCATTCTGCGCAGGCATGCTCATCTGAGGGTTCTGTTGAGCCCTCAGCATGTGACCCAGATCCCGTGCCATATTTTGGACCTGGCGCTCTAACTGTGAAACCCGCTCAGGCTGATACGGGGTTCTGTTTTCTCCCCTGGGCTGATCCCGGGAAGGGTAGCTATCCCTTCTCTGGTAGTACCTCGGGTTGGGAGGCTTTGGGTACCCCTCATCCCTTAGCCTCCCCTCTCCCGGTTTATGTTATCTGAGCTCAGGGAAGTGGGGAGAGAAGGATGGATGATTTTGGGGCTGGAAATTTTGTGGATACCTGGGGAAAAAGTTCTGCCCATGGTTTGGTGAATTTATACCCTCCTGGGGGAAGTTAAGAGGGAAGGTCCCCGGGTTAGGCGCTTGGCTGGATTCCCCCCCCCTTGGGCTGGAGGAGTCCACACATAACCCAGGATGGGTCGGTTTCTCTTGTAGCGGGGACTTACATAATTATGGGAGTGAGGGATTCCATTTGTGGGACTACCTCCTTGACTCCCTGTCTGTGACTGGCCCGAGGGCCATATTGGCTTGGAAATATTCTGTGCAGGCAAGTTTTTAGGCCCCCCCATCTCCAAATCTAAAACGGGGCCAACCTTTACCTCTGCCACCTTGGCAGCAGCAGGGGTGCTGGTCGCTTTGGGGCTTTTCTGCGCATTACTTTTATTTTCTATGTGATTCTGCACCTCATAGATTCGGGTGGCCTGTTCAATGACCCAGTCTAGCGACCTTTTCTCATGAAAATCTCTCACTAGCTGGGTCATGATGTATTTGGACAAGGCATGGACAAAAAGTGTTAACAAAATCTTTGTTGTCCGTGTGCACCCTTTTGGTAGTCTGCGCAAAGGCACGCTTCAATTCCTGCACAAATTCTTGTGAGACCTGATCCTCCCCACATTGGCAATTGAAAGCTGCCTTGCAAGTCTCTTGGGGATTTCTGTGAACAGAAAAGTGCTTTAAGATGGCAGCCCTGTAGATGGACCATCATGCATGATTTTGGTCCTCCAGCCCCGCAAAGAAACTGCAGTATTCTGGGGAGAATGTCCATTTGTCCTACTGCATTCAGCTACTGCTGTCTTTCAAATGGAAAGTCTCCATCATTTGCTCAAAGAGCTCCAAGTGTTCTTGTGATAAGGCGTGATAACACTCATGATTGCCTTAATCTGTTTTAAGGGGTCCTTAAGCAAGGCCCTTTTTGCCTTATTGGTCTTCTTGATTCGGGTAACCCTGATCCATTCATCCTCTGACTCAGAAGCACTGTTCCCAGAGGTGCCCGTCTGATCTTCCAGGTTTTCCCAGATTCTGCGAGCCTGGGAATGGCTGGCAGAATGTGGGGACCTGGTCTCCTATGTCCTGTGACGTTCAGAGGAGTCTTCAGATTCCTCCTTTTTGCCAGGATTTGATGGGTACCCCCCCACTGACCTAACTGGGCAGAGGTTTTCAGGATGCCCTTAGAGGGCCTACTCTCTCGGGGTTCCCATTAAATTGAATTGTACTTGGGTGCCCATACCCGGATGCCCGCCCATCCATTCCTGGGAGGTACTGGCCTATGAGCCCCATACTTTTGGCTGGATAGTAATCTGCCATCCCCGTGGCCCTGGGCTCCTGTGTGCCATGGGACATGGGGGTGGCAGAGTCCAAGGACTTGGAGAGATGAAGGCCTCTGGTACTAGGGCTGCTGAGGTTATGCTCAGGTGTTTCCCTTTCCCACCGAACCTCATCTCTGTCAGCCCCTGCTCCCTGTTGCCATGCAAGAGCCTGTGCTTTCAGTTCCTCAATCAAGGCCTTACTAGACTCTATCAGTCTCTCCTCCATGAATACCTGTTGCTGGAGCCTATCATTGTGCTGGCAGAGAGCCTCATTCTCTCTCTGTGCTTCCTGGTTAGTCTTGGAGTACTAAGCCAGTCTTTGCTGCAGGAGGGTTACCCCCTGAGTACCATCCCTACTGGCCTGACCCTTTCTTGCCAGATCATCTTCCACCCTCCTGGTGTGCTCTAACAAGTTCTGATGCTCTTTTTGGAAGTCACCCAGTCCCTGGAGGGGCAGGTGATTTTCTTCCATTTTCCTTTTTAAGTGGCAGACTTCCTGGCCTAAAGTATCCCTTTCCTGAGTAAGAGCCTGCATCTGTGCCACCAGGTCGTCCCTCTGCCTTTGAAGGACACCAGCTTTCTGGCGCTCTTCATCAAACTCTGCCTGGGTATCCAGGTCTTTCAAAATCAATGTATTGCTCTCCTCTTTTTCTCTATCCAATTGGCTTTGCAGGGTGGCTACCTAATTTGTGAATTTGCGGTTGAAACTATATGTTGCTCCAGCATTTTCTGGCTCTGCAGTAGGGAGTCCAAACCTTCTTGATGCTCATTCTGCAAGGCCAGAATTCGGGTATCCTGGTCTGCCCTTGCCTGTTGCAGGATATCCATATCATCTTTTATTTTAATGATATACTGTGTACTATCATTTTCTGACTTCTGGCTCCTGTGCAGCCTCTGCTCAGAAGAGTCCAGGTCAGATTGGGCCTTCTCTAATGCCATCAGCTGCCTACTTGCCAGATCTTGGCCTTCAGCACATTTGACCTGTATGGCTCCCATATATAAATATAAATATGCCGCTATCCTGGCAATCATGTCGTGCTCATCTTTGGCTTTAGGGGCCATATATAGTTCACTCAGGGCCACATGTAAGGGACCCTGATCTCTCCATATATCTGACCCTGTTGCAGTGATCTGGGGTGCGATTGCCTGCAACCATCCCGTCTGGTCCTGCTGAGTCCTATGTAAGAGGTGCTCTCTCACTATTTTGATGTCTACCAGTGTCATCATTCTGGAAATTGATTTCCTTCTTGACTTACAGAAGTTAGTATTTTGCAAAACAGACCGTTTCCTTAGAGCGTTCCTTTGAGGAGTGCTTTTACAGCATAACACAGCGTGGTGATCCAATAGGGTTTATGTATCCTGTCAGCACACTGTATTAAGCTGCACAAGTGGTATGTCTAATTCAGATGTCCCATTACGAGCCCCCACTTTGTAAGTGCCTTCAACCTAACAATCCCACTAAGTCAATGCCTAGTCTGGAATGCCCGATGGAAGCCCTTATTTAGATATTTTTATGTCACGTTCTTAAATCTGGATGATGAACCGTTATATAACGCCCCTCTCTTTGAATCCCCCTGACCTCACTGAGCCAAGAAGTAGGTTGTTTTGCAAATTAAAAGGTTTATTGGAAAAATTAAACAATATATATAGCACACATTTATGAATAAATTAATACTTGATAGCACGCTTATGAATATGACAGTGATCAACAGTGGATAATATTACAGTAGCACAATTATTTAATTACTTAGGAGTTGGTATAGAAAGGATAAGGTAGCAGAGAATACTTTGTATGGTTTCAATGAAAAGCAATGATGGAAAGAATGCAGCACAGAAATAAACTGATATGGTTTCAATAATAGATAAGATGATCACTTTTTCCCCTGTGACAATTCGCTCCTACAAGTGGTGAAATTGTTTTAGGTTTGTTGGAAAACTGAGGATCTTAGCTTTAATATGACAGTTAAATCTCACTTCCAGGACATACAGCTCAAAAGATACGGATGTTTTTGTGGAGGTAGATTTTCAGAAATGAAGCCAAGATTTCAGAATGACAGATGACACTTTTGCAGCTTTGAAATCACAGAATGGACACACGGATTCTATGCAGTTCTGGACAGGTTGAAATGGTTTGAATAAGATTACTTTAACTAAGAGATGGGTTCTGGACAGTTCTAGATACTCACTCCTAGTTTTGGAACGGAATGGACCTCGTCACAGATCTGGTCAGGTTTGGGCTGTGGTTCTCCCACCACGGGACGGTCTCTGGCACTGGTTCTGCCCACAGCGGGGCCTCTGGTCTGTTATCGGCACTGCACAGCGGTCTGGTCTGGGTTTGGATACAGCTCTGCTTTCTGGGTCTGAATACAGCTCTGCTTTCTGGGTCTGGATATGGTTCTAGCCAGAATCAAACAGCTCGCCCGTCTGTTGAATAATTTGGTTAGGTTGCTGGATTCTGAGGCCTACTGAGAAGAGTTCAGCTTTTGGGTTAGGCCCCTGCTTAAGGTTCTAGAGCTGGGTTCTAGAGTCTGGTCTCTGGATCTATCTGGGTTTGAAGTCGTCCGGCAAAGTGCTGTGCAGAAATTGATTGAAGAGTGGAAAATGAATGCCCCTATCTGGGTCTCAGTGGCTCTTTTTATGTCTTTTGAAAGTGGGTGGGAAGGCTGACTTTCCATGCCCAACCCTCTGAGGATCCTGATAGGTAAAAGGATTTACTGTGACCTGACTGGAGAACGGAGTTGTGAGTCTGAATGAGTCATCAGGTATCATCTTTATGGCTCAAGGAAAGGACACTCCCCTTTGTGTCCGTACAGCATATCTTCTTTTTCATAAAACACATATTTACAATATACCCCACTTGTTAATATTACCTAACTTGCATGACAGATTGCTTCAGGTACAGTTCAGTTCAAGTCACATGTTTCTACGAGCTTGGGTTCAGAAATGACAACATTTTGTGCTTTTGATGGGTTTCGCAATATTAATTTTGCATCAAATCTTACACGGAGGTACACACCCTCTCTGAGCATATTACTGGAAGTTCTTAGGTTTCTAGCATAAACACTGCATCCACAAATATTAATAATTATGGGGCTTGGCATTAGAACATCCCACACCATCCAGCTTAGTCTCAAATTGTGGGTGCATTTTTCATATTAAGAATCCTCAAATTGTACATTTCTGTCAGCTTGATACAATATTTTATAAGCAATTTAATAAAACATACATTTGCCTCAACTGCAGGTCACCCATTGGTTTGTCCCCGCCCCTAGAAACTTGGCTGTGACTCAGAGAGATAAGATGTCTTGCCTTCCCCCAGAGCAGTTGTTCAGGCACACCCAAATCAGCATATTCTGTTCAATTGAAAGAGTCTATTATCTTGACTGAGGTCAGCAGACCAGGGTGCCTTGGCCAATTCCTGTTCACTCCAATCTGTTAATCTCTTGGCCACGGGCAGAAGGACGCTTCTTTGGCTAGAGATGAGGTCTAGAAACTGTTTGATCCCAGTGTGGGAACACTTTTTACCTCTGCAACCAATGTCTACAAGTTGTCTTTTCTTGCAATATAACCCACATTTTTAATACATACATTAAACAATTGCTTCCTTCAAGTCATTTCAGAATATAGTTTTAAATTGTATCCACCTCTTAGAAAGTCTTCCTTTGGCATAGTTTGGGCACCATGTTCAACTTTACAAAGACACTGGTGGTTTTAAAACGCCGGTTTTCTGGTAGTGGTGAGTCATGGTACTGCACCTTTTTGACAGCTGCCTTACCAGTAAGCAATCCTCAAAATATACTTTGTTCAAATATATATGCACTTCTGTGGACCTCAGATTCATGTAGATTCTTGCAGCTTGCAGGAGAATGATGTTGACCCCTCAACAAGGAGGTAGGATCTTTTTAGTGGTTTTGTGAGCCATGATTTTAGCCATTTTTGACACAAAATAAAAGCGGATTTTTGAACAGATCTGTATTCCTTTGCACTGATTTTGCTCTGTATGCAGCCAAAGAATAGGGTCTGACAATGGTCTCCTGTATTAACACTGACAGAGGCAAAAGTGGATGGTGGCCTGTTAGTCAGGTTTTCACTGCGCACCTTCTGATGATTTCTGGCCAGCAGCATGCTTTCCTGCAGCCATTATGATGTTTCCGCTGCCAGTAATGCACAATGATGTTGCAGGGCTTGGATGTGTGGGTTCAAACATCCCACAGTTCAAGCCATGCAGATTGTGGAGGTCTCCATTTGCTCAACGGTTGATGTTCAACATTAGGTTGGTTGATGACAGGATATGCACGTTGAGTGAGTTCAATGTTCTGTTTGAAGGACATGGTTTAGGGAGAACACTGGGGTTGGTTCGATTATTGACTGGATCAGCGACAACGAGGCTGGAGGTTTGAACAGCCGTTTGAGCATTGCAGGTGCAGCAAAGTTTCTTTGTTTGAGCTGAGGCAATGACAACATCCACCTATGGTGTAATACAGTGACCTGGTTCAAAAGTGTGGGACAGCGGTTTGAAGTGTGTTGTTTGCCAAAGGCAGCTCCAGAGGGTCCTGTTGATTCAATCAGCGTCAAACAGACCAAATCATGGTTTGCAGTGGTTCAACAGCGGAAATGTAGGGATCCTTGCTGTATTGACTCTCAGGTGCTGTGAGTCCCACTTCAGGGTGTGAAGGGAGAGAGTTATCATTATTCCCAGACTCTCAAACACACACTTACTTGCATCAGTCCTTCAGCACAGTGAAATCCTGGGGACAAGTGTGGCTGGCAGAGAGACATGTCTTGCTCTAGCAGCAGGTTACTCTCAATGTGCCCTGGGGATGATTAGGGAGCAGAGTGTGCCTCTGCCTTGGGATGCCTGTCTTCACCTCACAACTGGAGGACTTTGGAAAGGACTTTTCTCCCAATAAGGTGCAAATATATTCTTCTAGAAGGGCTGAAGTCAAGAGAGGAATCAGAGAGGACTGTGTGGCCCATTTCCTAAAGCCAAGAGCCTGCAGGTGATTGGACGGAAGCAGGTCTGCTTTAGGGGTCCAATCCAAGCCTTTGGAACAAGTAGAGTTTACCTTCTGACATCATACTCAAAGTGCTTTGTGTTAAAGAAAGTGGAGGGGAAAGGAAGGGAGAGAGATACATAGAGAACACAAGATGGTAGAATCTTCCTCCAGCTGGCCTGAGCTCTCCCTGTCTTCACCCCCTTCCATTGTCAATAGCATCATAGACCCAATATGGAACCCTGGTGTGAGGCTTTTGGGATGGGTGTGCTCTTTAGTTCCTGTTTCAAAGACCAGCTCCTGCTGGCAGGCTGGCTCACTGGATATAGCTGTTAACTGACCTCACAAAGGATCAGAAGGAGTGGTATAGCCACCCAGTCTCCTGCCCTGTCATTTGGCAGGGTCAGGCGCTCTGAATATTAGACACATAATCCTTCCACATATGAGCTCACAGTTCTGACACATATATCATATCAAATTGATATGGCTTAGATAATTATGAATAATATGAGCCGCCATACCTTAAACTAAGATATGGCTTACATTTAAAGTTTACAACTGACACCAGGATAGTAACTCTTAAAGTTATGTGTTTCTTGGAACAGGAGTGCATGTCTTAAATGCAGCCCATGTGATATAGAGACTTGGTTTCTACTGCAAAAGTCAAGAGGGTACCTCTGACACCAGAACCTGCTCTGTCCCAATGGAGAGCAGGTACTGCAGATCATGGTCCTGTTCCAGCAGGGCACAGTTGTACACTATGCTTTTGACATGGAGCGTAGACAAGGGGAATCTGGTTGGCAATTACTTGTATCATTAATTATTAAAAATTAAAAAGAAGCCAGGGCTTTCACACCCTTGCCAGATAGCAATTTCTAACACAGACATTTCTAGCTGGCACTATCAAAATGCATCTTCAATGCCATGAAACATGCAGGACCAAATGTGATCATATAATAGGTGTTAAATCAACAAGTGTCACTAGCATGTGTGCTCTTTGATATCCTTTTTCTGCCATGTTTTGTTTGGCTGATCAGATTTGGAATCAAGGCAGTAATTATATTAGCGTGTATTTTACGAAACAGCTTGCAATCCGTATTTTGCAATGAGTTTAATTGAAAGAAAGTGCAATATAGGACATTCTTACCATTCGTATGCACAATTGCATAATTGGTACCATGCCACAAATCTATAGAATTCCCTTTTATTAGCCCAAAGAAGGTGCAGTAACAGTAGAGATACATTTTTTACCACATTTCACCAGTTTATAGCATTTTCTTTAATTTCCAGGTCGATTTGGGTAAGTGGAGCAGGCTTAACATGTCCATCTGCTCTTCCCTTTCTGGCTGACAACTATGCCTGTTTATCCACCACTTTGTATATTCATAGTGGCAGAAAATCAACAGATTCCTATGGATTCTTTCTGACTTTACCAATGGTTAATGCGGTGGATTCCATAGGAAACCATTGTTAATGCCTCCCGGAAATGTGAATGTTGAATCGGATTTCCACATACACAGTGAAAGAGCACAGTGATTTTGTCTGTGTTTTACTCTTACATGTTTCACTATGTGGTGTAAAAGTTGCCAAGTGCTCAGATGGGACCTTTTGCACAGAAGTGTCCTCCTCCAGTACAATTGCCTTTTATTTTTAAATACCTCCACTGCCTTTTAGGATTCTATGGCAGTCTCCTGATGTCTATGCTTATTAGAGAAAGAGTGCAACATTAGCTCTATCTCTCTGCTCGCCACCCCATTCCCCTTTCAAAATCGTGCATGCAATCTGTCACTCTCTGTTATCCTAGGTATCAATTCCGAGAAAAAAGGTAAATATCCTGCATAGATGCTTCTCTACTTTTCCCTTCTGATAGCCTTCTGAAAGGCATGTCAAGTGGGCATTGCTCTATTAAGACAGATTCCCAATGCCCTCACATTTGTTTGCAAACGTACATTACAGCTTAAAATGTTTCAGCGTGTGAATTGGAGGAGAGCAAAGGACTCGCTCGACAAATGTGTGCCTCTTGCACGAAATGGCGCATTTTGTTATTTGTGATGTAGGAGGAACACAATGGTATTAAAGCAATAATCCTTCCTGAACACTGCTACCATTTGGGAAACTCATCAGTTAGGGGTATTCCTTCATTTTTACTGGAAATCCCTGTGCAAAGAAGGAGAGATTGATGGGCACACAATATTTGTATAACCGAAGCATGGACATAGGGCTTCAGGCCCTGCCTGTGCATGTGCGCCATAAAGCAGGGTGCATACATTCACTGTGCACCCCAACAGCGCTCATTTGAAGGGAACGAGGGCAGTACCAGAGTAGGCAGGCAGCTGTGAGGACTTTTTTTGCATCCAAGGCCCCAGCTTTCTTGGACGTGGCAGCCAAATAAATAGCCATGTAACTCTGCATTCCAAACAACCTGGTTGGTCGAGCGTTCAGCCAAGATTCCAGTTTTGAAAATGGATTTTGAGAAGGCGCACTTCCACTGTCATGATTGGCGCTCAGATCTCCCTCACACATTTTACAGAGACCAGAGAGCGACCCTCTCTCCTGCTAATTTCACAATAATGCAATTAATATATTTCTGTAAAAGTATAGAAATGTGTATGATGAGAGTATGGAAATGTATACAATAGTCTTAATCATTATTTATTTATGCATTGGACATTCTAAGTGACTAAATAAGGGCAAAGGCATTTCGTAGTACTCCCAGAGGGAAGGGGAAATCCAGTCTTGTACAGTGTTCTGGTGAAATTTGTATTGGTTACATGAAAAGGAAAGGAAGCGCTTAGAACACCACGGGCCTGATTTACAAAGAGGTGTTTTTAATGGGTTGGTTTTTCATAGGAGCCCCATTTACCTGTGCGATGGAATACTGATAGCGGCGGTTATGCTTTGGCATGGATTGCCTTACAATAACTGAGGAGTCTTGTCACTTCTACAAGGAAGACAAAAGCCTACACGATTCTGAAGTTCTACTTTGTATCTTGAGTACAAGTAACATTTTATTTTATATAACTCAGCAACTGATCGCCTATTATTTGAAACATTTTTCTGTTTGTATTTTTACATGTTTCCACCTTGCATTAAACAGACAGCTGCAAGGTGATCAGTAAGCAGTGCTTTCATTGATCACAAATCACAATTTGTGCTTTAATTCAGACCACCAAACAATTTGTTTCCTTTTGTTGTTTCATCTTTTTCCTTGTGTTATTTCTCAAATGCCCCTTTTTGTTGTTTTCAAGTTTGTTTGTTGAAAAAGAACATTTCAACACATCCAAATGAAAAATACCATTGATTATTTAGGGGGACCGACTTTTGCCACTCATTTCAATCTTTTGGAAGATTGCATGCAACGCCTTTAAGTATTCAAATCGACTGCAAAGATGATGGTGTTCCTATGGGGAGCTACTTGGCCGGTGGTCACTTTGCCTTTATTAAAGAAAAACAGACAAACAAGTAAAGCACGAACAATGAGGATTCGACTGAGCTCTCATGGCTTCTTCAATTGAAAGCTTTTCAATAAAGGACCAGTTTACATGTATTTTGTTATCTTAACAGTTTGCTTTACAAATAAAGTAAAGCACTGGCATATAGGTACAAACCCAACTCCCTTCATTCAAAGACTCTATCACATCATCTATACTACATATCATCTTGTTTCTCAGCTCGACAACATATATATCATCTATTACACAGAACGGTATGTCAAAGCAAGGCCCCCTGACATGACATCACACCAATGGATCATCCATGAAATGTGGCCCAGCCTATTAAAAACAAATAGTTGTGCAGTGGAGCTGTGGGTTGGACCTACCTAAATAATGATTTTGAGCCTGTGAAACATTTTTGATTTATGAAACACATTTACGGCAGTCCATTTTTATGACTGTCCTCCGTGAACTGCATAATGCTTATTCAGTTATTCCTCAAATCGAACATGATTTTAGATGGATAAATAATTAATAAGCAATTCACAATTTGAACAGTAATGGAGAGTGGTCCATCTCTGCAGAAGGTCACGTATTTTGCGTTAATCGTTGAGGCTGCAGTACCATTTATTGTCATTGGGTTTTCCTGACTCCAGCTACCCCAATAGACTGGAGAGTATTCATCAAATGCTTGAAACAGGGTATGGATGGCGATCCATTTTGGTTTGGTATATCAACCATAGCACACCAAAAGGTTACCAATTCGGTATCAATGTAACGTAATCCAATACAACACTGGCTGCAGATGTATTACAGATCCAATGGATAACCAACTCACAGAAGGTGAACAGCCAGGTTTGAGGTTGTCTTTGGAAGTCCCAAAAACTGTTTCAAAACGTATTTTTCAATTTGAATCAATGAATTATACTTTATATGACCCCATACCTCAGCAACATAAATAGATAAACTGTTCAGTTAAAATCATGTTTTGTTTTAAAAACTTGATCTTGCCTTGAGATGTTGTTATTGGATCTAAGACCTAGATAGTCATGCAAGGGAACCTATTCAATAATAACATCTTCCAAAAATTTTAGTCATTTCTCTTTCTTTTCGCTTCTTGCGCAAATCAGTACTTTCATTTTGGCCTAATTTATCTCCAGACCTTTGGACATGCATAGTTCTGTAAAGATCTACGATTGTATTTTGTCCCACCAGGGTTTTTGAAAACAGAGCATCTACAAATGATAAGATGCCTATTACAAAACCGTTTAAAGTCAGTGCAGCCACTGGTAAATTATACATTTTTTCAGCAAAAACTAAAAAGGTTCAACAAAAGGTGAGCTAAAACACACCCTGTCCAACTTTTTTTTGGAATAGTAAAGGTTGCAGTTTACACTACCCTGAACCATATTAAAACATGTCTGTACTATTCAATCAGTTTTGATTCCCCTTTAAAGTGCAATGGGAGCATTTCTTTTGTTCAAGTCACCCAATAAGATTTGTCTTGGCACTAGATCAAACGCAGACTTAAGATCAGTAAAACACATGTACGAATTCAGCTTCCTCAAAACTACGAAGTGCTACTTAGTGCTAAGGTCTGCGAGGAAAGCATGGTATCAAGAATAGACAGACCCAAGTGATCACAGTTCAAGGGTGTTTATTAAACTATGTAGGTAGGTTGTAAAAACTCCTAATCTAAACCTAAATCTAAGATGGGAGCAAGCTACAACCATCAAATGATAAATGAGGCAGTCCTTGTGGCATCTATGTCAAATAGAAACGGCCTATACTAAGAAAAACCTATTCCCAATCCTTACTAGTAATACAAAAGTGTGTGGGATAAGATTCACAAGAAATAAAGAAGTGCTCACAAATGATAAATCAGGGCATGGTTGCTGGGGGTATCCCTTCCCCATGTTTTGAGCACGGGACAACGCGGGACTCCTGAGCACAGCACACACTCAAGCTTTCAAACACGAGACAACAGTTCTAGCTTCAGCTAGCAGGACCTTTGGTGGTGAAGTGTATTTTCTTCAAAAAAGTCTCTTGTCCCACGGAGCTGATGGGTTTCAAAAATAACAAACGAAAGGAGTTCTGTTCCAAATTTCTGTTATGGTGATGCTTCACCCCTGGGTCCCCTTCATCTGGGTGCAGACCCCTCTCAAATATCAGCCTCCTTCTTGTCGGGTTCACTCTGGCTTATATTACACATGATTTCTTGGTTGCATTCTCATATTTTAATGTCTTTTTAAACAGTTCACTGTGGACATCCTCTGCCAGCTTCACTCTTGTAAACACCCTGTTTCATGGGTCTTTAGATTTTTCCCCTCTTTATTGGCATCCCTCCACCAGGTTCACTCCTGCAACTTCACAATTCTTTTTGCTTTCTCTTGCTGTGGGATTCACTTCCCTTACGTTTCTCAATGGTTTGTCAGTCAAAGACTTTCTACTGCATGGGGATCTTGCTAGACCCCTGTATGACCACGTTGAACTTTCTTGGTGGCGCTCCTACAGCCTTCTGGTATCAGTAGATTCAATCAACACAGGATCAAGCAGATTCTGGAGATTTAGCACCCACGTGGTGCTGATCCACTCTGCAGCTGGTCTCCTGTTGGGGATTTTAATCAGGCGATACACCCTGGTCTCAGCGTGGTATGCAGCGCACAACTTAAATGCTTATTGTGTTATAGATAGGTTCAATGTTTTGAGAGATACACCACTCATCTCACAACCCCTTTTCAAGTACCCTGGGACACAATGGACCAGGAATCAGGCTGGTTGGTAAAGGTAAAGTTATTTTTATTTATTTAAAATTCAATCAATCATATACTTTCTAATATGGAGCAGCAATCACCATTGTGGTGACAACAACACATAGGAAGGAAGGCAAGGCACTTAATTCAACCCTCTACCAACAAAGATAGAAAACACCAGAGAATGGAAACAATTTTGGATTTTCGGAAATATAGCACTCAAGTTAGGACTTCCCCCTGCAATATTCCCTCAACCCACAAATAATCAAATCTGAATGGATATATAGAAGCAGTAGGTAATCAGGAATAAGGAATCAGAAACAAAATTCAAATACAACCTTCCCTCGACAAATGAGAATGAAAAACAGATTTGAAACCCTTGCAATGTTAAAATGACACTCGGAAATGGCTAAACAAAACAATGAATGTGTGCAAGAAATCCTTATATAAGTGCAATTCTTTACTGGAGCAACACTGGAAAGATACTGGCAATCATAAGCAATAGATTGAGTAAAAGCATACAATTTGAAATTGAATGGAAGGTTAAAAATAATTTATAATCGAAATCACAGGTGTAAAACTTTTCAAAAATGTCAATTCCTGCCTGAAATTAACCAGACAGTTTTTCATAAAAACAGGTGAAATCACTGATTTGGAGTGTGTTTTCTTTTAGTCGGGGTGTAGCTATAGATATTGGGTACAATCTGGAGGTGAAATGAGGTATCTATCTGGAAAATTGAGTGAGTTATGCTAGATAGACAGAGGGGCGTTTTCCGGAAAATAAAGGCGCGAAAAGGCAAAGAAATCAGTTTTGACAAGGAACAGTTTTACTCTACGTGAGAGCGTTCAGGCTAGACTAAGGGTTTGAGACAGAGTAAGTTCCAGGGTTGATCCGCTGAATCAACCCTGGTTCCCCAGTGCTCGCCCTGGCGGACCCAGTCCGATCACTCAAAACAGGATGAATAGTTTAGAATTTTACAAGACAAAATTATTATTGATGTTGGCGTTATCACAATAAATCAATGACAGCGTGGCAAGGATGATTTTGACAATATTACAAATTATCAGGATAAGTATAGGATGACTTAGAGATGAGAGAGAGACAACACAAGATATGTAGACTATGGATTTCTGTGGGGTAGGGATGATACTTACAGTCCACTTTATTTTAGGATATTGTACCGACAAGGGTTCTGGTCACTACACGACAAAGCGCCTGGCAAGAGAGCTGGGCAGTTCAGTCACTAGAGGGCACTGGACTGGCACTGGATTGGCACTGGACTGGCACCTCTGGTCATTGGATACTAAGAATCATCTGGATGGCAGGTTTGCAACAGGCCTGCATTTAGTGAGCAGCAAGTCATATTAATTCAGGATGCTTCCCAAAACACCACAGCTTCCCTTGGTTATTGGGATTTTTAGAATTCGAGGCCTAGCTGAAGCAGGATCAGCAAGGTTTTGGCCTTGTGGTTGGGATCTCGAGTCTAGATGGATAAATGCAAGATAAAGACAGGAACAGGACAGGACCTCGGCCAGGATATCAGGAATCGGTCAGGAATCAGTGTGTGTCCTGTGTGTTGTCAGGGGCTCTTATTTATAATGCCAGGTGACATCATCACAGTGGCAGGCTTCACTACACACGCCCCAACAATAGGATTGGGCAAGGGTAGAAGTCTCCACCCAGCTCTTCGCCGGTTGGAACTCAGAAAAATTATGTCATTTTTATGGGGTGACATTTAGTGTCCAGAAACCTCACAGAGTTACTAGAACTAAAATCTAATTTTGCCACAAACACATATTTACACAATTGCAACTGTTTAGTAAATCAGATACACAGGTTAACATTTTTTCCCTCACATTTCAATCCAAACCCCCAGTCTGTGAGGCTTGGTTTCGTCCCTCTGACAGTTTTTCACACTTTTCAATGGGATTCATATTTCTCAAAATTCTGCAACATTATACATGGGTGGGAATTGTCATGAGGGATGAATGTACAAACATATAGGTCTTCAATATTGATATTTTTCTTGTAATTCAACATATATAACTGTTTCTGTCCAGAGTGTGTCAATACATTCTACCAAGTATCAAAATACAGCCCCCACTTTCATATTTACACTGTCATAATTCCACATTTTTACCAATTTTAGCAACTGAGATATAAGTATTTTTAAAGTTTTCTATAAAATAGTCTTTACAACAAATGGGAGTCATTGTTTGTCATTTTTTTTCTTTCCTGATGACACCAACTGGCATCTCCTTTCAAGCAGGATGGGGGCTTTCCTCAGCCTGATAGAAGTTATATGGTCTCTCACACCTCCGGCTTCCTTCCCTGGGAGCAGCATTGTCCCAGCCTGGAGCACAGACGAATGTCTGACAAGCTTGTGAATTTTCTTTGTCCTGGAAGTTTCTGGTATGCCTCCCTTCCTAGGGAAAGTTACAGGGCAGGCACTTGAATAACTGAATTTTTCTTGGTAGTTTGCAAACTCAGCCTATGTGTTTTAATCTTTATTTTCTCATTCTGAGTCTTGAATTAAAACTTGTGGAATAAAAATAGCCTATGTGTGTATTTATCACCAGTCACAAACCTCTTCAACATTGCTGGGTAATGACAGGCTTTCCTTTAACAGTTTACTTTTTAAATGCCCATTTTCCTCCTTCAGTTTTGCAAAAGCCCATTTTACATGTGTTGAACACTGCTAGCAATTCTTTCATTAAATTCAGTTTGGCAGCCCCATCTGCCTTTGCAATACCTCCTTGCAGCCATTAGTCATTTTCCTGGAAACATGAGTTTTATCTGAACACTGATACATGAAACTGACCAGGCTCAGATAGTTGAGGTTATTTTGAAGACAGCTGGTGTTTGATATATTGTGGAGAAATATGCACGCTTTCCCAAGTGAGTAAAATAAAAAATCCTTGTTGATTTCTTTCCAAGCTAAGATGACTGGGCCTGTCATTCGGGAACTAGGACTAGTTTTGCTAATGCACAATGACTTCTCCTGGGCATGGCAGGGCCTTTTCAATTACAGCAGTTTCATAGTAAATGAATGGATTTACCCTCAAAACAGCATTTTCAAAGGGTGAAAAAAAGGTTTCCAGCAAGGCAATGCTGCCTATTTACTTAATTCCATGTTAAATGTTGCAGAGCACACTGGCACATTCCTGCAGTGTGTACTCTGTTCCACCCTGCCTGAAACGTGTGTGGCAGGGTGTTGTAGCCATTTTTTTGATGATCGTTGTAAAAACGCAATTTTGAGATCATAGCGCGCACAGGAACCAGCGCAGACATTTTGCTGTTTCTTGCACCAATGCAGCAAAGTGATGCGGTAAAGCACAGCTGAGCAGGTCAATATATCCCACATTCCCTTAACAATTAACATTTCTTTGAACTTTCCTCAATGTGCTACTTTGCGACTTTCATTCAACACAGTTTGGTTTCTTATCGATTCTCCCCTTGACTCACTGGCTGTGATGAACAGCTTGGCTTTTCAGTAGATCTGGAGTCAAGGCAGGTACCACGGTAGAAGGCATCCCCCTCTGTCCTGATTATCAGCATAGACACGCTCAGTGTGTCATTGACATCTGCTGCAACACACTTGGGCCATTGTTCCTTCCACAGAGGTCTCACATGTCTAGGTTGGTTAGGGCAAGTTTGCTTCTCTCCTTGTCAGCCTCTCACCTCTCACTGGCTTTCTCAGCCTCTTGAACTGCCGTGCCTGGATAGCTCTTTCTTCGTGTGGTCTGCCTTGCTTGTCCTGTGCTCTGTGCTCCACCTTTTATCTGTGTGGGGAAGAAAAGGGCTGTTAGGTGTGTGTGATTCTGGTCAATTTCCTGACTTTGCCGAGCCCTTGTACTAGGACATGTTTGGTAAACGGCTCTGGCATTAGTCTGCTGTCTTTTGTGATGTGCTAAAGTGTTCATGTGGAGTAGGTGTTGGGCAGTGTTTCTGAATGTGCTATGTGGTCGGATGGGGAAAAAGTGTCAGACGAAGGGGGCTTACCACTTCTCACCCATCAGTGTCACACTTACACTCCCCAAGGACCCCCCATCCAGGTGATCCTCCCTCACTGGTCCACCCCCAGGAACTGGATCCAATAGCGATGGGCCTGTCCTGGCCACCTGAATGACAGATTGCCGGGGATTAGCTAAGGAGACACCTTAAGGTTTCTTACAGGTCAAGCAGTCTTTTGCTCTTTGCTCATGCTCCTTCATGATCTATTGTTTATTCCTGATGAGGATCATGCAATAGTGGTGGGGGCCTTAACAAATGCCCACTTGGACTATTGTAATAGTCTTTTGATGGCCATTTCTGCTAAACAAATGTACAGGCCCCAAAACGGCAACATTCCAGCCGTGAGACTGGTTGGCCGGCTTGGTAAATTGGCTCATGTTTCACTCTTCCCAAAACATTGTATTGGTTGTTAGTGAAAGACTGCATCAAATTTAAGGTGGCATGTGTGATTTTTAAATGTTTAAATGGTTTGGCTGCGGACTATTTGAGTGCCGAAATCTCCTGCTACCAACCATCAAAGATGCTTCATTCAAAAGATCAGTTGCTGTTGAGTGTTCCCCGTTCGGTATGCATTTCCAGAGGAGACAGAAGATTTGCAGTCTTTGGCCCCATACTCTGGAACAATATCCCTATGGCGATCAGTGAGTGGCTGTCAGACACATATTCAGTTTCTGAAGGCCCTTAAGATCTTCCTTTTTAAATAGTAGAAAGGTGGTCTGTATGAGGGCTCTTTCTTTTCTCCCTATTTAGTAAATGTATATTGTCATCTCCCTATGACATTTGAGTGTGATACCAGCTGTGCCTTTACACGGTTAAGTCCATCTTGAGCGTGTTACAAATACTCAAACTCAAAATAAAAACATACAAATTTGATGATCAATAGAAATTGTCCAAAGCTTTGTTCCACCAGCTCAATCTTCTTTAGAAATCCAGCTTTCAAATTGGATATAATGTCGAGGAAACATACCCAGTTCACTAGTCACTTTGATAAAATGTTCTCATATATTTTTCTAGATGTATTCTGAAGGGTGATTGCCCAATAGTGTACAGGGATGTCATTTGTTGCCCTTCTTAGAGGTCGGGACAATTTCTGCTATCTCCCATGAAGAACTTTTTTAAGGCAGTTAAGATGGATTTTCAGAATCAGTCCTGTGGACAGATTCTGAGAGGCCACCTGACTCTGATGAACAGAGACAAACAGACATCTCTAGTCAAACTCTATTTGGGTTCTATGACTGAGCAGCAAGGCTTAGATATTGGAGGGCTTGAGAGTGGTGAAGGATTGGGTTCAGTGAAGCACACACAGAGTACTTGTAATACTGCAAGTTAGGCAGAATGTGTACAAATACTGTTGTTTATGTAGGGCTTGAACAAACTATTAGCAATGAAAAACTACAAATAAGTGATGTACTAGAATATACAATAGTATTAAAGAAACATTAAGCTTGGTGTGAGCAGCTAAGAGCACTAATACTTCACCTTTAAAATACAGTGATACGTAGTTTTCAAAATACTGTTAATGCAGCAAAGCAAGTCAAATAAAAAATAGAAACAGAGAAGTAACCAATCGGTACAGAACTTATAGGCTGAAGATGAATAAGGTACTATTCCTGGAAAACCTTTCCTAGACAGAAAAGAAAGAGCCTAGTACCCTCAGAAACAAGAATCCCAACATAAGTCCTTTCTGGAGGCTACAAGTCTCTCTAAGAAGCTGAAAAAGTGTTGGCTTGAATCAACAGTCGGTTTGTGAATGTCCCAAAGTACAATAGGAATAGGAGTAAAGTTTTAAACATACCCTCTACTAACCCAACCATCTTAGGGGAGACACAGGGTAGGATCCAGGACCACAACATAACTGATCAAGGCTAGGCAAGGGCAAGCTACGGCTAGTACTTTATGCCCATATAAACCTATGGAGACAAGGAGCAGGTGTATGTATCCAGGCCCTGTTCTCTGGTTCACTCACGGGCCACTGCAGGAGTGTCTGAATTCACTGTGCCTTCTGGATGTACCTCGGTTTTAATGAAAGGAGTCCAGGGGCCTTGGATGCAGAGGTCACCTCATGCATTTGGTTATTGGGTCTGAATAGATTGTGGTTCCGTGCTCCAATGGACCGGTTCTGGATATTGACACCTGAACACCCAAAAAACACTGACGACTGCAGCATCAATCTGATGTCAACCTCAGAGGACTGCCTGGATGTTACGCAGTTGGTGAGCAATGATGGTCACTTGAATAAAAGGGCAGAAAGAAAACCTAATGAAAGAAACAAAGAAAGTGGTTGTGCAAGACACCTCTTTGGGGCAGAGAGCTGCAACTTCAGGGAAATGCTTCTTATTCCATAAGCTGATGAGCTGCAGAGTCCCACAAGCTGAGTGTGGATGGTTTCAATTTCAGCGAAGTGGCCCAGAAGGACGTCTACGTATCCCAGAAGATGATTCCAGTATGCTTTCAAGGGCTTCCAGTCACTGGATCTTCGAGAGGTGGTCGGGACTTATTTCCCCACCAGTTCTGGGGTTTAAGCACCAAGCACCAATAAAGGTAATCAGGAGATCTGCAAAGAGTCTGGGCAAGTGAAGTAAGTGTTCTGATAGCTTCCAACAATGAGATCCAGGTCTTCAGCAGGCCGCTCTTCTTCATAGGGGTCTTGGCTCCAATGATTTTCTATTGAACAGATGCAGGAGTCCCATTACATCTATGATCTTGTCTTGAGTTGCCCCCACCCCACCACTCTTAATGATCTGCACCATTCGAATTTGGTAAGGTCTATCCAGGACAGCCTCTGCTTACTGAATCTGGCCAGCAATAGACACACTCTGGCTTGGATGTGGACTGGGTCCAGACAGACCAAACGCCCACATCCTTCCACACACACAGACTGCCATTTTTCTGCACAAAGTCAGAGATTTCTCCCAGAAAGAGCTTACCATATATGGAAACTCCAGCCCTAGCAGATCAGGACATGCAGAAATCTTGTGGTAAGGGTATTTTATGGTAAATGGTACTGTGAATTGCTTTTTATGGTAAAATGCAAAAATGCAGAAGACTATAGAAAACAGAAAATGGTAAACAAGTATCCTCTGACATCAGCCAATACTGGGCATATCATGTACGTAACCACAATGTGGCCATAAACAAAGTTATTGAGAAACAAAGGGTCTTTACCACACTTCACAGAAGGTGATGTGTGCAGGGGAAAACAAACAAAGCATTTTACTTTGCAGAATATAATTGGAGAGCTGTTTTGAAAGATATGTGGGTGCCAAGTTAGAGAAATATATGTGTGAGTGCTAAGGTTTTGAAAGTGATGCCCTCAAGAATCGGTGGCCAATGTACTTTCCTTCTTGCTGCCTGAATGTGTTCACGCTTCAGAAGGTTGAGAGCGGCTCTGGGGGTATTGTTTTGTATGACTTGCAGTTTGGTGATGTTGCTTGAGGAGGTACCTGCAAAACGGACACTGCAGTAGTCCAATCTGGAGCCAATACGTGGCATAAAAGGGACATACTCGGGCAATTGAGGCTGCATTTGCTATTTCATCACAGCGCTTCCACTTGCGATGTGTTAAATTGCATTTGATGACCATACATGGCAAGTGAGGCTTAACCTGACACAATGGTATATGAGGTTGCACTTAGCATGTTATAGCAGTGTCTGACATGTGCGGCCTTATATAGTATGCTATGCCCATACCATTTAATTTAAGGCTTTAAAATATATAAGATGCCTGTAACTGGCTACATGGGAATGTACTGGGTTGAGAAAGCAGTGCTCCTTACATAAGATGGTTCTACTTCGTGTCCCCAGTCATATCATGACTATGCCCATTATATATCGAGGCAGTACAGTAGATAACAAGCAGTTGAAAACTAAAATAGGATTTTGTCTGCTTCGTTATTATTTATTTAATTGATCAAATACTTCTTGTAGGTTGTTTAAACTCTTTTGTGATGTCACATTCTGTGGCGCCACCAAGGTGGTCAAACATCATATGGCATCACTTGATGTGTTCTCTTTAGGGTCAAATTCATGAAATGTTACTTCCTGTGATGTCATCAGTTAAATAATGTGACTTTTTCAACCCTTAATTGTGGTGAAATGACATCCATGCTTTTAAAGGCAAATGTTTTGGTCATGAAACCCTTATGAAGGTATATCGTGCTGAAAAGAGCAAAGCAGGTCCCTGTGGCCTTCAATTTATACACTCTAGGATCGCAAGTATTACGACCCATTTGGTGAGGAATCCTCGATGGAGAAAAACAATACTCGTTTGTTATGTGAATCAGAAGATGCAGGGTATCACACCGTAGCAAAGGGTACATTTAATGGTGGGCGAGATTATAATTGTGGATGGCAATTTGGCAATTACTGACTGTAAAATTAACAGCATGTCTCAGGTATCTAAAACGATTTCTATTTTAACTTTCCATAAAATTCGAATTGAGGAATCCGACAAATTTTGCATGAAAACGTTTTATTTTATCCTGTGAGAGTAATGCACGCTTCATATATTTATTTTAATCACCATATTTTCAAATTAATGCATAATGTGTGTGCCGGTCAGTGGTTACCATAAATACAATATCTAATTTAGTTGGCAAAATAAAGCATGGTGGATGGTTATGTACAGTCAACACCCATTTTGGATGGCTGTATTAATTAGAATGCAGAGTACATTCAATAAATATAATGATACCCATCTAGAACGTAGTATAAGATGCACCTGATAGCTGCCAATTATCTATAAGTGATATTAATATTGGCTATTAAGGCCTGTAATATGCGGTGGATGATTGATGTTGCTACAATGAAGATCCACTCCTCCACCTAAAATAGTGACTGCACATTGTCGAAGAAGCGTGCGATAACAAAAAGAACTTTCTGATTCATTGGTATTTATTAAAGTCATACAGACATGTATACTATGAATGAACAATAATGCACGTTTCAGGACTGCCTACCTGTGTTATCACTTTGTAGATCACATTGGTTCACATGTCTTAAGTTCAGTCTGTGTACAGTATTACATTGCTTTTTTATCTTTTAATTGCTATATCACCATTGCTGCAGTTTGGTAAGTTTACATTTTACACTTCTTAAATGTGAAATAGTGTGAGTTTTTTAACTCTAATTTCCTCTGAAATTAACACAAAACACATCATTATCATTATAATGTAGGTTTTACTTTCTGTGAGTGAGGGTATGAGTGAGTGAGTAAGGGCACGAGTGAATGAATAACTGAGTGATTGAGTTATGTTATGTTACTTGTTATGTTATTTGGCATTTATATAACACTCTATATATCATTGGTATGACCTCAAAGTGCTGGTGGGTTGAATGTCCTCGGGGACCATAGTCCAGGTCAGCTGAGAGAGTAAGGTGTCATAGGGTGCTTGGGTGTACCAATTATGTGTGCAGCTGATGCAATTGCCTAATGGTAGCTGCACCCTAGCATTAGGTGTGGTGGTATTGATATCAGTTGAATGATTTCAGTTTGGGGGGTGGACACTGAGACTGGGTTTTGGCTGCATCAGGCCTGTGTTGGACACTTATGTGTGCAGCTACGCTGGTTGTCATGTGATGTAGCTGCCTTTTATTAAATATGAGAGGTTCATGGAGTAATGTTCATATGTGAGCAGCTAAGTCGAAATTGATCAAGGAGTGTAGCTGCACTCCAATTGTGTGGTGGTGTAGAGTAGAGAGTAAGCATATGATATGGGAGGTGAGTATTTGATGGAGTCATGATCTAAGGAGTTCGCTTTTCTGCATTTCAAGTGCGCGTTTGCTTAATAGCGGCTTATTAAGCATATTCAGTGGCCTCCTTGCTCTGGATCTCATTGAGTATGTGTAATCGCATTGCAAGGAATCAGTCACCTCATATGGTCATAGTGGGTATTACAGAAAGAGCAACATTTTTAGAGCTTTGCTGAAGGTCACTAGTCTTCAGTGTGTCGAATATGTGGGGGCAGTGAATTCCATAGAGTTGGGGCCAGTGAGTGAATGAGCGTGTGAGTGAAAGAGTGAATTAGTGATTGAGTAAATAGGCAAATTAAAACATTCTTTCCAAGTTAGATCCAGGTAATACTTCAAACATCATAACTGAAGTGCATAATAGAAGGCACATGAGAATCACATAACAAGAGACATGCATGAAGTTATGAAACTATATTCTAACACCGCAAAATATAGTCATGCATGCGGGGCAGATGCTGGCACCACGAGAAAACCGATTAAGCTGCATTGATGAGAGGAAAATGTATAAGTGGGGTGGCTTAAAAAAACACCTTTCTCAAAGCTTCAAACTGACATATAAGAACAGAGATTCACTCAGGAAAATAGTCTTCAGGGGATACCTAATATAATTCCAGCTTTCACAAATCTAGCTGCCCTCATTGCAGTAGAAGTGGACACATGGCAGACCTGGCTTTCAGAACCGTCACCTTCATCTTCAGGGGTGGAAGGCAACCCACACCACCCCTACCAACGTGGGGAACAGGGGAGGACTGGCAATTATTGGTTTAGGGGGCAACTATACTATTCTGAGCCATAGTGTAGTGGCCAAAGCCCAAAATGCAAAGGCCCAAAATACAGAACACAGAAGCCTAACACCAACCTCTCCTGCTGTGACACATGCTCAAGTATATATAGTAGACATTATTGACATTACTTTCTTTTTAAGCAATACATCTTTCAGTTATTTTTAGGGTTTCTATAGTCCCGGGGCCCAGGAAACCCTCCCAGTATTTCACAGAGATAATATAATTAGTGAAATGGAAAATTTGGGGTGTGAAACCAGGTTTCATCATGTGTCTGTTGGCAATTTAACAGTAGACTACATTGCCTGACATCCCATGTGATTCCATCTTTTCATTTAGACTAATGGAAAAAAGTGATGAAGCAGGATAGTGCAGTGGTAGAGCCGGGCCATTGCTGAACCAGGCCATTTTACTTGGCTTTCAGAGACAAATATGAGCTGGCATAGCAAAAGACCCTTAATGGGCATCCGGCCTCACTACCAGTATGCATTATATAAATGGTCAAAATTATAATTATTTATGGAATAACATAAACTTTCTCTACAGATAGGGAACATAAGTCAGAGTGATATAAATGATTTGTTCTGAATCATATAATGCTTGAAGTGAGGAAGGTGGGAATTTGAGCACTGTTTCCTGGTTCCACAGTTTTCAATTTAGAAAGCAGGGGGGACCTAATCCTCCCCTATTCCATCTTTGTTATTAGAACCAACAAATCACTTTCTGCAAAGTCATTATTCAAGGGCTTAACTAGAATACAGTTCAATAAATCCTGCTTTCAAAGCACCAAAGTATCTGCAAGAGAGAAGCCTATTGTCTGCATCTGGAGGCAAACATCTCTGATAGTACACACCATTGCACAAACTAAGATTATATCTATTATGAAAACTTCATCTTAGTCTGTGCAGTTCTGTGTACTTTAAAAGCACCAAGTCACATGAAAAAGCAACCTAAAAAATATAAAATAAATCTTAATTGAAACATATGTTTGTATTGTATTGTATTGTATTGTATTGTATTGTAGGGATACTTTTAAAGTCCGAAGATTTGCCCTAAGGCTTCTTGGTGCTCCTCACAGGAAGGTAAAACAAAGAATTCAGACAAGATCATTTTTCAGTGCATTACTGAAGGCAAAGTAGCTAACCGTGGCTCTGGGCAGGGCCAGTCTATGTATCAGGCAGTGCAGGTGGCTGCCCAAGGTGCCAGTTTCTAGGGGACACCAGGAGTAGGACTCCAACAACACCATTGTGATCATCATCATGCATGATGCATCATTTAATTATTGATATTTGGTTATAAACTAAAGTGCTGGTACCTTAAATTATCGGATTCTCCACAATCGCTCAGTCTGAGCAGCCTTGCTGTCACTGCAGCAGCATGGGCAAAGGCAGCCTAGCTCCTCCTGGGCTCTCTACAAGCAAGTCTCAGAATTTTGGCCTTAAAAGCAACATTTGTTGCTTACCAGTTCCCAGACCTGGCCCAACCGCACATTCCTGCTCCTCTTCACATGTGCACAGACAGTCGGAGTTGGGGTGATTGGATGGGCTGGACAGATACAGATGGAGGTTCTAAAATTTTGCTTCAGTTACCAATTCGGCAAGGTAAGGTTGGGGACCGGTTAGGTTACCAACCTCAGAAGCAACAACTATTTAGAAGGCGACCATTGACATTTCTGCCCACGTTGCTATCTGTGTTGTCACTGAAAGACAAGGCACTCCCATTTTTAGTAAGAGAAATCTGACCTCTTGTAGGCTCCTATATTGGTTTTAAAACTTTAGTATGTATGGATAGATCCTCCTTGTCTCCCCCCCCTCCCCCGGTCGCTGCCTTTCCCTTCTTCTAACCGCCCGCCTTGAGTGAATCAAGCAGAACACAAGCCAGGCAGATATCCCAGATCAGCTTCAGTGATAGTGGACTGGTATACAGTCAGGCACAGGGGCCAGCATGTGGTTGATTCTCAGCGAGTGCAAAACGGCAGGATGGCAGCAAAACCCCTTTGAAATGCAGGCCTAACAGTGTGGCCAACAACTGGACATTATTTGAAATCAGTTGATGTAGGTTCCGACTCGGAGATGAAGAGGGGAGCATTAGGTAAACTCATCATTAGCTGTAGCTGGATAACCCACTGCCTGCCCCTGGCGTCTGTTCAGTGACAGAGCTTGCAAAACAGTTAAACTTTTTTTCCTGAGGCGGAGGGCTTGCTGGTGAGACGGTTAGGGCTGTAATTGAACTTATATCTCGAGTAGGCCACTTGCACGGTTCCTTTAATCTCTCAAAATCTTAAGAAAACTCATCAAACCCCATGACACTCCTTCCTGAACGTATCTTAGTAGAACAATTGAGACTCCAGCGATCACCCCTCTAACGTTCATCATGTTTGGTAAGTGGAACAGAGCCATAGATGGACATAACAGAACACAGACTCGTGGACACTTAACAAATGCCTGCTCATTACAAAAAATGGTTTATTGTTTGCAGCTCACCTGCATTCAAATGCATATCCTTTTAGGCAATTGACATTGGGCCTCATTACGACCCTGGCGGAGTGGGTTTACGCCAGCGGTATTCGCGGCGGACCCGTCCGCCCTACTACGAGTTCCCGTAGCGCCATGGAGCGTTTTCCGCCTGGTTTTTCCGGGCGGAGAAATCCATGGCGCTACGGGACCTTGTTGTTAATTACGCCACCGTATTTTACGGTGGCGTAATTAACGCCTTCCCCACTCCCATTATACCCTATGGGGCAAAAATGGGAATGGGGAAGGGTAAAATGGGGGATGGGGATTTACCGCCCCGCCAAGGTCGGAATGGGGCGGAAAATCCGCCAACCCACATGGCGCTATCGGCAGCTTTCCGCCGTGCTCCATGGTGCATTTTGCACCACGATTTCCGCCAGGGTCGTAATGAGGGCCATTGTGATGAGGTGTACTTGCATGACAGGTGAGTGATTGAAGGGTAGGGGCAGAAGACCATTCATTCTAACAGTAGTGCTTAAGTGTGTGGTTTCAGATGTGAAGGAGGGAGTTACAACTGCTTGTAACATTGACGCTCCACTAGAATAGTCTCATTGGAATGTGTAAAGAAGTTAGATGTCCCCACACACCAATAGGTTCACCCCTCCCCCACAGTCTCTGAAGTTATCACCTCTCCCAATATTTGAAGGGTTACCCTCTCATAGGCACATCCCTCGTGTGGGAAAGAGCTGTGCATTTGCAGCACATCTCTACATCACCTCCCCGAGTCTGGGTGGTCAGGAGCTGGGTGCACATAGCTTAATTTCCTGAGTTTGGACACCCAGGCAGGGCTCTCTGCCTTTTGTCCTAATGAATATATGAGTGTGTGTATTACATGCTACAACACTTTAAATACATAAATGAATTTTGCAGAGAAAGAGAGAACTGTGCATAGCAGGAGGAAGCATAGGAAGCAGAGACAGTAACAGCATGAAACATTTTCCCTTGAAAACAGAATAACACATCTGCACATCAATAAGTGGGGCAATAACAATAGCAAGGAGGGCATTGGATATGTGGCATCATGTGAAGCCCAAACCCAAATGATGACAGAACTTTAAGGAAGCTGTGGGGGTAATTTATTTTTCATCACTTTCACAGGTATCAAAGCCATCCTTCATTGGTTTTGATATGTAACAATTTGTGTGGGTCTGGTCGATGTTCACTTAAACATCTAGGGTTCTGAGAAACCATGCCCAATTGCATTGTATAAAATGAGAGCAGGAGCTTGCTTAGCTGTTTGAACTTCTGTGTGTAAGCCTTTCCCTATGTACATGCCCAATTGTGCGAGAGCTGGTGATGGCTTAGAGTTGAACAGCGATGAGGAGTTGCATTCCATTATCCTGCACCATCTTTTCTTGGTATAAAAACTTGCATCTCCAAAAAACTCCTGACACCTTTTAAAACTGTACCTGCAGGGTAAGACAACGGGACTCATTACAACAATGGCGGTCTGGCAAATACGGTACCGGTAAGCAATCCGGTACCGTAATTCTCGGACCGCCATAGTAATCGCTCTGCTCGCGGGTGCCGTTTCACCCGCCAGGTGTTTCCTGGCAGGTGTAATGGCACCCGCGAGCAGAGCACGTCGGATGCACCAGCACAACTCTGAATGTGCCGGTGCATTCAACTTCCCCATCCAGCAGAATGAGGATCGGGACGCCCTTGATTCCGGCACCCGAAAATGGGCAATTACCGGGTCGACCAAGCTTGGCATGATCAGGTTCTTGCCCATTCGCGGGTGCCGGAAAACATGCAACTCCGGCGGCAGCCGTGCTCTTAATAAGGGCATGGCTACCGCCAGAGTTGTAATGAGGCCCAACGTGTGTTTGAAGGTAGACAGTAAGCTCGAGTGAGGGTAGTGACACAGTGGGGATGAATGCCACATAAGTAATAATAGTACTGCCACCAGGATCTAGCAACATTTACAAAAGCACTCAGAACCTCAGCTTTTAGAATAAATGCTTTGAACACAGGGCACAGCCATTGTGGTAACACATCATACACTATGTGCTTAATATAAATGTGTACATATTTGGTTGGTTGATAATGTGATTTGTGTATGTTTCATTTCATGACTCTAAAGCTGCATTAATACGCATTTTTCAGCCACTGCTCAGAAGAAGTGTAATCAAGTGTCTGAAGAGCAAACTAGGCTAACAATGCAGATTCATCTCCTAACTCACATCTGTGACAATGGGCCAATTCATTCATCTCATTGTGCTGTGTATGACAAAATTGGGATGTCTCGCATGGGTTGTGTGTTGTGGAAGGCAGGACAGCAGCAGGTATGCGTTTACGGCAGGTGTGGGTCTTGTTTTGTTAGAAAAAAGGATGCCAGGCATTCATTTTATGCTATGGAGAGTGGGCGGGTATGACACCAGGATTAAAAAAAAAAAAGTGCTCTATAGTGCACCCTTTTAGCCCATATGTAAACACTATTCTTGGGAGATTCCCCGATTACCCCTTACAATGTTTGAGGCTCACTTGATACACTCGCCTGACCGGTGCAATATGGAGCTGCTTTGAAAAATGTTACAGCGCCAAATTTGGTTCCCAGTCAAGCCCTGTCTATATGAAACTGCAAGTAGCCCCCTTCAGAGAGTGATAGAGGCCATTTACTGAGGCTCTACAATGACCCCTCTGAGCCAATGGACACAAATGAAAGTTAGTGATTTGAGTTTGTAGGACATGAGATGGAATTAAATGTGGCTTTTAAATGTCGCTTGGCTTTTGAAAAGCAAGCTGTTACTACTAGGTTAAGGTTGAAATACACAAGGATGGTTGTAGGTATTGTGAGGTGCTGCGTGGCAAAGGACATCCAGGGTCCACATCACAGAAAATGATCTTGCAGTGAGTGACCTCATTCTTTGACACGAGAGGCAATAGATGAAGTTAGTCACAAAGTTGCTTTTTGAATAAATAATACAATCTAAGACTGTCACCTAGTATCTAATGAGCCTCATTACGAGTCTGGCGGTAAGAAACAGCAATTACCGGCATGCCAGTATGAGCATGTCCGTGTTGCACTGCGCCCGTAATCAACGGGTGATTACGAGTCTGCGTGCACACGTGTACCGGCATGCTGGTAAAGGGAGTACCTCCATGCCTGCAAGGACCATACCACCCCGGATAGTGGCAGCAGTGAATGCGCAGAGACCCCCACCAGCGGCATTGCTGAATCTGCTAATAACAGCACTTTTCAAACTGGTACCACTAATGTCGGTAACGGTATCACAGCCACCGGAAGCAATGTCATTGCGCCGGAATGGGAAATGAGCCTGTGGCCATCTTTGAAAACACAATCCATTGCCATCCAATGCAGACAGGACCTGTTCCAGAAAACACACCACCGTGCCTGCCAGATCATCTCTAAGGCAACCAGAAAAGGTACCCCTCACCTGCGATAACCCAGGTTCAGTGATGACGAACTGAACATGCTCGCAGATACACTTGTCAAGCATTCCGACGTAGAGTTCTGCACTGACCTGCGCCGTGCAGTGCATATCAGGAAAAAAAACATATTAGTGGAGGTGGCCAGGAAGGTTTCTGCCGTTGGGACAATCCCACGCAGCCTGAAGGACTGTGGGAAGAGATGGAATGACCTGCGGCTGTGAGTCAGAAACAGGTGGCGAACCTGCCTCACCCATGATGTTGGCACGGTGGGAGGAGATGTGTAGCTCGCTCACGGATATGGAGGCAATTGAAGGGGTTGGCCATGCGGAGATGGGAGTCCCATCATCGGACGATGACGGTGAGTGACACTTCGTGCAATACAGATGTCATCACACACACCTGATGTCCCAAATACAAAGTTGAACTCCAAATGGGAAGTAGATGGGAGCAAATACATGGCCCATCAGCACCACACAAACACATCCCTAAACCAAACACACCATCACGGCCACAAAAACACACAAGTAATCCCAATGCCACAAACAAAATGACCACACAATGCACACACAACAAAATACACACTTGATACACAGCCAAACAGCACATGGCACACAGCCCCTGAGCCATGGCTACAGCACAGAAGCCACAACACCCCTGTAGGCCACCCAACAGACACCATGGACATCATGGCAGTCTCAGTAGGATGCCAATACAATTCCTCCCCAATTCTGCAAGCACCATTTGTGCCCCTCAAACATGACCCAAATTGTACATACATCGATGCATGCAGGATGTAAGTTCTCCGCTGACTGATGCCCTGCCTCTTCATCCCACACAGGCACGGATCCAGACAGTGACGTCGAACACGCCACGTCACCTGCACGCATGGGCCGGGGTGAGGATGACGCCACCAGGACATCAACCTCTGGTGCTGCAACTCGCAAGACAGGGACACAGAAATCACACACCAGTGCCCAACAGTGTGCAGACCCCAAGACCAGGAGGAGCAGGCACTAGCAACTGGCAGATGACCCTACCACAGTGACCAGTGATGTTGAGAGTACACATTTAACGGCCACAACCTCCACGGGCGAGGTGACAGCCTCAGCACAACATACAGCTGAGGATGATGATGGTGGTATACGAAAGGAGAGCTGACCTAACCAAACAGGTTATTGTACACACTATTTATTTACGTGTGATTGATTTATTACAGATGAGGCTTGTGACTAATTGGCCTCCAAAGGTAATGAATGTAGAATCCAAGTGCTCTGGATATACCACTGATTCTATATCTCCGGATACCCCATAAAAAACAGTGTCGCTAGTCTGGAGCAGGAAAACAATGATTATACTAGACTACTGTTGTGACTTTGTAGCCATATATATTTAGGACGTTTTTTTTAACAAAGGAAACATTTTTCTCAAAGAAAGGTACTACACAGGTTATACTTTCAAGCGGTCACCAACAAATGGTGTACATATCAACTATCCACCAAACAATGGTATACATACAAACAAATATACAAAGGAAGAACCGTTTCAAACGAAATCCATTTTGAACATGTATTCCTGGATGTGCAACTTATCCCAAGCATACAGAATGAAATAGAATACCCACACACCTAAGAGTGCAACATTGGTTCTGTGAACCTACAAAAAGGGGTCAGGCTTATTCTGCCTTGGTTGTGTGTGGTATAAAAGGGCAAAAGAATTCGCCACCCACAGGATTCTGATTGCTTGAAAACTGGTTTGTAGAACAAGTATAACGTCTTGTGGTCCAAAGAACATGCTGTTTGCAATCTGAAACCAGTTCCAAAGATGAAAGGATCGTCTACCTCGTGACTCAGAAGGTCAATAGGTGGGTGCTGTGGGTGTATAGAGACCAATCCTAGGTCTGATGATATGTCTGAAGATGGACACACTGCAGGACCTACCATGTTGGGGGATGGCCAACACACCCCAAGCATGCACGATACACCACAGTGCTCCTCTGAACATGTGGCTGATGCCCACTGCACTGAGGAGGAGATCGCTGAACATGGCTTCAGCCCTTAATCAGCATATCACCACCTTCCGTACAACCTCCCGTACAACCATCTGGGAGCACAGCCATACGGGACATGGAGGGACGGCTGAGCCAAATGGAGGCCTGACAGCAAGCCTTGCATGACATGGTCAAAGAGCACTTGGCCTAAGGAGCAGGCCACACGCAGGCTAACAGGGAAAACAAACAGGCAATAATAGTGCAATGAACCGTGTGGCGAGGCGGATACATGAGGACATCTTAGCCTTGACACAGACTGTTGACCGTATGGCTGGCAACATGATGCAACAACGTCATGCCCTGGCCAAGCCACAACCACCATCAAGGAGCACTACACCTGCAAGCTCGACGCAGATGAGCCCTGTGTGCAGGTACCTGCATAGTCTGTGCCAGCCGGAAACACATACCCCTTCATCCAAAAGGAGGCAACAATAGCCAGGCACACTGGGACATGCAATGTGGCAATCCTGTTGAACTCAATTGGGCGGAGGGGGCATGTGTGTGTGGGGGTGTTGGGGGTGGGGGGCATGGGTGTGTTGATGTGTTGGGGTGTGGGGGCATGGGTGTGTGGGGCTGGTGCGGGGTGGGGGTGAGTAGTCTGTAGCATAATGCAGGTGGAGGGTTAAATCATGTACACAGTACCATTACATTAATACACCTGTTGTGTGAAAAAAAAGGTACATGACTGGACATTGCTTCTAGAATGTTTGTCAATGTATTGTAAACAGTGACCAGCGCCCGGAGTCCCCCAATTCCAGTGCCTAGTGTCACACACAATCAGCACCTTCTATGACCCAGTGCATCAGAAATATTGTGCTATCAATGTTTGGCATATGGTACGTCCCTCACGCGCATTGTGACAATGCCGATGTCCAGCATCTTCTTCATCATCATCATCTTCGCCCGGTGGTGTCTGGTCCATGTCAGGTGGCAGAGGTATGTTGCACAGGATGCACATGATGTGAGCATGGCACATGCCAATACAATCTCGCCAACCTTCTCGGGCCCATAAATGAGAGTCCCACCCGACCTGCTGAGGCAGCAAAACTGTGCCTTCAACAGGTCAAAGGTCTGCTCTATCACCGCACAAGTGCATGTATGTGCACAATTGTAGTCCTCTTCATGCCCGTTCAGTGGATGTCAGACAGGGGTGAGGAGACACGGCTTCAGGGGATAGCCAGCTTCACCTGCATGGGAGCAAATTAATTGTGATTGTGAGTATTCATGCCATTCCATGTGTGCACTGCCTGTACATTGTTCATGTCCATATGAAATACATTTCCAATGTTAGCTATTGCCATCACATCTGTGCAAATATCAGGCCTCCTTACTAATTGGCAAGCCATGGTGGGGGGCACGGGTGACACACACTACTAAGGGATCTTGACATGAGATACACCACTCACCCAGATGAAGTGTGATGGTTCATGATGTACTTGCATGTGAGGGGTGTTTGGCAGGAAATGATACCAAATGCATGTTGAGCACTGTATGATGCATTTGGCTGATGTCCTACATGATACAGGTGGGTTTGACCATCATGCTTTAAATGATTCAATGGCACCAGGCACATGTCCCTCGACACCTTCACCCATGTGAACATGGCACGATGTGATTGGTTGTATGGTCCACCAGTGTAGGGATTCGTCCCTTTACTGATGCAGGGTGTCAACTGTCATGTTGGTACTCCCCCCCAATCTACCCCATTGCCCAGGAAGCAGACAGGTTGCATATGCATGTGCCCCCCCACCCGCAAGTGATCACTACAGACTTACCCAACAGCTAGGCACGTCGTGCAGTATGTCGTTCCATGTAGCGGGGGATTGTGGAGTTCCGCAGCACCATTGAATCATGTGTGGATCCTTGGTATCTGGCACAGCAATGTGTTATCATCTTGCTTGCATTACACACCATCTGGACATTGATGGAGTGGTATTGCTTCCGATTGCAGTACACCACCTCCACTGCATGCCGGACCACCAACTCCACATGGGTGCAGTCGAGGGCACTAATGACAAATGCAATTTTGGTGTCATTCACCTCCTGTGCATTCCGTGGTAGGGTTATGTAGGCACTTGCGTGCTTTAGGAGTGCATCCAGCACCTCGTTCAGCACACCGGAAAAACATGGCTGTGAGATGCCATGCAGCTTCCCCACTGTGTGCTAGTAGGTGCCTGTGGACTGGAAGTGGAGCACACACACTACCTTCAGCAGTGGTGGGATGGCAGTGTGGATGCTGATCAGGCTGACCAGGTCGTCATGAAGGAGATCCACGATGGTGGTGATGGTGCCCCTGTCCAGGCGGTACGGGGTGTGAATCTGTACAGGGGTTAAGTCGAATGGACTGGCCCTTATGTGAGGGATTTGTGGCTGCCTGCGGGGTACCACTGCCTGTACTGGTGGTACTTGCTGGGCCAGTCTCACCCTCCTTCTCCTCCACCTCCTCTTGCGTCTCCTCTGTAGTCCCTAGTGTACTGCCTGCTCAATGAGCAGCAGTGCAGGAATGTCCTCCAGCCCCTGTATGGCAACAGCTAGTGGAATCATTTTGGTATTGGAAGGGGTGTGGTGTGTGGGTTTTCTCCTTTTGTGCTGGGCCAGACTCCATTGCCTACAACTATGCCCATTGTGTGCACAGGTGTCAGGTCTGAGCACAGCAGATTGCCATTAACGCCTGTGCCACGATGCCGGTGTTAACGGCATCATGGTGGCCCTTCTTACCGGCATCTGGATGCTGGTAAGTGCATGTCCGTGCGATTCATAATGTCCTCTTCCTTGCGGCATGCCAGTGTTACTGGCAAGGCGGCCGAGTGTCCGTGCACAGTCCGGTACGGTGGTGCACAGTCACAACAGGTCCCTGCCGATACCGGTAGGACCAGCATTGCAGGTTGTGATGGTCCGGTTCGGTATGCGATGCCGGTATTGCCTTACCAGTATCGATATTACCGGACCATCAACCTTGTAGTGAGGCCCAATATATGCATCTTGTATTGCATCTCTGTCTTGTTCTTTATTGAGTGTCTCTGAGAGACCGTGGCAGTGCATTCCATAGGCCAGCGGCACCACAGGAGCACAGTGTCCGGCCGGCGATGTAGGGCCGAAATGTATCTTCCAATTATTCAGCACATTCATTATAAAAAGCCTGATGGACAAGGCAAGGGGCTTTAAAGTGGATGCACTGGACTACTGGAGCCAGTAAAGACTCCTAAGTATGGGGGAAATATGGGTCCAGCGGGTGGTCGAAGTGGCCAAGTGGGCAGCAGAGATCTGAAGGACCTAGAGACACTGAACAATGTAGGCAGGTTGTGGAAAAAATAGGGAATTGCAGTAATCAATAGCAGAGGTGGCAAGGGCAGAAACTATCGGCGCACGGAGATGGGCAGGGATAAATGGAAGATCAAGCTGATGAAGTATGAGTTGAAAGTAGCCCCAATGACAAACGGAACTAACCTGCAGCTCCATCGAGAGGGTGGAAAAAAGTTTTAATCTCAGATCCTCGATGATGGGAACGGATGTAGGGAAAGGGCCCAGAGAAGGGGGCCAGAAATGTGAAGTTCAGTACTAGGAAACCAAAGGGGTGCCAACCACCAACACCTCAGTATTTTCACCCTTCAACCTCAGCCAGTTGTTATGCATCTATTCCCCCACGGCTTCCAAGCAGATGCGGAATCTGGCAGGGAAGGAAGGATCGAGGCGGACCAGGGTCTGATTATCGTTGACATAAGAATAAAAAAGGAAGCCATTGTAAAGCAAATATACATCACTTGGTTAGATAAATGAAAAGGGTGAGCTAGTCCCACAATTGGGTGAAGTGGTATGCAGGTCAGCCACAGATCTCAGCAACAATTGACCAGCTGACCTGACCTGCCTTTCCTCTGTATCATGTATCTTGTTTTCCTTACCCATAATTCTAAGGTGTCCTTCCCATGTATCACATTCTTGATGCCCCTTCATACTGCATTTCTTACAATTAACTTTCAGAACTCCATTTCCCTTTTGCTACATCATTTAACCATTAAGTCAATCCCCTTTCTTCACCTTGCATGCACCCCTTCCCTTGTCCACATTGTCCAATCACCAATACCTTGCCATTCACCATCTTCTATTGCCCTGACTCACATGTATAAAGTACACCACCTAGATTTACCAGTCAGCCTCTGCCAGACATGACATGAAGCTGTTGTCGGGGTGTTGCTGGTAATTGTGGCTGTGGCGTCTGCACTTGGGAAATGCAAAGTAAAATACACCATGGGGTCTTGGGCTTTATGATGGTCTCAAGTTGCACTTTATTTTAATTTTGCCTGCATGTTTGAACTCAACGAAGGAGAGGGAATTGCAAAAAGAATCCATCTGGGATGTGTTGATGGAGATTTTTCGAGCACAACATATTATGTTTATTTGTATTTTCAAGGAAGGTTCAGTGTGAATGCGTGTGGTTTCGGTTTGTGTGGCTGCTGTGATATGTTTGAGCATATTTGAGCATATTTGTGATTGTAAAGTATACATGGTAAGATGCATCTCTGTTCATTTGAATATGTATTTATATATGTTGTCACTATTTCGTTGATTTTTATGTTTGTCTTTTGTTGGTCACATAAGAGTGTTCTTATCAAGCAAATGAAAAACAACCACAGACTTTCGAGGGTCCTTCGTAGTGGGATGGCAACAGCAAAATTGTTTGTATTTAGCAAATACCCTCAAATTTACCATCCACCCAATTCAGTGTTTGATCAAATGCTGCCAATTTAACGTGTAATTGTAGGTTTATTTTCCACAGAGAAGAGGTGGTGGTAAAAAACCCAAATTATATAGAATTTTAAAAAACATATTTTTACAAAGGGCCATGGTGAAGGTGTGACTTGTGAGTTTGTGTTTCAGTTTCTGTGTCTGTGGAGAGGTGTTTGAGTGTATTTGTTACTCTGTGAAGTATAAGTGGAAGGATATATCTGTGAATTTGTATCTATGTATCTAAATCTGTTATTAATTTGCATATGTGTATTTTGTAGGTCACATGAGATAAGAGTGTTCCGGACAAGACAATGAAAGCCACCACAGACTCAAGCGGCAATTCCGATTTGGGTTGACAGTGAAATTGTACTGTTGTCCCAATTCATGGTTTAATCAAAACCATCAGCAGTATACCATAGGAGTAGAAGTAGAGCTATAAGAGGCAGGAATTCTGAGGAAAATCCACTTCTTTTTACTGCCATGTAGGTGGTGGAGGTAAAAACATCCACATTTTTAAAACATATTTATTTTCACTGTAGGGAAGGGAAATGCTGGTGCTTGTTACTATGTCACGATCCTGTCTGTTGAAGGCTGCATACAAAAAATTGCTTGGTTAGGCTGATTTATTATGGACTTCAATTTGTGGGATTAGGTCAACTTCAGGTGTTTTCACTGCATAAACCGCTGATGGTGAGGTCCTGCTGGCAAGAACTAAAAATGCCCTGCAAACATTGATTACTGGGTGCAACGATTACATGCGGCAAAAGGATCTAAAAATCAACTTAGACAAGTCGAAAGTAATGTGCATTGGTAGTAGCAAACCAGCGACCTCGATGTTACCATCGCTCAAGATTTTAGATAGGACTCACACATTAAAAACCAAGTAACCAAAGCATAGCAGATCAACAGGTTTAAAATACTGCGCAGGGTGTGCTACCCTCGCACTTTGCTCTTTAGATGGGGTGAACTGAGCACTCAAACAGTTTAAGTTGTGGGGAAACAGAGGGTATCTTTTTTCAAATTTTGTGGGATTGTCCCCAGATTTGCCATTTTTGGGGAGTGTGTCTTGATAGAGTGACAATAGCCATGGGGACAGAGATACCACATGAGCCAAATCTGCTGTTGCTGGGGTTCTGGTGGGCTTCTTATTACAGCCATTACGAAAAACTATTCCTATGCAGTGCAATACATTTGATAAAAACGCAACATTGCTATGAAGTGGGGGGCGCCTGAATTTCCCAAATATAGTATATGGGCGTCAGATGTAAACATGTGTATGTCCCTTGAAAAAAGAATACATAATCCAATGGGAGGCCCTAACCAAGGTGCAATAAATCTGGGATAAGTGGGAAGAGGAGGGCTGAACATCCACTCAAGAGCTACAGTATGATTGAGGTGTATTTGGGAATGTCGCCAGGTGGTCCACCCAAGATGTCTATTTGTTTTAATGTTTCTCATTGAAATGTGATCAATCATGTTTATGTTTTAAATCAATAAAATATTTTATTTAAAAAATACGCTATGGTAAGAAAATAGGAGGGCTACCTCTAGATCCCATTGGACACGCATTTATACAGCAAAATCAGTACTGTTGATTGCACACGGAGCAGACATTTGGGACCACTACTGCACGAAAGAAGCACAAGTCAATGAGAATCAATTTGTCTGGAAAATAATGGCCATGTGTAATGTGGCCTGACACACATTGAAGACCATATATCATTGCAATCATTGCTCTATTGGACGCGTCTATGGGGCGACCCACACTTAACATTAACTAAACAGGTGTCAGAAAACGTCTTCAATTCAGATATTGGTCACACGTCACCCTGGCTAAAACACATGGAATCCTCCTTAAAGACTCTTGGCGTTATAGATCTTTTTTTTTTTTACCAAGAAACAAATCATTGGTAATGAACAGCGGAAAACATTGGTGGAAAGTTTCCTTCACTTTAAGTCAAATTGTAGGGAGGAAAAGGATTAAAGAAACAGAGTGTACAATTTTACCCCAAAAAATATCTCATGTGAGCAACTCATATTATGCCCAATGGTTTAAAAATCCAAGGAAAAAGGCGATCTTGCAAAAGGTAAAACCTTCCAACATAAGATTGATTCCAGCAAAGTAGGCAAGTCTATTTTTAAATGGCCCAATGCAGATGATTTACAACATTGTATGCTACTGTGCCCTTTCTATGCAGATTTAAGGAAGGAATTCCTTGTCCCAATGCTGAGACCTTGAGGAGTGAGACAGAAGCAAATAGCTTTTAAGATGGTTCTAGCAATCCCTAACTTATTTTTTGCAAAGCATGCTTATCTTTATTTTGAACACGTTTTATTGCTAAAGGGCCAACTACTACAAATGAATGGGACGTAGTAGAGCATGGAGTTACTCCTACTAAATTTTATTTGTATGTATTTACTTCAATATGTAACATTGATTGCGTATGTATCATATTGTATATTGTCTTTAAATCTTTCAAGGAAATGTTTCATTTTCAACTGAAATCACCTGTGAGATGCTTCCCTACCCATCCACCGCACCCACTTCTCCCAAGGATCCATGGATGTCCCCCTCAACATGCTTTTGCTCCCCATCCCTCACTTCCATGCCACACACATTGCTCCCAACCTTTCCACATCTCCACATACACACACATACACTTACCTGTTCCCGATACCCGTGGCTTCCCTCTTCAGGCTTGCACCTATCCTCCCTTTTGCTCACTCATGTGCAGATTGGGGCCAAGCTTTGGGAGCTTCATTTGTGCTCACTGTCGATAGATCACAGGCAAAAAGCCTGATATCAGGTGCTTCCTTCAAAAGAGTGAACATAGTTTTAACAAAGGGCCATGTTAAGGGGTGAAAAGAGGGGCATCTCTGATTGCTCCGCTCTCACTGCCGTATCCATTCAATGAATAAAAGGGTCAGAAATGTGCCTTAAAATGTACAGTAGTGGCATGACTCATTACTGTATATAATCCAATCTGCCTTCACTTTGACGGTGAAAATGGTTCTACAAACGTTTTAAAAGCACCTTTTTTTATTACCATATCATGGTATTTCTGAAATAGCTTTAGAGGGATTCCAGAAATACCACCTCCACTGGCGTTAAACTTTCAATTGGGTGGATTCTCAGAAATACCACTTGTGGAAATGGTGATCTCTCAAGCAATATTTCATAAAAAGATCCAACTGTCTCTGAATTACTCCCTTAGTTTGTAGTCTTCTAATAATCAATACCTCAATGTTACAGCACTCTGTATGTGTTTTTCAACTGTGCCCAGACTTGAATACCAGAAAATGTCCAACAGCGATTTCCATAACCACCATATAGTAACATTCATTGGTAATATTCAGGGTGCTATTAACACCCTAGGTAATGAACTCACTAGTGATCAAGCAATGTGCCAGAACATTAGGCAAGCATTCTTACAGAATGAAACTGAGGAGAAACTTTAATACGAATTGGGCTCTTCCTTGGCAAATAAGAGTTGTGATAAGCTGCTGTGGATTGTAACAGACCAAGGGTGCCATCATTACTATCCAGGGTCCCAGAGCCTGTGATTTAAATGTGTACATTGCCAATGAGTGGTATGAACATGTCCCTGCAGCCTACACTGTTCTCCATCTCACTGACTCACTGTGGAGGCCCATGCGCAGGAGCCTCCCATGCTCATCTACAATATTGTTGTTATCAAAAAGAGTGCCACATCTACACAGAAGTCAAGCAGGCCTTGCAGCACTCTGGCTATCTCAGTTAGGCTGGATTCAGGGCATCCGGTCATTGCATTGAATACAAACCATCAACAGACCATACCATTGAATGCATTTTTTTCATTGATAAAGGGTTTAGTTTAGTAAAATTGTGTTTTAATGGTTTTAAAAGGCGGTTTGGGGAACCCCTAAAAAATAAAATGCATTCAATGTTTTTTTTACATGCTTTTTTGTTAATGGTATGGTTGTCGATGGTTTGGCTGTCGCTGCAATCACTAGGAACCGTATTCAGAAGGATTTGGTCTTTTTCAATGATTTATTTTATATTGTGCAGGTCTCTGGCCTAGGGAGCAAACACCCATCCAGTCTGGGGGGCTATTGCCCCCTTCCCTACTTCCCAACCTGCCCCTGTAAGGGAGTCAGAGACTAAAGGGACAGAGTAAACAAATATTCTTGGAGTAAAAGGTAAACATGGGAAGGATTGTTGCTGCTCAGCAGAGAGACAAATGATTTGTAGATACCATTAACCATGCACATGTTGTGGCGGGGTACAATACTCGCTCTTGGGAGGGTAGCTCACGGGAAATGCAGCTCGCCTTGGAAGCAAGATGACGCAGAGCAACACAGGTTTGACCCCCGGGTCCACGCTTAGATAACCCTGGGTATTAAGCGTGTTATAAATAACAAATTACTATTATTAGCACAGTAGAGAGAAAGAAACCAAAAATCATTTGAAATACTGTTTCTCTTTTAATTGTGGATTTGAGGTACTTGTGATGGAGTATGCAATACAACATTAAAATCACTGTGAGATCTTTATACGATAAGAAATTGAGGCAACATTTTCCAGACATTACTACATTTTTGCTAACATGGCTACTTTTCAAAGACTGCAACAATTTTTGGCAAGAATCTTTTAAAAGCTGTTGTAATTGCAGCAATTCCAGCATGGAGCAAGGCAGAGTGCACCGAACTTAGCAGAAGACCAAAATATAGCATCAGGTACAATTTCCCCCAACAGGCAATATACAGTGGGAAAAAAGAACATTGTTTGAGGTAAGTGAGTTAATTACTAGACTAGCACTTCACATTGATAGTTTTCTGACTCGTTCAAGATGTGTCTCACTATAGGGTGCTCTGTCTAGACAACATAATAACGTAATCAAAACCTCATTGATTGGTAAATGGGGCACAGGTTCATACCAATTACTATACAGCAAAATATCCTTTGAAACCAGAGCAGAGAACACACACTGCAGAAGAATGCTTCCTGATAAAGACATTCCTAAAATGGAGCGAGCTGGATATACAACCCCAAAGTGTGTTTCCTACTTTTGGATTAATTACCGAGATTTAATAGCAGGAATTAGTGTCCTAAAAACAAGAAAGCATTTCAGAATCATAAAATCCATGAATGGGGGGAGTTGAGATCAAGAAGGGCAAATGCAAGATTTAAAAAGGGTAAAAAAGACAGCAACGTTTAGTAACATTTGAACAGATGTCTTGCCACAATTGCTGAATACCAGGACAAGCTAATCTATATTTATAAAAGTCAAAATCTGTTTGTGGGTTCGTGGCTTGGAGAAGCGTTGTTCCTTATACAATTCCACACTGTTTGACCAATCTGCCCCACATTTTGCATAGTTACCTGTTAGGACACTCCGTACATTACTGGCTTCATGACATTAGGACAACCCACCTCTTTCCCTGGATTTTTGCACCTTCACACATGAGACGGTTGTCTGAAATCAGTGAAACATCAATGTGGTCGTACAAGGACCAGTCTCGACATGACAAACAAAACTCTAGGGCCCTATAAAAAACAAATTTCAAGGCCCCAGGATGCACGGTTTCTTAGATATTTGCACAGCAATGCCCCACAATGAACTGCACACACCAGGGTGATATGTCAGGTGGTGTGGGAGTACATAAGGTCCCAGCATGCAGCACCACACCAACTCTTGCCTCCCCCCAACGTCTTGGTTGTCACATTTACATCAATAAACAGTACGGTTTGCGGTTGCATTATCAGGCAGATATAATAGTTAGCGTTACACAAGTCAGGTAAAAGGGCCGGGAGCGATGGGTCAATTAGCAACTGTAATTGTATGAAAACTGGAAGGGGGACAAGCATATGATTAGCATATGTCGAATAGCTAGGTTTTGAGGAGTTTTTTTTTAATTTGTTTAGTGAGGGTTTGTTTGTGATGTTGGCTGGGAGTGTGTTCCATATTCTGGGGGCTGCTATGGGAAAACTGGATCTGCCTGATCGAGCGTTCTTGAATGGTGGGATGAACAGGTGTAGATGGGCATTTGATCTAAGTGTTCTGGTGGTGCTTTTCTGGTTTAGGCTTTGGCTGAGATAGCTAGGAGCAGCGCCCGATACACATTTATGAGTCAGGGTGAGAGTTTTGTGAATTATTCTTGCTTCAATGGGAAACCAGTGTGCTTCTCTTCTATGTTCTGATATATGATCTCTTTTCTTCATGCCAAGTGCTGCTCTTAGAGCTTTATTTTGGATTAGTTGCATTTTATTTATGTTTTGTTTTGAAGTGCCGAGTAGCAGAATGTTACAGTTTTGTTATGTAAGAAATGGCCTGCTTAGAGTAATAAGTTTGGCCGTGTATGCTGAGGAGGAAGCAAGGGCATTTATGTGTTTATTCATGGTGAGACTGGAGTCCAGATGGACTCCTAATGTTTTTACTTGTTTAGAAATAGTGATCGGGGTACCATCAATTTTGATTTCAGTGTATTATGGAGAGAGCTTTGCTAGTTGGGTTGGAGAACCTGCAATAAGGATTTCAGTTTTTTCTCCATTTAAGCAAAGGCTGTTTACTGCCATCCAGTTCTGGATGATGCAGTACATTTTATTTACCACAATGGTATCCTGTTCAAGGTTTCCTGATATGGGATAGAGTATTTGTGTATTGTCGGGAAAATTTTTATAAATTACTCCCATTGCGTCTAATGCTGCAAAGAGCAATTTGGTGTATGCATTATATAGTGTTGGGGAGAGGCAAGAGCCTTGCAGAACTCCGAGCGGGACTGAGATAGGGTCTGCTGCTACGTCACCTATGGCAACTCTGGAAATGCGGTCCGAAAGGACTGAGTTGATCCAGGTAGTGGCATCCTTGTAAAAATGGAAATTTCTTGCAAGCGTTTGGCAGCGTATTTGATGGTCTACTAAATCAAATACCGTGGATGCATCAAGTAGTAGCAGTATGCAAAGTTGACCTGATTCCCCACCGCATCCATTTGGTTTTTAAGGTCTAGTAATGCTGTCTCTGTGCTATGGCCTGGGCGGAAGCCCAACTGTCTGTCTCCTAGCAAATGGTTATTTTCAAGGTGGGATTGTACTTTAGAGTATGCAATTCCATCTATGATTTTGAGGAGGAAGGGGACAGTGGTGATGGGACAATAGTTGGTGGGGATGGAGGGATTCAGGGTGGGTTTTTTGAGGAGTGGGGTGACTCACGCTTGTTTAATGTTAGGATGGATGGTGTTGGAATTAAAGGAAGCATTGACAAAGTTGGTAATGGTAGTTGCTAGGGTGGGGGCACACTCCTTAACTAATTTGGCAGGGAATGAGTCTCCTTTGCAATTAAACGGTTTTAATGAGGCTTTAGTTGTTAGTACTTGCTCTGTGGTGACCATGGTGAAGTGGAATTTGTGAGTGTCTGAGTTAGTGTCTACTGTGGGCAGGGCAGCTGACTTTACAGTGGTGGCTATTATTTCTTTTTGTGAGTTGATTTTATTTTGCAAAGTGGTTATTTTGGAGGCCATCGCCTCCTGCATGTTGGTACACCATTCTTTGTTAACTTTGGCTAGACTCAGAGGGGGTATGGGGGTTTCTAATTCCTTGATGATGGCAAATAGTTTCTTACTATTTGAAGCAGCATTAGTGATGTGCATGTTTAAGGAATTTGCTTTCTGGATGTATACTTCATCCTTGTATAGTTTAGAGATACACTGCACCTCATTTTTGGTATCGCTGGTGGGGTTTTTTCTGTAGAGGTGTTCTTGTGCTCTTTTCATTTTTCTGAGTTCTCGAAGGTTATCGTTAAACCAGGTTTTGCTTCTTTTGGGTTTTGGTTGTTTAGGTTTGAGCGGGGCTATTTCATCTAATGCTGTCTTTAGGAAGGTATGGTAGTGCAGAGAGATGGCCTCAGGATTACAGTCTGCCGGTTGCTGCATATTGATGAGTTTAGTCAGTAGTGGTGTTAGGTTTTCTTGGGTTAATTTCCTTGAGTCCCGTGTTAATGTGCGTAGAGCGATGGTGGCAAGTGGGGAGGGGTCTTTACGTAAAAGGATATTAAATCTGATGAACCGGTGATCAGTCCAGGACATTTCTATGATGTCTTCTATAAATATTGTGGAGTTTAGTGTCAGGATCCAATCCAGAAGCCGGCCTTTAGAATGTGTGGGAACGTGAACCATTTGTTTGAATTGCATTTCAAGGAAGGCATTGTGGAAGGCTGAGGCTTTGATCTCAGTTTGGTCATTAAATCCTAAATTGATATCTCCTAAGAGTATACATTTAGTAAAAGTTAAAAGTGGTTTTGGGGTCAGTGGTAAGCTCGAGGGTGAGGAGTTTGTAGCCTGCTAGGCTTTCTGTGATGCATTCTCTAAACTGGAGGGAGGATTTAGCTATGATGACAACTCCACCCCTGGTGGTCTCCTGACGGTCTGATCTGAACAGTGTATAATTGGGTGGTAGTGCTAGTGTGATTAGTGGGCCTGATGCTGCATGGAGCCAGGTTTCAGATAGCGCTAGGAAGTCTAAATTATGTTCCAAAATGAGGTCATGTATATCAGTGGCGTGGGCACCTAATGATCTAGCATTGAGTAGGGCGCCTCGTAATGCTTCTGTAGCTGGCTGGGCGCAACTAGTGGGAGTGATAGTAGCTGGGTGGGGAGGCAAGTAGTTGGTTTTATTATGTTTGTATTTGATGTTGGTTTCCTGATTGTTATGTTGGCGTTAGAGGAGTGGTGGGTGGGTGGCGCTAGGACTGGTCTGTGAGCCATGTTCTTGGTCATTAGCTATGTGTCTGTGGGCTAAGGTCCTAGTGTTGTTTTTGGTAGTGTGGGCAGATAATCTTAATTTTTTGGTAGTACCTAGGATGGGTCTCGTGGCTCTGGTAGGCTTGTGGGTTCTGGAGGAAAGTCTGAGGTATCGGTCTGTTCCTGTCGAGGGACAGGTGGTGTGGCTTTTGGTGTCTATGGATTGTGTCATGATGAAGGCTGGAGTGTTGGGAAGGAATGGTGTAGGGCAAGGTAATGGGTGATGTCTATGGCAGAGTAGTCAAACTAGGCCTGCTCCTAGCTGTATGAATGTTCCTTTAGAGCATGGTAAGAAGGCTGAGTTAACGTTGTGTAGTGGTTGGGGAATGGTGGTTAGTTGAAACTGTTGTGAGACTGTGGCGTTATTGGTGGTTGGGATTTGCTTTTCATTAAGCAAAGGTGTTGTTAATAGACAAAGGAGGACTCATAATAGTATGGCTGTTGGTTTGTATTATTTTGGACTGTGTGTGAGGTCTATTAGCTTCTTACCTAACAGTGTGATTAGTGGACCTGATGCTGCATGGAGCCAGGTTTCAGTTAGCGCTAGGAAGTGTAAATTATGTTCCAAAATGAGGTCATGAATATCAGTGACATGGGCACCTAATGATCTAACATTGAGTAGGGTGCCTCGTAATGCTTCTGTAGCTGGCTGGGCACAACTAGTGGGAGTTATAGTAGCTGGCTGGGGAGGCAAGTAGTGGGTTTTATTATGTTTGCATTTGGTGTTGGTTTCCTGCTGGTTATGTTGGCGTTAGAGAAGTGGTGGGTGGGTGGCGCTAGGACTGGTCTGTGTGCCATGTTCTTGGTCATTAGCTATGTGTCTGTGGGCTAAGATCCTAGTGATGTTTTTGGTTGTGCAGGCAGATGATCTTAATTTTTTGGCAGTACCTAGGATGGGTCTCGTGGCTCTGGTAGGCTTGGGGGTTCTGGAGGAAAGTCTGCGGTATCGGTCTGTTCCTGTCAAGGGATAGGTGGTGTGGCTTTTGGTGTCTATGGATTGTGCCATGGTGAAGGCTGGAGTGTTGGGAAGGAATGGTGTAGGGCAAGGTAATGGGTGATGTCTAGGGCAGAGTAGTCAAGCTAGGCCTGCTCCTAGCTGTATGAATGTTCCTTCAGAGCATGGTAAGAAGGCTCAGTTAACATTGTGTAGTGGTTGGGGAATGGTGGTTAGTTGAAACGGTTGTGAGACTATGGTGTTATTGGTGGTTGGGATTTGCTTTTGATTAAGCAAAGGTGCTGTTAATAGACACGGGAGGACTCATAATAGTGTAGCTGTCGGTTTGTATTGTTTGGACTGTGTGTGAGGTATATTAATTTCTTACCTAACAGGGATAGTTGGGTTCTACTAAGATTTGTGCGTGTGTAGACACGTTGCGCCGGGTATGCAGTAGGGGCATAGTAAAGCACAGTTTATGGGTGTCGATTGGTTAGAATGGGCTTGGGGGTTGCTCGCTATGACTGTATGCCAATATGTTACCATTACATGCATAAGGATAATATGGTAGGATTACAAAGGATGTACAGTAGGGTTCATATAACATTAGATTTGTTATAGGGTGTTACATACAAAATATACATCAACCTTAGCAGAAAATGGGGATATGCTAGGCAAAGCAGCCATCAACTAACAGAGTATGCAGCCATCAATGTGGATAAGAGCAAGTGGCAGTGGGTTCAATCAGAGTATACAACAATCAAGCAATTTGGCAGATTGGGTGCCAAGGCAATTAATGTTAGCATAATGTGCAGAAATCACAGTAGTCAAGTACTCAAGACATCAAAGACACTGAACATTTCATCAGGTCCAAGAAATCATGAAAGGCCAGAATGGAACATAGGCACACATGGAAATAGGCCCATCAGCAATCGATGAACCTGTAGGTCTTTCGAGGATGTGTAATTTACGTATTGCTCTGTTGATATGTTTTGCTATAACTTTTATGCACCATACCACAATAAAGTTGTGATTGATTCATTAACAAGGGAGTGATGCATTATAAAAACTAGTTAGTTATTTTAAAAATGACATTAGATTGCAGCCAATCCTATGAGTATAGACAGAAAAGGATAAAGAGAGACAGAAATTACTTAATTCTGGAACCATGCTGAGCAAGGAAGAGCCTATTGACCGAGATATGGGCATTTTGAGAATTCATAGCTTTCCATCAAAAATGGGGCCCAACAACTAAAATGTAAACAGAACATTAATTTAATGTTTGGAGTTTTCAGAACAGATTCAATCATTAATCAATTGTGAAGAATCAAAGAAAGCACACAGTTGTTCTTATGTGGTTTGGTCTGCAAAATTCCATTTCGGAAAATACAGTAGTCATGAGCAGCGCTGCATCAGCAATCAACTAGATTTAAGTAGAACAGGGCATACAAACATTGCCTGAATCTAATTGAGCAGAACATTTAATGAAGAATCAATGGGACAACACCAAGAATGGTCAATCAGGGTATGGAGGAGAAAAACAGCTGAATGAGATGCACACAAAGTGGTTAAGAGTAAATTAGTTTGTTTTTTATCAGACAACCAAATGTGGCACGGTTGTGGTCCGAGGTATCTGAAAAGATGGGCCTGGTCTTTAAAAACATATCCTTTTAAGCCAACAATTCATCATTCACAATGACCTAAGTCAGATCAATCTGAAATTAGATGACAATCTGTCATTGCGGAAGGCTGTGACAAGTGGGAAATAAATGATCTTTCAACGTTGAAAACATCTTTTTTTCTAGTAAAGGACAGCTGGAGGTCTTGTTAGGCACCCAGTTAAAATACTTCTAATGTAATGGGTCATACCACAGAATGGGCAGCATTACCTGGTCCCTCGTTAAGATTTAAGTGAAAATGTAACAAACAACCAAGTTGTCTGGGAAATGTGTTTTCCCAGTACTGGTAGATCCCCCCGGTACTGGTAGATCCCCCAATAAAATGTTATCAATATAACCAATGTAAGGAGCACATGTCTTAACTTATCTAAATTAATCTTTCTTTGGTGCACATCTGACCTAAGGACTAATGGTCAGACAAGACACACAGAGAGAGTGATTGACATGATATTTTCAGTTTTTATTTAGATGCTTTGCATATCTCTAGTTATCAGATCTAGCATTTACGAAAGACACAAAGGAAGAAGAATCAGTATGTTTGTTGGTGAAATGTGGCGTGTCATATGTTGTAAAAGGGGCAACAGGGAAATTGAAATGTATGCATTCATTTTGATATCTAATTTAACATATCTAATCCAGTATGAGGGCATGAAGCTAGAAGAAGATATGCGCAAATTATTGTTATTGTTTACATAATTTATATTGTTGCATCATAATCTGTGCAGGAGCATTTTCTATGGTGTAACTTCGTAAAACAGGACTTTTGGTTAAATATCTCCCTTTGACATATACAGTATTAGGACAAACAACTGTTAGGGACATCAACTAAAATATAATTACATTCCAAATGCCATGCACTTTAAAATAAGGAAACATACTGTTTACAACAAAGGGAAAGTATAACAGAGAAAGAAAGAGTTAAGCAATATTTTCTTATACTCCACACCCCTTCTCATTCCTCAACCACAATCACAATCATCATTAATGTGATGATGTATGTAAACAAAAGCCTGGTGCAGACGATAAGAGGCTTCTTGGGGAGCAACGGAGACGTATAATTATCCAGAAAATGGATAAACGACTAATACATAATAAGCATCTTGGGTTGATGTACAAGTGGACTGATTTGCGAAAAAAATATTGTCTGTGGACAGAGCAATACAATGCACAATTTAGAAACTGGGGACTATACTTATGCTGCAATTAAATACATCTAAAATCTGCAGTTGCTTGTTTGAACTTCCAATGGGTTGCTGGTGAACAAAGAGGCATCAAATAAATGAGTGGATTAGATCCTTTATTACAGATGTTAGACTTGTGCAAGATACATTAACAGGAAGGAAATTGCGACATCACTAACATTTGGATTTTAAGAATGTGGTGCCTTCTCTGTGAAAATGAAACATAGAGGAGAAACTACTATACTCATAACAAAAGAATAACAGCATTGCAATTAAGTGAATCATGGGGCAATAATTAAGGATGATGGCAGTAGCCGATCTTAAAGTTCAAAGGAAGGAACTGACAATATGACCTATAAATTGGCTACCTTAAGATGGTTCCAAATGCTTCCCAAAAAAAATCTTACACCTTCAATATATTGCCAGCTGTGTGTATAGAAATAAACACTCAAACTCCCAGATAATGGCGAAAGGAAGAGAAGGGATCTGGTAGACTATGTATATCCATCAAACACTAGAGGATAAGGTGCCTAAGTACTTAGGTACTCAAATTAAAATACTCACACCCTCAAGAACCATAAGATCCTCTGCTGATACAAAACTGTCAAACTTTCAGGAACAAGCATCTGGCAAAAAGCTGTATCTGTGCGGGAGGCACCTGCCCGTGGAATTCGCCTTCTGCTGACATACAACGGAAATAGAGTTTCGTAAAATTCAGGAAAACACTTAAAAACACACCTTTTCAAACTAGCAGGCCTGACTATATGCAGTTTCTTCTTGAATGAGCTGTTCTACAGATTGTTTCTGTCAATAGAAACATAACTCATATTCCATTGTAAAGTTTTTCAATAGGCCTTCAGGCTATCACCTGACTTCTGCCCTCTCTTACCTTGCTACTCTATTGCCCCCTTCAGGAATGCTCCTACCCACTTCCAGCACTTGCCTGCCCTATTGCAATTGATTGCCCTTCTTCCCTTGCTCCCCCCTCACTCACCTTTAGCCTGATCTGAATATCCAGAGGCCTTGGAATGATCTGTTTTTGGATCCCTCCTTCTCTTGTCTTTCCTTGTACTCCTTCATTCTTAAAGCACTGAAAAGAGTGGAGTATGCTGAATGTTATTTTCATTTTCAAAGCGAAAAGCAACTGTGTGTGGATTTTGAGAGGCCCAAATGCATAAGTGTGAAGGTCCTTTTGATAATAATGGAAATTGGGCTTCTCATATTAAAGCTACTTCTGTCAAAAGCAAAATCCAGGATGGGAGGACTGTTGAGGTTTTACAATAAGTTATGTGCCCGTTTCTTGGAGAAATGTTTACTGGGATAAAGTGGGGACACTGCTTCAGTATGGGAGCGAGATTTGGGCGTATGCAAATTGTACCCAGCTGGTAGTGGCCCAGAATAAATTGCTGAAAAAGATAACATGCCTTTCCCCAAGAACACCCAACAGTGCAATTAGGCTGCAATTGGATGCCCAAATACAGCTAGGTTTGGTGAATCTGAGCTTGGCTTCTTTATTCCTAACGCACATGTTTTAGGCCGAAAGAATTCTAATATACAAAATGCTTTGGCAGAGATAGCATGCTCAGATTCCAAAAGCAAATACACATGGTACACTGATAGCTGCTCACTTTTAACTAGGTGGGGTTATCATGAATTGCAGGAGCTGTCCCCACCAGAGTTTTTAAAAATGAAAAGGGAACTGTCTAGGAAGGCCCTCTTCCATGACAAGGAATTGGAGAGGATAGAGGTGGGCACCCTGCTATCCAGGTGCCTCTTGAAATACAGGGAGAATCATATAAGTACAAATCCCATAACTGCAGGAAATGTACATTGAGGTTTAGACTCAACGTACTCCCTTTAAAAGCACATTGCATTTGGAAAATGGTGACTGCATCCCTGAAATGTATCTGCGGAATGGGGGTTGTTGAAGGTCTGGAGCATGTGTTGCTAATCTGTAAGAATTATAGTGACCAACGGAGAAAGTTGCTCAAACCTCATTTAAGAAGGCCAAACTTAGTACCTATCAGGAAGCACTGCACTTCATAATGTACCATAGCAATGAGAGCTTTATTTTTTTAAGTGAAGAATTTATTTATCAGGATTTATTTGTTAAAAAATATACTTTGTAGATTCATCAATTTTACGCATTTTGGATTTTTCATGGCCATCTATTTGTTTGCCACCCTTTATTATGGGCACATGATGATGGCTAGACATAATGTGTGGATTGTATTGGTATATTGTATTAACTCTCTGTATTTGATTGAAGAAATCCGAACCAATAAAGAACAATCTAAAAGTAATTTCTGTTTGGCAGTCGGAATTTTATAAAACAACAATAACATCATTACAAACATAAAGGGCAACACATTTTATGTTTCTCACGCTAATGGAGGGCTTTGAACATCAACTGCCATCTAATAAACAACCCATTCAAACAGAAATTAATTCAATGGTTAAATGACATGTAAAAGCCCTTTTGCCAAAACCCTCCAATTAATTGTAGTCAGCAATGTAGACAGTAATAGCGTCTTCTAGCAGCATAGCAGCAGAAGGGCTCAGGCCACTTGGTTCAGCTCAGACCGCTCTACAAGATTAAGCCTTTCCTTCCACCTCAGGTCTTTCAGGCCCCCAGCACAGACCCTCGTGATTGCATACATTGATAGGGGAAACAGTGCCCTCATGGGACTACATGCCACACACCTGCACCCTTTAAAGGCAGTCCATCATGCTATGGCACGCCCCATAACAGGTTCCAAGAATGACCTACAGTGGCTAACTATCGCTGCCAGGCTTTTCTTCAAAATCACTTGTATCACATACAAGGTTTTCCCCAGCTGAATGCCTATCTACCTTGCTTGCCAAACTTACAACCCCTGATGGTGTATGCTCCTCGACTCAAACCATCCCAATACTTGAAAAAAAAAACTGGAACACTGGGAGAAGACCTGCAAACAGTACTTATCCTTCTACACCCCAGCATACTTGAAAATCCTCCTGTTTGTAATCAGGATCACTGTGATGATCGTGTAAATCTGAATAGGACTTAGGACACTGGTTTTTAGGGAATTTCTAGGTGTGATCTATGATCACTTTATTATGTTGGGTATTTTGTGTAGATTTGGGGCCTGGCGGTATTTTCTTACCGCCGAAAAATAATTTGGCAACAATCACTCCTTGTATTCAGATTGGGTTATGTATAATGATAATACAGTGGATATGCATTATTTCAGTACACAGCCATGCGTGGTTGGTATGCGTGGTTGGTATGCATGGTTGGTGGTATTTTTGGTGAGCATAATTCCTTTGTTTTATTTGTGGCCCCAATATCCAGAACCCCTTATTTTTGTTTAGGTTGTTCGTGTGATCACTAGAGAGACCTCAGGCTTGCATTTCAGGAACACCATATTTTCATTTTTAGTGTGCCACCATGGGCAATTTCTCACTGAATTATTTACAACAGCGAGCTAACATGTGGTATTTATCACCAACTTATTTACGTTTGGTGAGCTATGTCCAGGGCCTCTCTTTCTGCCGACTCATAGACCTCCGGCAGCCGGCTATAACACACACAGTTAGTTATAATTGCTCATACTGAATGAAATTGTGCACACAGCTGCAGCCAAGTCTTATTTTTAGCTACCTTAAAAATGACAAATGCACTGTCTAAACATCTCCCCACATCATCAGCACTGTATTGGTAAATGCACAAAGGAAGGAGAAAATAAAACACACTACCCGTCTGCTTTCAGATATTTTTTGTATTATAAAAGTAGCATTTAAACACAATCTCACCCTTTTTACAGAAATAAATGAAATAGCACAGTAACAACATTATCTGTGAGCGGCGAGAATAGTCTAATTTGCAACATTAAACCTGTTGATAAGACACTGGAATTCTTTCTTCTACACTGACTGAATAGTTTTGCATTCACACACTCTTCCCCCGTACTTTGCAATGTATAATTACCTAATCTGTTCAGCATGTGAAATTCTTCGGCTGGTCGCCTTCTGGATGTGTTCACCCAGCAAGGACAAGCATTTGCTGTCACTCAAACTGGGACTTGTTGACTGGAAATCCCAGTCTCTGCAACCAAGTTGAATCTGCTTTAGGAATCAGGCATCCCCAGCTATCAACCCAGTCCTTCTCCGAGCTGTGTCAAGATGTCCTCTCCCCAGCTTCTTCCCCGAGATTATACAAGAAAACTCTGGTTACCTCCTACCAAAGGATCCTAACCAATAAAATTCTATCATGCCCTATCCACCCTCTGCACACAATAGAAATCTTTCGCAGTAAGCAACTGTAACAAAACTGATTTCCTGCTATTTGAATCCTTGCTTCCTGCAACTACTACGGACAAAGCAGCACAGAAAAACCAGAAGAGAGAAAAAAAAAATCTGCACACAGTCTGAAATGAGTTTCAGCCTGCCTCATTTTGCAGTGAAGAACACATTATATTATTAAGAAGTTAGAATCATGTTAATAGGGTTAATTATATTAGTTCATTAATCTTCAAATGTGTCTCTTGCAACATAGGCATTTCACATGAAAAGAAAAAATTGTGTGCATTTTGAATATGAAAAATAAAATGCGCTTTTAAATGAGAAAAATTGTTTGTTTTTAACCTGTGTAGCCTGTCTTCATTTACATATCCATATGTTGCAGTGGCAACACATAGCTTGAAGCAATTGCATTAAACCCATGCAGTGGCGCTGCATAAAAATGCTCAATAACACATGTCTTGCTGTACCATATTATATCAATGCACCAAACCCATGCAGTGGCGCTGCACTTCAAAAAACATGCTATACATTGATCCTGTGCAGTGGTGCTGCGCTCTGTGCTCCCAAAACACGCTAAACAATCCTACATATACCACCACTCTGGGATTGTCTTGTAAATGTATTAATCGTGTTCTCTTTAACAAATGTACATCACTCCATTGACCCTTTGCTACACTCTCACTACATTAAAATAAATAAACAAGTTACTAAGCCCACCCAGTAAAGTATGAGATTTCACAACCAAAAAGCACTGTGTAGAACATACTGTTAAATGGCTAGGAATTGCACTCAGTGAGGCAAAAAAAAAAAAAAAAAAAAAACCTCCAGGTGACAGATGGGCACTTAACATAAACAACATAAACAGAGAGAGAACGCAGGGTTCCAAAACAAACATTTGTTTTTATATAACTCTACTGTGGTAACTTTTGCAAGCATGATGCCCAACCAATACATAGGAATCAAACAGAAGATAGATGAGGACCAATAGAAAAAGATGATCATTTCATTAAAATAAAAATCAAAGAGGAATGCAGAGTAGGCACATTCCTATGTTGGCAAACCAGAAACCACAACATATGTGTAACATATTACTGGACAAAGACTCTGGGCAAGCCATTAAGGACTAACAGGATATTAGAAAACCATTTATTAGGTATTAGTTGAACCACTATAAGAAGGCTTATAGAGGCTTATGTTAGGAGAGATATTTTCAGCCAGATTTAATAATGAACAACAACAGACTAATAAAGGGTGATAGAACATCATTTGTGATAGCTGCAGCTAAGATCCTACAAGACATTGGGTTGGAACAAGAAACTGGGGGGGGGTCACTTGGCAGAGTTGAACCCAGCGAAGGCTCGCAGCTTGGCTACTCAAAGTAAGGACTCCTATTTAATGAACAAGAGACTCATGAGTGGAGGGAACCAAACCCCCCTTTTTAAGGAAAATGATGACATTTTGGAATTTGGAAACCTTTGTATTTCCATTTTTGCAAAAATTGTCTTAGAAACAATTAAACGCAAATAAAAAAATAATGAACAACAACTAGAATAGGAAAAGGAGATAATGAAAGCATGAATTATGTTTTCAGTAGGTAAGATGCAAACTAATTAAAAACAAAAAGACTGGAGGACGTAAAATCCAAGTTCTATAAAGTTAATAAAAGCCTCTTGATGGATCATCTTAAAAATGCAATAATATATAATATGAGGCATTACAACATATTAGCACCCTGTTTATCCAAAAGCAGGGTGAGACGAGCTGCATGTGATTGTTTTGTATCTGCAGCAGTCAATTGTTCTGTGCCCTGGGGATTCCAGTATTACCAATGGTTAATTGATGGTGTCATCCAACTCACATTGGGTACCACATCAATTTAGTTCCAAATTCTGGGGTACCATGTGGAGACATGGGAAGTAGTTGAAAGATCTGAAGTGTTCATCCCTATGCATATGATCAGATAAGGGGCATGCCAGCAAAATTATACACAATTAACTCAGAAAATACTGCAACTTTGCCATTGCAAGGGACACCAAACCTTATCTCTGTACGCCAAAGATGCACTGCAGTGATATCCCGTATCTGCATTTGTCCAGTGTTGTCAAAGTGTTTGATCACGGGAAAATATTACAACACACATCATAGTGCCTGCTCATTGCAAGCCTGGCTTTGAAGGTAATAGACACCTTGTATCTGTCTCTTTTGTGCAATATCCTGGTTTCTGGTAGCTTATGGCAAAAGCACTAAACCTCTGCTAAGTTCCTGGCCATCATATTTTCTCCAGCACGATGCTACCAGAATGTATGCCAAGGCTGTTGCTGCATTTGGGTGGTTCATACTGCACTGCATTGTGGACTACTGGTCAGAGCATTGAATACATGGGCATCACATCACACTGGGTTACCTTTTCTTCCTCTAGCAGCCAGTCCCTCAAGTGTCCAATATGGTCCTGCCATTCCGTCCAATCGCCCCCAAAACTCACCTGCACTGCCCACTGGGCCCACATCCGCCTGTCGGTTGGTTTCGACTCTGCCATGCACTTAACTGTTGGGCCGTAGACCTCCCTCTTCCTCTGGGTTGTCTCATGTACTTACATGTTGCCTTCCCAATGGGTACCTCTGGAACGTCCTCCCCTAATCTACCCTAAATGCACTTATCCTCACCTCACTACCGCTGTTTTTTCCTTTCTTTTCACTGCACTTGCAGGCTTCAAATAATACAAGGCTTAGCAGGACTGATGTTTCTTTCAATGTATTCATTGTTATTTCTATTGTTTATTGTTCTCCCTTATTCCCTTCCCTTGTGCCTTGTGGTACTTTGAAACACTCTTGTTGTGTAAGCACCTTATAAATGACCAATAAAAAAAAAATCACCAGTCGCAATTGAAACATTATGGTGATGCTGGCTGTTTTTAAAGAAGAATCTACTAAATGGAAAAGGACTATCAGGGTTGATTTCAAAACTAAACCCTTGCTTTTAAAACACATTTCAACGTTCAGTATTTATGTCATGGCCATGGGCCCCAAACCCGACTCCTTCCCCAGCTCCTCTTTGAAGAGCTCACTTGCATCCCCAAGAACCCCTGTGATATCCTCTGGTTCTGTGGGAAGGTATGGGACTTCCCATGATAACCCAGGTCCTGGGGGAGGCTAGACAGCTCTGGCGCGCTGCTGGCACCATGCTAACATGAAGACATGCCACCCTTCCAAGATGGCCACCTTAACTGGGTCCCACCAGCTATCCAACATGGCCACCACAAAGCCCCGGGCTAACAAACAGCTTCAAGTGATCCAGCTCTTCAATAAGCCCTCATGCTATAAAAACCACGCCCAGAGGCCCACGCACTTGCTTCACTTGTCTCTGCCTCCGGGCAGCAGTGAGAGCTTACTGTCTCCTGCACCTGGACTCCACACTGTGCCTGAAAAACAAGAGGAAGAACATAAGTGTAGGAGCTCCGGTTCCACATTGTAGCAATACTGTCACTAAACCCAAGGAATACTTACCAGCTCAGCATGCCTCCTCGCACACCCATCAGGAACTGCCATCCAGATCTGTAATACAGAAGCAACAAAGCATTAGAAGACTAGTAAGACACGAATTACAAAGCGCAAGAGCGGAAGAAGCACAGGATATAATCTTAAAGATGAATAAGCAGAAAAAGTACAGGACACAGGTCAACCCCAAGGCGCAACAGCAAAAGAAGCGTAGGACTTGTTTCTACCACCCCTGAAACCCACAACAGAAGTGACAGCGGAAAAACAGCTCAAAGCAGCACCCTAGCAGTCACATATGGCCGGTCTGATAGCACAGTGAGTAGAGCGCTGGCTTTGACATCTGTGCAGAGCCTGCTGCCGCATGTTCGAATCCCGGCAAGTCCCAACTCAGCCTTTCATTCTTCCGGTCGATAAATGAGCACCACGCAGCGCTCAGATACCTGAGGGTTCATAGCGCTATATAAATGCTGAATTATTATTATTATTATTATTATTATTATTATTATTATTATTATTATTATTATTATTATTATTATTATTATTATTATTGTTATTGTGAGCAACAGCCAGTGAAGCAACTGACAACCGGTGCAGCCATCATCAAACCCAGCCCAACAGCAGTACTCAGAGGTGAGCCCAGTATCCGCTTCTCCCACGGCCGCCACTACTGAGGGGTTTGAAACCACACAAAGTTATTGCGCCTTTATTTGCAGGGGGAATCCGTAGCTGTCACAGTACAAAACCACCCATGGGTCTCGCCCTAAACCAATGCATCCAACCGCTCCTGTTCTGGACACGGCAGGGTGTTCTTTACAAGCCCATGCGGGTTCAGGGCAGCAAGTGGTGCGGACCCAACTACGAAGATTCTGGATGATTCCATGAGGCAACAGGTATGCGTTACATTTATTTGCCAAAAAGCCATTTTAATAATGCACTTTGTTCTCAGCATCTGTATGCTTGCTGTTAGGCAGAATCATATGCAGTACCCTTTGGGAACACCACACACAATTAAGACTACAAGTGACAGTACGAATTCACCTTTGGTACAAGCCTGTACTACACAGTAAAGTGGTAGTGATGGCTGAGCAGCCAGACTTATCTCAAGAGTAAAGTGGGCAGTATCAATAGTTACACAAAGGACAGCAATTGCTATGGTTCAAACAAACACTGACTCAAGGTTTCTGAGTAAAATAATATACATTTATTTACACATCAGTTGTAAAACAATTCACTAAAGTAAAGGAGGAGGAAAATCACACTCTTAATATACTACACACCACCCAATAGATTCTGGACAAGTTAAGCACAAAATGAAGTGTGAGCAAAATGGCACTCCAGCAATTAAAAAGGGGGAGGGAGGAGACAAGTTTAGGCAAAAGTTGAGTTGCACCAACAAGGAAGTAAGCAGGGCAATCTAGAAAAGGCCACTACGGTGAGGAAATCAAATCAAGAGGCCTGGGCCAAAGTCAATGGACCAGAGTCTTTGCAGAGGATCACAAAGTTCAGAGTAGTTTGTGGTTAAGTCTTTGCCAAGAGTTCGGAATGAAGTTGGTCAGAAGAAAAGTTACTTTAAAGAATAGAGGACAACCCCTCGGATTGGCGAAAGATTTCAAACACTTTCACCGCAGTCGGACGGAACGAACGACCGGGTTTGAACAGTACCTTCAATGGAGAAGAAGGCTGTAGTTGAGGCAGACGTTCCTGGCAGGTCCTGCAGGCTCACGGTTCCTGAAGCAACTGTCGGACTGACATGAAGTAGGAAGACTGGAGGGTCCTGTACTGCCCAGGGAAGAAACCAGCAGCAGAGCAAAGCAACACATAAAAGGTGCGCTCCTTAAAACTAAGGCAGGTTCCGGTCCTCCTGGCTATCCGGTCCACTGTAGCTGTGCATAGCAAATTCGACCAGAGGAGGGAGGCCTGGCTTGCAGTTTAGCAAACTGGTTGGTCCCACCAGCTCAAGGGGAGAAGATTCCTTGCAGATCTTCCCTATCGGCGAGGTTTGGAGATTCGGACCTGCAGCAGGGCTTCACCGGGAAGTTCAGTTGTGGTAGAGGTCCTCTTCTGTCAGCTTCTCTTCGGTTCTCTCGATCCAGTGGTGACTCTGCCTTCTCAGTCCCAGAGACCTGCTTTTTATGCAGTTTTCCCCCATTCACGCAGCCTGGCTGTCAATCACACAGCAGGGTGGCTGTCCTGGCAGGACAGTCACCACAGCCAATCATACCGAGTGCAACATGGGTCTCCAAGGAGACCCTGTGCAGGGAGTCTCAAACCCTTCCCTCACATCCTGTCCCCCTCAGACATTCAGGCGCCTAAGGAGGGCTTCTGTGCAGAAGCCTGCCAAAGAACGGCGAACAACGGAACCAAACCTGGTTTGGTGCGCAGAGTAAAACACGAGAAAGACCTTTACAAAAAGAAATGGTGAATAAACCCAGCCGGAACCAAATAAAAGTAAATGGGGTCCAGCATATTTAAGTTCAAGGCTACCTACTTACCCTAAATCAGTACCAAGGCTATTTAAATAGACCACAGTAGGAAAAATAGGGTAGATACCACTGCCACCAGCCCAATCTTAACGAAAGGGGAATGAAATAATGTTCCACAAGAAACAGACTCAAATTGATAACTATTAACCCTTTCCAGAACTCTATGTGAGATCATTTGTACTGGGTTTGTGAATTTAAAAAGACTAATAAGGTCAATGGCAGCTTTACATATTCTGGGAGACAGTAGTCAGTCCCAGAAAATGGAGTTTAAAGTGGGAGTCTGAAAAAGACAACCCTGTGTCACTGCACTAAAGGTGCTGTGTAACACGCAGTAAAATGATGATGCCTATGGAGTAGGTGAGGCTCCACAGTCTATGAACACAATGATGTTAAACACACACAGCAAAACACATGTAAGAGTGGGAAAAAAGACTCATACTCTTACCAGGTGAAAGAAATAAATCCTAGAAATCCAGCAAAGCTGCTGAGGGACTCATTAGGAAAGGGAAATTAGCCATTCTGGAGAATTCTCCCTAACACTTGCCTGTGCCTGCACCATTATACAAGCGTGTTTAGGCTTTGTTGTATCATCTGCAGCGTGTATTCCTCCTCTGAAATTGTAGCTAAACATGAGGCTGATTATTTTTTATGTTTTCTTATTTAACATCAGGGATACAAATGTTCACTGCAGAATCAATCTTTCACCACCGGATGTACTGTTTCAAATCTATTTCAGATTACCTCATTATGAGTTTGCCTTGGATATTTTTTTGAATGCAGTGTGTGAGGATATTGTTAAATCTTGCTTTATGCAGAAATCCTTCAAGCTATGCATTTTGCAGAATGGTGGTGCTGAAAACTGGAGGGGACAATAATATCGGATTTCTACCCTGCTTTTAATCCGAGCTCAGAATCGGGCCCTCAGTAATTAAGAAAAGTGGTGCTGTGGTCTGGGAAATAATTTCATTATAAATGAAAACGTTTGCAGTAGATGTTAAACCATAGATTTTGGAAGGAGAATCCCATTGCAGTGCCTGCCCAGGATTCCTGGAGGTTGCAGGGGTTGTTGTCAAGTTGTAAATCAAGCACATGCAAAAGTAGATGCTTTTCATGCCTGGCACCCGCACTCTCATTTTGACACAATCGGGTGGTTTTAAGAAAAGCGTACACCAGGCCCTGAATAGAATCACAACTGTCCATTAGGAGTATTTAAAATTTCTAAGTGTAGTAACCTTATGTCAGAATTTGGCTTATTGTATGCTCCTTAGTGCTGAAATTATGGTGATGTAAGATAAAGAATGATAATCCCCAAACTAATTTGTACTCTAGGATTTGTATTCCACTGCAGACATTTAATATGGCGCAATAGAGTTGCCCTTTTGGCTTAACATGTTTTTATAAGGATTTATATATTGTCAGGTTGCTTTAAAATATAATGTGTGTACTTTTTAGGTAACCTCTTGTCAGTATTGCTAGGTTTTTGGGGATTTTGAATAATGAATGAAGCAACAAAAAGCACTCTCAGAAATGTTTGAGAAATATGAAAACAATGATTCTTGAATAAAAAAAGAAAAAAAAGAAAAGCGTATTTCCTTTATGGATGAACACTTCTCTTTTTGGATGAGCATCAGAATTGGTCCCAGGGAATAGCTGCCTGAGCCTAGTCCTACAATCCGCAATAGTGATGTGTGGATCTTACAGGCCAGGAATGAGGTTGGATTGAAAGAAAGTTGAGCAAGAAAACGTGCGTTGATACATTGGAATGTAATACTGTATTATGCTGGTTGCTATCCCGTAGTCAAAATAATACATCGACTAATTAATTTCGATTTGCCAGTAAATGGGTTTTTAGGGAAGAAACCTTTCCAGTATATGATTTTTAAAAAAAGTGTCTTTTTAAAGGACTATTGGGTTTCAATAGCTGACATGATGTAATTCCCTGGACTAATTTTGGCAGGACATTATCGCTGTGAATTGCTAAAACACAAGGTTTTGGCCGTACTTGCACTGCTGAATGTCGAAATCAAACAAGGATGTTGTTAGTGTGTTTTTTAGACAAATTAAAAATAGCATTGGGATTGTTCATTTGGTGGTCTGACTTTCTGCAGCTCCCACTCTGAGCTTTCTGTGGCAGGGCGGATTGCCACTTTAGCTGCCTGCTTTAAAGCCATCATGTGTTCTTCACTCCTGGTCCCGGAGGGTTCTGTGCCGTTACAAGGACAAGATGACATTAGTCTGCTTTGTTTATTTATGCTACAAACTTAATTCTCCTGCAGGATTGGTAGCACTGCACTTGCAATTTCATTTCTCTTGGGCCGTAATGATTTTCTATCATTTAAATAACACAAAGTCATTAGTTTCTGGTAAATAAACCAATTTCATTCTTAACATCAAAAACGCATGAATTCTGCATGAGGTTCAATTTAACTAAAATGTGTTCTTTCTTGAGCCTTTTGGGACTGTAATGCATTGGTATTATTTTTGTAAAACTTAATGACAAGCAAAATAATGATAATACTAATTAAGAGAATGCATAATGTGAACAGCAACTCATTTGAGCGGATATGTTCTCATAAATGTGCCATTAGCTTCCATCATCTCCGAAAATGAAAAAGATTGCAGTAAAATTAATATTTTCACAATGGATGTGCTTGTGGCTATTCAGTGAAAATTGGTGCTCTTGAAATGTTGTGGATTTAGAGTACTATAAACTTTATTCCGACATAGCCAAAACATCGGGTCAGTACACTTCAATGGCTGTGCAAGCATATCTGCACGGTCCAGGCAAGCTATATCTAAGCAATAAGCCCCGACCAGGAGTGGCATTACCACTTCAGGTAATGCCCCAGGGCCCATAGTTACAGGCCTGAGTGAAGCGAGGGCCTTAACAAAGGCCCCGGGGCATTATCTGAAGTGGTAATCCCCCCCTGCGAGGGGCTTATTGCTATTAGTACCCTGACCCGCAAGACTGGTGTACTAAGACCATTGTTTTTCTGTTGCAAAACTCTCTGGCGTTTCTGAACAGAAAAAAATAAGAAAATGTAAAAAAATGGCCGCTGGGGAAGCGAAAACGGAGTCCATTTTCCCTTTACATGGCGGCCATTCAAAATGAATGCAAAAAGGTAAACAAATAAAATAACCGCCATGAAAAAGGAGAAGGGACTACGTGTAATCCCTCTTCCTTCCCATGACGGCCTGTGTGGATCGGGAGCAGAAGCTCTGGGGACAAATATTTTCCCAGCACGTCTGCTCCCAAAATGGACCAAAAAGAAGGTAAGTGGGGTTGGGACTGTGGGTAGGGGATTATTTGGATTGGGGGTGTGTGAGGGGAGGGGAAACACCTCAATCCCCAGCAGGGGTAGATGGCAGCCTCCAGCCGGGTGGTGGCACGGAGCAGGGATTACCCCGTTCTGAGCCTCCCAATTGACTGCGGGGCTGCCACACCCCTCTGCCAGGGATAAAGGAAAAGAACGTTAGGAGAGGGATTACGGGTCCGGTAAGGCCCCGGCGAGGGCCAATCAGATTACATGTTAAAATCTTATTGTCCCTCGCCGGGTACAAATACAATTTGTAACTAGAAGTTTAGTGGTAAACTGCACACGGAACAATGATGTATTTCAACCAAATGGTTTTGTATTGCCTTGGAGGGCAGACAACGCAAACAAGTTAGCTTGCGCCCACCTTGGTTGACAAAAGTCAGCTTTTGCTCAATCCACACCGGGACTCAGATATGACAAACTAAGAAATGTCAAAAATGTTAGTTAATAAAAATTCTTGCATATCCCATCTCCTCTCTTAAACAACTCAAACCACCCTCAGTGGCAACCAAGCCTCCACCTCAAAGCTCCTACCGGCCATTCTCATGATCGTCGTCAAGTATTTTGACAGATTATACAACTGGGCCTCATTACAAATTTGGTAGTAACCTTGCCGGTAAAACCGACAGGCTGCTGCCAAACTTGCACTTTTTTCTGGTGCCCATGAATGGGCAATTACTGGGTCATTACGGCCCTGCCGGACCTGGTAATTGCCCATTCCCGGGCGGCAGAATGAAATGCTCCCATTCCCATTTGAGCCCCATAGTGCACAATGGGAATAGGGAGGTTGGATGCACGAGCACCATTCAGAATGGTGCCGGTGGATCCGACATGCTCTGCTCGCGGGTGCCTGTACACCCGCCAGGCTAGTCCTGGTGGGCGGGAAGGCACCGCAAGCAGAACTCGTAGTTTGCCCGTCCGGTAACAACATTACCGGCAAGCTTCCCGGTACCGTTGTTACCGGACTGGCAAACTTATGATGAAGCCCAATGCCATGCTCTTAAAACATGATCAAAACTCATATATTCCATCAATGCATAGTACACGTTACGGGCACTTACCAGCTAGAACATTTCATCTTGTATATTATAAAAAGAGAAGTAAGACTTTCGATAATAAATCCATTCCAATGTCTAGTCAAAAATTCTAAAATACATCATTTAATAAATCAATCAAACTATATACATAGAATGGGCAAGCTTAGCAATCCTTAGTAACACACTCTCTCTCCAAACCAATGTAGAATATATACAAGTGCAATAAATTCAATATTAATATATCAATTGGAAGTGCACAATGTAAAATGGACATGGATGCTTGCACCTCTCCTCCAGGTGTAGTTAAACAGCACAGAGAGATTCTAAGCTAGCAAACAAGTAAAAGAGCACAGACCATCATTGTTGAAGCTGTCATCAATAAATAACACAGGGTGAACCAGCTTTGTACAAAGCCAACATCACATAATATAGGAAAAAGGGTGCCCTTACACAGTTTCACACAAGCTGGGCAGAAAAGTATAGCGTGCTTCAATGTCTCTACCACATCTTTATAGTAAGGGCAGCAGTAATCCACTAATGCAATATTATTCTAGGATGCAGTAACAGCTGTGAAAGGCAAAGATTCAAATTGTGGTCTTGGAATCAATGCTCTTTCAAGCCTATGCTTAGTCCATAAGTGAAAGTTCAGAGGGTTTCCTGTCACCAAGATCCATGCCCTCAGTGGGTTTTCTTCAATAGTGCCCTGGGTCCCTTTCATATATATGAAAGAATTGCTTGTGTTTTCACCAACATGCATATAGTGCAAGCGCAATGCTCTGGTGGACAAAGTATTGATATACCTTTTCTGAGAACATTATTTTCATGTGTTAGTTATGTGATTGGAAGGAACTTCATGGAGTACATGTCTAAGATTTCAATAGATTGGGGTGACTTTGTTTGGATCTCCAAATTATCATCCTTATCAATATTGGTAGTCAGAATATGATCTTTAAAAAAGGCAAAGAAAGCTCACTTTGAATTGTACATTTCGGGACTGATAGTCACATGCCTGCTAGATTTTTAAATTAGGAAGTTTCCCTGCAATGTTAAACTAATAAATGCCCTGATCCTGCTCCCATAACTAGCCATTGCCTTTGCCTTGCCTTCCTGCACTCTTGGCATCATTCTCACAGGTTGATCTTTGAAGATATTTCCAAAGCAGGTTATAGCAGCCACAGGCTTGTAACATTTTCATAGTCAATTTAGGCATGAAGGCCTCTCCCCCAGTCTTGTGATGAGGGTCGTACTTAAATAGTCAAAGGTTGATTTCACCTTAATTATCTTTTTTATATATAGTATATACCCGTAACTGGTACTGGGTCAAACCTTTGATTAAGAAACCCACCCTAGACCCCAACATTCGCATAAATTACAGCTCCATCACTACCATCCCATTCTTGCTAAAAATCCTTGATAAAGCTGCATGCAGTCAAATTCAGAACCACCTTGAATCGCACAACCTTCTAGGCCTCCGTCAGTATGGCTTCAGACCAGTACATGGCACTGAGACAGCCCTTCTCGATCTGAAGATCCAAATGGACGAGGCAAAAGACAATGGCCATCCTTCCCTACTCCTACTCTTGGACCTCTCCGCAGCCTTCGACTTAGTCGACCACAGCATCTTAACCTCGCACCTAACCTCATCAGCCTGCATCTCACCGAATGCAGCCAAACGGATCCAATCCTTCCTATCTGAAATATCCCTGAGGGTCTTTTCAGACACATCATCAGCAGACCCCTCGCCCATTTCATGTAGAGTTCCCCAAGGCTCCTGCGTCTCCCCACACTCTATAACATCTTTAGCCAGATGTTATTTGACCTCTTAGATGACATGAATGTCCCTTAATCCAACTACACTCATGATACTCAGATACTCATCACACTCTCTGGCACTTATTAGGCTGACTCCTACAGCCTCAATGAAATCTACAGCAAAATACAAGACTGGTTGGCCAAGCATGGTTTGTGTCTTACTGACGACAAAACAGAGCTTCTATTCATTGGATCCAGTCAACACCTAAACAAACTCAACCCACAATACAACTTCTTCAACATTGATGGAAATGTTATCAAGGTTTCCAACAACGCCAAAACTTTAGGAATCTACCTCAATTCCACACTGTCTCTATCAACACAAGTAAACTCCATAGCCTCTTCATCTGCTTACACCACTAAGCTAATAACTGCCTGCAGACCATTCCTGTCTACACAAAGCTGTATCACTCTGGCCAGAGCCCTGATACTATCAACAATCGACTACTGCAATTCCCTCTATCTAGGCATGAGTAAACAAAACATCCAGAAGCTCCAAATATTACAAATTAACGCCCTTAGAGCAGCTCTAAAAAACTCTGCTTTGACCACATCTCCCATGCCAGACAGGCCACCAAATGGCTACCCATAAAAGACAGAATCACCTTCAGAACATTCATGATCACACACAAATGTCTTAGCAAGACAGCCCCCAAATATCCGACAGATAAATTCACATGGAAAAACACATCAAGACCTACCAGAGCCAAATATGCCCAAAGGGAGCTGTAGACGTAAGCCTGCCTACATTTAAGGGCCATACTTAAGGGTACTGCGGTTCCTGTCTGGGCCCCATCCCCTAATTGCAGGCTGTGAAGCTCATTCCATCTGCCGGCAGCACCGGACTGTGTGGGCCCGGCGAGACCAAATCCGGCATGGCCGCCGCTGCCTATCCTTGTCCTGTCTTCCCACTGCCTGGAGGCTGATCCTCCTAGACCTTCTTTCATTAAAGTCTGGCTACCAATGGAGCTGGAGGCGAACTCCGGCCTACAATTAAGGGCCGTACTTAAGGGCACTGCGGTTCTTGTCCGGGTCCTGGAGGGCTCTGGTGGTCCTTGTTAAGGTGGATTCTCTTCTAAGGCTAATTTCCCTTACCTATAGAGTCCTCCAGCAGCCTTGCTGGATTTGAAGGGTTTATTTTTTTCTCCTGCTAAGAGTGAGACCCTTTTTTCTCACTCTTAGATTGCTAGTGTGTGTTTTAGGCTATCTTGTGTGCTTTTGGTATATGGGGTTTTTCTCACCCTCATAGGCATCATCCTTTTGCGGTACACAGCACCCTCCGTGCCGTACCAGAGGGGTGTCGTAGCAACCCCCAAACATAGACTCCATGCCCTGGGATTGTGCAAACAGATGCTTCCAATACAGGTACAGGTGCAGTCCTTAGTCAACTGGATGAGAAAGGTAGGGAACACCCTATTTGCTTCATCAGTAGTAAATTGAAGGAACCTGAGACGAGGTGGGCAGCTATTGAGAGAGAATGTTTTGCCATTGTGTGGTCTCTGAAGAAGTTTAGGCCATACTTGTATGGTTCTACTTTCACCATTCAGACTGACCACCAACCCTTGAGATGGTTGATGCAAATGAAAGGGGAAAACCCAAAACTGTTGTATATGGTCATTCTGCCTCCAAGGGTTTGATTTTACCATTGAGCACAGGTCAGGATGTCACCACCAAAATGCTGATGGTCTCTCTAGTATGTTTTTAACCAACTAGAGGTAAGAGACTCATTCAGGAGTGGATTAGATCCTCCTGTCTCCCAGTCTGAGGGGGGCGAGTGTTAGGGAGAATTCTCTTCTAAGGCTAATTTCCCTTGCCTATAGAGTCCCCCAGCAGCTTTGCTGGATTTGAAGGGTTCATTTTTTTCTCCTGCTAAGAGTGAGACGCTTTTTTTCCCACTCTTAGACAGATTGCTAGTGTGTGTTTTAGGATATCTTATGTGCTTATGGTCTATGGGGTTTTTCTCACCCTCATAGGCATCATCTTTTTAACATGTGTGGTAGACAGCACCCTCCAAGCTGTACCACAGGGGTGCTGTAGCAACTCCCACACCTAGACTCCATGCCCTGGGACTGACTACTGTCTCCCAGGGCATGTAAAGTCCCCATTGACTTTACTAGTCAATAATTATCAACTAAACCAGTACAACCCATCTTACTATAGAAGTACTGGGAAGGGTTAATAGTTTTTCGCTAGTTTTCATTTTCGAGGGGGTACTGTACAGTCCCTCTCTCAAAAGTGTCTGGCTGGTGGCAGTGGTTACTACCGTAAATATCCAACCGCAAATATGTCCCTATGGGATTTTCCCATTGTTCGAGGCTACCACTTTTTCTGACAGCCTCTAACACACCGCTGGTTTATTTTAATATGAACTTTACTCTGGTAGGTTTTTATTGCCATAACTTTGCTAATATTTCTTTGTCATGTCTTTCTCTATAATCCTAACCCAGGTAGGGGATCCTTTGTTCGCCCTTTTGGCGGGCTTCTGCACAGAAGCCCTCCTCTCAGCGCCACTGAGTCTGGGGTAGACAGGATGTGTGGGAGGGAGAATAGGCACCCTGGACAGGGTTGCCTCAAGTCACACTCTGCCCTGATAGGCTGGGTGGTTCTCCCGCCAGGTGAGCCACCCCACTGTGTGAGTGACAGCTAGGCTGTATGAATGGGGCTATTGCTGCATAAAAGCAGGGTTCTGAGGAATGGAGGACAAGAGGTCGCCACTGGAACTAAGAAACCGAAGAGGAGAGAAGCTCAAAACATCTGCAACGACTGAACCACCGGTGAAGCCCTGCTGCAGATTCTCACCACTTTTCTCCAACGACTTGAGAAGATCTTCGCCTGCAAGAGTCTTCTTCCCTTGAGCTGGTGGGACCAACCAGTTCACCAGTCGCCTTCCAGGACCTGCCTTGGTCGAATCACCAGTGCCCTGCACTTGGAGACCGGATAGCCAGGCACCCGTCCACCACAAACGCGATTTAAAGAAGCGTACCTTTTATTTGTGTCGGCAGCACCGCGGCTGGTTTCATCCCTGGGCAGTGCAGTAACTCGAACCCTCCTCCACGACGAGAGTCCCTCTTCCTCTGCTGGATCTCCCGAACTGCAGGAACTGCCAGGAACTACCGCCACCGCAGGGGCCTCTTCTACTTTTAAGGTAAATTGTTCCGCCAGGCCTCCTGTTTCATTGGGTATCGCTAAAGGTGTTTTAAATCCTTTACTTACCTACTGAGTTGGCCGCCCCTATCCTCTATCATTGTCTTTCACCTTCTGCATCCGCCTTTTCGAATCGTTAAACAAAGACTTGACTGAGTTACTAGAAGAGTTTGATCCTGGGCACATTGCCTTGTACCACTGACTCTGGCACAGGCCTATTGACTCTGGCTAAATCTGTTACAACTGCCTTCTCTAGATTGCTTCTCACCTAGAAATGTGTTGATGCACCTAACTCTTATATCCACCTTTTTTCTTCCCCTTTTTAATATTGTGAAGTGCCATTCTGCTCGGTTTTCACCTCAGTATTGCATATGCTAAAGTACTGCCTTGCCTAACTTGTTCACAATCTACTTGGGAAGTGTTGCTGGTGTGTTAAAGAGTATAACCCTGTATAACTTGTCCTTTCCCTCCCTTCTGAGAAATTGTTAGAGTGCCATTTCTGCTTGGTTTACACTGTGCCGTTTTGCTCAGTTTTCACTCTTGCTCAAACTTGTCTACAATTTAAATAGGGAGTTGTGTATACTTTTATGGACTGTTTTAACTTGCTTTTATCATAGTGTTTTTTGTGTGAACATTAGAGTGTGTAAAATAAATATATATTCTATTTGATACAAAACCTTGGTCAGTGTTTCCTTGTTCCATAGTATTGTAGTCCTAATGTGTAAACCCTGAATAATGCTCATCTCCCTCTTGAGATAAGTCTGACTGCTTAGCCACAGCTACCAATTAAATCTTTGTGGTACAGACTGATACCAAAGAGGATTTTCTTGCATATACCTGTAGTCTTAGTCTTCTGTAGTGCTCCCTAAGGGAACTGCACAGTATTCTGCCTAACAGTCCTCCCTCACCGCCTGCAGTGTCTGCGAAAGTCAGTGTGCTCGTTGCCTCATGTCGGTAAGCCTACTACCATCCATGTCCACCAGAGCTCTCGTAATTCCCTGTGCTTTAGCCCTGCAGATGTGTCATTTCGTTCCCTGTCCCAACCTAGCATGCACATCTAACGTGGCACGCTACAGTCTAAGGAATCCCTCTGCGCTACTCTTGTTCATCTTTACCTTTACGAAAACCGACACTCTTCACCTGATGCCTTGACACCCCTACCATGATACCAACACAACGATTCCTATTCGATACTGCGTGTTGCCCCTCAAGCTGTTCATCCAGCCGTAGGCCGCTCCTGAACATGTTCCACCTAAAACAATACTGTCCATAATTGTTAACTGTCAGGTCTGCAGCCTCCTTGCCCTTCTAACACTGCAGGTGTTTTTTAAATTTGTTTTTATATGTTTTATTAAGATCGATCGATAAACAGTTGACCAGCAATATTTCCACACACAAGTGAGGTACAAACATGATCAAAAGAGTTTTCCAGATTTGTTCTTCAAAGCAAAGAAAAAAGAAAAGTCAAACATCCCCTTCCCCCCTCCCTTCCCTCCCTGCTCCCCTCACGACTCAAGGCTAGTGCCAACTAATGAGGATGTGTGATTAGTTGCTGATTTTCCAGCAGTGGCGTGGTGTCAGGCTATTGGTATATCTCTTTTACTCACTCAATTTGCTTTCGTCTCTAGCTTAATGTGTCAAATTGTTTGCTGAGGTCTAGTGGTAATTAAGGCATTGGGGGTCATTCCGAGTTTGGAGGTAGCCATGGTGCTGTTAGCACCATGGCTGCCTCCAGAATCAGTCCGGGTCCGGGTTCCTTGATTGGGGACTTACCGGGTCATTCCAACCTAGTAGGATCCGGTAAGTCCCCATTCAAAAAACCAATCCCCATTCCCATTCGAGCCCCATAGGGCTCAATGGGAATGGGGAGGGAGCTAATAATGGGCCCACTAATAGCGGGCCCGTTGTTTGCTCCCTGGTCCCTTAGCGGCTCCCGCTAATGGGCCCACTAAGGGACCTCGTAATAGGGCAGTAGGGGGTTAACGGCACCGGCATCCTTACCGGTGCCATTAACCCCCTACCGCCAGGGTCGGAATGACCCCCATTATGTGGGGATGTTCTGTTTTCATGGTGGGGTTCATGTTTAAATCTGTTGAGATCTGCCCGGTAGGGAGGAACATGCGGCTGCACCATTTGATTCACAGTATTCCAGGAAGGGAATCCATTGCATTTCTATGTGCGTGTGAGTTTCCATGAGGGCTGCGGTTAGAGTCTCCATCTCATAAATGTCTTTCACCTTGCGTAGCCAGTCTTTCTTTGAGGGCAGAGTCACTCCTTTCCATTTCATGGTCATACAGACACACGCTGCTAGGAGCAAGTTCCTGGGCATGTGGGGGAGAACTAGGTATTGTTCTTCAATCTTTTCAGCCCCGAACAGAACCAGCAGTGGGCACATATCCCTATTGATGCCCTTTATGTCTTTCATCCAGCCTAGAATCTCTTTCCAGTAGGTCTGTGCACTGAGGCAGTCCCACCACTGGTGCTGATATGTACTCATTTGATTACACCCCGTCCAGCAATATGGAATGGTACTGGCATACATCTTGTCTAGGCGATGCGTGGTGAGGTGCCATTGTGTCAATATTCTACAATTATGCATTTTGTATTGGACTGCTATGGATGATTTCCATACCACTCAGTATACTGCTGCCCACCATTCCTGATTGCTTTCCCATCCCAGCGCTCTTTCCCATTGAAATTGGGTGTGGGGTATCGGTAGGTGACCGCTCTCTATTAAAAGTTTGTACATTCTGGTGATAAGCCCTTTCGTTCCCGACTGTGTGCTTAATATGCTCTCAAAAGTGGTGAGAGGGTGATGTAATTGAGCTCTGCATCGGGGGTCAGTAAGGACTGCTTTCAGCTGTAAATAGAGAAGTGGTTTGATTTTAAGGCCCTGTTGTGCTTCCTCTAGTTCCTCTCTGGAAAGGAAGGCATCCTCGTTCCACATTTGGACCGCTCTGGTAAGCCCCTGTTTGTATTGAGGTTGAAATCGAATTGGATCTATGAGATGGTCTCTAATCGGGGGGCCCAGATACAACTAAATGGTGACGGGCATGTTGTGATTCCTGACAAGCTTGGATTGCCGTTCTTCCATATCGACCACAGTACTCGCAGAACTGGATGCTCCAGAGCTTTGCATGGGATTGATTTTTGAGGGGCCAAGAGCCATTCCCCCAGTGTAACCGTGGTGAAATACCTGTTCTCAAGATGGACCCATTGCTTGTTTTTAGCTTCTCAGATGTGATCCACGAGTACTCGGAGCTGGGCTGCTCTATATTAGTCCTTGAAATCAGGTTATGCAAGGCCTCCTTAATCTCTAGGGAGAATCAGTGTGCTATATGTGATCGGCGGACGTTTCCATTCCCACAAGAGGAAGGTGTCTGGCAGAGTGATAGGGAGGGACTGAAACAAGAAAAGGAGACACGACAAGACATTCATCTTCACTGCAGTGAACCTTCCTGTCCAAGATAGGGTCAATTTGCCCCATTTCTCTAAATCACATTTGACTTGTGACTAGAGCGGCTTGTAGTTTGCCTGGTACAAATCGTTCAGATTTTTTGTTATGGTTTTTCCGAGGTACTTAATGTGACTGCTAGCTACCTTTGAGTCCCAGTTGTTCGGGTCCTCCTTTTAGTGGCAAAGCCACAGTTTTACTGTGTTTAATGCTAAAGCCTGAGAATGCGCCATATTCCCCTATTCTGGCCATGAGAGCTGGGATGGACTGTGAGGGACGAGTCAGGTAGACCAGGACGTGGTCCGCAAAAAAGGCTAGTTTATATTCTTTACCAAACTTTCTAATGCTGTTGATTGTTGGGTCATTTCGGATAATCTGGGCCAGGGGTTCCATGACCAGGACAAAAATCAATGGGGAAAGGGGGAAACCTTGCCTGGTTCCCCTTGCTAGCCCGAACGGGGGGGGGGGAGCAATGCCCTTAACCACAACCCTTGCCGTGGTGTTTTCGTACAATGCTTGCACACCTTGAGTCCACTTGGGACAAATGCCCGCCTTTTCAAGGACCTGCGTCATGAATTGTCTCTCCACTCCGTCAACCGCTTTTTCAGCGTCATCTGAGATGAGTGTGGGGTTGACATCTCCTGGTTCGATTGAAGCCAAGTGGAGAGTTTTGCAGATGTTGTCCGTGCCCTGTCTATCCCTCACGTAACCCACTATGAATCATAAGGGGCAAAGCACTACTCAGTCTGTTGGCCAGTATGCTTGCATATATTTTAGCATCTACGTTTAATAGCGACATTGGCCTATATGAGCCAAATTCAAGTTTGTCCCTCCCTTCTTTAGGTATTACAATTATTCTGGCTTCAGTAAAAGAGGGAGGTGCTTGTCCTCTTGTCATGATTTCAATGAACAGGGGGCTAAGAACGGGACTAGAGCGCCTCTCAGCCTTTTAAAGTAAGTTGGGGTGAAACCATCCTGACTGGGCGCTGAGCCTGCTTTGAGGTTGGAGATAGCGTGGTCTACCTCCTCTACTGTAATGGGTATGTTGAGCTTGTCGCGATCCGGAGTTTGAATCGAGGGGAATTTTACTTGGTCCATGAATTCTGCTATGCTCTCCGGGGAAGGATTGCAGTCCGAGGTGTACAGCTGCGCTTAGAAATGTGCAAAGCGAGTTCCTATCTCTTTTGGGTCGGTTATGGGTGTCCCTAAGGGGGAGATCGTTTTGTGTAATGCCCTTTCCGTTCTTTGTTTTCTCAGTATAGCAGCTAGTAATGTGTGGGCCTTGTCTCCCTTCTCATAATATCTTTGCTTAACAAACCGAAAGGTGGGCTAGTGCTTTCCCCTGCCAGATGTCTTTGAGTTATTCCCTGAATTTCCTGAATTCCCTTGTTTCTGTTAGGATTTGGGTTGCATTTTCCCGGTCGTTTACTAGGGCTGATTCTTTTTCTCATATTATTTTTTAGGTGGACTTCTCTAAGCTGCCTGGCTCTTTTAACTGATGCCCCTTGTGCAATTAAGAGCCCTCTAAATGTGACCTTCGCTGCTTCCCATACGGTATCGCGAGACAGGTCTCCTACATCATTCCCTTTGAAGAACTCCCTTATTTCTGTGTCTAGGGATTTTCCAAAGAGTTTGTCTCTGAAGAGGGTGTTGTTGCATATCCAGCGTCTGTCTATCGGCTAGATGCGGCACAGATCCAGTTCCACCATGACCATGTCGTGATCTGTCCACCCTTCCATTTCTATTGTTGCGCATCTCAAATGCTGTTCGAGGTTTCCCTCCAGAAAAACGTGATCAATATGTGAGAAGGTGTTGTGTGGGGCAGAGAAAAATGTGTATGATTTTTCCTTCCTGTGTTGGACCCTGCAAGAATCTGTTTGATCAGGTTTCGGAAGGATCCTGTGTCACGGGGTGGGGGGGACTGCTCCTTCTCTGTGGGATGATCAGTCCAGTGTCAGGTTCAAGACCAGATTAAAATCCCCCCCCACAGTTCAGTGAGCCCGCCCTTTTGTTGTCCAGTTGCATGAAGAGGTCTCTGCGGAAGGTTAATTGATGGGTGTTGGGGGCATATGCAGAGCATAGCGTGATATTCGTTGTGTTGATGGTCCCATGAATGATTATGAATCTCCCTTTCGGGTCTCTACGAGTCTGGGACACTCTAAGGTCCAGGGTGCTGCGGTATATGATCCCAACTATGCCCTTTTTGTCTGTCCCTGAGGCCCATAATGTCCCCCCCACCTGCCCACCCCACAGCTGGAACTCCCTGTTCCTCTTATACATGGTTTCCTGGATGAATAACACATCTAACTTGGATTGTTGGAAGAGTTTCACCACCATCAACCTTTTTTGTGGGGAATTCAGACCTTTGAAATTCAGAGACCCCATACGTATAGTGTCAGCTGCCATTGTAAGGAGGTATCATGTGCATCGTGTGCTTTGCCTTTGAATAAGTATGCCGAGCTATGATCGGCTCCTGTTGGGCGTTGAGGGCATGGTAAGCCGACCCTGCTAGATAGTATATGTTTAATTCTAAGGAAATCGGATTCCGAGCCCATTTCCCAGTGTGTATCGGTACCTTCTTTAGGGCTTGAGTCTCGCAAACCCCATACCTCCCTCCCTCAACTTAAGAATTGAACAAATAAAACAGATAAAAGAAGAAAGGTCTTCAGCTTCGGAGACGACCTAGTGTGCAACATAGGGCCACACATCGGGTGCCTCCCGTTGAACTCAGTCTAATCAACGGTAGAACTATACAACTGATAACAGGACGGTGTGCGTTATGACAACTTTGGGTACCGCCCAGCCCAGCAGTTGATGCTTGATGGGGCCCAGAGATGGACATAACTGAGTCAGGATGAAGCTCTATCACTCTTCCTTGTGCAGCAATTATTTCTGCTTTTTCTTCTCCTCCTTTTGCTAACGTTGTTAGTGTCTCTGGGCCCTCATTTGTTCAGGTTTCTTCCTTAGCATCATCTATTCTCTTTAAGAAGGGTCTAATCTTTTCAATTTCCTTGAACCCTTAGATCTGCTCCTCTGTGGCCGGGGTCCTAATGGTCTTCATGCTGGTTCCGACGAGGTTGGAATTTCCTCTGCATATGGTGGCCCCACTTTCTCTCCCAGTATGTGCAAGACGTTTGCTGCCTCTTCCCCTGAGACAACTCTGTATTCTTCATTTGCATAGTTGAATGTAAGAGCAAAGGGGTAGCGCTGCCTGTATCTTGAGTCGTGTTCACACAGCCATAATGTTAGGGGGCGGCAGGCTCGTCTCTGGGCTAATGTGCTGGCTGATAGATCTTGAAATATTTTGACCCTGGAGTACTCGAACTCTATAACATCTCGCTCTCTTGCTAGCCTCACAATGTATGCCTTATGCCGGTAGTAGTGGTACTTTGCCAGTATCGACCTTGGGCCGTCTGGCGGGCCGCCTGCTCAAGGGATTCTGTCGAATGCAAGCTCAGGGCTCTGAGGTGTGGGAAAGACCGAGTTTGCCAATGCCCTCACCTTTCTTTCAAGGCTCGCTTGGGTCTCATTTGGCGTCTCTTTAAGGCCTTGAATATGAATGTTAGTCCTCCGCTCTATGTTTTTTCTATGTCGTCAACGTTCGCCTCTAGGTCAAAGTTTCTTTGCTCCAGATCCTGCAGACGGCTTTCTATTCTCATTTCGACAATGTCTGCGGATTGCTGGTAGTTCTCCAGGACTTCCACTTTATCTTCTACTTTGTGTACTCTTTCCTGGAGAGTGTTGACAGTCATGTTGTTACTGAGAGAGCGGATTTCATCGAGTAGGAGGCGTACGTACGCTTACGTGGAGCCTTCCTGATCAGCGCATTGTATGAGTGAGACCTCTTGAGATTGGGACGCTGCCATATCAATGCTTCCTCTTCGGACCGGGTTTAACCCCCACTGCATATGCTCTTGGCTGCTTTAATATCCGTCTTGCAGTTTGAAGCGTGTTCTTTTTCTGCTTTCCTTTTTTAATCTTACCTGGCTTCAATAGGGTGGTGGGTCTAATGGCTGTGTGCGTGCCGTTTTTCCTCAGGACATGGGGCATCTAGACCATGGTTGACTGGTCGCTGTACGTTGATCCGAGCACTGTGGACGGTTCGGTGCTATGCTTTGTTCTGTCGGCGGGGGGAGGCAGGCGCGCCTCAGTCTATGTTGGTAAGAGCCACACCAAGGGGGAGGAAGGAGGTTGACACTTGCCCGCCCCCCAGATGGGGCTGTCTGTAAGGGAATCTCTGGCTTTCATTCCGACTGCTTTTCAGTGGACTGGCACAACAGTGTTATCTTCTCTGACAAGTCCCCTCCTCCAGTGTGCAGGGCCTTCGTTGTGATATGTCCAAGTGCTTAGTAGCGCGTGTCTGTAACGCTGCGAACCCTCTGTATGGTGAATGTTGAGGGAAGATCCCTTTTGCTTTTAATCCGGCAGATCGTCGGTCCCTGTGGATGATGTTCCCAGGGGATGTCTGGGCGCTCTAGTACAATCTGACTCCCCTGGTGGTAGCGAATCTCGGTGGGGTTTATGCTGAAGCAGTTTGTTTTCAGAAGAAGTGGGGGACCTCCCACCGCTGCCGCGATGATATGGTGCCTTTATTAGTATGTTTTGAGCTGTCCGGGCTGTGCAGTCTCACCACGCTGAACCCCAGATCCAGTAAATGCTAGAGGGCTTGTGTGAGTACAATTGGAAACTTTAAGGGGCTGTACTCATGCCTCCATAAGCCTCTCTGTGGCATGGTGACCATGGGCCATGTCTCCTAGGTGTGTGCGGGCAATGACCAACGAGGCAATTGTGTAAGCCACCGACTCCTACTCGTTTGGAGCGAAGGGGGTGGGGGTGGTGAGAGGTGCCTCATCTGCACTGCACAGCGGCTCCTCCCCCTCCACCCGCTCCTTACTGGTGTGCCATTTCTACAGTCTCCGTGCAGCTGTGTGTGCTGATGCTGCTGGAGCTGCGGTTTCAGTTTTCATTGCACTTTGCCGTACAGACCTTGAGTCGTGACTCCTGGGTGGATGCAGGCAATGAGCAATGGTGGAATCCCGCTCGCTCCACAGGCATTGACTGGGCTGCCGGCCACCAATACCTTTACTTTTGGAGTGGGGTGGGGGGTGGTGCGGTGTTCAGCTTCTACAATCTTGTTGCTGCTGTATGCGTTGAAACTGCCAGAACTGCGCTTTGGTCTTCACTGCACAGCTCCTTACTGGGTCGCGGGGCACTGCAGCCCTGCACCCCAGGTAAACTCTCTCGTCTTTGTGGAGGCGCTTCTGTAGACGGTAATCTCCCTCTGCAGGGCCGAACAACTGCTATCCGGCTCAGGCGGGCCGAGGAGCATAGCCCAGGGCAACCAAACAGGGGAAGTGCACACTCCAACGTCTCTGCTATCATCCGGTGACCATGTGTGTTCCGGTAAGGACATGCAGCCGCTTCACGCTGTGGCGCTCACAAGCAGGATGACTCACTTTGTGTTTTCCAGGAATCTTACACCGATATTCACCGGGATTGAGCCAAACGAAAACTGATCCTGAACTGCAACGTTCCAGCGTGTTTGATCTACTTGCAGGCTGGGCAATATATCACAAAACCGCCATTATGTGCAAGTCCGACAGGAGGCGAGTGCTCCGGCTTCCATCTTGCCTGCGCCCCTTGGTGATCTCCTGCAGGTGGTTTTTGGACGCATGCACACTTTACTTTATAGCGCAATCAATATACTGTTATTACTCCAATTCACCCACCTTCTTTGTTGCCTTGATCCATGACCTTAGATTACTTCACTACCAATCTGCATAATGTACCTACCTGTTTGTCTATGACACATGCATGCCCGTTATAGCCTTCTGTAACGTGAGGTGTGGCATTGCCAACTCCTATACTTACACCATCTCTGTCATCACAATATATACACCCTAAGCAGCCACCCGCAACTCGAGGCTTCTGCTAGACTGTGTATTCAAATCCACCTATGCTTGTAACCATATGCTTATTTGTACTCTCCTTGACCACTGTATGTAATCTGATGTAGCTCCCTGTAACAGAAGTAGCTCTCCCAGTCTGCATATGTGTACCCATTATGACTATTGTATATATTCTGATGTAGCTCCCCGCAACACGAGTAGCTCCCCCAGTCTGCATATGTGTACCCACTGTGACTATTGCATGTATTCTGATTTAGCTCCCCGTAACATGAGGAGTAGCTTAACCAGCCTTCATAATTCTACCTGCTATGACCATTGTATGCTATCTGATGTAGCTCCCGCAACATGAGGAGTAGCTTTCCCAGTCGGTAGATATGCAACTACTATGTCCTAAGTATGCACTTTCTGTAACTCACGCCTAGATACCTCAGGGTTTTGTGTGCTGTAATAAATGTGAAATAAACACGGGATTGAAAACAATATATACAATGGAGGATAAAGACAAACCTACTAGGCCGTGTGAGTATTCAGAATGTGCAAGTGCAGAGAGAGAAGAGAGGAAGAGGGAGTGGGGGTTAAGTGAAGGAGTGTCCATTCTCATGGGTGAGCCGTAGATGTAATTGGTAAGTATAGTATGTGCTAGGGAGCATTGAGCTACAATAAGTGGGTAAGTGCAGGTCTACAGTGGTGTAGGCCAGTGGGTGCCGAGGCAAGTGCTGTGTGTAGGTAGAAACTGAGGCAATTGGATGTGGGAGGCCAGGGTCCCGAGGACACAATAGGTCCCAGGTCACCAATTACAGCGACTGTGAGGTTAGCAGAGGAGGGAAGAAGGGAAGGAGGGAGTGAGAAGTAAAGTACTGAGGAGCTTCCGGAATTTAAGGAGGTCTGGCACATGATGAAGAGGAAGGGGGAGGTTGTTCCACAAGAGGGAGCCATCTGAAGCAAGAGATCGGCTTACAGCCATCTGTGTAGTGAAACGCTTAACACACAGAGAGTTGGTACCACAGGAATGCAGAGGTCTATAGGGAGAATATTTAGTAATAACAAGTTGCAGATAGCGTGGTCCTCGGCCCCAGACAGTCTTGTGGATGATTCAGATGGATATGAATTTAATATGTGCAGCAACTGGGAGCCAGGGAAGAGTTTTTAGGGCAGGAGAGATGCAGTCCCTGGGCTTGAGGCCATGTATAAGTCTTGCTGTCCTATTCTGGATTAGCTGGAAGAGCCATAGGGAGGAGGAAGGTAGATTCAAGAGAAGGCTATTGTAGTATTCCAGCCTAGCTCTGGTAACACTGAGCTTCTGCAGGAAAGAAAACTGAGAATTCCTTTGAGTGGGAAGAGTTGAAAGTTGGACTTCCTGGCAATGTCCTGGAATGTGAGGGAGAAAGGAGGGAGAGAGCAGTGAAAGATGACTCCAAGGTTTCTGGCTTCGGGTGAAGGAGAAGGGGAAAAGCCCACAGAGGATGGCCAGTGTGAGGGGAAGAAAGAGGGAGCAGTGTTCCCAATAGGAAGGATCTCAGTCTTACTGGCATTGAGGCAGAGATCAGTGGAAGTGCACCAGGACGGGATGGCAGATAGGCAGTCCAGGAAGATGGAGGAGGCAAGAGAATCAGCAGGAAGATTGAAGAGTTGAGTGTTGTCTGCTTAGCACTGGAAGTTGGGGAGAAGCAGGAAATGATGTGTGCAAGCAGAGCAAGGTGATGCTAAGTGAGGAACATTAACCCCACATCTAAATAAGTATTAATTCAAAGGATGTATACATAAAGAAAATAGAACATATGCAAGTTAGCACCCATGCCTATCTTTGCATTTCACAGGGAACCATGCAGTACTTTTTAGTTGCTTTACTCTCTTGGGGTATATTTATTAGGAAGGTCTGTATGCCTTCTGGGCATTTTGTGGTTACTTTGTATGTATATTAGCTGTAGCTTCTATCATGTTGCAATTAGAAAATGTACCAAAAATATCAAATGCATTTTTTATATCTTGCATTGTTTTACATTTTGTACTGTTTTATGGAATGTTTTGTGCATATCCAAATAAACACGCGGATGATAATTTTGTGTCAGTGAGGCAACACCACAATTTAACTCTGTTAACCTTGTCGAAGGTGGTGATCAGGTCCATGAGGCCACAGAAAGCCTTTTATTTCACATTGAGAAACTGGGATATTATAAGTATACATGAATTGCTTTTTCATTTGTTATCAACCCCTTTCTAAATTGCAAATATATAGGGTATAGAAAGTGTTGTTCCACTGTCCATTATTGCTTTCTTGCTAGCAAGGCCCTTCTAAAAATCTTAAACTGGGAATCCAGCAATTAGATTGACCTATAGAATGTAGGCAAATCTCTGTTACCCTTTATACAGATGGGAAATAGTCTAGCCTGTCTACATGAATATGGCAATATGCCAGTTGCAATCATTGCATTGAAAATATTTGCAAGCAAAGGGAACTGGAAGTCTTGCATGTTCTTAATAAAGTCTGCCAGAATACTATCTAATATATGGTTTTTATGTAATGCCTAGTGGCTTTCAGTATTTCCTCAGTAGTACAACTCTGCATTACCTCACAAAGACATTCCCCGAAACACCACCACCTAATGTTAATAGGTCTTTGCGGGGAAAAAAGATCCTTAGTTTTACCATAGTAATGAGTGGTAAAATGAGCCAGCCAGCAAACCTAAATATTAGTCTCTGTATTGGTTTTGTGAACCAGAGATGTGTGGTCGGAGTTCACTAACTTCCCAAACATCTTCGAATTCTCCTGGCATTCTGCTATCTCAAATTCTTACCAGGCCATATCAGATAGTTGAGCTTTACGTTATCCGAAAGTTTTCTGATAGGCTTCCTGTGCTTTTATGTTCTCATTCCTAGTGGGGGGACAGATATATTTAATCCCCAATAGACTGTTTCCTTGCCAACTTTTCCTTATAAAACAGTAATGAGACTCTTGCACTACTATATAATTTGTTTCAATAATGAAATCTGACAGATGTAATTCATTAGCTGGATGCCATCTTTTCACTCTCCTAGAAGAGAATAGTTCACCATCTTGCAAGATCAAATCATTTATTTTAGTATGTTTTAACTAGATTGTCTTATTTACGTTTAGGTCTACTGGATGGTGGCCACAAGAAGGCTCCACTATTACTCTAAAATCGCTCACAGCATGCCATGTATAGTGGGCTAGACAAAACTAGTCAACAGTCGAGTATCCAAGGTGGCCCCTAAAGGTATATCCTCCTGTAATATGCACAGAAAATCTACTGTAAGGTGAAGAAATATCCAATTCCATTAAAAGGGAGTGAACAAAAAGAGCAATTTTCTGAATATTACTGTAGTCCTAATTAGGAACATGAATGCCACAGAGTCTCGTGTTGTTGAGGCAGAGGATCCAGATTTTAGACAGCGAAGGCTTTTGTTTTAGGTGTTTTCTTCATGCACTGGTGGAGTTCAAGTTTGCAGATGTCCTTACTTCTGGTGGAACCAAGGCCCTCACAGATGCAGACCTTGTCAGCGAGGTGGCATGGAGGCTTGGGGGGGACAGCCTTGTCGATGAAGTAGCAGGATCTGAAAGTGATATATGCTTACAGCAGTAGCAAGTGCAGTTCTATGAAGATCGGGTGATGTGGTGGAATTTGTGGAGTTCTTTTATGCGTCTTGCTGCAGCATGTAAGATGTATCAGGGGTGCCAGGGTGGCCACCGGAAGGCTTTCCAGAAGGGATGGACACCTTTCAGTCGGGGACAACCAAGGCTTGGATGGAAGATCTGAAATTACTTGATGGATGAAGGGCTTCATTTTCCACAGGAGGGAAAACTGCTACCATGCTTTTTGTGTCTTCATTGATATGTGCTTCTTGAAGGAGAGGTATCTGTCAATGTGTGACCGAATGAACTTGTTGAAGGTGGATAGCTTTGGTCTGAAGCCCTCGAGGTTCAAAGCGGAAAGCCATGTCTGGTTCCGAGGCCCCCTCAATTTTGTCACACTAGGACGTCCCCAAATGTTTTTTTATACACATTGCACTATTAAAGGGCAATAGAATAGCCTACCATGTTCGTCACAGCTTTGGCTCAAGCTGCTTTATACCATTTTACATACATAGACAGCAGTTCTGCTTAATCTGTTACATTTACACTAAATGGACTGGCATATACCACTCTAAGGGGCCGCACTCTGAGAAGGACAAAATGCGTGCCCTGCATATTCATGGAATTGTTCACCCAAAATAACCGTATTTGCAAGTCAAGGCTCAAACTGACCCAACACGCTAACACTGTAAAGGTAAAGTCAGACATCCTCACTCAAAGCTTTGCCCCCATGCAGCCTTTATGTTGGGAACCAGAGAATGCGACATGTGCATTTCCAGTTAGAATACCAATACCACAGAGACCTTTGAGACAAGGTATCCATTGAGAAAACCCTACATAAATGCACAAAGACATGGGGCCTCATTACGACCCAGGCGATCCTGGTATGAACGGTGCATGTAATGTACAGGACCGTTCATACCGGGCCGCCACATTACGAGTTTGCTCACGGCTGGTGGTATGCACGTCTGGTCTGGCCAGACGTGCATACCAGCATGCTCGAGCAGACCAGAATGCTAACAACGGACCAGTCATTAACAGGTCTGTTGTTAGCATCGTCCCCATTCCCATTTGAGCCCTGTGGGGGCTCAAATGGGGATGTACCGGGGCCGGGTCCCAAAAATGGCAACAAGAAGAGGAGCCTGATTGCATCATTCGAAGTAAGACCTCACCCATCTAGAAGATCAATGAGGAAAAGAAACATAAGCATTCTCTAAAAACTAAAGAGAAGATGGTAAAGATGAGCAACATTTCGGGCTCGAGATGAAGATGCTCATGCTACTGAAACGCTAAAGATTATGTAAATCAGTTTACACGTGTACAGTTGCAGAAACGCAAGTAGGGAAAATAAATCATATGGCTGGTTACATAGTGAATTAAATTGCAGTGATGCACCCATTTATATACATAGGCATGTATAGAACCTGGATGTTCCACAGCACACTTTAGCAGGCTCTTGAACCCTGTGAATAAGAAAAAGGAATTTCAAAATGTGTGGCGAAGTTGGAAATTACTGATGGCAAGGCGAGTTTCGAGAAAGGTGTTGGGGTGGCCCAGGACCAGGTAAACAAGGCCACCGTGAAATGGATCCCTGTCAAAAGGCTACAATGATCGTGCGAAAAGAACATGCACTTGTTGAAGCAGTAAGAAAAAACATTGAAGACGTCAAAAGTTCATCATTTAATAGGATTAAATGCTTCAAAGAGCTCAAAAGAGTGGTCTCCAGGTCACATGGGTGAGATGAAAATAGCTTGGGTCCGGCTGTTCTGAAACTAGGAGGACAGAGAGAAGCTACACTCCCTTGATTTCTCAGGCAAAGGCAAGATCTACAAGGCCAAGTTTAAAGCTTGATTGTCTGACGGACTGTAGGATTTTTGATAGATGGTGGGATAATTGGTGTGGAGGCATGATCACGCCGAACCTCCATGCACCTGGAATGGTATCCTGCGTGCTGCTTGCGTGAGGAATATTCTAGAACGGTACAAGGGTGCCAAACCAATCATAGAGGGTCATGTAATGAAGAGCCCTATAGTTTGTAGAACCAATTGATCGTCGTGTATGGGATGGGCTTAGATGCCCACCTGACTTAGATACCGAATTATAACCTCCGGCTATATAGAACATATACCTAGATGTTCACTGAGAGCCAATCACCATTACTCATATGTTTTGTAGTTTGCCACATAGTGTGACATCAGTAATGATTAATTTTTGTTATAAAAGAGTTGTTTTCATATGAAATGTTTTGAGATCGAGCTGTGAGGTGTCAGATGATGCTCGTTGTACTCCCTGTTTTGGATAATTGATAATAAAACAGAAATGTACTTTGCTACCTCCCTGAGTCATTTTGATTATTGATGTTTGAGAAACATCTGCATCACCATCCACCTCTGAGCATTGCTACCTCGTCTTAAAGGGCTCTAGGGTATAAGAGGTCACTTGGTAGCAGAGATGATGGTTAAAGACCAATTGATCTAGTTAGCTTTGTGGTCACGGAAATATCGGACGTCCTCTGCCATTTAGCTGGAAGAACGTGAAGCTCCCTGTAGATAGCGGCCTTTAGTTTAAGGATAAAAACTTGCCAGTACTGGTGGGACAGGTCCCTTGTTTTCAAGCGGAATGCCCTCCTGATTTCTACAGTAAGCTTAGCGAACCAAAGGCTGAAGCGGCTGGTTGAGGAGGAGATGATCCCGAGAGTCGGAAGTTGAAAAACGAATGGTGAGTAGATTGGTGAATGTGTGCATGGGGAAACTAACAATGGGAAAGAATAATGGAGGGTTGGTTGGGTATTAAGATAGTAATAAGGAGTATTGAAAAGAGATATATGGATGAAGAGCATTCCACAGGTTAGCCCAGAGACCTGCGTTCAGGAATGACAGAAGAAAATATCTTAAAATCTAAGTAGATATGTAGGAGACAAACAGACAGGTCTGTTAAGGAAGATATTTTACACTGCCCATCGGGAGTAAATTAGGGTCAATAAGAAGCTGTGAGGAGCGTTGGCAAGGAGATCTATGTGGGCTGGCCAGTCTTGTCTATATGTTGTGTATCTTATGTATATGTGAGTAAAGAAAAAGTGAAGTGTTGAAGAGGAACAAGAGAATAGAGTTGTGTTCAAGAGACAAGAGGAATTATTTATTTTGGTTTTTGAGAGTATCCACTAAGTAAGCAGATTTAAGTGAAATGAAATATAAAGGTTTGGAGCTGTGACGATTGGTGCACGCTCATATCATATTGTTTGTCTGTTTAGAGTGTTATTTGTGTGAAGTACGGTAAGTATTGACAGGCGAGTTAGCCTTGTCACAATGGAGGATATTACTCTAATTATGCACTTATGAAAGCAGTTACCAAAATACGCACCCAAACTCAAACAGTATAGTGCAGAATGGGTTAAAGGTACAGCGAATAAGATGTTAATGCCGAGGCCACAAGGGGGATCACTGTCAAAAGTGGTTTTGCAAAACATAACCACTTACTTGCACGCAGAGTACACAGGAAAAAAGCTGAGGAAAAGGGTAGCTAGTTTGAGCTTTGGAAGATGTATCAGGAGGAAAGGGCAGATCCGCCTCCTGAAGACTTGATGCTTAACCAGTGCAAAGAGGGGGGCGATGAGCCTTCTGCTCCCCCTACTGCGCCTGAAGTAGTCGACAAAAGTGTAAAAGGTGAAGGAGTGTATCCACTCAGAGAGCTTAAGGCAGCGGCAGGATATAGTAATCCACCGTATGAACCACCTGCTTATAGCAGTGACGAAGGTTCAGAGAAAGCTCAGGAAAAAGATGGGATCTCTACAGTCCCACGGGACAAAGAGCGAGATGAACGACCAGGTATGACCCTGCACATAGAAAGAGAAATTAAGAGATGGAACGGATTGAAAAAGACAAGACTGACGAGATAGCGCTCATACAAAATGAGTGGATGGGAGGTCAGATATTGCTCAAACTTGATGGAGCGAGCATTGGAGAGGTACAACAAAAGGAGGACCAGGACGAGCAAGATAAAAAAGACAGGGAACAAGAGAAACCATTGAAAGAAGAAGAGCTTAAATGAAAGAGTAGACAAAGACTGGAAGAGCTGTATCAGGAAGAGAAGCTGAGAAAGGAAGAAAGGACAATAGAGCAAAGGAAGTATGATAACAGGCAGCGAGAGATCGAAGAATGGGATAAGCTAGAAAAGAAGAGAAGCGAAAAAGAGGATGGGAAGTTAAGAGAGAAGAGAATGCAAAGACCAAAATACGATGCAGGGTAAATGAGAGAAGAGAGATGAAGAGACAGGAGGAAGAAAGAGTTAAAGAGGCAAAAAATCAAAGAGCATTTGATGAGGAGATGGAACAGAAAAGGAGACAGAGAGCATACAACATCGAGAAAGAGTTAAGGAACCCACATCCAGGAGTAGCATGGGAGGTAGGACATAGAGGAGTTCTTCCCACCATAAGAGCCGATGCGAGGGCCCTCTAGAGTAAAGTTAGAAAAGAGTGAATTGAAAAATAAAGGGATAGATGATCAATTTGAGATTTTCCAATCATGAGGAAAAGAGGGAAGTCTGTTTAGTTCTGAGCACCGAGCTCTGTCTTTGGCCATGCTGACTCTAAATAGGGACGAGAAAGAGGGTAGTCACACAAGTTGGGGACAGGAGTTGTCAGACGGACAAAGAGAAGTGTCCCATGGGGAAGAGGAAACTGGTGCATGCGGGTTTGAGGAATATTTGTTGACAGATAAAGAGATTATATGGTCAGACTTGGCCTACCTAAACCGAGGATGCCAGATCCAGTGGCACGGCCAGGTCGCAGGTCGACCTAAAGGGCGATCCCAGAGTGTAAGAGGTAAGTCTCCACCATATGTCAATAGACTATGGTCATTGCCAGGAAGATGGTTATCGGGAACCACAGTCGCTACCATGGATAGGCGAACGATGGAAGCCGATTGAGATTTTGGGAGTTTGCAGTTTCCCTTATTAGAGAAATGAGGGGTCAGACCACAGTATATTCCGTGGCCCCAAATAGACAAGGACAACTTAAGACAAGGACAACATAAGATGTAAGTTGCCCAGTTTAACGTCGGTGCCAGAAAATGGATTTATGAATTCAAAAAAAATTACTGTAGGTAACACACTAGCTATAAGGGAAATTAAAGGTCTCGTTGCAGACATCCTTAGGGAAAGACCTGATGACATTTGGTCAAGAGCAGGATATGCAGGAGTCACTGCACCGAACACAGCACATGATGGTGCGCCATTTAATAATTGTAGAGTGGCAGTCTAGAAACCGCTTAGAGTACAATATCCTGACATGTCAGATATGGGAGCTGTAATGGCACGCAAGATGCAGGAAGGGGAAGATCTGCTTATGTATATTCAGAATTTCCAAGAGCAGTGGAGCTTGGAAACACAAGAGCCGTGGTGGAAATCTATACCAGTGTTTTATCATATTGTATGTCATAGATTGCCAGAGAAAGTACAGGGACAGCTCAGGAAGTTGCTGAGTATGGATGCAAAGCCATGGCCAGAAATACAGCTGACTAGTGAAGATCATTGCCGATTGGTGCAAGAGAAAAATAAGAAGAAGGAGGATACTAGAAAATTTGAGGAAGCTGAATTAGTGCAGAAGAAATTGCCCACATATGCTGTAGAAGGGGCAATGCTAGATAGCGGAGAAGGGCCAGGATCGCAACAAACCACAGGTATGCCGCAGGTGAATAACTAACAGCAGTTGGATCATGGAGGAAATGGATTTATGTCGAGAGGTAGAGGAGGCTTCTGTGGAAGAGGAGGTTTTCAGAGTAATGAATGAGGATTTCAGAATAGCCAAGACAGTAACCAAGGTATGCAGGATGGACAAGTCAGGAGATTCCCTACTGTATGTTGGACATGTGGAATGACAGGACACATAGCACGAACAGGTGGAAACCAAGGCTATGTACAGAATGAGCAATTCTCAAGAGGGTGGGGGAGCAGCTTATCTATGGTCCACCCAAGATCAGGCAGTGTATCAGGTACAAGCACCGCGAACAGAGCAGGCTTTGCAAACACAGCAAGCACCATTGAGCCCGCCACACCCATGCAGATACAACAAAGTGCAAATACAGGACAATTGTTGACTCCTAGGATATAGGGTGTCCCTGTGGATGGTGGGAATCCTTTCACAGGTACAGCAATAAGTATGTACCCGCAATAGGACAGCTCACTGGGGGACTTGATGTGTTCAGGACTGTCTGTGATGCCTAATCCTCATGAGGAACAAAGGGATGACATCACGATAGGAGGCAAATCCTTTTCTTTTTTAGTAGACACTGGAGCAACTTGCTCATATATATGAGAGGGAAAGTTTTTATTATCATGCAGTGCCATGAACGCTCAAGTGTTCTCAGGAGCTACAAGCAGAGTTCCTTTTACTGAATAATTGCCAGTTTCACTAGGGGAATGTGACATGCCTGTTCCATTATTGTATACGAAACAGACGCCAGTTAATATACTGGGTCGGGATTTAACGACAAAAATTGAATATGATGATCTCCTTCACTGATGAGGGTGTAGTGTGTTCAATACCAGGAATACATTATTTAAATTCAAGCGAGTGTATTATGGCATTCATAGGGCAAATAGTCTTGCAAGGGAAACCATTAGAAGCAGAGGTTTTTCATTATGGAGAGCACATTTTGTTAACATAGCTACCTGGATTAGTGGGCAAGGTAATGAGAATACCTGATGAATTTTTGTTTACACCACAGATACCTGTGAATGAATAGGGGGGACAGATCTTCCCCTTGGAATTACAGGCAGCCATAGTACAAGGAGAGTTGGACATGCTCAAAGGGTTCGATGATGAGGGCAGGTCATGGAGAACAGTGATTGAAATTGAGGAAGGGTTTAGATTGACTGATGTCACTTACGAAGATATGTTTAAGGAGGACCCATCAGATGATTTAGTAGTATTCGAGATGAGCATTATGTATTGAATTAGAACAGAAAAGTGAGAGATCCCACAGCAAATGGTGATCATGTGACAACGTCCCACATATTTTGATGAGGACATGGAGAAGGTGCCAACTTCTTTATGGACTACTGTTAGGAAAGATTTCTTAATTGTGGGTAATTTTCCTTCCATGTGGCAACCCCTAAACTTTTTGCTGTTGTATTCACCGTGATCTAGACTTTGCCAGAGAAGTGCAGCCTTCTGCCGCACTCCTCTGGGCTTTCGCTCCATTCTTACGGGGAAGCTGGCATGCCCTTAAGACAGTCAGTACCGGGAAAAGTTGTTTTCCGTAGTTCTTTTATCATGTTGGAGCTTTCGCGCAACATGGCACAAGAGGGCACTGTAAGCTAAGTTACTGCTCTCTTGGGTCTGTAGTCTTCTACAGGCCCTAGACACTTTCTTTGGATTGTTAACGAACGGTGCAAGTGAATCACAGACGGGACTGGTGGCAGCAATCGTTTCTTTGTGTTTTTGAGCTCCTTTTGGCGTTTAAGCGCGTTTCTCGTGCTTAGCCCAAAATGGTGGCCTGGCTCCCAAAATGGCCAGACCACGAGGCTCTTTGACCTGCCCGCTGACCGTCTTGCCCTCTTCACCTTGCCCAGGTCGAGCCGAACCGGGGCCTTCCTTATTTGGGCATGTACTTTCCCGCGAAACACAGATGCTTTCGCTGGCTTCTACCTGCCTTGTGTGTGCCTCCAGGATGTGGGCTGGGATGTCTGGTCCCAATACACATCCTGGGTGCCAGAGAGTCTAGTGTGTTGTGAATGCCTGGGACCACCGTGGTCCGTGATAGGTCCACGTATGGTGTGAGTGTTTTGTGAGCAGATCTCCTGAGTTCTCACGGATGAAGGAATACAGGAGCCAATTATCCTGCAACTACGAGGCTGAACTGAGGAATCGCTGGTGACCCGCTGAAGGACTGCTCCTCTGCACTGCTGTCGCTTGGTGAAACCCTTTCTACCTCTGATCGAACGAGAAGGCCTGTACTGGTACTTCGACCCCTTGGAATAGTGGGAAGAACTATTCTCGGCATCTTCACCATCTCCTGCATGTAAGCCTTCGGAAGTGTCTCTGGGCCATCCAGTGGACTGACCAGCCTACCCGGGAGTCTTGCTCTGTAACCGCTGTCAGGTTTTGTTGTATTACGAGTCCTTGTCACTCTCACACGATTCGTACACTTGGCATTCCCAGGTCTGAAGTGAGGATTGTACATTGGGCTGAAATACACACGCCCGCTCCGTTGCCCTGCTGTGGTAACAAACTGTGCAGGTTCACTACGTTTGGGACATCCTCTAACTTCTGCTGCTGCGGAATCTACACGACGCCGAGACGTCCCCTGCTCGTATCTGAACCTGCCAGCACTGAAACTGACGCAGAGAAGCCTGGGTCTGCCTGCATCGGGGACCGGTGAGTAGCATCGCTCGGAACTGGTCGCCCTCCTGCAGTAGACCATAGCTTTTCCCCGCTATGTCTAAAAGCACGCCTTTCCGTACTCATGCTCTGCTTCTGCCCACAGTGGAGGCTGCGCTTGAGTCGCCGAGCTCTGTTCATCTTCATTTGTTCACCGAACTGAACTGCCTGATTCCCTCTAAGAGACTCTCCTTTGCTTGTTGGCACCCGCGTGTGCAGGTACATTTGAGCACAAGGCTCCACTCTTCGTAGGGCTCGGACTTCCTTTTAGTTAGGTGCCTCTGAAGGCGGACTGGGTATAACTATTATTCGCACTGCCTGTTTTCCTCCCCATCTAGGTGGTCTTCACATTTCGTGCTTCTAACTCATTAGACTCGTTGGTAATTGTATATATATTGTATTTGATTGAGATGTGTTGGTTTACTTGAGTTTTATTGTGATTTCTCGCTACGGTCAATGTTACAAAGGCCTTGTAATAAATGTGTCTATATTTTTAATATAACACCTGCTTGGAGTAATTTGTAAGTGTCCTTGCTTTGTGTGCTCATTGCGGGCTTTCATTCACCCTCACCCCTCTTGAGACCTAGTCTTGACCGCCGCGATCGCTACCCTGATTGGTCTGGCTTGTCCAGAGGTTACCCTATTCCAAGAAACTAGGCTGGCCTTCTGAACCTCTGCCCCTCGAGGACAGAGTTCAGAAATCCATCTTAACAACTACCGGTCCTTATGACGTAAGACTATTGAAAGGGGTAGGAGAGGTTAAGATTAAGCTGAAACCAGAAGAAATTTTGCCTTGGGTAAGGCAGTACCCCATGACCTGAGAAGCAGATGAGGGAATTGTTACGACTATTTCAGCTATGATGGACCAATGCATTTTAGTGACATCAGAGTCACCATGTAATTCGGCAATGTATCCGATAAAAAAAATGTAAGGGGGGATTGTGGTGTTTAATTCAAGACATGCACCCAATTAACCAGATTGAAGTGGCAGAGTTTCCTCTAGTTCCGAATCCAGCAACGATTCTATGTAATATTCCAGTAGAGGCATGATATTTCACAGTGATTGACTTGAAAAATGCATTTTTTTCATTTCGGTTACATAAGGACTCACAAGATCTTACGTCATTTACGTTTCATCAGACTAAATTGAAAAGTACACGTTTGCCCCAAGGGTATTGAGAATCTCCATCGATTTTCAATAGAGTACTGCAGGTGGACTTAAGCAATATAGATTTGCCAAGTGTTGTGTTGCAATACATAGATGACATTTTAGTTTGCAGCACGTTGGAAGAAGAGTGTAGACGAGACTCGATTCAGCTAATGATCGTTCTTGCAGAGAAAGGATATAAGGTGGACAAAGAGAAATTGTAGTACTGTCAAGAAGAAGTGTTGTATATAGGGAAGCACATTTTGCACGAAGGAAAGAAAGTCACACCTGAAAGGGCTGAGGGTATTTTGCAAGCAGCAAACCTGCACACGATAAAGCAGGTGCAACAGTTTTTAGGACTGTGCAATTATGTTAGAGCATGGGTATTTGATTATAGTTCACATACAAGGCCATTTTTGCAAGCCCTGGAAAAGGCACAACAAAGTCAGGGAAAGGTTGAATGGACTGAGGAAATGGAGGAAGGATTTTATGAGTTGAAAAAAGCAATTTGTATGGCTCCAGTTTTAGGAATTCACAATTATTCACACACAAATTGAGCGGTCATGACAGCAGTACTTACGCAGAGAAGCACGTTGGCGTACAAGCCCATGGCATATTATAGTGGTATTTTGGATCCAGTAATCAAGGGTCACTTTCCTTGGGAACATTCATTGGCAGCCGCTCCATTCGCTATTGAGAAGTCTGCCAGCATAGTGATGAGGTGCTCTATGATATTTGTTGAACATGCTTTGTTTGCTGTTTTAGAGAAACCAAAGGGTACTTTGACATCTCAAAGAGCATCTGCATATGAAGTGGAAATATCCAATCCAATGATCAAAATTATCAGATGTAAAATGGTGAACCCTGCCATGTTTGTTGCTGAACCATTGGCAGAGGATAACCAAGTGCATGATTGTTTGAATTATGTGGATGATATCCAAAGAGTGAAAGAAAATGCTCTTGCTGCAGGGGAAATTGTTTTTATTGATGGTTCATCAAAAATCAAGCAAACTGATGGACAAATGTATACAGGTGCTGCTGTAGTAAAGCACAAGGCCGATTGGGAGTTTGAAGTAATGACAAGTGCAAGACTACCATCTCATTTCTCAGCACAAACTGCAGAATTAGTAGCGCTTGTTGTCATGCTCGAGAAACACGCAAACCAGGAAGTAATGGTGTACAGTGACTCCGCCTATGTGACATCGACTGTGCACGCAGGATTGGCACATTGGAAAATAAGGGGCTACCTCCGAGCATATGGCACTGCGGTGCAACATGCTGCTCTATTGGATAGGCTTATTAAAGCATTACAACTCCTAGTAGCCCTTGCAATAGTTAAATGCGCAGCACACACTAAAAGGACAGACTTTATCTTGCGCAGAAATCAAGCCGTGGATGAAGAAGCAAAAAGGGTAGCATATTCGTTGGACGTAATGTCTGTTGATATGCCTGATGTGAAAGAGAAGATTGTTCTAATGATGATTGTGAATGACATTTTTAATCATTTATCAGAGCCACGGCTTATGGAAATTCAAGGTGCAGCTCCACATGAAGAGAAAGACCTGTGGATACGGAGGTGGTGTTCTTTATCCCCTACCAAAGCATTGTGTCAACAGGACAGCAGTGGTAAACCCGTGATGCTTGTGGCCGTATAAAGGGTGGTATTGGAACAGCTATACTTCCCTGCGCATGTCACTAGAGAATGCCTCACAGCTACCATTGCGGTGGATCAGTTTGTACCGAACCTGTCAGAACATGTTGCATTTTATGTAGTAAATTGCATCATATGTCAAAAGTTTACTGCTGTGCACATGCTGTGAAAATTCAGAGAAGTTATCCCTCGACCGTATGGTCCATTTCAGCATTTACATATTGACTATGTTGACATGCTGCAAGTCTATAATGGTTATAGGTTTATGAAAGTGGTGGTGTGCCCCTTTTCAAGGTGGATTGAGGCTGGTCCGTCACACATCCAGACACCACTTAGACCGAGATAAATTCCTAGATGGAAAATATGTGAGGTGCTGGGATCAGATAATGTGCCCCACTTTGTAAATGAAGTATTTGAGAAAATTAGCTTGCTGTTTGGTATAAAGCACACATTTTCTTCAGCTTATCACCTGCAAGGAAATGGGATATGTGAGAGGTTCAACGGTCTGCTTAAAGAACAGAGAGCCAAGTTGAAATTGACTCTGAAGAAGGGATGGCTGCATTGCCTGCCCCTTGCATTATATGCACTTAAGAACCAGCCTGGCTCAGACCACCACCTCACGCCCCATGAACTAGTCACTGGGAGGTGAATGAGAACTCCTCTAACTACTCCATCGAGGACTAGAAGTGATGCCCAGATAACTACAGAATTGTTAGGAACTGAGTTACGTGATTACTTAATATGTATGACTGCAAGTATCTCTGTTATTTCAGACCAAGTCAAGCAGACGGGGTGTCTGGTTCAGAATACAGATGAAGCAACCCAAGTGCAAGATCTTTCCAGGAGACCAAATATTAATTCAGAATTTCACATGGAAGTGGCACAAGCCTACATTTGGCAGCCCTTTTAATGTGGAGGATACTACACCATCAGCTGTTAAAGTTGTGGGAAGAAGAGCATGGATCCATCAAGATGACGTGAAAGTCTATGCCAGAGAGACCTCCTACCCCATTCAGAAGCAAATCAAGAAGAAGCAGTTCAGCACATGCAGACTAGATCGATGATGTGGAAGAAGGATGCAGAGACTATCTAAAAGATAGATAAAGAGTACTTTGGACTGTGGCTTTTTTGAAAAACACTCATTGTATTTGCTACAGCAAGGAGTGAAACAATTACTGTTCTTGAGCCACAGAAGTGCATTGACATTTGACTTTGGACTGCAAAAGAAAAAACAGAGAAATGCCAGATCTGGATTTTATATTTTTACGACTGGAAAAGAGAGCAGTTTCCTGACTTCTTTCCAACAGAGTTTCATTTTGGAGGATCATATGGTACTCTCTGATGTTGACATACATAGACTACTTCTTGCTGTCTTCATCTTAATACTCACTTGTTGGCCATCATGTTGATGTTCGTACTTTCATCCAGGATCCTAAGAATGCTCCAGCGATTGGACGAATTTTGACAGCAATATTAGACCAGATCAGACAATTACCAGAACATTTCTTTGAACATACAGATGGTTCTGCCTGATGAAGATCTTCACAAGCTACTTGGATTGATCCTTTATCTTTTGATTCGCAAATATCCCTATCCTGTTGGACAACGCACTATCACTAGTGTATTACTGAGGGAACCCAAGAATTGGCCTACAATAAATTGGCTGACACATGAACTCTGCAAACAGACTTTTTCACTACCTGGCACATCTTTGTGAACCTACAAATGGTCTTGTCTGATGAGGATACTCATAAACTACTAGGAATGGTCTTTTCTTTCCTGATTGAAGAACAACCACATCTTATTGGTAAGCAAACTGAAGTTCATACATTTTTGAGAGACCCAAATAATCAACCTGCTATTAATCAATTGTAACACAACATAAATGAGCTGATTCATCTATTATTTGGTACGTCTTTGTAAATGAATGAATGGTGTTGTCAAACGAGAACATTCACAACTTATTAGCCCTGATCTTTTATTACTTGATTGAAGCACATCCATATCTTGTTTGGCGGAAGGACAATATGTTTGTTTTCATTCAGAATCCTATCAACCATCCAGCAATCAGTCAGTTGCTTGTGGAACTTATGGAGCAGATTCAGGAGCTGCCAGAGTATTTTATGAGATTGCCTGAATAAAGCATGTTTTCTTTCTTTAAAGTTAATCACAGGCAAATCATATGGTCCATAAGCCACTTAGCTATTCCAGAGGGTCAGCAAAGATGACAAACAGAGCCATCAAGTTGGTGGAGCAAACTATATTGGTGCAGGATATATGCTTGCTTAATGTTTATTGTTGTCATTTTAATTTTGGTAATTCATGCTGCATATGTTATGGGTCCTAAAAAGGGGAGAGTTCCTTTAATCCTCCCCACTCCTGAAGTTAAAGGAGAGTTCAAGACGCAAGAGAACCTAGGCCCCTATGTGATTGTCCCTACACCAGAGGTGCATAAGAAAGCTCCTAGTTCAGTGACAAATGGGTCTGAGCTTCCCTCTGCCGGGAGGTCAGCTTTGCAAGTTATTCACGATTCTTGGTCACAGTCGTATTATTCGAGAAGAAAGAGCCTTTATGGGACTACTTCTACACCAGTAGCACATGTAAAGACAGCAATTTCACTGACAAGTGCCCCTATGATCCCTCCAGTAGGAAGGAAGTATGCTGGTATACTTCATGAAATGTTTAAAAGAGCTCATGAGGAAAGAACGAGACCTAAAAGACATCCACTAGAGTATGATTATGAATTAAATAATTACCTAGACAGCACAACAGACTTAGGAAACAATGTATGGTATCAGCATATGAAAGAGGTGGGAAAACAAACTTCAGAGGAGCTATGCTATGTATCTGCACTCCTGCCTTATAGTATGGGGAAGTTTAAGATTTTCATAGCTAGTTAAATAAATGTTGAATAAATGATGAATTCCCAAAAGCAGACACACACCTGAGAAAGAAGAGATCTGCAGAACCTCTTAATCAATTGAAGAGAGAGAATTATTTCTCAGCAAAGTCAGAAGAAGCATTTGATTCCATCCCATATGAACACAGATTTTTCAGCAAGACATCATCGATAGTCATGATAATCCTTATGCCCAGGATCCAGACAGATGCAAATACTAAGTGGTTACAGATAACCAGATGGGAGTTGCTACAGACAATTAACACAACTATAAAAGGATTCAATGCAATAAAGGAAGAGTTGAGAGCCTTACGACTAATGTCAGAATAAGTATGTCCTTGACATAATTACAGCTATGGATGGAGATGTTTGTGCCAAAATTGGGCAATCATGTTGCACGTTTATACCTTCTCATGACGACAAGAATGGCAGCTTGACAGAAGCCATATTGATGCTGACAAACTTACAGGTTCAGATGATTGATGAAGGGGAAGACATTGCTGATGACAGATGGTTTGGATCAGTCTTCTCGTGGGTCCCACAGTGGATGACAGATATAGTTAAATTCCTTGGAGCCCTGTTGGTAGTGATCATGCTTGGATTCTGCGTGATCAGAGTCATAATCGCACTGTGCAAGAAGACTGCAAAGAAAGCAGTGGGAATGAAGATCATGATTGATGTTGAGTCTGGAGAAGAACTGACAGATGAGGAAATCAGAGACTACGTGAAAGCCAGCATATACGCACCTGAAGGCACAAAGTTTCTGTATCTGAGAAACCGCAAGAAGTATGTGGGAAAATGGGTCTACTGCAGCCCCAATTGACAATGCATACTTATGACCTGGAGTGTCGACGAGCATGTGAAATCTGCAGTATGCCTGAAAGCAGTCATAAAGATTTGGGCCCCAAAAGAAGCAGCTTTTCAGACAAGGATGTCTTGATGTGAATATTGATGATGAAGTGGTGGATGAATCGCCCAGAGCGGGGAATGTAGGGGTGAAGTCAGAAATTCTCACTCAAATCTCCACCCCCATGCTGCCTATATGTTGGGAACCAGAGATGACGACATATGCAATTCCAGTAAGAATACCAATACCGCAGAGAACCTTCGAGAAAAGGTATCCATTGAAAAAAACCTATATAAATGCACAAAGACATAGGGCCTCATTACAAGTCAGCCGGTCCGGAAACAACGGTGGTGGTAAATCCACTGCCACGTTGTTTCCGGACCGGCTGATTCCGAGTCCTGCAGGCGGGTGGTGTCACTCCTGCCAGGTCTGACCTGGCAGAAGTAACACCACCCTCTTGCGGGTGGACATGGAAACACCGGCTCTGTCATAGATGGAACCAGTGTTTCCATGGTCCCCATCCCCATGGAGTCCTATGAATCTCCATGGGTATGGGGCTTAACTGAATTCCGCCTCCAGAATTACCAGGTCACTGGGGTTGTAATGCCCCGATGATTCCGGCAATCATGGAGGCGGAATGGAATTACCGGTCCAGCGACAGCCTGCTGGTTTTTCCGTCTACTGCCGGACTCATAATGAGGCCCGTAGTGTTCATTTGGATGAGGTACCAGAGGAAATGTGCATTTGAACAAGAAGAGGAGCCTGATGACATCATACGAAGTAAGAACGCACACATCTAGAAGACGAATGAGGAAAAGAAACATAAGCATTCTCTAAGAACTAATGAGGAGATGGTAAAGATGAGCAACATTTCGAGCTTGAGATGAAGATGCTCATGCTACAGAAATGCTGAAGATTATGTAAATCAGTTTACACGTGGACAGTTCAGAAACGCAAGTTGGGAAAAGAAATCATAAGGCTGGCTAAGTAATGAAATAGATTGCGGCGATGCACCAATGTAAGTACATAGGAATGTTCCACAGCACACTTTAGCAGGCTCTTGAACCCCGTGAATAAGACAAATGGCTTTCAAAATGTGTGGTGCAGTTGGAAATTACTGATGGCAAGGTGAGTTTCAAGAAAGGCTGGGCTGGCCCGGGACCAAGTAAACAAGGCCACAGTGAAATTAATGCCTGTCAAAAGGCTACAACGATCGTGAGAAAAGAACATGCTCTTGTTTGACGCAGTATGAAAAAACACTGAAGACGTCGAAAGTTCATCATTTGATAGGATTAAATGCTTCAAAGATCTCAAAAGAGTGCTCTCCAAGTCACATGGGTGAGATTGAAATAGCTTGGGTCAGGCTGTTTCGAAACTAGGAGGTCAGAGAGAAGCTACACTCCCTTTATTTCTCAGATAAAGGCAACATCTACAAAGCCAAGTACAAAGATTAATTGTCTGACAGACTGTAGGAGTGTTGCTAGATGGTGGGCTAATTGGTCAGGAGGCATGATCACGCCAAACATACATGCACCTTGAATGGTAGCCTGCGCGCTGCTAGCATGATGAATATTCCAGAAGGGTACAAGGGTTCCAAACCAATCATAGAGGGTAATGTAATGAAGAGCCCTATAGTTTGTAGAACCAATTGATCGTTTTGTATTTACTGACAATGATGATGACCAGTAATTTGGGATGGGCTTAGATGCCCACCTGACTTAGATACCCAACTATAATCTCTGGCTAGATAGAAGGTATACCTAGATGGTCACTGAAAGCCAATCGCCATTACTCATAAGATTTGTACTTTGCCACATAATGCAACATCAGTAATGATGAATTTTTGTTATAAAAGTGTTGTTTTTTATGAAATGTGTCGAGATCAAGCTGTGAAGCGTCAGATGATGCCCTTTGTACTACCGGTTTTAGAAACTAGAAAAAGAGGAGTAACGAGTGGACTCATTTGTAATTAATAGTTGACTGGAAGTTACAGAGTTTAGTGAGGTGCAGAGGAGAGTGACACAACACCGGCACTGTGTTGTGGAGAACAATGTATCAAGAACAAAATGGTGTCACGATCTGTGGAACATTTGCGTCCCCTGAACACTCTATATATTGTACAATGAAAAACAATAATTAAAGGAAATTAATGGTGGAAAAGCAAACCACTATATTCTAGCCTTATAGCCCTGCAGAGGGGTTATTATCGCTTGGGATAAGGACCCTTTCCAACGCATGGCCCTCGGCTTCACCACAGGCCATAACTTGGTGGTAGGTCATTATCCTGGTATAATTCCCCCTGCCTCAGTCTACAAGGCCTAGATGTTATTCTAATATCATGTTTGCTGGTTTGGGCTTAGGCATCTGTCTCCAGTTGGCAGGCCTGGCAGGTGACTTTACTTTGATTCCTTGCTCTATGCTTTGATTACTTTGTTTATTTAAATCTGTTTGAGTTATATGCTTATGTATGTTCATTTACTCTGGGTTTGAGATTATGTATTCATTTACTAACTAAGGTGGATCATCGTACTTTTGGAAGCTCTTTTGTGCATTGTTGATATCAAAGCTAAATACATCTGAAACAAGCATTTGAAAATCCAACTGTTTTCATTTGTATATAGGTATTAGATAAGCATTTGCTAGGCACTTCCATATGATACTGCCTGGTCATAAGATGGCAAACATTGGAAACTGCTGTGAGTACCTTGTTACATGATAGGCACTGCTAAGAACTATACACAAGCCGAAATCATTGGCTTTGTCAATACTTATTTTGAGCAGGACACCAGTCCTATGACAATCATGCTGCCGACAAATCAAGTGGCTAAAAGGCATACCTGGTTATGACATTTTTACTAAAAAAATATCCATTTACAGCTGCACATTTATTTATTTATTTGTAGATTTATCACAGTGCGGAAGCATGCATCTTGGTGCTAGTACCAATGTGATAGACAAACGCAGGAGAGAGGGGCAGGGGAAGGAGGGAGACTGTCAGTTGAAAAGGTAAGTCTTGAGCTGCCTTATCAAGGCATTGTAGGATGGTTTGACTCGTAGGTGGCCAGGTAACTTGTTCCAACGTGCAGGTGCACAGACTGGGATGCTGGCACCCCCTGCTCTGGACCGCTTGAACCTCGGTGTGATAAGGCAATGTTTATAAGAGGATCTTGTAGGCCTTGCTGACAAGCTCTTTTTATTTTGTCTGCTAAGTAACGTGGTGCATCATTCGACAGACAACGGTGGGTGAGGGACAGAATCGTGAAGTTAATTTTGTCCTTGACTGGGAGCAATGGGCAGTTTTTCGGTCCTGAGAAATATGGTCCCATTTGCCAGTGTCAAGTGCAACCCTGAGAGCATTGTTTTGAATAGTTTGAAATGTATGTAGGTTCTTTTCAGAGGTGTCACACAGTAGGGAGTTGCAGTAATCCAGTTTCTACCCTATGAGTGCCCAGACAACTTTGTTTTGTAATGTTGAGTAGGGGTTTGCTGGCGTTGATGAGCTTAATGGCATAAGCAGATGATGATGCAATGTTGTTGACCTGGTGGAATATGGTTAAAGAAGAGTCGACGTAGATGCCAGGGATCTTGACGTAAGAGGTGACAACAATGTTGTGGTCATCAATAATGAAGGATTTATAAGTCTGAGGTGGTTTAGCCAGACGGGTAGGGCGCCCGATGAGGATAAGCTCTGTATTTTCATCATTGATACAGAGGACTGGATAGCTTCATAGATGGCTTTCAATTTGAGGGTGCCCCTAGGGTGGTCACCAGTGACAGGGATGAGAATGCGGGTGTTATCCCAAGAACATCGAGGTGGTCGAACAAGGGCTTGGTATACGTGTTGTAGAGGGTACGAGAGACACAGGAACCTTGGTTTAGCCCACAGGAAGTGGTCATGGGGTTGGCAGCAGCCTCTCTGACAAATACTCACGAGAATCTATCGGTCAGGAATGAGGCAATCCATTTTGATGCTTCCATGGAGAAGTGGGCAGAGGAGGTGAGGGCAGGAAAGAGGATCTTGTGGTCAACAAGGTCGAATGCCGCTTAGATGTCGAGTAATAAGAGCAAGGAGAGAGTGCAATGGTCATTGGCATGATCAAGCTGTTTTTTTAAAATCTAAGGGCCTCATTACACGGTAGGCGGTAATGGTTTACCGGTACCGGTATTTTACTGGTACCGGTAAACCCTTACTGCCTTACTACGAGGTCCCTTTGCGGGTTGGGGAATTTAACGCCTGCTTTTTGCAGGCATTAAAAACCAACCCGCAAAGGGACCAGGGAGCTAATTACGGTACCGCAATTTGCGATACCGTAATTAGCGCCTTCCCCATTCCCATAGAGCCCTATGGGGCAAAAATGGGAATGGGGAAGGGCAATGTGGGAAGGGGGAATTACCGCCCCACCAACCTTGGAATAGGGCAGTAATTCCCCTTTCCACCAAGGCGGTGCCAGTATTTTACCGGCATGGACCAAGGTGCTAATAGCACCTTGGTCCACCGCCATCCGTGTAATGAGGCCCTAAGAGTGCTGTTTCAGTCCCATGTTTAGGACGGAAACCTGATTGATGAGTTCACAGAATGTGGTGGTGTTCTAGGAAGGACAGGGTTTGTAGGTAGGCACCTCTGTCCATGATTTTCAAGAGGAAGGTGACCGTGGTAATGGGTCGATAGTTGGTGGGGATTGCCGGGTCCAATGTTTGTTTTCTAAGCAGCAGGGAAATCCAGAATTCATTTAGGGTGGGTGGGACAGAGCAGGAGGAAAATGTAGAGTTGACAATGGTGGCAATGAGAGGAAGTAAAGGGTCAACACAGTCCTTGAGCAGGGAGGCTGTTCATATGTTCCCCTTGCAATGGGATGTTTTGAGCCCATAAGCTGATAATTCTCAAAAGACTGCCTAGAAAGAAAACTGGCGGGCAATATACAGCACACACTTTGATAGTGCTGATTGGTAGAGCTAGCTCAATTATATCTCAGGAAGAAGTATTTTGGGTGGGGAGGAGCAGGTAGTCAGTGGGAATGGCCATAGGGATTAGCATGGTCAGTCATGGGCAGTCAATGGGTCGGCAAATACCAATAAACACCCACCCCCTAAGATGCCATCTCCATCCTACCTATACTCCTCTCCAAAGAGATAGGTTCAGCTCATATGTGGCCATTGTAGCACTACATTTTACTCAAAACTAAAAATAGCACTTTTCAATCAGTTTCCTTGTTTTCCTAACAGGCCATTTGGCCCACAACTCTTCACATTTAAAAATGAATGTAGAGCACTGCACCAAGGCAGTAAACACAGCTCACACGAATAATCCTTATTTTCAAAGTCACTCTCAGAACCTCCACATTCTGGACTTCGATAATCTGGGAATTCAATTGTGGCAGATAAAAGATCATGCCAGGCATGTCACGTCACCACAAGGCTACTTGACTGACCAATCAAGCATGACACAGGACCCAGCTATATTAAAAACAAACAGTTGAGAACCTGCCGGAGAAGTTCAAACATAGTTGTGGTCTGATTCTAACTTCCATGCACCTGGTTTAATAGCTCATACAAGCTCAAATAGACCATAATACATTACCATCCACCTGAATGGCATTTAGTGACTATAGCCCTAGATGCAACCCTTCATGGTCGAGATGCGGTGGCCCCCGGAAGCCTGACAAAAGGTTGTGCACAAAAGCACAATGTGCTGTGCATCTCGCTTCAGGGGTTGCAGTATCCAGACAGCAGGAAAGAGGCATCCGGAGGCCGGAGCCCACAACAGGTAAGTGGTGTGGGGGTTGGTGCAGGTGGGGAGCAGGGGGTGCTGAGCAGTGGAGGCGAGTTCAGGGGGCTCAGGAGAGACTCCCTGAAAGGGACCAAGAGAGGCCTTTTTACAAAAGGTTGACCAGGTGGAATGCAGCCTTTTGATCTGGAATCCGCAGGTTGGCCTTTGGTAAAGGGTATTTGGACATAGATCCAGATTATAGCTAATCATCCGTTTGATTTGTGTCTAGTGAGAATTCGTGGTGAGAAAGATGAGGTGAAAATAGTTTTCTTCAGGGGATAAAAGCGAGGGGGAAAATAAAAATGAGTTAAAGTGATATGTTTCAGTGCTGCCATCTTTTTTTTCTTCAGATTTGATTTATTATTGTATTCTGTTTTAGGGACTTTGACGTCACCGTCCTGCCACCTGGATGTGTGCTTTTTAAGCTGCATGTTTGGAAGGCTGCACATATTATCATTGTATTATACAATTCTGTTGGAAGAGGAAGCGTATCTCTTCCACTGCTAATCTTACTGTTTTATTATGGACCTTCAGCTGTGCACTATCAGACTTAGTACGCTATTAAAGACTGCTACACCCTCTCACAATTATGTGCTTTATAGAAGTAATACGTAAAGGGTTGGGTTGGGCACCACTATATGATTCTTGTTAATTATTGTAAAGAAGAAAATAACTTAAACTTAAAGGTGTCCTCCAGAAAACCTGATAGACGCTAAATCAGGGAAAATAACAAGAACAGAAAATGTCTAGTGAAACATTCACTAGACCTGGGGGACACCTGGGCTGTAGTAGATACCACTGCATGTTAAGAAATATACTCAATCTTTGAAACACTAACAAAATAAACACAAGGTGCTCATAGTTCTATCCGTAGTGCTCTTCTCTTTAATTTTCATAATTTGAGTGCAAAGACCCGTGTCGATGCATTTCGGACTGAGAGTCCATCTTTTTTTTTTTTTCTTTTTTTTTTCTTCACGGCAGGTTCTACAAATACATAACATAGCACATATTTTTAGGGTTTGGCCTCTTATTTTCACTTCTGGTTTATCATATTAATAAACAACACTGTAGGTACCTCATGTTCAACAGGCTGTAACATACCTGTTTTATAGGAGAGAAGAGGAAGTCTGGCCTTTCTTGCCTCCTAAAAGGATAAAACCTTAGTGTTGGAGCTGCTCTGGAACTCAACTGAGGTTCTATTTCTCTAGATGCCGTGTACCACAATGGTATATAACTCAGGGACATATATGCCAGATGTGTGAATAATATCATCAGCATAGTGGGAACAAATAGCGGTTCATAGTGCTGCCAGTTAGAAATAAGTGACTCTTGTCCAGATACTGTACTTTTCTGGTTGATGGAGTTCATACATTAAATCTCTGGTTCCTGCAAGAGAAGTATGCTGTCAGCCCACGAGAGTATTACATATTATTCACAAGTAGCTATATTATGGAATCTATGTGCACATGTCTTACCTCGGTAGAACGACTGCTGTGCTGAGTGCCCTAGTTGAATGGATGTACTGGGGATGAAAGAAAGCACATGCATGAGCCTGGTATAACCGGCTCGAGATACTAATCGATATTAGGTTGTAAAACAGTATGATGTTCAGATGGTCTGCATTGAACGAGCAGGATGGCGAACACGGCACAATGCCTGCTTTGAAGAAGATCAGCATGTCTGTCTGAGCCATGGAAGTATCTCTTACCATGGTACTGGACGCATGGGTGTTTAGAGAGATTAGTACAACGGCAACACATCTCTCCACGCTGACGCCAGTATGACTGAAAAAAGATTGTGTGCAGTGGGGGACTGCAGACACCTGGTAACCGTAGTGTATGCAGTCTGCCTAATGACAGTTTGTGAGTATATACAAAGGAGCGATCACTGAACTTCCCTTATCATATACATGATGTATAATGCCCATAAACAAGAGAACATCTCTTGATTCCATCTGAATGAGTTAAAAAATAAAACGTTTGACTAATGTATCCATTCTCCATATTCATCGTGTAATCTCCGAAATTCCATTTTCACAACTATAGTATGTAGAGACAGCGAAGAAGAGGAAACCTCTTAATCACATCTTCATAACAATGAAAAATTAAAATGATGGAAAGTTACATTATTGGGCAACATCAGTGTATGCAGTGCTCATGATCTCGTGTGATGTTATGAATAACCATATCGTTATGTCAATGCATATAGAACAGACCAAATGGTCCATAACTAGCAATGCATTTAATCAACTATCTAGAAAAACATTATGACAGGAACTTATGTCAATTTCTGATTCTGTATACAAGATTGGACTGTCAGTAGTTTTTACATTGATGAGAATATCTGCTGTTATTGTCTGTAATAAGGAAAATGTCCACTGCAAAGTATTTGTCACTGCCTCGTTTAGCCCTTAAACACATGTTGTGTCATATGCAGTAGGGCAGGGCATTAATGATATCAAGACATATGGTAATTTTGTAAACAATATATTAAGGATCCTAATGTCACGCGTTGTATCTTTCTCAGGAATTACAACAAAAATGGTGTTTGTCCTGTAGGTGAATTTGTGTCACATAATAGGTGAAACTCAAGCCAACAAACCACCAGCATTGCAATAATATCACTTATAACAGTACCGGTACATCTCTCGCTAAGACCATTTGGAAAAATTGTTCCTAGCCTGTCAATCCAAAAGGCTTCACGTTGCTCATGTTTTTTTACTGGCAACAATTTTTAGGTTGGTAACATTCACAACCTCAAGAATTTGAAATCTTATTTGTGACAGTTGGTGTTTCTGCTGTTGAAATTGTTTGGATACAACTGATTGCTGATTATTGGTTGTGATTTGTGCTTGCTCCATTGTATATGGCTCTGCGGCTGGTCTGTCCTATATACAATTGACCACTGTTGGATATATTTTGGCATTATATATTATCACTTCGTGGTATCTTTTATTATGGTGGCTTTTGTGGTATCCTTGGCAATATATTGTGGTAACCTGTTGGGGTATTTTTATAGTGGTGAGACTGATTTCAGCATACTGCTAATAATTATTTTTAGCCGGGTCACTTCCAACAAACAAAATACTCAACTTGATACACCCTGGATGGATGGCTCATGCCCTCCTGTGGTACCTTATGTACAATACCACACTATGCCATTTTGGCTGAGTTTCAACAATTGTAAAGCATGCAATTGAAATACTGCACATTCATGCAATCTCTCTAGATAAACAACACACGGCAGCTAATTTACTTTTGGATATTTCTTAGCACACCTCTGTCTCCTTATGCATGTCAAATAAAAGGAATTGAATGCAAAATAAATATCATGAGACTAAGTTACTTTTGAATCTGTTTTTTTTTAATCGTAAAATAGAAATATGAAAATTACACAGAGAGACACATATGCCCACAATGTACTTAACAGTGCAAGTACATTTCTTCTTTTAATAGCTTTCAGAACTTTATCTGTGCAAAGCCCTGTCCTTGGCATCATGGAACCTGGCAAGAAAAAAAACACTTTACAAAACACAGTAAGACTTTGCGAAATATAAACACAGTATTACATGCACATTACAAACATGATCCCTAATACAACACCTAAAAAAAATGAACTATTTATTCTAAGCTATCTGTTATCATTCACATCATCAGCCCCTCACTTAACGTCATATTTACCTAGATTTGTTGACGGTATTTCCGACTCAATTTTGCAGGGACATCTTCCCCAGCTTTTCTGCCTGCTTTGCACAGGGACTCCCAGACAAGGATTCTTGAGAGTGCAGCTTTTCTAAGGATTGTTAACCCAGGAGACAGCTTCAACATAAATCATCTGGCCGGCACTGAACGCACATCTGCGTAGCCAGCACTCTACTCCTTCATCTCCCAGCACCCAAAGAGGAACTGCCCGAAGAGAAAATGCCCAAATAGAGAAACTTCCCCCCCTGCTCTCTCTCAAAACAATTTTAACCAATCCCCCTGTCAGTCAAGACAAACACCTCCCCTTGAGCAGATCATTCCACTGAACTGGCACTTGATTTCATTGCTGAAAGAGCAAACAGATACACCTCCCTTTTTCGCTTCCTGTGAAACTTCTCCCCTGCACTCTCTCAAAACCACTTTTAACCAAGTCCCGTGCCAGTCAAGAAAAACACCTCCCTTTGAGCACATCATTCCACTGAACTGGCACACGATTTAATTGCTGAAAAGCTTAAAAAAAGATACATCTCTCTTACGCTTCCTGCTCTAAAACAATGCCATGTTTTCAGTAGAACAAATCTTCACATTTTTGTTAGTTTATCACCCAGTGCAGATTCAGCCTGCACGTTTAAATTCCCATTTTCAAAGCATCATGCATTTTTCTCAATCTGCATCAAGCTTATTTCATCATGGACTAATTTGCATTAAATGTCATTAAGAGATTCAGTTACATGTTAACTGGGATTGGGTTAATTAGTATGTTAGATTATATTAGTATGATATTACATGTAGCTCAGTTCTTTGAAGTATCATCCTGAAGCAAAGTTCAATTTTAATCATGTGCTCTGTGCATTGACATCTATTTAATTCTGCCTGAGACTCGCACCCTTAAGTCCAGTAATGAGTTTCACACCCTGGGCCCCAGTTGCAGCTCAAACCCACACTAACATGTGCATGGTGAAATGATGAATCATAACTGTTAAAATTCAGAGCCCCTACTCCTACTTTTATGGGATATATCACATTCTGTGTGTTGCATGTTGAATAGTTGTGCAGTATAATTTTCTCCCCTGTCCTTTGGTGTGTGACAGAATCTCAATTGATGACATTTCTTTTATTATTTATTTTATTGTTCATTTATAACGTGCTTAATACCAGCGAGTGGTTTTTGGTTACAATTGTTACACGACAAACATGGGAATGTACCAATGTTCTTTGGTTTATGTGTGGTCCACTTTCTTAGGTTGTGTCTTCACTAGCAAATTCCTTAGGTTACTGCTTCTTTGGAAAACAAATAACTTTTTTTCAACAAATGAGTTGTGTACATTGCTATCGCAGCTTACTATAGCCAGTGTCTCAATATAGATTTTTTGATTTTCATGGACTGGATGGTGTATTTACTGACAAATACCAGCGAGCGCTCTGTTGAGATAGATAAAACTTAGGCATAAGTAGTCTCATCAGTTTGAATCGATCAGTTTAGATACATAACTGCAAAGACACCAATACACATGAACAGCTATTTTAAGGTACACATATAAATTAACATTTACTTTTGCATGACATTCAAAACATAAATAATTTGTTAGATGTCAACATTCATTGGTTATCACAATGCTTTATAAAAAACATATGGTGTTCAACCTTTGGTGACCCTCTCCTACTCATTATACTCTATCCCTCTGCGATACAAGGAATAACTCCCAGGCGACATTTAAAATCCAGCTTACTTCATTAACCTTTTGGTACCATTAAGGTTAATGAAATGTTGCTTTTCATCAAATGATTTCTAGTCTTTCTATATCCCAGATGGACAGTCTCACCCTTTGGCTTTTTCTTCTCCCATGCACATGGCCAATAATAAACCCTTCCTGCAGCTATGTATGCCATAGTTCCTCCTTGTCAGACCAACGTCCCTGAGTCAGACCTCAAATTCTCCTCAGTCACAGTCTTAAGTAAACTCAAACACCCAGCCCAGTCATCAGCCAGCTCCAACTTCTACCACCAAGTCCCTTTAACCTCCCTTTTTTCCCTAATTAAACTTGCTTCATTTCTCCATGCCACTCTGTACATTTTCTTTATATTTCCCCACCTTCTTCATATGATGTAATATCTCACCATATGACATGCCAGCTTGTGTAATTGTCCAGCTCCTACCTTGACCCATGGTGACCTTTGAACAGGATTCCATTTGGCATAATTTCAATTCCCCCCTGTTCTCACTTGCACAAACCATGATTGTTTTTTTTCTAGGCCAATTCCACTTCTGCTACATCCTCTGCCCACTGTGAATCTATTCTTTTTCATGAAGCACTGTTGTTTACATGTGGTTTTCCATGGATTTTCAAAAACCCAACTATATTTATCCACCTGCACCGATGCTATCATTTCATGTCCTAATTAAATCTAACCTCACTCTACTCACCTCCCAATTATAAAAGTTAAAATCTCAAGTGTTAATGCACCTACTGCACTAATTCTTTATATCATTCATTCTGTAACCTCTCCCCCTTTTCTGCTGAGTACACTGATCAAAACATGGGGATTCTGCAGACTGATAACTTCTATAGCTAGACATAATTTGCCTCATTTACAAGGTTATTCTATTTTTCTATGGGTGTGAGTCTAGCTGCATTGTCATGTATCTTTTCTGTAAGTGCCACTAATTAAGTTATAATAGTAAATATAGACACACCTACACGTATCAATCCTTTCTCTGTCGACTGCAACTCAGTCCATGCATCTATATCTTTGTTTTCCAAACTCAGGTCCCTCACTGTAATATTGTCCTTTCATATATTCAACTTGTTTGTATGTGCTTCTTTATGTTTAAGGAGATACTCTATATTAGGATACATAGTAAATGTGTTACTTTGTGTTAGGAAAGATTTCGTAATTGTAGGTAATTTTCCTTCCATGTGGCAACCCCTAAACTTTTTGCTGTTGTTTTTCACCTTGTTCTTGACTTTGCCAGAGAAGTGCAGCCTTCTGCTGCACTCCTCTGGGCTTTCGCTCCTTTCTTACGGGGAAACTGACATGCCCTTAAGACAGTCAGTACCGGGGAACGCTGTTTCCCGTAGTTTCTTTTATCATGTTGCGGCTTTCGTGCAACATGACACAAGAGGGCACTGTAAGCTAAGTTACAGCTCTCTTGGGTCTCTAGCCTTCTACAGGCCCTAGATACTCGTTTAGGATTGTATCTGATCGGTGCAAGTGATTCAGGGACGGGAATGGTGGCAGCGATCGTTTTCTTGTGTTTTGAGCTCCTTTTGGCGTTCTAAGCGCGTTTTCCGCGCTTAACCCAAAATGGTGGCCTGGCTCCCAAAATGGCCAGACCACGAGGCTCCTTTGTCCTGTCCGCTGACCGTCTTGCTCCCTTCACCTTCCCCAGGTCGAGCGACCCGGGGCCTTCCTTATTTGGGCATTTACTTTCCCGCGAAACACGGATGCTTTCGCGGGCTTCTACATGTCCTGTTTGTGCCTCCAGGATGTGGGCTGGGATGTCTGGTCCCAATACACATCCTGGGTGCCAGAGAGTCTAGGGTGGTGTGAATGCCTGGGACCACAGTGGTCCGTGATTGGTCCACGAATGGTGTGAGTGTTGATGAGCGGATCTCCCATTGGGTCCCCTCCGTTTTGGCGCGAAGGGAACCGTGGATAAGAGGGGGCTGGAAACACCACTACCATGTCGATCTCCTGAGTTCTCACGAACGAAGGAATACAGGAGCCAAGTATCCTGCAACCAAGAGGCTGGACCGAGGAATCGCTGGTGACCCACTGAAGGACTTCTCCTCTGCACTGCTGTCGCCTTGTGAAACCCTTTTCACCTTTGATCGAACCAGAAGGCCTGTACTGGTACTTCGACCCTTGGAATAGCAGGAACAGCTATTCTCGGCATCTTCACCATCTCCTGCCAGTAAGCCTTCGGAAGCGTCTCTGGGCCATCCAGTAGACTGACCAGCTTACACGGGAGTCTTGCTCTGTAACCGCCGCCAGGTTGTGTAGTATTTCGAGTCCTGGTCACTCTCACACGCTTCGTACACTCGGCGTTCCCAGGTCGGAAGTGAGTAGTGTACATTTGGCTCAAATACACACGGCCGCTCCGTTGCCCTGCTGTGGTAACAAACTCTGCGGGTTTCTTCGATTGGGACGTCTTTTTACTCAACACGACGACGAGGCGTTCCCTGCTCTTCTGAACCTGCCAGCTACTGAAACGGACGCGGAGAAGCCTGGGTCTGCTTGCATCGGGGACCGGTGAGTAGCATAGCTAGGATCTGGTCGCCTTCCTGCAGGAGCCCATTGCTTTTCCCCGCTGTGTCAAACAGCACCCTTTTCCGTACTCACGCTCTGCTTCTGCCCACTGTGGAGGCTGCGCTTGAGTCGCGGAACTTGTTCTTCTTCTTTTGTGCACTAAACTGAACTGCCTGATTTCCCTCAAAGAGCTTCTCCTTTTGCCCGTTGGCACCAGCGTGTGCAGGTACTTTTGAGCACGAGGCTCCACTCTTCGCAGGGCTCGGACTTCCATCTAGTTAGGTGCCTCTGAAGGCGAACTGGGTCTAAGCATTATTTTGCACTGCCTGTCTTCCTTCCCTTTTAGGTGGACTACCCATTTCGTGCATCTAATGCTTGAGACTGTCGTATTTGTATATATATTGTGTTGATATGGTATGTGTTGGTTTACTATCGTTATATTGTGATTTTCTCGCTACGGTCATTGTTTTAAAGGCCTTGGAATAAATGTGTATATATTTTTAATATAACAACTGTTTGGAGTAGTTTGTAAGTGATCTTGCTTTGTGTGCTCATTGCGGACTTTCAGTCACCCTCACCCCTCTTGAGACCTAGTCTTGACCGCCGCGATCGCTACCTTGATTGGTCTGGTTCGTCCAGAGGTTACCCTGTTCCAAGTAATTAGGTTGGCCTTCTGAACTTCTGCGCCACCAGGACAGAGTTCAGAAATCCGTCTTAACAAATTGGTGTACAGCGGTGGGATGCGACTGAAGGTATCCAGTGTTGCGCACGAACTAAGGCATTTCAGGTTATTCCAAACAGGACACGTAGTGAATTGTTGTAGTATAACTTTAAAAAGGCCATAGTCCTATCTAACAGTATGGAAACAAATACCTTGTTAACTTTAAATGCTTCCAAATCAGAAACATTGAAAACGATGTGTGCGGAGAGAGGTGTTTCCTCTCAAGGCACGAAATTGGAAATGATCCAAAGAATCGTGGCGTGGCAAGAAGCGCAGCTTGACGCTATAACTTCTGAGGACAGTGCGGAAGGTGGTGGGGCTGCTCTCACTGGTAGAACCGACGGTTCTGCCGCTGCACTGATCCATCGCAACCACGAGGACAGGGAGGACGAGATGTCTAATGTTTCCCCTGCCAGTGCTGATGGGGAGGCTATGCTTGAATTCAAGAAGCAAGAGCTGCGGTTTAGGCAGCAGGAGCTTGAATTCAGCATAGCCAAACTAAAAATCTAACAGGCAGAAAAACAAAAAGACAGGGATCACCAGTTGGAACTGGCCAAGCTTCAGTTTGCAAATGGGTCCAAGGGTCCTGGACATGGGTCTGGGGCTTCCTCTCATCCACGGTTTCCGAAAGATCTGCTCAGTGTGTATGAAGAAAGGAATGACATTATGGACTGGCTGAATGCGTTTGAGTATGCATGCGAAGTTCAACAAGTTGACAATGCTGATAAGATTGCCTGGTTACTCAGCAGACTGCCCCATTCTGGCTGTAGTGCCATTATGGAAATGTCGAAGGCTGAGCGAACTGATTTCGCAATGTTAAAGCAAACTCTCCTTTTAAAGTTTGGGAAGACTCCGGCCCAATATTTGAAACGTTTCAGAGAGTATTAAAAAAAGGAAGGTGGTACTTGGGTATCTTATGTCACTGAATCCTTGAAAAACTTAACTGGCTGGGTCGAAGGTAATAAGGTTTCTACCTTCGAAGGCATGATAAATCTTGTCATGCTGGAACACATTTTTGCATCTTCTTCCCCGGAGCTTAAGCAGCATTTGGCCGATTCGAAGGAGATAGATCCTAAGAAGCTGGCCATTGCAGCAGACTTATGGGTGTCACATCGAGTGTCCCATAAGGACAAAACTCATCCTGGTAAGCAGGAGGAAGGGAAAAAGTCCAAAGATATGGAGGGTGGAGAATCTGATAAATCTTCTTCTCATAAGGGCCACAAAAAGAAAAATAAGGGTAAGACACAAGATAACTCACAGGGTAGTGGAGGTCATCCTCCGAAACAGAACTCTGGTTACAATAAGCCTCCCTATGTAAACAGACCCAATGGATCTTGTTTTGCTTGTGGAGCAACTGACCACGTGAAGGGGGATCCCCGGTGTAAGGTTAGACCTTTGGGGGTCCACTCCGCTAATCTGGCCTTCTCCTCCTACGAGGAAGAAGCGATTACAGGAGCATCCTTCCCCTCAGACTCATTTCCCAGCGGGATAGAGGCTGAGGTAGTTTTAGTTTCCCTGGGTTCCTGGGAGCCTAAAGTCGCAGAGGCTTATGCTAGGATTCCGGATAATACCAAGCACTACTTTAAAGACAGTGTGCTGATCAATGGAGTAGATACTCCAGCTCTTAGGGATAGTGGGTGCAGTCGCACTGTAGTGGATTCTACCTTGGTAGACTCAGAGGAAGTTGCCAGAGCTACTCTGATGCCCACTAAGTTGGCTGACGGCCCACTCCGTATGTTCCCAGTAATACCTGTAAATCTTACTTTAAATGGTACAGCAGTCAGGATTCCAGTGAGCATTCAGAGAAACGTCCCGGGAAAGGTCTTGTTAGGTAATGATCTCAGAGCTTTAGGGCTCGTAGGAGACACTGCCGAAAGACCCTACACACGGTCTCAAGCACGGGAAGCATTGGCCAAGACCAATACGCTGCCCCAGCCGAAGGGGAAACCCAAGGCGAAAGGAGTCGACAAGTCAAGACGAGGGAAAGAGAATATTCCCCCGAGCTCGCCTACCACTGCGGTGGAGGAAGTTGGTCAATCGCCCGGGCCTGACGAGGAGGTGGCGATGCCTGAAATATTTGACCCCAACGATCATCCTGAACTAAAAGACTTGTTAGTTGAAGGAGGTCCTGATAGGGACGAATTCAGTAAAGGCCAACGTGAGTGCCCATCTCTGGAAGGCCTAAGGAGACAGGCCTGCTCCCAGCTTGAGGGTGAACCTCCTGGGACGCATAGGATTTATTGGGAAGGTGGACTCCTGTATAGTGAGCCCACAGAGTCTACAGAAGGAGACAATAGGAGGTCGGTGGTTCCCCTTGCTGTTAGGCCCTTCCTCCTGCAGTTGGCGCATGAAGTTCCCCTTGCTGGTCACCTTGGTATGAAGAGGACCAAGCAAAGGTTATCCATGCACTTCTACTGGCCCAAGATGGGGGTGCAAGTAGAAAGTCACTGCAGGAGTTGTGCCTCCTGCCAGTTGTCTGGTAAGGTTGGCGCGACAATCCAAGCTCCGTTGGTACCGCTCCCAGTTGTGGGGGTACCATTTGAAAGGGTAGGGATCGACATCGTTGGTCCCCTTGACCCGCAAACATCCTCGGGCAATAGGTTTATCCTGGTGCTGGTCGACCATGCAACCAGATATCCTGAGGCCATCCCATTGAAAACTGTAACTGCCAAGTCAGTTGCAAAAGCTTTACTTGGCATATTTACTAGGGTTGGCTTCCCTAAAGAAGTTGTGTCGGATCGTGGCAGCAACTTTATGTCGAAGTATATGCAGGCTATGTGGAAAGAATGTGGGGTCACCTACAAGTTCTCTTCTGCATACCACCCCCAGACCAATGGTCTGGTGGAACGTTTCAACAGAACGTTAAAAAGCATGATTGGGGCTCTGGAGAAACCTCAGAGTCGAAAATGGGATCTTCTTTTACCATGCTTACTGTTTGCCTACCGAGAGGTACCACAGGAGGGTGTTGGCTTCAGCCCCTTCGAACTTCTGTTCGGTCATCCCGTACGGGGACCCTTAGCCATCGTCAAAGAGGGATGGGAGATGCCCACTCCCCCTGTTACTACCAACGTAGTTGATTATGTGCTAGGGCTCAGAAAACGGATGGTACTTCTAATGGGCTTGGCTAGTGATAAATTGAAGGCAGGACCAGCGCTGGTGAAACACTGGTACGACCAGAAAGCTTCCCTCATCAACTTTACACCTGGTCAGCAAGTCCTGATCATGAATCCTATAAGGCCTCGAGCTTTACAGGACAAATGGTCAGGCCCTTACACAGTGGTGGAGCCCCTGGGTGAGGTTAACTATTTAGTGGACCTTGGAAGGCCTGGACAGGCTCCAAAAGTGTTTCACGTGAATAGGCTGAAGGCTTTCGTCCCAAGAGTCGAAATCGCAGCACTGCTACTGGCTTCAGATGTTGAGGAAGAGGAGTCTGAACCTCTCCCCGACCTGTTCCAAAGCGGTCCTTCAGATAGCTCCTTTGAGGGTGTCCGAGTGGCCCCTCACCTGACTTCTGATCAGCAGGCTGAGGTGAAAAGTTTGCTTAGGCAGTTTTCCCCCCTGTTTTCACAGTCGCCTGGTTTGACACCTTGGTGCAAACATAACATAGACACAGGAGACAGTGTACCTACCAAAAGTAGGGGATACAGGATGTCAGACAAAGTACGGTCTTATATTAAGACCGAGGTCAACAAGATGTTAGACCTCGGGGTGATTGAACCCTCTAGTAGTCCTTGGTCCAGCCCTGTGGTTTTGGTTCCAAAGGCAGGCACTTCTGAATTGAGGTTCTGCGTGGATTACAGGGCTCTGAATGCTGTCACCAAGACAGATGCACACCCCTTGCCTCGAACAGATGAGCTGGTGGATACTTTGGGTGCCTCCAAGTACCTCAGCACGTTTGACCTCACTGCTGGCTATTGGCAAATAGCTTTAGCAGAACATGCCAAGGAGAAGACAGCATTTTCTACTCCAGACGGCCTTTACCAATTCCGGGTAATGCCGTTCGGGTTGAAGAATGCACTTGCCACTTTCCAGAGGCTTGTGAATCATGTGTTGAATGGGTTGGACGAATTCTGTCTTGCATATCTGGACGATATAGCAGTTTTCAGTGCCACCTGGGAAGACCATGTGAAACACCTCGGGATTGTGCTCCAGGCTCTTCAGAAAGCACACCTGACCATAAAGGCTAGTAAATGCCAGATTGGACAAGGCTCAGTGGTTTACCTTGGACATGAAGTAGGTGGAGGGAGGATACAGACTCTTCCCAGTAAAGTACAAGCAGTACAAGACTGGCCTACCCCCACTACGCAAACCCAAGTGAGAGCCTTCTTAGGACTCACGGGGTATTACCGCAATTTTGTGGCAGACTATGGCACCATAGCTGCCCCTCTGACTGCCCTCACAACTCCGAAGAAACCCAAGAAGGTAACTTGGACCGACGAGTGTGAGAAGGCCTTCAATGGCTTAAAAGACTCCTTGTGCCAGGCCCCTGTCCTCAGGGCCCCTGATTATCAAAGACCTTTTATCGTGCAGACGGACGCCTCTGATACTGGGATAGGAGCTGTACTATCACAAGTAGATGAGAAGGGTAAGGAACACCCTATTGGTTTTATTAGCCGCCAGCTTAAGGACAGAGAGCTCAGATGGTCCACGGTAGAGAAAGAATGTTTCTCTGTTGTGTGGGCCCTAAGGAAGCTGAGGCCCTACCTCTATGGGACCCACTTCGCTGTGCAAACTGGCCATAAGCCTTTAAAGTGGCTAATGAACATGAAGGGGGAGAATCCAAAGTTGCTTAGGTGGTCCATAAGTCTACAAGGCTTCGACTTCACTATTGAGCATAGGCCAGGTGTCCAACATAGCAATGCTGATGGGTTGTCCAGAATGTTTAACCGACCTGAAAAAGAGACTCATCCAGGGGTGGATTAGTTCCCCCTGTCCATAGTCTGGGAGGGGCGAGTGTTAGGAAAGATTTCGTAATTGTAGGTAATTTTCCTTCCATGTGGCAACCCCTAAACTTTTTGCTGTTGTTTTTCACCTTGTTCTTGACTTTGCCAGAGAAGTGCAGCCTTCTGCCGCAATCCTCTGGGCTTTTGCTCCTTTCTTACGGGGAAACTGACATGCCCTTAAGACAGTCAGTACCGGGGAACGCTGTTTCCCGTAGTTTCTTTTATCATGTTGCGGCTTTCGTGCAACATGACACAAGAGGGCACTGTAAGCTAAGTTACAGCTCTCTTGGGTCTCTAGCCTTCTACAGGCCCTAGATACTCGTTTAGGATTGTATCTGATCGGTGCAAGTGATTCAGGGTCGGGAATGGTGGCAGCGATCGTTTTCTTGTGTTTTGAGCTCCTTTTGGCGTTCTAAGCGCGTTTTCCGCGCTTAACCCAAAATGGTGGCCTGGCTCCCAAAATGGCCAGACCACGAGGCTCCTTTGTCCTGTCCGCTGACCGTCTTGCTCCCTTCACCTTCCCCAGGTCGAGCCGACCCGGGGCCTTCCTTATTTGGGCATGTACTTTCCCGCGAAACACGGATGCTTTCACGGGCTTCTACATGTCCTGTGTGTGCCTCCAGGATGTGGGCTGGGATGTCTGGTCCCAATACACATCCTGGGTGCCAGAGAGTCTAGGGTGGTGTGAATGCCTGGGACCACAGTGGTCCGTGATTGGTCCACGAATGGTGTGAGTGTTGATGAGCGGATCTCCCATTGGGTCCCCTCCGTTTTGGCGCAAAGGGAACCGTGGATAAGAGGGGGCTGGAAACACCACTACCATGTCGATCTCCTGAGTTCTCACGAACGACGGAATACAGGAGCCAAGTATCCTGCAACCAAGAGGCTGGACCGAGGAATCGCTGGTGACCCGCTGAAGGACTTCTCCTCTGCAATGCTGTCGCCTTGTGAAACCCTTTTCACCTTTGATCGAACCAGAAGGCCTGTACTGGTACTTCGACCCTTGGAATAGCGGGAACAGCTATTCTCGGCATCTTCACCATCTCCTGCGAGTAAGCCTTCGGAAGTGTCTCTGGGCCATCCAGTAGACTGACCAGCTTACACGGGAGTCTTGCTCTGTAACCGCCGCCAGGTTGTGTAGTATTTCGAGTCCTGGTCACTCTCACACGCTTCGTACACTTGGCGTTCCCAGGTCGGAAGTGAGTAGTGTACATTTGGCTCAAATACACACGGCCGCTCCGTTGCCCTGCTGTGGTAACAAACTGTGCGGGTTTCTTCGATTGGGACGTCTTTTTACTCAACACGACGACGAGGCGTTCCCTGCTCTTCTGAACCTGCCAGCTACTGAAACGGACACGGAGAAGCCTGGGTCTGCTTGCATCGGGGACCGGTGAGTAGCATAGCTAGGATCTGGTCGCCCTCCTGCAGGAGCCCATTGCTTTTCCCCGCTGTGTCAAACAGCACCCTTTTCCGTACTCGCGCTCTGCTTCTGCCCACTGTGGAGGCTGCGCTTGAGTCGCGGAACTTGTTCTTCTTCTTTTGTGCACTAAACTGAACTGCCTGATTTCCCTCGAAGAGCTTCTCCTTTTGCCCGTTGGCACCAGCGTGTGCAGGTACTTTTGAGCACAAGGCTCCACTCTTCGAAGGGCTCGGACTTCCATCTAGTTAGGTGCCTCTGAAGGCGAACTAGGTCTAAGCATTATTTCGCACTGCCTGTCTTCCTTCCCTTTTAGGTGGACTACCCATTTCGTGCATCTAATGCTTGAGACTGTCGTATTTGTATATATATTGTGTTGATATGGTATGTGTTGGTTTACTATCGTTATATTGTGATTTTCTCGCTACAGTCATTGTTTTAAAGGCCTTGGAATAAATGTGAATATATTTTTAATATAACAACTGTTTGGAGTAGTTTGTAAGTGATCTTGCTTTGTGTGCTCATTGCGGGCTTTCAGTCACCCTCACCCCTCTTGAGACCTAGTCTTGACCGCCGCGATCGCTACCTTGATTGGTCTGGCTCGTCCAGAGGTTACCCTGTTCCAAGTAATTAGGTTGGCCTTCTGAACTTCTGCGCCACCAGGACAGAGTTCAGAAATCCGTCTTAACACTTTGGAATAACTCTATTGTCTCCACTCTTCCTTCCCATCTACATAGAACAATGTTAATCCTCCAATCCTTATCACGGTGTATTGCAATGGTCTTAATACAAATGATCCACGCATAAGGTGTGTGACTGTATAATTCTCTACACATGTACTGACCAACCACCTATGCTTAATTATTTTGGTGTGCACTAATACCTCAGGTTTTAGATTACTTATTGACACCTCACATCTTTCTGTAACACCTTGATCTACCCTTAACCCACAAAGATCATTTGTTGCATCGGATATGAAAGGTTTTCCAGGGCATAGGTAATTCTGCTCCTTGAACTTCACTTGGAACTTGGAATTAGGTTGAACCTCATTTCCCATGTCTGTAATGGCACCATTTCCGGAGTCACAATTTGTATCATTATGTCAGAATCCTACATTATGTACACATTTGGTTTGATACATCACTTCTGGGGTGATATATGGAATGCTCATTAAAAAAAAAAATCTCCATTCATTCTATATCTATGTGCAAGGAAATGACACTTTCCATCTCAAATGCAATTGTTTATTTTATCGGTTCCATTTCCCACCGTGCTATCAGTGTCATCATTTGTCGGATGTTGTGAGATGATACACATACACAAAGGAATGTGATCCTGTATCATCTGAGATCTGTCTGGAATTACTCTTATGAATGTTGTTAATACCACTTTTTTCGGATTCACAAAACAATCCTATTCTGCAATAGCACATCCTGCCTGACCATTACATTAATACTATGCTCTAAGAGTGTTGACTGTTCATTCAGAGTTATAATAATTTGATTCACATAGTGAACCTATTCCATCTGTTCCATTTTAATTGTGTCTAATCTTTTCTGTATCATCCTTAAATCTTGCCCTAACTACCAGGCCGTGACTTCTAGTATCTTCACAGATACTGCATTTGCCATTGACACAATTGTACTAACAAAAGAGCCGATTATCCTGACTACAATTGCTCCTATCAGAAATCCAGCCATTCTACATCTAAAACCACTGTTTTACTTGAATGGATGTAATCTTGTGAACCTATTCCATCTGTTCCATTTTAATTGTGTCTAATCTTTTCTGTATCATCCTTAAATCTTGCCCTAACTCTCAGGCCGTGACTTCTAGTATCTTCACAGATACTGCATTTGCCACTGACACAATTGTACTAACAAAAGAGCCGATTATCCTGACTACAATTGCTCCTATCAGAAATCCAGCCATTCTACATCTGAAACCACTGTTTTACTTGAATGGATGTAATCTTGGTAAAATTAACATGTCTGTCTAAAATCATGTTTGATACACTCTAGTATATTTTTTGATATAACAACCGTCTGCTCCCTAAAATGAATCTGAGTGTACCCTCCATTACATTACCTGATGCTGGGCCCAGCTCGAGCACAACTTGCCCATCCACTGGTGTGGCCTGTGTCCAGGTTGTTATCCATATTATAACTAAAACACTTTTTAACTATGTAGCCGAGTCTTTAGTTCTCTTTTTCCTTCCATGTAACATGGACTGCTGTCTGGTCATCTGGTCTTCTCTTCTACACCCACAAGCATTTTTCCATCTCAGACACTCCACTTTTTCTTGTCATGGGGACTCCTCCTTTTCTTGTACTGGGAAATCCTCCTTCGTGGATATCGGGCTCCAGAAAACATTTTTGGAGAAATATGTGTTACTAATTTCAAGAACATAGGAAAGAGACAGACATGTTAATGACCAAGCACAACAAATGTTATCCAAGTTTCTTTTATGTATTATGACAACTCAACATTTCATACATTCCTACAAGTACACTAACCACTAATACCTGTTGCAATGAATTCTTTTCCTCTCAAATCTGTGTCCTGCCCATTGTGAACCACACTACTCACCTATATCATGGTGCATCTCTGTTCCTGTTATAATTAGTAGCCTTTTAACCCTTAATTGTTCCATTTAGCTGGTCTATTCTATTGATCTAATGTTTTGGGTGGAATGGCTTGATTTGATTAACATGGACAAACTTTTTCACACCCAAATCGCCTGTCATGATCTCTGCTTCCAAAAGATCAGGACTTGCCCGACTCCCTTGGAAGCAGACCCATAACCCCGGTTCCGAGTGCCAGCCAGTCCCAATTGGGACCTTTTGGACCCTGTCCTGGCGCCAGTGGCACCAGGCTCATAAAAATGCCCAGTCCCAGCGCTGGAAGCGCCGGGCTCATAATGCTTGGGTGGACTTACCTGCAGCAGACCATGCTGCTTACTTACCTGCCAGTTGAACCTCTGATCCTCTTCTGTTTGGGACTACTTTTCCTGTTGGGTGGGGCAGGAGCCACTCCCTAGGTTCAGAACACTGGAACTCTTCTGGAAAGCAGGAACTCTTTTCTTACCTAGGCGTGGCTGTGGAAGGAGACACCTAAGCACTACAGGAGGCTATTTAAACCACACCCGATGGATGAATCTTGCTTTGCATTATTCTGCATTCTCTGCAGCAGAACGCTCATCGTGTCTTCTGCTTCTGATCCTGGGCCTAAGGGAACAAAGGCTTACCATCCTGGAATCCAGTCTTCAGCAGCACCTGTAAAGACAAAGAAAGAACAGGTTAGCACTACGGTCTTCAGTGGCAGCGCATCTCTTACCTGGTCCATCGGCTGTCACCAACGCCTCGCGCTGCATTCCGGCATCTGAAAGACAAAGGCTTACCTACTCTTCGCATGCTCCGGAGGTCTTCGCACTGCATTCCGGCATCTGAAAGACAAAAGCTTACCAGCTCTTCGCACGCTCCGGAGGCCTTCGGCGCTGCATCCCGCATCTGAAAGACAAAAGAAGGTGCGTTTAAAGACACTGGGCAACTTTATTACTCACGTGCCATTACTCCTTCCCATGCCGAATCCAGTGGGTATTCCAGCACCCTTCAGCTTCTCTAAAGCTCCGAACTTGTACCTGCAAGATAAAAGGGACAGTTAGTGCGCATCGTGAAGCAGGCTACAAGCGCTTACTTACGTGCTTCCAGGCGCTTCTATTCCTCACGCGGGTTCGATCCTCAACTCTCATCAGCCCGCCATCCGCCATCGCCGGAACCCTGCAAAACAAGAGATATCATTACAAAAGACTTTTAAGACATTTGAAGTGCCCAGAACTTACCGTTCGTGCAGTTAACGACGGACAGCAGTCCTCTGAGGTCAAGAGGCCTGCACCCTTATCCAGTGAAGAAACTGGTTACGGCACCCTGCCCCGAGGCAGATGGAGAGCTCGGCGTTCACTTACCTAAGGTGAGGGCGTTAACCTTTGGGGTTCTACAGGAGAAGAGAAAGGGAAGAGGAGAGAGGCACCCAATAACCCCAGTTCATCAATCCCATATTTTCTATCTGCAGACATCTTACTCTTCGAGTCAGACATACAGTGCACAGAGGTCCAGCCCAAAGAGCCAACCGTGTGTTACACATCACCTTTGAAGATACGGCATTCACCCAGTCAAGACCGGCGCCTCTGCGGGAATCAGGTGAGCGTTACAGAACGCAAAGCCAACCGCAAAACTCCCACCCAGGCGCTATGGAAACCTCGGATACCGACCAGCTAGCCCAGTTACTTGGGGAACTAAGAGCAGAAGTGCATGCAGCCCGTCAGGAAACGAATGCTTTAAGAAGGGAACTGATTATTTCCAAGGAGCGAACAGACGATCTCGCTAGACGATTGCTACAGTCACAAGCCGGACAAACTCCGTTACCCGCATCAGGGGCAAATCTTCCTTCAACATCCTCTACGAACCCAGTGCAGATCAACCTACCTGGGAATGTACCTCTGGCTCCGCCCGAACGATTTTCTGGTGACCCAAAGAGGTTTGCAGTATTTATTAATCAGTGCCGGTTGCACTTCTTATGCCGGCCAGCAGCCTTTCCAACTGATCAAGCTAAGGTAGCTTTCGTGCTTTCGTACCTTAGTGGCAATGCGGCAGACTGGTCGATCCCTCTAGTTAATCAAGATGATCCGGTTCTCCATGATTTTCAAGCTTTTCAGCTCAGTATGGAAAAACTGTTTGCAAGACATTCACAGGGGCAGGCCTTGGACAATGAGCTCCTTTCATTGCGACAGGGTAATCAAGACCTTTTGGCTTATATTGCGTCTTTCAACAGACTGATAGTGGAAACTCGATGGCCTGAGGACAAAAGGATTACGCTGTTTTATAGAGGTCTACGTGGAGAGCTCAAAGATGTGTTAGCCCAAGTAGTGAATCCCCCGCAAGACTGTTCGGACTATATTGACTTAGTCGTTCAAATTGACCACAGACTGCAGAACAGGAAGGCCGATCGTTCCATGTTTGATGCTCGAGTATTTTCCAAACCACCAACTCCTACCAAAGGAGTAGACTCCGGGGAACCCATGCAAATAGGGGGCCTGAAAGGACCACTAACACAAAAGGAGCGGGAAAGGAGAAAACAGCTGCAATTATGCCTCTATTGCGGAAACTCGGGGCACTTTCTTCGAGACTGTCCAGTGAAACCAGCCAAGAAGGCAGTAGGAGCTGCAGTTACCAGGTTCACAAACTCTGAGCAGGGAAACGACCTCGCCCGACAAGAATAGAGGTCCTCTTGCCGAGCGTTAAAACCAGTTCCGTGACCTCGCATTTCGTGATACCTATGGTCCTTATTAGCCCTGAACATCCGGATCGATTACATGCGATTGAAGCTTACGTCGACAGCGGTGCCATCGGCAATTATGTGGATCATGAAATGGTTTTGAGGATGAATCTGACTCTTTGTCCAAAGGCTGTAAAGGACGTCATTACTACGGTGGATGGTACGGAGATAGCCTCCGGACCAGTAACGCATACCACCCAAGAAGTGACGCTAGTAAGTCAAGATGGACACCATGAGAAGATCGTGTTCGATGTGATCAAGGCCCCTCAGTTCCAGATTATCCTAGGAATTCCTTGGTTAGAGAAGCACAATCCTCAGATCGATTGGCGAGCAAGAACGGTTCAGTTTCCAGAATGTGTCTCTACTTGTCACCCTCGACCCGGTGTTGCACTGGCAGCAATTTCCTCGGAGGCTCCCCAGTTACCTCCTGAATACCTAGAATTCCAAGATGTTTTCCGGAAGGATCAGGCTAACTCTCTACCTCCTCATAGGTCTTATGACTGCCAGATAGACCTGATACCTGGATCTACTCCTCCTTGTAGTAGAATTTATGCCCTCACCGAGCCTGAGAATCTTCACCTCCGACAATACCTGGATCAATACCTAGCGAATGGGTTTATTCGTCCTTCCAAGTCCCCTGCTTCCTCAGCTTTGTTCTTCATTCCAAAAAAAGAAGGGGACCTTAGAACTTGTATAGATTATCGCGCCCTGAACCAGATCACCGTTAAGAATAGATATCCGTTACCTTTGATCCCTGAACTCCTGGACCAAGTCAGAAAAGCATGCATATATACAAAGCTGGATCTTAGAGGAGCCTACCACTTGGTACGAGTAAAAGAGGGCGATGAATGGAAGACGGCCTTCCGCACCAAGTATGGGCTATTTGAATATCAGGTCATGCCCTTCGGACTTTGCAATGCCCCGCCCGCCTTTCAATATTTTATGAACGATGTCCTCAGAGAGCTCATAGATGTGTGTGTTGTTGTTTACATTGACGACATCCTCGTTTATTCTTCATCGGAAACTGAACATCGGAAACACGTGAAAATGGTCCTCGAGAGATTGCGTCAACACAAATTTTTCGCTAAGTTGGAAAAATGTGTTTTCAACGTGACTGAAGTTGAATTCTTGGGATTCATATTATCACCTAGCGGAGTGCGTATGGATTCAAAGAAGGTCGATGCAATTCTCAAATGGCCATCGCCATCCTCCGTAAAAGGTGTTCAAAGCATGTTAGGCTTCGCTAACTTTTACCGCAGGTTTATCCCCGAATTCTCTCGAATAGTCCAGCCCATCACCGCCTTGTTAAAGAAAAACAAACGTTTTGAATGGTCTACCGAGGCGGAACAAGCTTTCCAGAATTTGAAGACTAGATTTATTTCTGCACCGATCTTAAAACATCCTCGCCCAGAACTCCCCTACCTCGTTGAAACTGATGTTTCGAGCCTTGCCATGGGGGCAGTTCTATCACAAAAGGACCCAGTAACCAATCAGTTGCATCCCGTGGCATTTTGGTCCCGCAAATTCTCGCCTCCGGAAATCAATTACACTATTACTGATAAGGAACTTCTAGCTATCAAGTCCTCCTTTAAGGCTTGGCGGCATTATCTTCTGGGGGCCCGACACACTGTTACTGTGATTACAGATCACCGAAACCTGCAATATTTGAAAACAGCAAAAGCTCAATCCTCTAGGCAACTCCGTTGGGCACTATTCTTTGCCGAGTTTGACTTCATAATTACCTATCGACCTGGTACAAAAAACGGTAAAGCTGATGCCCTTTCTCGGATGGGAGTGGAAGAACATTTGATCAATCCTAAACCTGTACCTATCATTCCCGAACAAAGAATTCTAGGTGTAATCGCCACACAATCCATAGAGGAAGTTAAGGATAAAGCCAGGCTACTGGTAACTCCAGCAGACATACAGAATTGGCATCTGCAGGGAAAGGACTTTACGGTGAAGGACAACCTATTATATTTCCAAGAACGGTTATACCTGCCCAGCACAGATTTACAGAAAAAGGTAATCTCTTGTTATCACGATTCTTTAATGGAAGGACATCCAGGCCTGACCAAGACCTCGGAAAAGATCAAGCGCTACTTCTGGTGGCCGTCTTGGAAAAAAGATATCAGAGACTTTATAATGTCCTGTGGAGTATGCGCCCAAAACAAGAGTCAAAAGGAAAAACCAGCCGGCCTCTTACGCCCTATTGACATCCTGCCTCGCCCTTGGCATACGGTTTCTATGGACTTCATCACCGATCTACCTCCATGCTCCGGATACAATACGATCCTAGTAATCGTGGACCTATTCTCCAAGATGGCGCATTTCATTCCACTCAAAGGCTTACCAACAGCAGCAACTCTGGCCCGAGAATTTCTCGAAAACATCGTCCGACTGCACGGTTTTCCTTCAGTTCTAATTTCGGATCGAGGTAGTCAATTGTTGCTGTCGGTCGACTCAAATTGATGTGAGACTTTCGACCAGCCACCACCCTCAAACCGACGGACAAACCGAGAGGACCAATCAAACTCTGGAACAGTATTTGCGCTGCATGCTACAACAAACTGAAAAAACTTGGAAAGATATCCTTTGGATAGCCGAATATGCCTACAATAACTCTGTCCACTCGGGAACTGGGAAGACCCCGTTTTTTCTTTTATACGGTAGTCACCCATGAACCTCGGAGTTGGATCCACTCCAAGATCTTGGAACACCAGCAGTAGACCACCTGCATTCTACAATCACCCAAGCCTTTAAGGAAGCCATTTCTCACCTTCAAAGGGCTAAAGAACAATACAAGAAAGGAGCAGACCAACATCGGAAGGAAGCCCCCCAATATCAAGTAGGAGATCAAGTCTGGTTATCCACCAAATATCTACCTCTAAAAGGACCACGCACATTCAACCCAAGATACCTTGGTCCCTATTCCATCACTACCATAGTAAATCCAGTAGCGGTCAAGTTGGACTTGCCCCCTCACATGAAGATACATCCGGTCTTCCACGTCTCTCTATTAAAACCTGTGCAACCTCAAACCCGACTAACTACATCTCCAAAACCTATTCTAGTTGATGGAGAACTCGAGTTTGAAGTCAAAAGCATCCTGGATTCCAAGATCTCCAAATCTAAACTATTTTACCTGATTGACTGGAAAGGCTACGGTCCCCAAGAAAGATCCTGGGAACCTGCAGAATATGTCCACGCACCTCGTCTAATCAAAAGATTTCATCGAACATTTCCTAACAAGCCAAAACCCCCGGAGAAGCCCGGTTTGGGAGGGGCCTTGAGGGGGGGTGCTGTCATGATCTCTGCTTCCAAAAGATCAGGACTTGCCCGACTCCCTTGGAAGCAGACCCATAACCCCGGTTCCGAGTGCCAGCCAGTCCCAATTGGGACCTTTTGGACCCTATCCTGGCGCCAGTGGCACCAGGCTCATAAAGATGCCCAGTCCCAGCGCTGGAAGCGCCGGGCTCATAATGCTTGGGTGGACTTACCTGCAGCAGACCATGCTGCTTACTTACCTGCCAGTTGAACCCCTGATCCTCTTCTGTTTGGGACTACTTTTCCTGTTGGGTGGGGCAGGAGCCACTCCCTAGGTTCAGAACACTGGAACTCTTCTGGAAAGCAGGAACTCTTTTCTTACCTAGGCGTGGCTGTGGAAGGAGACACCTAAGCACTACAGGAGGCTATTTAAACTGCACCCGATGGATGAATCTTGCTTTGCGTTATTCTGCATTCTCTGCAGCAGAACGCTCATCGTGTCTTCTGCTTCTGATCCTGGGCCTAAGGGAACAAAGGCTTACCATCCTGGAATCCAGTCTTCAGCAGCACCTGTAAAGACAAAGAAAGAACAGGTTAGCACTACGGTCTTCAGTGGCAGCGCATCTCTTACCTGGTCCATCGGCTGTCACCAACGCCTCGCGCTGCATTCCGGCATCTGAAAGACAAAGGCTTACCTACTCTTCGCATGCTCCGGAGGTCTTCGCACTGCATTCCGGCATCTGAAAGACAAAAGCTTACCAGCTCTTCGCACGCTCCGGAGGCCTTCGGCGCTGCATCCCGCATCTGAAAGACAAAAGAAGGTGCGTTTAAAGACATTGGGCAACTTTATTACTCACGTGCCATTACTCCTTCCCACGCCGAATCCAGTGGGTATTCCAGCACCCTTCAGCTTCTCTAAAGCTCCGAACTTGTACCTGCAAGATAAAAAGGACAGTTAGTGCGCATCGTGAAGCAGGCTACAAGCGCTTACTTACGTGCTTCCAGGCGCTTCTATTCCTCACGCGGGTTCGATCCTCAACTCTCATCAGCCCGCCATCCGCCATCGCCGGAACCCTGCAAAACAAGAGATATCATTACAAAAGACTTTTAAGACATTTGAAGTGCCCAGAACTTACCGTTCGTGCAGTTAACGACGGACAGCAGTCCTCTGAGGTCAAGAGGCCTGCACCCTTATCCAGTGAAGAAACTGGTTACGGCACCCTGCCCCGAGGCAGATGGAGAGCTCGGCGTTCACTTACCTAAGGTGAGGGCGTTAACCTTTGGGGTTCTACAGGAGAAGAGAAAGGGAAGAGGAGAGAGGCACCCAATAACCCCAGTTCATTAATCCCATATTTTCTATCTGCAGACATCTTACTCTTCGAGTCAGACATACAGTGCACAGAGGTCCAGCCCAAAGAGCCAACCGTGTGTTACACATCACCTTTGAAGATACGGCATTCACCCAGTCAAGACCGGCGCCTCTGCGGGAATCAGGTGAGCGTTACATCGCTTTCCTTCATTATTATTGTATATACCACAGCTGAAATGTTGTCCCCAATGTTGAATGAACCATGCCAGAATGCCATGAACATAGAATTGATGTTTTCTTCCTTCACAAAATTGAATTTATATACTTGGTCACCTATCTCCTATTCTATAATGGTTGACTTTCTGTCATAGTAAAACTTGGCTCCTTCAGCTGCTCTTTCTCGATTTCTCTGCACATGTACCATTTTCCTGACTGTGATTAACTCACGTGGGCTGAGATTTGTATATGTTGATTGTGTACTAAAGAGAGTCTTAAATACCAACTAGACCCTGCTTCAGCCACATACCTTTTTAGGATATCATTTTTTATCCTATTGCATCTCTACACTCCCCCACTGGAGGATGGGTGATATGAAATATCTAACTTCCTCTTCACCCCTAACCTTTGCCACATTTTGATAATTATTATGTTTGTAAAATGACTTCCATAGTCTGACTCTTTCTCTGGGGTAAGCCAAACCTAGAAAATATGTGATTCACCATCAAGGTGGCCGTGGTCTGGGCACTGCAATAAGGAGCAGGTATGCATTCCAACCATTGTGACATTAAACATGTAACTGTCAGCGTACACTTGTTTCCCTGTGTTCATCCAATTAAATCGATTTGCAAATCTGACTGGGAAGGGTCAGTTCTCTCTTCATTAAGGGTGCTCTATGTGTTTGGCAGCTGGGTTGGAATTGTGCACTCACCAAACACCCCACATATACAATTTCACATCTTGGGACATCTGCGGCCAATAAGCATATTCCCTTAATATTTCAAATGTTTTCTGTGTACCTAGGTCACCCTCTGTTGTTGCATCATGGTCATGATGTAAAATAAGTCCTCAAAATGAAACAGGGACGACCCACTGAACATGACCGGAAATGGAATTCTGGACCAACAATCCGTCATGTAATTGAAACAGTTTTCTGCCCTTGCAGTCCTCCTCTGTAAAGGGATTTTTCTCTTCACTGTATCTTCCTGTTGTGCCTTAATGACATATTGATCAGGTGTGTCAAAGCTCCGTTGACCTGCTGGTTGGTTGTCTACCCCTTAAGATTTGGACTGTTTCACCATGTCTACCTGTATCTCACCAAGCAAATGCCCAAAGGGAAATAGCTCTTGCGTTACTGCCCCAATTTTGGCCAATTGATCAGCCTTTTCATTCCCTTCCCTTATATTTCTCTAGTGGATCTTCATCTCATTTTCTGAAACAAGATTATCAATGGCCTGAATTAGCTTGACATGCTTGAGGGTCTTTTGAATACAAGGGGACATTCCTGTCATATTCCTCCCCTGTAGATATTCCACAAAGCTATTCTGGGCATAGTCAGAATCTCTGACAATGACTATCTCTTTTAATTTGTTTTCTACTGCTGTGTATATTGCCTTATAGATTGCAGCCAACTCCGCTACCTGACTAATCCTGGGACCTTTCTGCATGCTCAAAGATGTGTTATCATCATTGTTGACCCACACATTTCCAATTCCTGCCACTAACTCCTTTTCAGGGCCATTACTCACATGATATGCACAACCATCCACATATATTGTTGGGAGATATCAACCTTTTTCATAATCAAATTCTTTGTGCAGTGAATGTTCAAATTTAACCATATCAGTTTCTAATTCTATACTTCAGTGGTTCTACAAATGCACAGTCATGTAATTCTGCAAGCCCCTAGGCCACTGGTCTCTTTTTAATCTGCACATATCTCACCTCTACGGGGAGTCTTTGTAATGAAAATGTCCATGAGGTACCTGATACTTTTACATTGCAAAAATGGTAGAAGCTGGTGTGCAATTTCAATAATTACCCACTATCCTTGAATAATAGAACGGCAATGTTGTAATGTCCAAATGGTTGTCAATAGTGCTTTTTCACATTCATTAAACTTGCTTTCTACTTGTGACAAGTCTTTTCTAGCAAATGCAATGATCTTGTCATTCAAGGCATGCTTCTGATACAAAGGCCCATAAATCCTCTCTTATAAAGAAATCTTGATTCTTCTTTCAATAAGCCAAACATCGGGCCCTCGCCAAACAATCTTTTAATTTAGCTTCTGCCTCATGCTGTTCCTGTTCCCATTCCAGTAGCTTAGACAATGGTTGTGTGATTTCTGTATAATCTTCAATAATTTCTCAGTGTAAACATGCAAATCCACCGCCCTAAACGTGTGCACTGGTATAAGTTAAGAAAACTCTTTTAGCAGGGTATTAGAACCCTGGTAGTAACATGGCTGTCACATGTTTTTTGTGGTGTAACATTGTATTTAGGGGAACCATAGTTTTGACACATTTCTTGGGATATTTTAGGCTATCTACTGCCTTTTAAAACAGACATGTAGCAAAGTATTTCTTTTAATTCTTTTATAAGAACAAGTGGTTCAGCATTTTAGCCAGGCCAAGATTTTCTCAGCAACTCAGTCTCCTATAGAGGGGTGAGCTAATGTATAAATGATGATGGTATTGCATAAAGTGCATGGACAAATACTTTAGCAATTGTGCGAACTGTGATAGGGATTTATCATACCATAGTATACCACTGCAAGAAGTGTAGTATAGGGACTAACACCTTAACACTATTAACTTTAATATGCTGACCCCTAACACCTAACAAACTAAAGCAATTTATGATTAGAATGAGCTCTGACTGCAGGCACTGTATTCAGACTATTCTAGTTTGGAAAAATGCACAAATGAAAACTGTTTTACCATGTGGACATGAAGGCAACGCTATGAATTTGCAGAAATCATTCTGCTTAAAACAGTCCATTGTGTATGAGCTGGCAGGGCAGGAAGACAAAATGAAAGTATTTCAACCATCCATCCGGAGCTACTGAGCTGAACCTGTACAATTGTAATGGTGAAGGAGCACGTTAGCCTTCTGGAAAATGAGAGGGAGTTCACTCCAGGCACAAGTCTGATTGATGGATGACATCACATCCAGGTCTGGAATATGATTTCTTTTCTGTAGGGAGCCATAAGTAAAAGAGAGGGAAGCGGGAGTGGGAAGGTCTTTTGTCTAGAGAGAAAAAAAGAAAAAGGTCTGAGAGTTTGGGGTTGCTGTGCTATGTTGAGCCAAGCCGCCTGTGTGCTGTGCCGGGAGGCTGGAACCAAGAGGAGAGCAGAGAGATGCAGAGCTACACTGGACTGCAGATGGAGTGGCAAGGACAGAGTGAGAGAAAGCCTATGTGCTTCAAAAGGGGTTGCTGTCAGTGGCCCGCAGACAGAGCTCTTCTAAAACCTTTGGTAAGCATGAAAGTGACAAATAAAGAGAGATCTGTACACATGTTAGATAAATGTGTGCTGATTAGACACCAGGAGAACCCCTCTTTTCTTCATCTGCTGGAGAAAAAATTCATTTTCCTATATGGCAGTAGCTACTGGCAAATTAAGGGAGTTACCACACTCCCAGAGCTATAACAGCTCAAGATAGAAATAAAAACAAACGTGTGTTGTTCTAACATTTCAGAAGGGGGCCTACTTTGCTGTGTGCGGAGGAGGTCTCTTTGCTTGGTGTGAGAGAAGCCAGGTAATGGTTCTGAAATTGCTATTGACATACATGCATTGCATCATTATTAACAGATTATTGGCAGATTGTGGAAATAGTAAGAGCAGATAAACTGGAATATGTTTTTTTCATCTCTGTTTGTTTTCAATGTTACATGCACCCAACGATTGCACATTGTGTTTCTTTCTGTGTGTTTTTATTATTATATTATTATATTATTATTTTAATAACATTTGTAAAGCACAACTAAGGCCCATGAGATCTGTAGGCACTAAGACAATGCATTAACAGTGAATTATAGAATAACTAAAGCTTTGCATGGCTAGTTATTTTGAGGCATCCTTTTCTAATGTGTAGAGGGTAGAATTTGGTACAACATTAACTGCAAATGCAGGATCTTAGTCAGAGCCCTGAAAAAAAGGATACATTTTGCAATGAGCTCATCTCCTTGCTAGGAATCAGAGAAACACATAAGACAGCACATGAGATTGTAGACGCCCGAAGATAGAAATATTCTTCCATTTCTATACATTTCTGCAGAGTTTGTAGGCTGTCTGCTTCATTTTAAAACACACCTGTAGAAAAGTATTTCTTTTCATTATTTTCACCACACCTATATTATTAGATAAGGTAATATAGCTTGGATTTGTTTTGGGTGTGTAGATTGAGCTTTATTAAGTTTAGTTGTCAGTTGTTTTAATGAGCAAGAGGTCTGCCATGTTAGAATCAGCCATTGCAAAGGGCTGCAAATTCCAACATGTTAGTGTACTAGGCCACATTTTTTAGCAGTGGTCAATTAATTGGATTTCATTTCTGCTATTGGTCATAAAGCTCCAAACAATCAAGATCAGATGGAAATGGATGCAGAACAGCTTTCAGCTAATTGGTGCGAGGGAAAAAGTTCACAGGGGACTGAAATGAGACCCGAGGCAGCAGGTGTGTTACCAGATGATAGGCAAATGAATACACAATGGTTGTGATGGACAGACAGAGATACACAAGAAGGCCCTGGCAGCAGCATTACCAAAGCGCAGAACTAGGATGTAACACAGCACCCCCACTGAAAGGCACTCGCTCCAGTGCTAAAGTGCCTTAGCAAAATGAATAAATAGAAGAAATAAATGTCCAGGAGCAGGACCTTCAGCATATTTTTCATGCAGCTATTCATTATGGGAAGATAACTAGGAGGTTCCTTCCATAATTGGCAACATGTGTTTAGATGGGAGTTGCAGAGTGAGCTGGTGGAAGGGGCGGGAAGAAAAGAGGGACAATCATGGGTTAAAGATTGTGGTGTTCTATGGGTTGCAACAAGGATTTGACCTCACTGATTTCCACTCACTATATGATTGGTTTGTCTCGAAGAGTGCCAACCAATTATAATGATGCATTCTGTGCTGACTATGAAATGATGCCGAGGGTTAGTATTTCGATGGTCATAAGAAATGAAACTTCAAATTATATTGTTTAATGTATAGTGTTCTTTAGGTGCTCAATGATGAATAGCCAATACAAATGTTAGATGTAATGTTGCATTTGTAGAGCATGTTCATTTTGTGGTTTCTTGCTTTAAATATTGTAGCGCTTAATCAGCGTGTTGAGATGTTTTTCAGATCAGTTCCACTGAGCTGTCTGATTCTCCCAGCCGTATTTACAAATAAAAGCTGTTTTTCCTTGCAATTTGTGCACTCTATTTTTGATTACTTTCGTATTACTTTTGTATTATTTTTGGTGTACTTTATCTTTATATCCCCAATACACTTTTCAAACCTTTCACATTGGTTAGACCCGTCAACCTTTGAATAGCTTCTACATTTTTCTTCTGGGGGTTCAATCCCTGGTCTGTAATTTCATATTCCAAGAAATTCCCCCTTTTTCAGCACCACTGTGTCTTCTGTAATGACATTTTTCCCTCAGACTTTAGTAAGTGACTGAGCACATGTATTATTTCACGGAAATGGCAATGTATACCCTTATTCTTATACAAGATATCATCGACATAAACCACAGTCCCTCTCTCGACTGCATCCCAAATTGCCTTATTCAGAAAGATTTCAAAAATGCTCCTGCTATTGATATAACCAAAGGGAACGCTTTGCCATGCAAATTATTTTCCTTGGAAGGTGTATGAGAATAGGTTTGTATATTCCTTGCTAATGACATGCACCAGTATCCAGCTGTCAAATCCAATGTGGTAACAACATTTGACCCCAGTATCTGTTTAAGGCCTGAATGGACGTGTCCACCTTGACTTAGGTACCCTCTTATGAGGTTCTATGAAATCTGCACATAACCACCACTGACCTGTAAGATTATGAGCTCCGAATTTTAACATTTAGACTCAGCATTGTAGCATTCATATTTTAGCGGGTGTTTGAACTTCGACTGGGGGCCAAGGGTATGGAACTCATTACAGGTCTCAAGAGTGTGAGTCTCAGGTAGAATTAAATCAATGCCAGTGCACAGATCACATGCTTGAGATTGCATTTTGATTCATGATGCTATTTCAATAAACTGAACTGCACCGAATATAATACTAACATAATCTAACCTACTAATTAACCCAACCCCAGTTAACATGTAACTGAAACCCTTAATAACAATGTGTGCAAAGTAGTCCATGATTAAATAAGCTGGGTGCAGATTGAGAAAAATGCATGATGCTCCGAAAACGGTAGCTGAAAATGTGAAGTTCTGTTCTGCTAAAGCATATCTTGCTTTTGGAGCAGGAAGCACAAGAGAACAATCAAACATTTTCCTCTGCAGCGATGCAGTTAGTACAATGAGGAAAGAACACAGAGGCAGAACGCATGATTCTTAGAGGGATGATCTGGTCAAGGGGAGGTGTCTTTCTAGATTGACGGGGGTTTGATAAAAATAGGGTTTTGAGACAGAGTAGGATAAGAATGCTAGCAGAAGAAGGTGCAGAGGTCTGGCTGGGCAGACAGAGTTCAGTGCTGACAAACGGATTGATGCTGACGCTATGCTTATCTGGATTGACCCTATGCGAGGCAGGCAGAAAGACTGGGGTAAGATTTCCCTGAAAAACTGAGTCAGGAATATCACCAACATATCTAGGCAAATATGATGTTAAGTGAGGGGCTGGTGATGTGAATGATACCAGGTGACCTAGGTTAAGTAGTTCACTTCATTTTAGGTGCTGTATTAGGGAATCTATGTTTAACGTGGATGTAATACTGTGTTTATATTTCTCAAAGTTTTACCTTGTTTTTTTTAAAGTGTATTTTTCTTGCCAAGTCTCACAATGCCAAGGATAATTGGCAGGGCTTTGAACAGATAAAGCGCTGAAAGCTAGTGCAATAAGAAATATACTTGCACTGTGAAGTACAATGTGGGCATAAGTGTCACTCCTTCCTTTTTTTCTGCTGGCATATAACCCAAAATCACTGCAGGAAAAACAAACACAGATGTTGTGAAACACATGTGCTTCTCCCAATAGGATCTTCTCCCTCACATCGTCATTAAAACAAATATCATAATTTTCATCTTAATGGTGAGTACAATCAACCATATCAAAATAATCAGCATTGGAACTAACAAAATCAGCAAACCTCTTTCCACCCAGGGCCCTTAATTGAACATATCTGCCTCTGTCAGGCCTAAGCTGCTAACAGTAATGTTATCTTTATTTAGATTCATTCTAATCGTGTGTACGCTTTTATGTTTCAGTTAGAATTGGATATCTGGATCAATAAAATCACCAGCATCATGAAACAGGGTCAGTCGACCCACCAACACCAGTGTATCTTTAGGGATAGATATGTAGAACACGCTATGCTGCAACTGTTTGACAATAAAAGAACCATGGTTAAGGTGAGTTGATGTGTAAATTGTCATCAAAGTACTCACTAACCACCAATCCTTAATCATTCTAGCATGGGCTAACTCCTCAACTTCCGTATTACTTATAATCACCTCACACCCCTTAGACACCCCATGGTCTGACCTCTGTCCCCAAATAGCATTTGCAGCATCAGGAATAAATGTTGTATTTATTTATTTATTTATTTATTTATTTATTTATTTAGTTAGTTATTTATTTATAATAATTTATATAGTACTGCCACTGACCCGGGGCCTTAAGGGCGCTAAACATATACAACAAAGACAACAGGCAGCTTATACAGTGACAAAGAGGTATATCAGATGGATCTGGAAGCTACGAAATGCTGTTAGTTAAACAGAAGGGCTTTCATTCCCTTTCTAAATACCCTGATAGAGGATTCTTCTCTCTAGATAGAAACGGGCGGGCATGAGACAAAAGTTTGATATAGTAGGCTGTGGAAGCAACAAGACTGCTGACCTGTGCCTTCATATTCAAACTGCGGTCCAAATAGACCCCTAACATTTTTACCTGCTTTTTAGTTTCAATAATTTAGCCATCGATCACGAATTGGATATACTGTCCCTCCAGCTTACACATTTTCTTTTCTGTTCCTACAAGCATTAACTCTGTCTTGCTCGTATTGAATGAGAGGTTGTTAGTACTCATCCATTTTTGGATAAGACAATAGATTCTATTGATGTTTGCTTCATCCTCAGCAAAGACACCAGTGAGTAGGATGACACATTGGGTGTCATCGGTGTAGTTGGTAAACTCAATGCTGTTAAGAAGTATAGGAACGGCACAGTACAAAAGTGATAGAAAGTAGGGGATAGACAAGCTCCCTGAGGAATTCCTTGTTCTAACTCTATAGGGGTGGCATCCGCTAGGTCACTACTCACACTCCAGTAACACCCCCCCCAGAAATGATTTAACTCATCGGGCTGCGGCAGGCGTACATCCTGCTACTTTCTCCATACTGGCAACCAAAGCTGCATGCTACACCAGGTTGAAGTCAGCAGACAGGTCTAGCAGCATAAGCATGCTAGTATTTCCCTGGTCCATGTGCCAAAGAAGTCTGGACTTTAAATCTAGAAGAACTGTCTCTGTACCATGCTTTTCTCTGATTGTCTTAGATTCAGGATGTCAATGGTTCTCAAATGGGCCCGCACTTGTGTATATGCCACCCTATCCAGAATCTTAATCAGAAATGCACAGTTAGAGATAGGTCTATAGTTTAGCGGGTTGCTGTGTGAGATGTTAGGATTCTTTAAGAGCGGTGTGACCCAGGATTGCTTAATGCAGGCTGGTACAGAGCAGTCTCTAAAAGACGCATTCACGAAAATGCAAAGAGTGGAAATCAGAGCACCAGAGCATGCTTTAATAGCTAGTGCAGGACAAATGTCCCCCTTACAATATGAAGGCTTACGTTTCTCTATGATTGACAAAAGTTCAGCTTCACATATAGGTTTAAAAGAGAAGAGCTCCTCTGGTTTCCAGTTCTTGGGTATAGGGTTGGTCATGTTGGGATTAGTTCCTACCATAGTTTTGTTAGATAGCCTGATACCAGCTTTAATCTTGCTAAGTTTAGAATCAGTTGCTTCTTGGACCATATTACACCAGTTGGCATCTCTGGTGATTGTGTCCATATTGTTATTTAGTGAATTTCCAGCTCTCTAAACACTTTAAAGAACTCCTTAGGTTGCGATTGAGCTTTAGCTATACGATCATCAAGGTGAGCTCTCTTAGTCGCAATAATGGCCTTTTTATAATTCTTAACCAGTGTTTGATATGTTTCTTTATCCAAATCAGTTTGTGAGTTTTTCCATTTGTAGAGGGCTTTAATTTATTGCTTTTCATGGCTTGCAAGCCATTGGAGACCAGGAGTTGGTCTCACTTTGCAATATTTTCTTAAGTCGCAGAGGAGCTAAAGTGTCCACAGCTTTTATTAGAGTGTCCTGATAGGAGTCTATAATGTATTCCACAGAGCATTCAGCATTTACCTTCTCCTGTAGTCCACAAGTCCAAGTAGCTAACGTTTCTGGGGTCTGCTCTGGGGTTTGCCTGGACATATATAATTATGTTCCTTGAATTTTACACAGGTATCTAACTTTGGTATCAGATATACATCAGGTCCTCATGTTTGAAATGCTCACATCTCCGAAATTAGAATCTTACCATATTTGTCATCTTGCCAAAAACCTACTTTATGTACCAAATTAATTTGATAGATCAACTCTGGGGTGATAAATGTAATGCACAGTAGGAAACCTATGTCCATTCTCTCCATATTAATGTATAATGTTATTGCACTTCCCATTTCAAACGCAATTCTTTTTTGTGTTTGTATTATGTTTATTTGTAGAGCGCACCAAGCCCTGGGGCATCTTGGCATCTCTTACTTAGACATTGTTACATAATTACACATAGATTTGTGAAATACAAGATACAGTACAGAGAAAGTGCAACATTGCAGTACAGGCAAACAGCAGGCGGTGGAAGAAGATTTCTAGGTCTCTTGCACAAAGAGACACATTTTTACATTTTCCTGAATCTCTGGAAGGTAGGTTCTGTTCATAGAGTTATGGGTAGAGGGTTCCAAAGTTTAGGTGCTAGCAGAGGAAAGCTGATATCTCATGCCTTTTGAAGATGGTAACCGGGGATATTGAGGTGATGAGCTTGTGCGGATCTGGTGTGGCGGTCTGAGATGTTGCGAGAGAAGTTGTCGGACAAATAGCTAGGCGCTACATTTGTGAGGCACTTTTGGCTGAGTGATAGGGTTTTGTATGCAATCCTTTGATTGATAGACAGCCAATTCAGGTTGCATCTAGTTTCGGAGATGTGTTGGGGTGTCGGGATGTTCAGTGCTTGTTAGGGAGAATTCTCATAAATGTGCATATTTCCCTTACCTTTTGAGACCCCCAGCAGCTTTGCTGGATTTCTAGGACTTTAATTTTTACCTGGAAAGAGTGTGAGCCTTTTTTCCCACTCTTTCGTGCATTTTGATGTGTGTTTTACTTTTGTATTCTTTGGATATGGAGTTTTAGACAACTCCATAGGCATCATCTTTTTCTTGTGTGTCACACAGCACCTTCAGTGCAGTGGCACAGGGATGTCTTTTAGACTTCCCAAGGTTTAAATGCCTTCTCTGGGACTGACTACTGTCTCCCAGTGAATGTAAAGTTAAATTGACTTTGCTAGTCTTTTTAAATTGCTAGACCCAGCACACACTGCTTTACAGCAGAGTGCTGGAGGAAATACCTAGTGTTCCCTATGCCTAGAACACTCATGTAGCCCTCAAAATCTACCCTTTCCTCTCAGAATAGCTGGTGGCAGTGGTATTACCATGATTTCCCTGATGGCGACCCGTTTAAACGGTCCGGTAGCTGAAATCCACCAGAGCCATGTTTTTCAAGATGACGTCTGAGTCCCCTCTGTAAAAACAGGTTCCGATAGACTTTTTTCATCATTTATTTTTCCTAGTGTTTGTCTCTGCATGCCAAATCCGGTTTGGTCCCTTTGTTCATTTGCCTTTGGTGGGCTTCAGGACTGATGCCCCCCTCTGGTGCCTGAGTGTCTTGGGTGGACAGGATCTGAGGGAAGTGCTTAAAACTCCCTGTGCTTAGTCTCCTAGGAGACCTGAATGCACTTTGGCGTGATTGGCTGGTTGACTGCCTGTTATGCTTGATCTAAAATGGCACTGGTGCGCAATGTATCCTGGGAGCGCTCAGAGCCATGATGGATATTTACTTCATACCGCAGTGAAAAGCTGCACACATTTTACTAAGTGTTAGATTCACGGTGCCCAGAAAAACATGCTTTCCAAACCTGGTATGCGGTTAAGGACATTTCTGCTGGGAAAGCTAACGTTGTTATGGTTTGCTACTGTTCTCCGTGGAGCGTGTTTTTAGAGAAGGGAGGCACTGTGCTTCTTGGGGGGAGCTCTCGATTGACCCAGCTGGCAACCGACGGCTGTTCCTCAACTGCGCAAGTGCAATTTCCAGAAGGTTCGAGAATTGACTCCCCTTTGTGGAGTGTGTATATATGCGGAAGCCCGGAGGGGGTCAGGTGAGACTTCAGCCGGAGAAGGACGCTTACGTCCGGCCTTCCTGTGAGCTGTGGTACTCTCGGCCTGGCTGTTCCTGGGGTCTTCCAGCCGCTTCTGGGCGAGATGAGGAATTCTGTTACGCTCACAGTGATGTATTTCCTTTTGAATTCTTTATTTCTTCTGTGATTTATGTCCATATTATTTTTATGAGTTATTTCTATGTATTACTGAGCTTTGAATAAATGGCCGTATAAGAGCTGATTATCTTCTAAGAGTGCGTGGCTGTGAGTTATTGCGTCTGTCTACGTTCAAAGTATTTGATCTGTAATTGCATTGGTGATTTGTGTTTGTTCCGTGCACTTTGGGGAGAGCAATACATTGCCGTGCAAGGACAGCCACCTTGCTGGGTGAGTGACACCTAGGCTGGAATGAATGGGAGAAAACTGTTTAAAAGCAGGTCTCTGGGATTTGGAAGGCAGAGTCGACCACTGGAATGAAAGAATTAAAGACAAGCTGAAGGAAGACGACTGCTGCAACTCCTGGACCGTTGGTTTTCCCGGTGAAGCCCTGCTGCAGGTCCGAATTGTCTGAAACTCCCTCGACAGAGAAGCCCCTTCAAGGACAACTTTTTCCCTTGAGCTGGTGGGAACAACCAACTTGCAAACCACATGGAAATCATCTCCATACTGGTCAAATTTTCTTCAGAGTGCTGTTGAAAATCGTATAGGCAGTGAGAAGGATACCAGATTGTGGACTTTAAAGCACTCACACCTTAAACCGATGTTTTGCCAAGCTTGTGGATCCTTCCCTGTGCAGTGCAGGAACCTCCCTACGTCCTCCCTCTGTCCCCATGACTGAGGCTCAGGAAAAGCGAGATCTGCTGGAACTGCCAGCAACAACTGCCGCAGGTACAGCTTTTCTTCATTCAAAAGGTACTGTACAAATGCGGTAGAGAAAGCATTTTTGCCGCGGTGAAAGTTTGTGAAACTTTCCCAACATTGGAGTCTTGTTTGCTCCTAAACCAACCTATAACTCTTTTAATGCTAACTACTTCTAACAACATTGGCAAAGACTTAACTGTTTACTACCAGAACTGCGCTATCATATCCAAGACACTGATCCATTGACTTTGGCCCAGGCCTATTGTATTGAACTGCCTCTTATAGTGAACTGAAACTATTTTCCTTGCCTATGAAAGTAACTATGTTTGATTCTTATAACCTTTGTCTTTCTACCCCTTTTGAAAGTTACTGAAGTGCCATTTTGCTCCCGCTTCAGGGGAGCCTAACTTGTTCAGAAACCTATTGGTTTGGTACTGTAGTGTATTATAGTGTGATATTGAGCTGCTCATTACTAGTGGAATGTTTTCTAACTAAATGTGTAAATAAATGAATGTTGTTTTACAAGAAACCTTGAGTAAGTGTTTGTATGAACCACTGTGATTGCAAGTCCTTTGTGTAACACCTTCTGCTGCTCACATCCCTCATGAGATAAGCCTGGCTGCTCAGCCCTGCTACCACAAAACTGTGTAGTACAGACTTATACCAAAGGTGAGATTGTGCTTACACCTTTAGTCTTAATTGTGTGTAGTGTTCCCAAAGGGTACTGCATGTAATTCTGCCTTACAGTGCTGATCTGGTTGCATTGTTTGGTAATTCTTACAATTTTTTTTTAGGTTTAGTTGGTTAGTTCCCAGATAGAGTGCATTGTAGCAGTCAAGTTTCTAAAGGACCAATGCTCTGGCTATGTCTATGCAGTTAGGAATATCTCCACCTCCCTTTGTGTAATCATGCCATCATTTGACGGATGATATCAGATGACACAGAATACAGAGGTATATGTGTCACGACTATCCGCGTTATCCATAACGCGATGCCTGACTCTAACTTGGCGGCTCTCGCAGACACGCCTGACTCCAACATGGCGGCTCTCGCAGACCACTGCAGTATGTGCAGCAGTCTAGTCGCCGCGCCCCAGAATGCCTTGCAACGTTTCCGGGTCGACGCGCCGACAGCTTATCAGCCTGCTTATCCCGGACAAGGACGCGTTGCTACTCTCCTAGGAGCTGGCGAACGCTACGTGAGTCTGTGTCAGGGAATCCTTTCCTCTTTTTAGTCAGGCTTGCCTTTGGGCTTATTTTCCTATTGCCACTTTACCATTGAAACTGTATTGGTCATTGTTGTTGTTTGTGTGTGTTTACTTTAGGACGCCTCGTTTCCTTCCCGTTCCGGTGTTCTATCAGAGTTGCCCAAGCAACTCGCTTTGGGAGAATTTGTTTCCTGCATCTGCCTGCGACCGGTGTGGTGTACTAGGGTTTCCTTTGGTAGGCATTCGTTTTTCCTGAAGCATTTATGGGAATTTTGGTTTCTTATCTTGCAGGCTCATAGTTTGCTCTTCGGTTTTCATCATCCAGATCCAATTTCCTGTTTTCTCATCCCTTCTGAACCTCTGTCATCCATCAAGATAAAGAGGGTCTCTGTTTATTCTGGGTAATTATTGTTCTCTATTCTCCACTCGGTGTGTAGATTGCTTCCCATTACTCCTCAGTGTTTGTTCATCATTTTCCTTTGCTTTGCACTATCCAGTGTGCCCAGTCTTTCAGTTCATACCAGGTCTTCGGTTACTTTCATTTTTAAATCTTGTTACCATCAGATCTCTTGGTAAGAGTCCCGCTTCTAGAAATGTCTTTTCCAGTACTAGGCAGAACCAACTCAAACCACTTTGTTTCGCTATTTCCCTTCAGCCAATCTGACACCTCTGCTCTGGATCCGATCCTTTAAAGACACGCCTATTCATCACCACACTCCTGGGACAGTGTAATCTACTTCTACGTGACGTTTCCAGGAGTCTACGTTCACTAGCAGCTCCACAGGCTTTTATTTCCCAAGAGGGTTTCCCTGGGAACCTCCCTTTGCCCTGGCCTTTGTGTCGGTTCACTGGGTGTTTCTCGGGGGGAATTCTAATTGTCATCTGAAGATAGAAACAGAGATCAATCTCCATCTGGGTATCCTTTTTCCTACATATTCAGCTGCTATTCTTGCTCCAACCCCCAGGTGAGAGAACATTGTTTCTATGTTTTCATTACACGGGACACCTTTGATTGTTAAACATTGAAGTATTGTACTCATTCATAACAATATGGCCTTGAATCAACTGAGTTACCATATTTTGAATTTTCCATAAAATACTTTTTCAGAATGCTTTCAAATGGAGTTACCACAGTTAAAATATCATGCAGCAGTTTATCTTGTTTAACAATGACATTGGTAGTATGCTTTAATATTTTGGCTTGCTCATTAGGAACCAGAATTGTTTAATTGGCACAACGGATTGCTTCTTTTTGTCCACCCCTTAGCCCATCTAAAGTTTGTTGCAACTCTTTTAAATCACTCAATTCATGTGTCTTGTTACTCAGTGTGCTTACACATGCAGCATTGGCTGTAGAGATTGTCGTGCCCACCACAGTGCCAATTATTGTCATCACGATTGACGCCACTAATCAACCATTTATGGATTAAAGATTCTCCTAAATTTGGTCAAGACAGTGATGCCACTGTTTTACAGTTTATTGAAAAATATGTCACTTGTGAAATTCCATCAGAAGCCACAAATAGTGATCTTCATGCACAAATTTTACAATTTCAAAGACACTAAAGACACTAATGTGGAAAATATTGCCGTCGCAAATACAAAAACAAAGCCAAATACTACACCAAGTGCCGATTTGGTTTCCCTAGACCATTTACCATTTACAAATACAGGTCAAGTAAACAACCTCATGTCTTCAGTTAGACATAGTGTTAAAGGTAAGTCACCTAAAAATACATATTACATAAAAAGAAAAGAAGAAGAAAAATATATCAATGATTATAATGCAATCATTGCCCACTTATGGAATGCAAACATAGATGTGCAGTACATTGCAGACAATTCTACTGCAGTTGCACGATATGTCACAGCATACTTAACTAAAGCAGAAAAGGCAGAACTCCGAGACCTCTGGAATGACCTGTCATCAGATAAAACAGTATTTCAGAAATTATACAGCTTGGGCATAAAAATGCTCACCCATAGAGAATGTGGATCTTATGAAGCAGCTGATCATTTAACTGGTACTTCATTGTATGGTAAATCTGAAAATATAGTATGGCTAAGTCTTGGTCCAGCTAAATCTAGAAAAAGAGTTCTAAAATCATATGAAGATATAGAAACAATAGCCAAACACGATCCCAACAGCCAAGACATTTTAAAAAACAATGTATTGCACACATACTACCCAAACAGAAGTAATACTTTGGAAAACATATGTCTATACCAAATAGCCCAAAACTACACATACAAAAATAATATGAAACCTGATGAAAAAAAAGGTAAATATAGAGTGACAGACTGTGAAGGCAGCTTAGTTAAACTCACTAAACCAAATTTAATTAATTATATCAAATTGTCATTGAAGACTCCTCAACATAAAGAAGTATATTACATGTCCCTGCTACAACTCTTCAAACCATGGAGAAAAGAAGAACTATTACTAGATAATTATGACTCATATGAGGATGCTTTCAAAGCAAATGAAAGCACTATAACTGATGTAAACTTTGCACAGTACAAAACAATGTTGCACAATGAACAGCAACATGAAGAAGAACTCCAAGCCCAACTAGTTAAGGATACTCCTGACAGTAGTCAACCTTCTGTAACAGGAAGCCAAGAACCACTGGGAGAACCACTAATAACAAATGAGGCAGAATTAGCTATGATAGAAGTAGAAAACACCATGTGTCAGTATGAAGATAAGGAAGACTTAACTATACTACAATAAAAACTAAACAATGAGCAAAGTAGCATTTTTCAAGAAGTAACAAAACAAATTGCACATGGTGTAAAACATGAAAATAAAGAATGTTCCTGTCATAATTATAAACCTATACTACTGTACGTCAGTGGTGAAGCTGGTTCTGGCAAAACATTCCTAATCAAAATCATTAGTAAGTTCCTTCAACAATTGACAAACAACAAACTGTCAGCTGTTGTCACTGCCCCCACAGGTTTAGCTGCCTACAACATAGGTGGTGTTACATTACACCGATTACTACTATTACCAGTAGAACACCAGAACAAATTAGACTATTACAAACTTTCTGCAGAAGCTGCAATGGAATTACGCAGAGTATTGAAACAAATGAAAATGCTACTAATAGATGAAGTGAGCCTGGTCTCCAACCTGATGTTAGCTTTGATTCACCTCAGATTACAAGAAGTACTCAAAACAGACTATGAAGAGCTCTTTGCAGGAAAACACATTACTGTTTTTGGAGATCTGCTTCAATTAACACCAGTAAAAGGTGAACCTATTTTTAAAACATTAGGGCACAAACTCTGCCGTAAAACTGTTGGCAGCATTGGAAATGTCAACCTTTGGCAACATTTCCAAAACAGAGAATTAACAGAAAACATGCGCCAATCTGCAGATCTAACTTATGCCAACATTTTAAAAAGTTTGAGAGTTGGTATACTTTCTAAAGAAGCAGAAGCAACATTGAAAAGCCTGCACATTAATGCACTTTATGGCGAATATGCATGTGCTACAGATGTTATGGAACAATTAGCCCACAAAAATGTCAATTGTATGGCCTTAATGCCAACTCTTGCAAGCTGTCTCAAATTCAATGAAATAATGTTAAGTAAAGAAATGCAACCAATAATGGAAATTAGCGCCACAGACAAACTAGATGTACATGGTATGACACTACCCATGTGTGACCAAGCCACAGCAAGACTAAATCATTTAGAAAAATCAATCTCAAACACAGCAGGCTTAGAAAAGATGTTAAAATTATCCTTAAATTGCAGAGTAATGCTTAAACGTGACCTTGACGTGGACCAAGGACTAGTTAATGGAGCACTGGGTACAGTTGTTGGCTTTCAAACATACCCAAGTGACAACAAAATTCAGTTTGTCAATATACTCTTTGACAAACTTTCAGAAGTAAAACGGATAGGACGCTCAACAGCTAGATTCCTTCTCTTCAAAGATATGTATGTACGCAGAGAACAATTTTCTCTAATTCTTGCATACGCAGTCACGATTCATAAATCACAAGGTCTTACCCTAGACAAAGCAATGATAGATATTGGTAACACAGTCTTTAAAGAAGGCATGAGCTACGTAGCACTATCACGCTTACGTACACTTGACGGTCTATTTCTAATCAACTTTGATGCAAGTAAAGTAAACGCTGATATTCCTTGCATTTTAGAATATAATAGACTTCGCTCACTATACACTCCCCATCTAAACACATATTCTGTTCCACAAAAACTAAAACTTTGTAAAAGAAAACTAAATCAAACAGAAATGCAACAGGACATCACTGCAAATCCTCCAAAGAGAGTAAAAGAAACTAATACTTCATCAAGTACCACAAACAAAAAATAATCAATTAGAGAAAGTAAACCAGGTACTTCTTTAAAGAAGGAAGACAAACTCCAAAAAAAGCAGTTAGATACAGAACTGCCTGGACCATTTAAATTCTCAAATATAGTTGGTGTAAGTTGCTATGCAAATGTAGCAATGAATATTCTATTTCAATAACCACCAATTGTTGACAACATTTACTTACACAGTACAGACCCTTTGTGTTTGCAAATGTTAGTACTTCACAGAAATGCAGCAAACAATCCTGACAACACATATAGGCCCTCATTACGACCCTGGCGGAATTCGGAAAACGATGGCGGAAATGCAATACCGCCATCGAATAGCGCTCGGTGCGACTATGACCCGTCACCGCAAAGTACGAAGCCATTAGCGACACCGTAGTGAACGCCAACGCTAACTGCACCAAGCACGCGCGCGCGCGCCATGCCAAACCGTAAACACCACCATGGCGCAAGGGTACGCCAATTCCGACCCTAGCGGACATGTACCTAACGCCATCAAGCATGGCGGAATGTACCATTCCGCCATGGTGAGAAGTACGGCATCGCGAATCAACCGTAAACGGCCCCACTGAGTGCCTGTACACCGCTCCCTGCCCACAAAGTACAACTCCCCGTAGGTGCAATGAAGTCACAATGCAACCATTGAAATGTACAAGTCACCCATGCATGCCAACGAACAAAAGAAACACAACAGGGGCCAATGGGAGCTGCAGGGCACAGATGGCACGAATACAGAAGCCATCCCAATGGACATGACCACAGTCCCCCACCAAGAAACGCACGCAAACACAGGCACCTGTGACCAGCAATATTCCGAAAATCACATCATTCCACCAGTCCACCTGGCTGACCGGCATCTGTTACACAAAACCCAATCCCCCGCCCCTGAGCATGACAACATTCAAACAGTCATATTGGCAGCCCCCATCCCTGACCTCACGGGCTTCGTAGGCAAACGCGCCCAGTACAGTACCACGCAACTAAACTCCGAAGCTGGAACCCAATGCAGATCTCCTCACAATACATCGCTCCCCAAATAGGCATATGCCACATCACTTGCAAAGAAGAACGCTACACGGGCCAAATCAGAATAGAAATTTAATGCACATCAAAATCACCAAGCCCATACAGCCATCAGGCCATGAACTCCAAAACACATTTCACCATTGTGGGCTGCATCCGCAAGAAATGACCAGCCACTACTTGTGTGACGCCCTGTTCCATCATGGTACACAGAGCCACATTCACGTACGAAAAGGCTACATGGAAGCGCACAGAACCGCAGGGCCGTCCCAATGGGGAGGCACTAGTCCAGCTGAAAGGCCGAAATGTTGCTCCGAGCCACCAGTACTGCGTAAGGGCATGTGGCCCATTGGCGATCGTCCCATAAGATCGTAATGCTGCTCCACTGATTAACACGAAGCAGCAGGTGTCGGGAGTAAAACCCATCTGCAGGAGTGGCATACAGATGGCAGTGGCAAAAGGGGAGGAGATACCTGTCAACCAAAAGAAAAGAAAAAGAACAGAATGGCCATCAGAACTACATTCCAACAACTCACTTCAATGATCACACTAAATCCACAGCCATATGCATGCTAGCCCACTCAAAAGGTCCATCACCATCCAAAAACCACTTGCGACTCATAACTATCTATATCGAGGTGTAAACACCATCACAAACGAGTGTACCTGTGCATGCGTCTGTGAAAACAGAATCCATCTGATGGGATTGGTAACGTGCATGGACACAAGTGTCTGAGGGCGCGTCGAGACAGGGAGGGCTCAACAAGGCCAGATAGACGATGGTCCCACTATGGCAGCCCTGCATCACATAGCGTAGGGGAGGCAGATAGATCCCAAGAAGCCCTGTACATGGCAAACTCTGTATCAAATCACCTGCCCATGCATCCATTCATCATTCCCTCATCCCGGGATTAAAACGCCTGAATATTTACTCACATAACATTAGAAATATCCATTGAGTCTGTGTGTTATGCAGCCTGCAAAATCCACAGTGCCCCAGCCCGTAATTCCAGTGTAGTGAAGTAACATGTATTTGGGAACGTCCGGCCTCATCGCCCACGTCGCCATTGCGCATCCCAAACCATTCATATCAATCATTGCATCCTCGCCATGGCCCCTGTCCCAAGGACATTGAACAATAGTACGTTATATTTGCAGTCAGACCTGTGGGCATTTCCTCGCCGCTAGCTGAAAACCGAAAGCGCCGCCCTTCGAATTCCTCATTTGCAACATCACGTCGAAGAGGCATCTGTGGCCGTTTGAAATCACTAATTAATCCATCGAGTGCGGCTGTGTGTGAAAATGGCAACTGCCTTCACCCACAAATGGGACGCCCCGCCCGTCGTTGCAACTCGGTACAGTGATGCATGAGGGCCCACCGTTACTCGAGTACTACGTTCCACTGACCCTTCACAAGTCTGTTCGCGACTGCACAGATAGTATGTGAAACAATGGGACCACAGCAGAATGAACATATCAACCAATGTTACACGGCCATCGGGTACAAATACATGATTGTAATAGCAAGATGCCATTCCCCGAATTGCAGCGTTGTGCGCGGGACGTGCTCGGCCAAAGGGGAGAGCAGTTTGCACAGGTGGAATGAATCACCACAGGTGGAGGCCATACAGCCTGAAAACACATAAATTGCACAGCCAGTCTCCTCCCACAACCACACCGAAATGCTACCGGCAGGACTCGCGATGTTGGCCCTGGGGGACATGATAGCACTGCAAGTACTCCAACTCCAAGAAGAAGACGAACACCAACTACAACCGGCCGCACGGAGGAGACGCAGGAGGAGGAGGAGGGCAAGGCAGGGCCAGCAAGGGCCGCCAGCACAGCCACTACCACCACGCAGGCAGCCCGCAATCCCACGCCTCCGAGCACATCCGTTCAACCTCACTGATGAGCAGATCCACATCCTCTACCGTCTGGACCGGGACACCATAGCCGCCATTGTGGACATGACACAGGCTGACCTTGTCAGCATGATAGATAGCCCAACCGCCATCCCACCCCTACTGAAGGTGGTGTCTGTACTCCACTTCCTGGCCACAGGCACCTACCAGCACACAGTCGGACAGTTGCATGGCATTTCTCAGCCACTGTTCTCACGGACACTATTGCAAGTGCTCGATGCCCTCCTGCAGCACGCAGACGACTACATCTCCCTACCACGCTCGGAGCAGGAAATTACCAACACAAAAGTGGGATTCCATGCACTTGCCGGCATACCGGGTTGCATTGGTGCCATCGACTGCACCCATGTGGAATTGGTCGTCCCACATGCCATGGAGGCCCAGTACCGCAACCGAAAACAATTTCATTCTCTGAATGTACAAATGGTGTGTGACTCCAACAGGATCATTACACATTGTTGTGCCCGATTCCCTGGATCAACCCATGATTCTATGGTCTTGAGGAACTCTACAATACCACGCTACATGGAGCGACACGCAGGGAACAGATCCTGGCTACTCGGTGAGTCTCATTACATGCATGATAATGTGGGGTATGTGATTCGGCAATGACCTGGCAGGAAGGGGGGGGGGTGTGCGTACGTAGCAATGGCATTCCACATCATACGTTTCTCGTCCACATACAGGTGATGCTGGATATCCACTGAAGAGATGGCTCCTCACACCAGTCCGGAACCCACGGGACCAGCATGAGGAGGACTACAACCATGCCCACTCACGTACCCGTGTAGTCATTGAACAGGCATTCGGCCTACTGAAGGGTCGTTTCCGCTGCCTCAGCAGGTCTGGCGGGGCACTCCTGTACCGCCATGAGAAGGTTGCAAAGATGGTGATGGCATGTGTCATGCTCCACAACATGTGCGTACGTAGAAATGTGCCCATGCCCCCTGACGCAGAACTGCAAGCACCTGATGATGGTCATGATGAGGGTGGGGATGTGGCAGCACCTCAAGGAGTCTGCAAGGCACCGGAGGGCCGTGACATTCGTCAGCATCTCATTGATGTATGCTTCTAGCACTCACGCCTGGTGGCTGATACATGGACACGGGACTCGTGGCACTGTGTGTGTCTGGGACATGCACAATATGGACTGTACGCCTATGATGGCCTAGTACACAAAGATCAATGTCCACACATCTCATTGGTTGAGCGTGCACTGTTTATGGCATATGTGATATCATGTTGTACACCCTATCGACCCGCCACCCAAGTGAGCCCAACACACCCCCTCCACCCTCCTACCTCCCCCCCGAACACCAGTGTCCAAAGATGCTCATTGTCAGTGGGCAGTCGCTATTGCAAGCCCCCTCTGCGGGTATCAGGGGCACCCCTGCCTGTGGAGCGCAGGTTCCTCCCAGATCTACGTTGGGGGCTGCCCTGGACGGAACTTGCAACGGATGATGTCTCTGCCTGCTCACGTCCATGCATGTCCCTAAGGGTTTGCGAGAGCTCAGTGAGCACACGGCGCACTGCGGCAAGTTCGGCACATACGTCCTTGGACGTCGCATGCAGTTCCCCCCTCAGGCTCTCGGTGCTTCTCTCCATTTGGACTCCCAGGCTCTCGGTGCTACTCTCCATTTGTGCCCTTAGTGTCTCTGTACCTCTCTCCATTTCTGCCCTAAGTGTCTCAGTTGATGTTTCTATGTCTGCCTTAGTGCCCCCACATTCATCGGCATGGTCCTTGAGGAGCGTGGCCAGTTGCTGCTGTTGCACGATTAACTGGTCGAGTGACTGTTGCCTCTGCTGGGCCATGGCCATTTGTGGGGGTGTCACAGAGGGGCTGTTGTCCTCATGTTGCCTTGCCACAGGGCTTGTGGGGGATGGCCAGTCGTCGTCTTGTGGGTGCCCCTGCGTGGTATCCTCATGTTGTACGGGATGGGACAGACAGGGGGATTGGGACAGGTCATGGATGGATCTGTCTTCGACATCCCCGTCTTCTGTGTCGGAGCATGCTGCCATCAATGGGGTGTCACCTATGGTGCTGCTGCCACCAGAGGCAGTGCCTTCTGTGGCATCCGTTGGGGGGACCTGTGGTGGTGGTGGTGTGGGCATGCTGGCTGCTGGGGTGCCTGTTGATGTTCCCTCCTCTGTGCTGCCACCTGATTTGTGCTGCTGCCTTGTCTTGATGCGTGCAGCTGAGGTGGAGGGTCTTTGGCCGTTGGTCTTGGCCCTCTTTGCAGGTGTGCTGGTAGGGGTGTCCTGAAGCTCGTCGTTTGGATCGGACCCTGTGGTGGAGTAAAGGAGGGCGAGGGTTATTGATGGGTCTGTGGGAATTGGAATGGCATTGTATCACATGCATTGGGGTGGTACCTGAGGGTGATTTGGGTCGGGGCCTTGGAGGTGCTTTCATTTGTGTGTGGAGTGAGGGTGCAGTTGTTTGGCAGCCTGCAGTTAGGGTGTGCCTGCTGCACGTGTAGTGCGTGTTTTAGGGGTTTTTAATTATTTATGTATTTATTGTGGGTTTTAACGTGCGCTATCAGGCCGATGTGTGTGGACGTTCTCCTGGACATGTGTTTCTGTAGCACTATGTGGACACATGGTACTTCACATGGATGGACTTTGTGGATTTGGCATTGTTTTATTTGGCCCACCTACCTGAATCTTCGGATGTCTGCACTCCTTTCTCCATCCCTCCGACTCCCTCTATGCTCTCCATTCCGATGGTGGAGGCACAGATTTCTTCCCAGGGGGTCAACTTGATGGGTGATTCAGGACCTCCCCCGGTGGCTGTGGCAATGTTGCGGTTGGCAGAGAGTATGCTGCGGACGCGTATCCGCGGGTCGTCCCATCGCTTTCGGCATTGCTGTGGGGTGCGGGGTGCGGTCCCCACCGCACTTACCCGCTGTGCCACCAGAGCCCATATGGCCTTCTTGTTTGCAAGTGCCGTCCTGGTCATTTGTGTGCAGAAGACGACGGCAGCATTCTCCTGGAGGGTCTCTGTTAGCACGGTGAGTTCCTCACGGGAGAAGTGGACCTGCCGCTTGCGGTCGCACGCTTTCTTCGCTACTTTTCCCATTTTTCTTGGTTTCGCTAGGGTGGATGACGGGTTGGGGTGTGTCTCAGGGTAGTGTTTTTAGTGGTTGTGTGGTTTTAGTGGTTTTATAGGTGTACGGCGGGATGTTTCCCGTTCCGGGCCCATGTTTTAACTTCCGTTTCCGTATATTTCCGGTCACCGTACTTTCCGGTAGGCGCACACTGCGGTGTCCGCTGTGATGGGTGGCGGTATTGCACCTAGGGCGCCGTACGGCGGCGGTGTGGGCCGTTTTGGGGTCATTTCCGCCATCGCGGACTTTGCACTTCCGCCATGCCGTGGTGCTCGTGCCCGATGGGTCGGAATGGGCCGCACTTTGCTCCTTCGTGCAATGGCGGAAACGCTATTTACGCTGTGGCGGTCCGGTCAGTCACTTTCCGCCAGGGTCGTAATGAGGGCCATAGTGTTTTTGGAATAAGACGACAATTGGACTACTGTGCTGGAATGGTGAAATTCACTATAAACTCACAGGAAGATCCACAAGAATTTCTAATGTACTTACTATTAGTACTGGAAAACAAAAACATACCTATAAATGAAATCTTCCAGATTTCATACATGTGGAAACATACATGCACTCTGTGCAACAATGTGACACAAGAAGAAATTCCCAATGAACGCTTCATATATATATCAATACCAAATTGTGAATCCTTTCCATTTCAGCAACTTGTACAAAATGCAAACCATGGTAGATTATGCTCTACCTGCAATTCAGATAATCGCTCCACGTTAGTAATACAAACACATAGTAAATACGTAATACTAATGCTTCTACGTTACAATGCAGATGGTACCAAAAACAACTGCAAGCTGACTGGATTCACACATAGTCAAATATCACTTGGTAAGAAAACCTTCACAACAATAGGTATAATCTACCACGCAGGAGCCACAACCAATTCAGGGCACTACACGGCATATATAAAAAAGAAATGTGGATGGTTTGAATGTAATGATAGTACCATTACTCTAAAGCAGAGATTACCAGCAAATCTTACAAACGCTTATTTGATGTTCTTAAAACCAAAATTTGATAGATAAACTGTATTTAAACCTTTAACTAAATTTGTGTTAAAAAAATATAAACTGTTAGAATACTCCAAAAGCTATCTAACTGCTCAAAGATTCTATAACAACTAATCAGATAAATGAGTACCTAAATTAGGCCAAAAAATACACAGTTAGAATACGCCAATTGGTATCTAACTGTCCCAAAATTTAACAATTTAACAATATCCAAATAGATAAATCAAAACCACTAAAATATATTAAAAAAATAGACAGTTAGAATACGCCAATTGGTATCTAACTGCTCCAAAATTTTATAATATCAAAACAAATGAAGAATCTGTTAATGCTCCAAAAAAAATACAACAAAGCAAAGTATAAAGCATTAGCCAGAAACAAAAAGTGAACACTGAAAACAAACAAACAAATAAACTGTAGCATAACAGAAAAAGGTTTTTTTTTTAATCCAACATGGATTTTTTTTTTCTCCCACAGACCCAATGATTTTAGCAACAAATACAGAAACTGAGCAAATTGCACAGTACTCTGATTTGTACTCTACTAAATATGAGGGTCGAAAAAAAATAAAAGTATATTGCTTATACAATGTAATAAGTCATTACAAAATACTAATACTAACATGCTATTTTCTTTTATCACAGAAATGAAGAAGAAAAACATGGACTCCCATTACTAGACCAAACAGTAAGTATACAATAATAAGGACAACCATAGCAGCATATCACACCCATAGTATCTAATACCTTTGTTCCTTATACATTTGTTTTTCACCCAAAGTTATAAGCAAATATGAATGTGATATGCTGCGGTGGTTGTTGCTAGGGCATAGAGTCTTGGGTGCATGGCCAAATGGCCATGCACCCAAGACTCTATGCCCTGGCAACAACCACCGCAGCATATCACATCCATAGAGTCAAACATTTCAACTATGATCTATGGGAAACTTTTAATGTCCGCGAACAATGTGAGTGTTCTTAGAGCACTTTGAACTTGCCAGCGAACAATATGGACACCGTTTTCAGGACACCCCCTACGAACATTTCAGAACAACGCGATAGTTCTTAGAACACGTTCAACTTAACAACGAACAATACGGACAGCGTCCTAAGGACACCCCCTACAAACATTCCAGGACACCGGGAGTGTTCTCAAAAACGTCTTCAGAACACCCCCATTTTGTTTATTTGCGAACATTTCAGGACACCGAGGGTGTTCTTAGAACACATTCAACTTGACAGAGAACAATACGGACAGCGTCCTCAGGACACCCCCTACGAAGACTCCCCGGACACCGCGAGTGTTCTTAGAAGCGTCTTCAGAACACCACCATCTTGTTTATTTGCGAACATTTCAGGACACCGCGAGTGTTCTTAGGACACATTCAACTTGACAGAGAACAATACGGACAGCGTCCTCAGGACACCACCTACGAACATTCCAGGACACCGGGAGTGTTCTTAGAAGCTTCTTCAGAACACCACCATCTTGTTTATTTTCAAACATTTCAGGACACCGCGAGTGTTCTTAGGACACATTCAATTTGACAGAGAACAATACGGACAGCGTCCTCAGGACACCCCCTACGAACACTCCCCGGACACCGCGAGTGTTCTTAGAAGCGTCTTCAGAACACCCCCATTTTGTTTATTTGCGAACATTTCAGGACACCGCGGGTGTTCTTAGAACACATTCAACTTGACAGAGAACAATACGGACAGCGTCCTCAGGACACCCCCTACGAACATTCCAGGACACCGGGAGTGTTCTTAGAAGCGTCTTCAGAACACCACCATCTTGTTTATTTGCGAACATTTCAGGACACCGCGAGTGTTCTTAGGACACTTTCAACTTGACAGAGAACAATACGGACAGCGTCCTCAGGACACCCCCTACGAACACTCCCCGGACACCGCGAGTGTTCTTAGAAGCGTCTTCAGAACACCCCCATTTTGTTTATTTGCGAACATTTCAGGACACTGCGAGTGTTCTTAGGACACATTCAATTTGACAGAGAACAATACGGACAGCGTCCTCAGGACACCCCCTACGAACACTCCCCGGACACCGCGAGTGTTCTTAGAAGCGTCTTCAGAACACCCCCATTTTGTTTATTTGCGAACATTTCAGGACACCGCGGGTGTTCTTAGAACACATTCAACTTGACAGAGAACAATACGGACAGCGTCCTCAGGACACCCCCTACGAACATTCCAGGACACCGGGAGTGTTCTTAGAAGCGTCTTCAGAACACCACCATCTTGTTTATTTGCGAACATTTCAGGACACCGCGAGTGTTCTCAGGACACATTCAACTTGACAGAGAACAATACGGACAGCGTCCTCAGGACACCCCCTACGAACACTCCCCGGACACCGCGAGTGTTCTTAGAAGCGTCTTCAGAACACCCCCATTTTGTTTATTTGTGAACATTTCAGGACACCGCGGTGTTCTTAGAAAACATTCAACTTGACAGAGAACAATACGGACAGCGTCCTCAGGTCACCCCCTACGAACATTTCAGGACACCGGGAGTGTTCTCAAAAACGTCTTCAGAACACCCCCATTTTGTTTATTTGCGAACATTTCAGGACACCGCGGGTGTTCTTAGAACACATTCAACTTGACAGAGAACAATACGGACAGCGTCCTCAGGACACCCCCTACGAACACTCCCCGGACACCGCGAGTGTTCTTAGAACAGTTTCACTTTGCTTGCGAACAAAACGGACACATATTGAGTCCTTAGAACACCCCCCAGTCAGTTTATTTAGAACATTTCAGAACACCCGTGATGTCCACAAAGAAATCGAACACAAAAAGAACGTCTAACACATAAAAAACACAACTTTCATCCTATCTCATACACTCCCACCCTCCCCAAACACTCCTACACACCAACACACTCTACAAAATACACATTTCGAACAAAGTTTCACCGCGCTGTCCGCGGACGTCCGCGAATCCAAGATGGCGGGCGCTACCGAAAAATCTGACGCGCTTCACGCTCCACGCCGTCCAATCAGCGAACACGTTGCATGTCCGCGAACATCACGCAAGACGATTGGCCAATCAGGACACTGTCCGCGGAGCGAACAGGGAAGTGTGTCCGCGAACCGGACACAGATATCACTAATATTTTTTGACCTACTTTTTGGTCATTTTAAAAAAAACTACTGGACGTATTTTCACCAAATTTGCAAAAGCACGCTTTCGGGACCAAGCCGCTGCTCCTGGTCCAAATTTGGTGGAAATCCGTCCAGCGGTTAGGGCTGTAGGCGCGAGCAAAATTATTTTCCCATTCCCATATGGGAAAAAAAAAAGTTTTGGGACCCCCCCCTATAACTTTGCCCCCCTTGGACGATAGTAGTGGCCATGTAGTTATGGTTAAGTTGCTGTTTCCATAGGAAGAGCACTTTTTGGTGGCTTATAACTTTGCTCTCCCTGGACAGATCCTCACCAAACTTTGGAAAAATAGTCTTTGGGTCACTCTGAATTGTTTTGCAAAGTTTGGTGAGGATCCGTCCAGGGAGAGCGAAGTTATAAGCCACCCAAAAAGTGCTCTTCCTATGGAAACAGCAACTTAACCATAACTACATGGCCACTACCGTGGCTGGACTATTAGCTGGACTGTTTCTTCAGCAGTCATTGAGGAGCACTCCCCCGGTCAGATACATTCTCAGGAAGCCAGAATTGCAGTATCTTCTCTTTATTCAGTAATACCATGCAACATCACAGCTAATAGTAATAACCACACACAATGTGGCTCTCCCACAGTGTATGGCCCAAACTTGGCAAAGCTTATGCATTTCACGGTATCCTTACCGCTTGGTCACAACAAATGCCCCCCACACTGGTGTGGTTTAAAATACTCCATGTGACATAAAATTATCCAAAGAAAGAGGACTTGTCCGTGTACATTTGTAAAATATGGTTTCAGCCATCTTTGACTGAGTCAACCTCTATTTCTAAACTCCATTCTATCATAATTAGATCATTAAAGCATATGTCATGCCCATATTTTTCGCCCACACTGCATCACTGCTTTGGAATGTAGTAACTTTCATCCAGCAATATATTCATCATACATATTTCATTGAATTATTCGAGGCTGGACGTCAATGATCCTGTGCTAATCACATTATACACTTTTTGTAAAAGGCAGTTAGGCTTTATGTTATTTTTAAAATCCATTATTTAAAAACATCATACAGTCATATAAAGTGCATAGTGCAGACATTGAGTAAGAGTAACAGAGTAGAGAATATTACTTTTGATGTTTGGCTATTTATACGATGCCATCAAGTACAGTGTGTAATGCCTATCATATCATCCAATAGAATATATATTAAGTGCCCAACTCCAATATCTCTACATATTCCGATCTCCAAATATGTCCATGGCATAAAGTGCATAGTGCTAGCAGCAGATCTAACGTGCATAGTGCATCTAGATGTTCTAATTCCTGGATATATCTATTTTATAAAGTGCATAGTGCTGATGTCTTATATAAAATGCACAAAGTGTTTTAGCAAAACCCCCTGCCATAGTCACTCGTTGACCAAACACACATCTTAGATCTACAAATTGAGACCGGACTGTACTCCATACTGAAAGAGGGGGGGATCTGGATAAAATAACTAATGCCTGACAAAGGCGTATGATGTTATTAATGTGATACAGACTGATTCTGGAATTGACATGTGGCCATTTAGGTAATCTCAATAATTATGTTGCCAAAACGTGTCTATGACTCATTCATAAGTGAAAACCACAGTGGCTAATGGATACAAAGTCAGTCCAAATGGTACAAATCCCTCTTTCGAAAAATCCAGTCACATATCTCACCAATTAAAAACAATACTCATAATATATGTGTGCCAAGAGAAAACCCAACAAAAGTCCCAAAATATCGACAAAAACATCATCCTCTATCCCATAAAAATTGAAATATGGAAAAATCCATTGAAAAAACTGACAGATAAGAAAACAAGCCCACCAAGACCATCTTCATCAAAAGACATCAAGATACCAGCTTCATATATATATTTTCCCTCTGTAAATCTCCTTTAGATATCTTCCCACTATTTACACCTATCCACTTGCTATGGCAATTCTATTATTTAGGAAAGCGCTTCACTTTTTTTAACTCCCTGCTAGTTTAAACTCGCTCTAGTCTTTTCACTTCATGTTTTGGATGAAAGGGCTTAATTTGATTAACACGGATCAAACTGTTCCTTCTCCCTCCTTTTTAGCAATTCTGTAGACTACAGGTGAAACCTTATCTAAAATTCTATATAGCCCTTGCCATGCTGCAAGGAATTTAGAGTTTTTATCTTTCCCCTTCCCGAAACTAAACATGTAAATCTGGGACCCTACTTCATATTCTCTCACAGATGCCTTCCTATCATAATTTGTCTTTGCATCGTCAGCCGCCTTTTCCAAATTGGCAGAACCATTTTCCTTCCTGTCAATATTTCATGGGGGCTGAGATTTTTTGATTTAGAGGGCGTTGGCCTGATAGCCATTAGTACCAATTGAAGACACAAATTCAAACTAGATGTTGCTTCAGCTACACATTTTTTCAACATATCAACTATTGATCTGTTACACAGTACAGTTTTGGAGCATGTTATCGCATCTATCTGTTTTTCACCAAGCAGATGTTCGATAGGAAATATCTCCCTCATTGCAGCTCCAATTTTGGCTAATTGATCTTCCTTACCATTTCTCTACTTATCCTCACCTGGCGTTTTCAAATGACCCCGTATTTTCCTCCAATGAATTATCATATCATTTTCTGACGCAAGCTTGTCTATTGCTTGTATCATCTAAACCATGTTTAAGTGGTTTCTTTTTATAGGTGAGCATGGCTTTCACTTTCCAGCCAGGTAAATACTCCACAAACTATTTCACGCATAATCAGAATCAGCTACTAGAACTATTTCTTTGAGTTCATTTTCTACTGCTTTAAGATATTGCTTTATAAATAGCTTCCCATTCTGCCACTTGACTACTTTTGGGACGTCTCCTCATGCTTACTGTTGGAACGTTGTCACGTTTAAATCATATGTTTCCTATTCTCCCCTGTTCTGTTTTTTTTTTCTCTTGGCATGGTGCACCTGGCCACACTCTGTGATTCGGCCCTAGGTACCTGCTCACCCTGCCACCCTCCTGCACTGCCCCCAGGCCATCCTCTGCACTAGGGTTCTGTATCTGCACCCATACCGTCCCCCTCCCACTTTGTCTGCACTTATCAGATATATCTTATCTGACTGCCATCTGCCACTTGCTGGAAGCACTACCATGGTTTATTACCCTTATTTATTTATTGATTTATTTATTTTATTTAATATTTATTTCTGTTTTCTCTCCTCTGCTCCGCACTTTCCACTCCCCCCTTCCATTTACTTTCCCCTTTTCCCTTGTCCATGCACTTGCACTTTCTTAAATGTCACTGGGCCTAGTAAGATCGCTGTTTGATTTTTTTGCTCTCCCTTGTTCCCCTCCCTTTTTGCCTGGTCGCGCTCCCAAACACTTGTGTACGAGCGCAATATAAATAAAATATCATTTAATTTCATTCCTGCCACAAGTTCCTTTTCTGTATCATTTTCTACATGATATGCACATCCATTTACATACACAGTTGGTAAATCCTTACATGTTTAAACAATTCAGAATCATTATTCAAAGGTGATTCATAGGCATCTGTGTTTTTATTAGTGCAGAGATTATTAACTAGTCACTTATTGTCAGAACACACAAAATCACTCCTATGACATTCTGCACTTTCACTTGGCTGTTGCTTTTGAACTGCGCAAACGTTCCTACCTGTTCAGTCAACGTTTTGACTTTGGCCTCTAAGCATTGAAACCTGTCCATGTCTCTGGATCCCTCTCTTTGTGGCTTGGGCCGGTAATTATTAAATTCACCCTGATTAGGCCTGTTCTAGTACCTCTCAGAAGATTGATTTCTGTTTGTGTTACCTCTGAATTCATGTGACACAGGAGGTGGAGAACATGGATTGACCATCCTTTGACCATGGTCGACTGGTGGTGGTAATTGGTTATTTGGGTGAGGGACATAATTCATGGTTTGTCTTTCATTTGGTGGGAATTGTCCCCTATGCTGGTTGCCATTTTCAATCAATGTATCCACATATAGTGTTTTTTCTTGGTGGCCATTTACCATTGTATTAGGGTCAACACTACTCTGAACCCCTACTGCCTGATATGGGCCATTGCACATTTAATTTTGATTGTTATTTAAGCCTGGCATATCATTGTGAAATCCCACTCTGGGAGAATTACCCAAATATCTAGGGCTAATGTAAGAATATCTGTTGCTGGGATAAATGGTTTGGAACATAGGAATTTGGGGTCATGTCCTCTGTGAAGGCATGTTCCTTTGGCTAAATGTTATGATTTTACCTCCAAAATCACTGGTGTGGGATCTTTAGACTTTAGTTTTGTCTCCTTATTCTTAGGCCCCTCCTCTCTCTGAGAAAATATCTCTTCATATAGTTTGGTCAGCTGTTCTATTATCCATTCTAGTGGTTTTTCCTTTCAAATTCACAAATTAACTGGGATACAATTTATTTTTGGAGCCATGAAATTATGCAGTCTTACTTTTACAGAGTTAGGGTTAAAGGCCACATCAAAGCGTGAACATTGTCTTTTCAAATTTTGAAGGTAGTGCAAGCGGACATATCTGACTTTGCCTCATAGTATAAGCTGCTTTTTTTTCTGGCATCCCGTATAGACTGGTAAGGTGAGAATTGATGTCTAACCTCTTTCTCAAAGTCCACCCATGACAAATGTTCCTGTTCATGGGGACCACGAATGAGAATAGCAGCTGCTGAATCTAGGGTTCGGAGAAAGTACTGTCTATATTGTTCCCTAGTTCTCTGGAGGGCTTTAAAGTGTTTCATTTGTGTTTTCCCTCAATTTTGCTATTTAGCCATTTTATTTATATAACAGTAGACTGTTCACCGATGTCCACCATTGCATTGTTCTTCTGCTGTGATAGGGGAATAATATCGATCATCACATTCCTCTAATATACATAAAAAATGTGAGTTGTTACTGATCTCAGGAAAGATTTTCCTTACACCTGCTTGACTTCTTGCTAAACAAAGCGGAAGTTAGAATGACACCTTAACCTTTTTTTTTACTGTTTCATTTTCAACATTCCTGTCTTCCTTGTTTATTTTTCTGTCCTGCAGGTTGATCTGAAGCTTTGATATTGACTAGCCTCCCTGTATAATGGGCCTGCTCAAGTTCACACCCAACTCATCTGTTTTCATCACTTTTTCAGAATCATCATTTATCTTCCAATCTTACATGATTTTCCTATTTTTTCAGTAGTTACTTCTTCATGCTGTAACACAAGAACATTTTGTGTTTAGAACGTACCTTGCACTTGTACTTTACCTGTCAATTGCACCCCATTAAAAATCTGTGGCACAAACTATTTCTTTGGTGACTCACCTGTATGTACACTTTGTTTAGTTTTACATCTGTGCAAATATGAATAATATAAGATTCATCGGTCAAAGGAGCCCCATCAATTTCCTTTTCCATTCAGACTATCCTCACTGGTCATTTAATTTATTTTTGATCATTTATTTCGAATGCGATCTGTACTCAATTGTATTTTCTTAACTGAATAATTACGCACAGTATGGCCCTTTGCCTCATCACCTATTTAAACACACTCTCTTTCACCACCCATGCTAGGAGTGTGCCATATTGCACCCTTACCATGTGGTGTATTTTTATCCTCATTTTCTCCTTTTCCAGTATATTTTCCATTAATTTGTTTTATTTCCTGCTGTTCATTGTGCTCATTTCTACAGCTGGTGTAATTGTGTGTATTATTCCTTTGTTTTTCACTGTCCTCACACTCCTAAATGGAGTCAATAGTTTGATTTAGGTCTAGGTTGAACAATACCTGTTTCTTGTGTGTGCTTCTGTTTCGAATGTCATTGTACACCTTATTCTCCAAATCTAAGTTCCTGTACATCCCCGTATGTTGATCTGATGGTGTGTTATTTTATATCTGCTCTCCAGGTTGGAGTGTTGGCATGACTAGTCACTTACTCGTCTCTTGCAAAATATCACTCATATGCTTTTCGTTCTGATTTGTCATTTGTTGGTGATTTATTTAGCTAGAACAAGTACTCCCTACTTGCTCATCAAGCATCCTCACTTGCGTCTATCGACTCTGAAAAATTTCTTGATCTCTAAAGTAATTTCTCTATGCTCTAGGCCTGGCCTATAGTAATTTGATTTGAATTGCCCAAACCTGTTCTAGTTACCATGGTAACCTTCAGGTGACTGGATTTGGTTAGTACGTCCCATAACCTCCCGTGATAAGCGAGGGGAAGATTGTGTTGTTGTTCCTTGTCCATAACAATATTAGGTATTTCATTATGCTGATTTTGTTGCCTTTGTTGAGACCCTGTTCGAATGAATCTATCTAGATTCATTGGTTCCAGTTGATGACTGTGCACATATGTCATTGTAGGATTAAACCTTGTGGTGCTATTTGGTTCTGTTAGGCAGTGCTGACAGCCTATCCTGGGAAATTTCTCTAAGGATCTTGGACTTACATTCGTCAATACTTCTCTTGGATTGGTAGATTGAAAAACTGGCAATGGTGATACTCCACCCTCTGCCTGGGTCCTTCCTTGCAGTGGCATGTTCTTCGGATTTTAATACATGCCTATCTTTGGTTTTCCTGTCTCCAATGCCACACTCTTCGCTAACTTCATTTCTGTGACTTTAAGACCAACTAATGCCTGTTTCTCCCTTGTGCTCATTCCTTTATTCTCTGTGGGGACTGATGTATTGTGTTTAGCTGTGTGTTCTTACCTGCTTGCTTTGTATAGATGTTATCTGCTTTGTTGTTGGTATAAGGGAAGGAGGTGCATTGTATTTTGCTTCCCTTTCTTGTTATAATCCCTCACAGAGATTGTCTTTGTGTTTTGGCAGGTATCGGGAGGACACTGTGAGACCACAAGGTGTTTTGGTATGTGTTGGCATGCATCAGAAGGACACTGGACGGCCTTCTGGAGTTTAATATTGTGAGTTGGTGTGTTTCCGGAGTGACACTATAAGGCCACAAGTAAACATGTGTTGTGAGCCGGCATGTCTCAGTAAGGCCGCAAAAAAAGGGCTCAGATGGTGAACCTGTGCAAAGGAGTTAGGTGTTAAGGATTCTCAGATGTGTAGTCCACGTTCATCTTCTATAGGAATGGAGATGTTCGCTGAGGTGCTCCAGGTGATTTTGGTGTTAGGGTCCAGATGTGTTGTCCCCGGTTGCGTTCAATGGTAAGGGTAGCAGTTGATGGTACTCTGGAGGCAATGGGCTTGGACGAACGGTATACGGTCATGGTCAGTTCAGTGATGTAGTTCACCAAACCCAGCCAGGTGTTGATTTTCATTCTGTGCTTTGTATTGATCAGCTGCTCACTGGTTGTATCCCTTTGAGGTTGAGTGCTGTGGTTGGCCTGCCTGGTGGCAGGTTATACCTTCCTGCTGAGTCCTCGGTAGTTTGGAGTGTATTCAGTAGGTGTGTTCTTAGTTTGCAGGCCAGAAGCTCTGAATGCAAGTTGTTGAGAGTCAGGAGGACTCTTGTTTGGTTTGTCGCCAATATGTGGTGGTGTATGTGATGGAGTAGTAGTTGTCCATGTCCCCTGTGCGTGTGTTCATGTTTGTGGTTGTAACTCTTCCTCATGCAACTAAAGCAAGAATTTGTTGGTTAGATTTTCTCTCAGATGGACAGGAACGTCATGTTCTTGCTTGCCTTGTTCTTTGTTCCATTCACCAATCAGAAACCCATGCATTTGGTAATTCAATGTCTTTGTTTTTTTCCTGAAGGAAAGGAAGGATCTGCCTGTTTTCCTTTGTTTGCTATTTTGTGTTCTCTCCCTCTGCACCTCATGACCTTGTTGTTGGTTTAAGCAAATAAGGCATATTGTATTGTGTTTCTCCCTCTGTTCTTACTTGGTTGCTTTCTATAGAAGTTATCTGCTTTGTTCTTGGTCTACGGCAAGGAGATGTGTTGTATCCCGATTCCCTTCCCTTTGGTTTGTTTGTGTATGTGAACCTATGAGGCTGGGATATCATGGAATGTACTGGAGGTGCTAATGAGGAGCTGAGAATGTTATGGTTTGTTAATGGGTTCTGCCCAGGACAGAGAGAGAGAGACATGTAGCGTGGGTGGTGTGAGCCAGTGGGCTCTCCAGCACATACATGAAATCCTGCCTCCTATCTCTAGTGCCGGACATCCTATATGTATCCTGTAAGTGTGCAACATAATAAAGAAGCCTAAGTACTTGCCATGCTGCCTCCTGAACCTTCATTGCATCACGGACCATGACTTCCCATACCTTCATGGTTTGATCTAGTATCCAATGAATACTTTTCTCATTTGAGAATGTGCATGTTAACTGAGCTGCAATCGACTGATGTAGTCTGTAAAAGAATGCTGTCTTGAAGTCATTCAAATTAATATCACACCATAGGGACCCTCATTATGAGTGTGCTGGTGTGGTAATAGCATGCTAGTATTACCCCATAGTGGCACATTATCTTACTGAGAAGCTCTAAAAGTTTGCCGGTAAGGTGGTGGATTTACCACCAGCTCTGAGCTGGAGGTATGCCAGTCACCTTACTGGCACGAAAAAACTGCTGGTATTACTGGCCCGGTAATAACAGTGCCAGTAATACCAGCACATCCCCCCGTGGAGTCCTATGTGACACCATGAAATAGGGATTTACTAGCATTTCCGCCACTTGGAATCTGCCGGGAATTCCGGCAGACCAAGTGGCGAAAACTGTATTACAGTTTGCTGGCATCCTGCCAGCAATACCGGCGGGATATCAGAAAAACCAGTAATGAGGCCCTGTGTCAAATCTTTAATATGCCCTTCTTAATGTCTGTAGAAATTGCCTGGGGGGCTCATCTGGGCCTGCTGACAATACATAAGATGCCTGCATTGCATCTTGAATTGACCTGTATGGTGAGAAGTACTTTCTCACTTCTTCTTGGTACTTCTCCCACGACACAAAATGATGTTGAGTTAGACTATGCAAACAAACAGCATGGATTGGGGTGACTGTCCAATGGAAATACCAAATATACTGCTCTTTTGGAACATTCAGGGTTTGATAAATCAGTATGACCTGATAAAAAAGTTCCTTCCTTAATGGACCCATCAGAATCCTTTGTGAATGGCTTTATAATCTCTAAAAGAGACTGCATAACTTTAAATGGATCTACACACACTGCATCTCCTAGCCTATAGATGTGAGGTTCTTGAGAGGCTCTCCCAGTTTCCTTTTCCCAGTCTCCTTTTTCTGTGCACCCCACAATTAGATGTATATTACTGGCAATTCTAATGTGCCCTATTCTGCACGTCTCTCTCCCCTTAGTGAAACTCATGCCCTCTTTCTGAGCCAGAGAGTCCCCCCTTCTCTGTCAGCCGAGGAGGCTGCACATTCCTACTCGGTTAAACCTAACTTCCAGTAATTATTTTGGCTGTTGTGCTGCTGGAACAGCTCACATGTCCAGATATAACACAGGCTCACTTACTGGCATATTTTGCAGCTCATTGTTATGCTAATGTAACATTCATTGTTTCTAACTCTATGTTCAGCCATTTTAATTCCCTTATGTGCACTTTCAAAGCTTATGTTTTGTCGTAAATTGTACCCATTTCACTTTGCTCCCATTTCAACCTTGTGATTAATGTATTCATTTCTGTGACTTGCTCCTTATAATCATAGGCTATTTCTAGACTTGTTTCGCTCCCTGCCATCAAATTAGTGATTTTGTCTTCTAAGCTCTGAACATCATGAGACAATTGTTTATTTTCTTTCCATAACAATTACACTTCTACTATGCCCTCATATGTATCAACTTGAATCTGACCTACTTCCCCTTTCAACTGGTCAATGGGCTATGCATATTCCTGTATTTGATTTATGTTCATCTCCAATTCACGTTTTCTTTGTATCACATCGCTGAGAACTAATTTGTAAATGTGACAACTCTTCTGTTAATTCTTTACATCTGGCTTGCACCTGTAATAACGGATGACCATCATCGCCTGTATTATTTTCTAGTTGACTCACTTTTTCATATACTTCTGACAATTCATTTTGATAGATCACTATTGTTTGCAATTCATGATTTAGAATATTCAACACCGTGTTTAGGATTAACCATAATTTGGCACACAGTTTAATTATAATCTCTTTTTGGGATTTTCTGTCACCAGAGTCAAATAGCCTAACTACGATGAGTGCAAGACCGTAACCTCTTCAAATAAATGGTCTGGAGATTATTTTTCACTCGCTGAAATTAAATGTTCATGCCATAAATTCATAGTATGCAATGACCGTGTTCATAGACCAAAACACGTGGCTTCTGCATAATCCCACAAATCTGACATTCTAACCTCAGACATGTTTCACCCTGAATGCATATCTCAAAATGCCTAAAAACGATGTATTACAATTTGTCTTAAAGTGTGCTTCATATACATCACTCGACTGACAACACAATGTTATCATGGCAAACTGATGCATACTAGCTGAACGTTGCCTGTATTCTCACCATCTGTTGGAAGAGGCAGCTGACCTCTTGCATTTTGAAAATCGTATTGTTTTATTCTAGACCTTCAATTACGCACCATCCGACTTAGTACTGTATTCACTTCTAGACGCAAATAAAGGCTGCTACCCCTTTCACAATTATGCACTTTACATAAGCAATCTCATCCGCTTGAATCAATCCATTTTGTTCCATAACTTGTTGTGAGCAGACACCAACAATCTTTAACAGCTATTTTAAGGTACAAATACAAATTAACATTTATTTCTGCATTCATTGTTTATCACAATGATATATAAAAAAAACATCATTTGGTTTTCAACCTTCGGTGACCCTCCTCTGCTCATCTATCATTGGATGGTTCAAAATACTCTATCCCTCTACGATAAAAGGAAAAAATCCCACTCGAAATTTGTAATCCAGGTTATGTCGTTATACTGCTTTTCATCAAATTTGATACCTTGCCAATTATCCCGCCTGAGGGATTTTATTTATTTATTTATTTAGCTGTTAAACTCAGCATCCAAATAATTTATTGTCTCTCTGTTTTGTAGATCAACCGTCTCACCCTTGGGCTTCTCCTTCCCCCACACACAGGGCCAGCAATCTTCTTTTCTGCAGCTAGGTATGCCTCAACTCGTACTTGTCAGACCAATGCCCCTGAGCCAGACCCCAAATTCTACCCAGTCACAGCCTTCAGAATACTCCATCACTCATCGCAGCCGCCATCCAACTTCGACTCCAACCAACAAGTCACTCTAACCCCCCTTCTTTCCTATTTAAACTCCTTTCATTTCTCCATGCCCTTCTGTAAACTTTCTTTAAATGTCCCCAACATCTTCATATGATGTTACCTCTCACCACATCACATGGCAGCTTGTGTATGACTCCATCTCCTACCTCGACCCATGGTGACCTTTGAACAGGATTTCGTTTGGCACAATCTCATGCTGTTTACAGAATAATGTTACTCTTACATCCCTTTCCTTACTTTTTCTTCCCTTCTGCTATAACTTTCATAAACAAAAATTGTGTTCTTTCAAGGCCAATCTCACTTCTGCTACATCCTCGGCCCGCTATGAATCTTTTCTTTTTCATGAGGCAATGTTGTTCACATTTGATTTTACTTGAGTTTTGGAACCCCAACTATATTTATGCACCTGCGGCTATGCTAGCATTTGCGTGTCCTAATGAAATCTAACCTCAATCTACTCACCGCCTTATTTTATAAGTTAATGTCAAATGTTAATACTCCTACCGTAACAATTATTTATATCACACATTATCTAACAGTTTCTGTTCCACAAGATAATTTGCCTAGCTAGTTAAACTAACCTTACATTAAAACAACAACTCGGATTACTGTGTAACTTCAAAGTATCTCGGACACTGCAACAGAGGTAAACACACTTTTTTTTAAAACTGCCCATTTGGAGTATTTTGTTACTCTGAATATCCAAGACATCTTCTCTGGCAGACTCTATTCCAGTCTTCTTGCCTCTTTTAACATGGTAGTACCGTGAGAAATGAGCTGCACAAAGCCATGCACATGAAGAAACAGGTAACATCATCCTTCTTCTTTCTTTACACATAACTGCCTTACACATAGATATTTTAATCTCCACTCAGGCTATGCCCTTTCTAAACATTTCAACAGTTTCAATTATCCAATCATGAAGTGTGCAGAGATCAACCTCCAGGTTCCTGTAGTACCAAATGGAGGTCAGATGTTTCGAGTATTAATAGCTTTGATGAGATAATTAAAATAATAGTAATACTAAGAATAATAATAATCATACTAATAAAAGTAATAATACACATTTGTGTTGTTACGTAGCACATTATGCTTTTTTTGTCCCTTCTAAGTACAGCAATGACGTGTGTTGTTATTGCCCAAATTAACTATTCCTGATCTTCCAACTTCATGAATGTCCTTGCTTTGTTAGCAGTAGATAGGACCTTAATGTTCTTAGGTAGCTTGATGTTGGGACTGGGCACACTAAAAGGCATCGCAAGATGAGAAACACAAAGTAGTAGAAGTTGGTGTGACACTGTTGAGAGCTTAACATGCAGAAATGTCTGCCCAAAGTAAACCCTGTGTGAGAGATTCCTCTTACTAAGGGGCTTGTGTGCATGGTGTCTAAGTTGGTTAAAAGTGTTCTGTCCCCACTGTTAGTGTTTCCCTCCAGCATTAAGCTGATATTTCCGAATTTTGTGAGGTAGTCACAGTGGAGATAAAGGTTTGATATCAAGCCAGTGATGTGGTATGCTAACAAGGGGTTGTAGGATGGTGGGCAATAGTCCAAAAGAAAAGTAATCATTCCTCTGTGAGTCACGTGGATATGTTCAGGGCGGACTTTGCAGTCTAGAATGCATGCCACTTTTGTCTAAACATAGTGTTTTTGTGCAGAGGTAAACCCTCCCCCCTTTTTGTAAATGCAGTGCATGAAGACCATCTTAAAAATTAATGGTAGCCAAATGCAGGACCGTTGCATTGTAAGAACAGTATCCTATTATTGTCTTGCTGGAGCAGGACATAGATGCATGTGCTCTGCTCTGACTGGATATGGATTAATCATGAACAAGGAAGTATTTGGTCCAAGGAGTGCAATAGGTTTGGTCAAACGGGCTGCTTGGTGATCTTCCTATGTGTTTGGTGGGGAGAGAGCTTCTATGTCCTGTGCTAGCTTTCATGATGCAGTCTTTGTTGGCTTGTGTCTGTTCAGTGTATATCTTAATTGTTGGTGTAATTCTTTTTGGTGCATGCTGTAAAGAAGTCCTATGTTGTAGTCCTTGTTGGTGTTTGATGTGATGAAGTCTTATATTGGAGGTTGGGTGATGGAACTGTTGAAACTGGTAGAACTTCGGAGGCCAAGTGGCACCACATGAACCATGATGCAGTGCCTGGCAGAAGTACAGGGAGTATCCCCTATGCTCCCTTGTCCACCAACACACTTAGAATGCTGCAGGCTGTTCAGACCCCTACCAGCACACTGCTGTAGTTCAATGAGTGTATCCCAACGTACACTATGAAAACTGTATCTCTAAATTGTACCATTCAAATCCTCTGTCAAATCTATGATCACAGGCTGTGTGCCAGAGAACAGATTGATTAACGTTAATCTGCATTAAAACGTAATCTGACGGTATGAGGATGCAGAAGAACACACTGGGAGAGTTGAGTTTGAACCTCATGGTCGAGACATTGGTGAAGTTAGCATCAGCGCCGGATCTACAGGACAGCAATGCAATACAGCGGCAAGCCACCAAAAGGCCAGGAGGGGGCGCTAGTTTGCCCTTAGAAATCATAAATGGGACTAGGCGAGCAGAAATCTCTCTTTGCATGGAACAGTATAAATCTCAGAACCACCCATGTCAGCTGCACACTAATAATAAACACTAACAAAGTTGCCTAATTTACCTTTCCACTACATTACAGGGGCCGGAATTACAAAACGTTTTCCGATGGGATTGTGCCGTTATAAAACGCTTCGTTATAAAACGCTTTTGCAAATCAGGACCAATGCCTTTTAAAGAAAACGGTGTTCTTAAGACCCGTGCTAACACAATTTTTGGAAGGTGTTCTGGTTCAGCTGTCATAACACATCAGCAATTCACTACCGTTAACCCCCATATAATCGAACTTGGAGAGGTGACCTGCATCTCGCATGGCCTTGGAGCCTGCTCCACAGCTGTGGTCGGATGTCAATATTTATGCTTGTCTTATTTTTTAATTTAAATTTATACAGTGCCTTCAGCACTGCATAAAGGGTCTGCACAGAAACATTAATCAAAAATCAATGATAACCTTCATATTATCCCCTGTGGAAGGCAGAGGGGAGAAGAGAAATTGAAGCTACCATTCAGAAATTTCAGTCACAAAATTAATTACAGCTACCTTAAAGTAATCCTCCCCCATAGCACTCCAGCAATTGAATTGACCAAAACATGTTCCAGTCTTTTTTCAGAAAAGAAGGAAAACAGGAGAAAATGGGTCTCTCGTTGGAACACACACTGCTTTCAGCAACGTGTTTCTCTATTTAGAGGTTTATATAAGCACTGTCTTAAGAAGTGCCACCAATCTTTCATGCCAGAGTGCAGTTCGAGAAGGATAGCATAGCCGTTCCGTCCGGCTTCCACATATACGTATTGCATTACAATATACTTTTTACTGAATAGCATATTTACTATTCGGCCGAATATATGGACAGGTATTCCGGCCAAAGCAGAACATGAAGCCGAATAGTTTTTTATTTTTAATACAATAAGATTGATACATAGTACAAGCAATCTATAAACTAAAGAAACGCACTGCTAACCAGGCATCTGTGGTTCTTGTTCGCCTTCATTTCTGTGAGCACATCCTGTCTATTTAAAAACCTGCAAAGCAGCAAATAATTATCATCTGGAAACAAATGAAGGCGCACTGTTCTTTCCTACAGTGTGAACACCCTTCTTTTCCTGGTCCCTATGCCCGCCCCACCCTACTGCAGACTATTAACTTATACAGCGCTCCTTGGCTCCATCCCACACCGTCTACTCTCCGCTCACTGTTCACAAACAGAGGAATACTAACGTTAATGGAACTATTGCCATGTAATAGTAGTTCATTTTTTTGTTTTACAGTTTGGTCTTTTAGGCCTGGCGTTTATGTAACGGTGGGGCCGATTTTGTCTTGCAAAGTTCACATTTTGCTTGCCTATCACTATGAACTGCTTCATGGTCCATCACAACATGTTCTTGCTCTTAGTGTCTTCTTTTGCCTCTGTTTCTTCCAGTGTGTTCCATGCTATTGGTGTCATCATTTCATTATTGTGTACCAATCTAATTATTTTTGTAAAGCGCTTCGGTCTATAGTGTTATAAAAATAACATAATCAAATTAATAAAACCAACAGGTGGCATTTCCCAATAGGCGAGTACAGCAGGGCAATTTTAACTCGAGTGTTGAGGATTTTCAGGTTGGAAATGTTGCTTACGATAGGTAAAAGTAATTGGGTATTTACAACACGCTTGATACCCAGAGGTCTCTAAGCGCGGACGGGGGATCGAACCTGCGTTGCTCCCCAGGATCTTGGGTGAAAGGCGAGCATATTGCCCCGGAGCTGTCCCCCCAGACTAACGGTGTCTGCTTCCTGCAGTATTACCTTGGAATACCAATGCAGGTCTCTGATTCCTTTATCCAGCAGGAGGACAGATGACAGTATTTTCAAAATAAAACGGTTTTACTGATATCACGAAGCCTGTAATAAGGGCCTTGGTCGGCCTGCTGGTTCGGGGGCCTCGGCAGGCACATTAGCCCAAAAAACTATGTTACCAGCTATATCATACAATACAGTGCATGCAATCAGCATGCGATTTACAACATTGGCATCTCTGTGCTACTTTAACATACATTTCAGGTATTTTGCTGTCTCTTGCTGTTCTCGTGTGTCATACACAATTGTCTCTTCTTTTTCCGTACTATTAAAAGTCTGTATAATCCGGGCAATATGAACCTTCCGCACGGAAGGTCGGGCTGTGGCAGGAACAGTGATATGGCATTTAATGATAATGCTACTGACACGTTCCCAACCCAACAGGCCTTTCAGAACAAATCTCCTGCTGATCTTCTTGCCATTTTCGCTTCAGCCCGGCATTTCTGCATCTCTTCGCTATCTGCTAAAGGGAGCAAGGAAGTGAATAATCAGGATTTATAGGTGTCATTCTGAGTGATTAGAATATCCTGCCGGGTTAACGCTTATCAGATGAAAATGATCTAGCCGTCCTTCCTGCATGACAACATATCATGCCTGCTGCGAGGAGTCGACATAAGCTGTATTGAGAAACTCTCCAAATGTTCTGTAAAAGTTTATATAGACGAATAAATAGGGGCAGGGATGATTAACATGAACAATGTTTACACATCCTCAGAATAGATAGCAGAAGAGGGATTTGTGTCTGCTCTATATTTTTGTAAATGTGAAGATTTTAACATGGGTAAATATATTTAAAGGGCCTCATTCCGAGATTGGAGGTAGCATTGGCTGCCTCCAATACCGGGACCGGCACCGGTCTTGTTCAATGGGGACTTACCGGTGCAGTCCAACCCTGGCGGGACCGGTAAGTCACCATTGAACAAACCATTCCCCATTCCCATTTGAGCCCCCATAGGGCTCAATGGGAATGGGGAGGGCGCTAATAACAGGCTCGTGACTTGCAAGCCTGTTATTAGCGCCCTGGTCCCTTAGCGGGACCCGTAAGGGACGTGCGGTCAGACCACACGCTCCTTAAGGTCCCTGCCAAGGGACCTTGGAATAGGGCGGTAAGGGATTACCGGCACCGGTCTCCTTACCAGTGACCGGGATCCCTTACCGCCAAAGTCATAATGACCCCCAAAGTGTACTTTCAGGCCTAGAGTCTTCATCAGAAAAGTGCTGAATCAGCATCATTCTGGACAATGTCTGTTTAGACTCTGCGATGTAAAGGTCTAATGTGTTCAAGTTTGACCCTGTCTGCTTTTAAGTGTGAGCTACAGACAGCAGCCAGTACTTCGAAGCCGAATTTCGGTGTACTCTTACTTTTCATTAAAGGACACTTAAAAGAGGTGAACTAAGACTGGGCAAAGTCTGAACATTGCTCATAACTCAATCTCTCCAATAGCTGCATGAGTCGGGATGGAGGTTTCGGTAGGCCAGAAAGCACGAATTTGACATTGAGTTGCTTTAGTGTGGGGGGATTCGTGCAGCATGTTTGAGCTGCAGTCGCCTTTGTAACCTAGTCACTGTGGGCCTGTTTCCCAAAGTGTTTTGCGATGTGCAAAGTGAATTTGACCCAAAAAAAGTGGACTTTGAACCTGCTGCTAAGTTGATCACGTATCTCAAAAGCCACTTAGCAATGAACAAGCGCTCCTTGACCTTTACGCAAGGGGCAACGTTAGGGCGGAGAATGAGGGAGAATATTCTTGAAACCTCATTATATTGTCAGAAAGCGTATTCACAAAAAATATAATGCTACCGCGTAAAAAGCAAAGTGAACATGTGGATGCAAGTGGTCTCGTGTGGTCTTTGAAGTCTTTCCCCTACTTTCTTGCTGAAAGGAGAAGCTTGTTTGCTGCACTGTCCTGCAGTGTCTACTTAATCTTCATTGCAGGGCAAAGATCCGTAAGGAGAACAAGTGGGTGCAAGTGGTCTTGTGTGTGTCTTTGAAGTCTTTCCACCAATTTCCTTCTGAAAAGATGAGCTTGTTTGCTATGCTGTCCTGCAGTGTCTACTTAATCTCTATTGCATTGCAGAGCGCCGCACGGAGAACAAGTGGATGCAACTTGTCATGTGTGGTCTTTGAAGTCTTTCCACCACTTTCTTGCTGATAGGAGGAGCTTGTTTGCTCTGCAGTCCTGCAGAGCGCAGCACAGAGAAGACGTGGATGCAAATGGTCTCGAGTGGTCTGTAGTGTACGGGAGAGATGGGGGCTAGAATGCTGTCCGAATTCCTCAAGCAGTGAGCAAGTTCCTTCCTTCAATCTGGTAAGCTATAAAGTGCTACAAAGATTGTGTCTCCATAAGATCACAAAGATTGCACATGTGTGTGGACTTAGTTGTTGTCAGCTGTTTTAGCTGCTTCAGCTCATCGACCAAAACGTTTGTACCTCTTTTTCTTTCCTTCTTCACTCCTCCGTAATAATGCCGAAACAATGGGCAGTGGGAATAATGACGACGTAAGCTGTTAAGCAGGTCGCGTTCGCGAGGCAATGAGCAATGCAAACTCAAATGCAGGCTTCCCTGCCACTTCACGCAGACACGGTGGAGGAGGAGGAGGATAATGTAATATAGACGAGTCTGGTCTGCCCTGTTTGGATTGAAGGGGGCTCGCCAATCATGGGGGCCGGGTCATCGCGTCCCGTCCCAGAGAAAAACCACATAGAGTTTTCCAGAGTTTGACCGGAATGTGCTGTTGCACTGGGAGATGCCAAAGGGGGGAGTAAACTTAATACTAAAATTACAGACTTCCACTCGGCGTGCATTGAAACTCATCTACAAAATACCACTGCCATTGTTGATCTTTGTACTGATTTAACTGAGGAACCCATTTCTTCGCTCCCCTGTCTGGGCTCCAAGAATAATGAAACCGTATTTAGGGCTCTGATTACTCCTGGTGTAGAACAAAGCCTGGACTCCCTGGTTGTAATTGCTAGTTTACCTCTATTGGGCATACCTCCAATGAACCTTCAACTCAGCCTGATGGCGTTTGCTCCTGCAGCACTTGATGAAGAAGTGCACACTTTTAACCTTGCTTGAAGTAGAGCTGGGGCCTGAGCATTATTGCAATATCGAGCTAGCAAATATAACTCCATCTAACTATCCTTTGAAAGAGCCTCTGACAAACAGCACACTGCTAAATAATATGCTGTCAATTGATGGAGAGCCATCTGAAGAGTTGAACTATACGCTCCTAGTGAGAGATTCTGTAGCAATGTTTAACATCTTGGAGTCTATGCTTAATCAGCTAAAATCCGAATGTGATGATATTGCAGCCAGGCTGAATTAATGCTGTCTTTATCCTGATCAAATAATGGGCTCTTTGAACAAATTGTTTAATGTTTCGAACGTCCGTGCTAAAATAAATGTAAAAATTATGACACTTACAAAAGTCCTTTGAATCAATTGTAGGCTGCATGTAGTCAGTCTGGGTGGATTTGGACTCGGACACTTCTAGTTGGTATGAACGTAAGTAGAGGAAGGTTGTTAAACAAGCCATCATGTTTAAAGATGTTCACACGAAAAGAAAGAGAAAGACGTGGGAGGCTCTGTTAAACATCGATCCAATTAATCATTGCACCTCCTCTTGAAAAAGCAATCTTATGCCTCATCTTCAGTGTTTACTTAAAAAGACCCATGCTTGTCGAATTGGGCGACAATTGTTCTGCAATTAATTGAGGATGAGAGAGATATTGCTCCATTGGTGAAGACCACCAATCTCACCCTATTGGCTACAGTAAGCGTGAAGCCCAACGACATCCACCCTTGCCCTGAAGTAAATAAACGACACAGTTTAAATGAGCAATACATTCTTGATGGAAGATGGCAAAAAGTGAACAAAATAACTTTGGTGGCTGTGGAAGAGTCATCATATAATCTTGAGGAACTGTTTGTCCACCAGACTCCTGCTAATATGGGCATGGTGGGGAGTGTTAAGACCAATGCTATGGTCCAGATGGACACGGGAAGTACTGTACATAATACTTCACTAGCGCCTGCAACCCCACTACATAGTGCCAAATTCAAGGTCCTAAAAATCCAAAGCATCTTTTGTGATGGCAAAAGATTAGTTCTAATTCAATCACGGCTAATGGAGTTTCTACACACTGTCATTCCCCTGTGGTTTATTATTAGTAATGATATCCACATTGTGGATATTTGCGAAAATGTTGACTATGCTACATTCGTAGTATTCTTTTATGATGATGGTACACTTGCATAGATTTTGGATAATTGTTCCTCTTTCCACAGATTGGGATATGAATATAGACTCATTAAGGTGGATGTTACTCCAGGGTGTACATTCAGTAAATCTGATGGAGGTTCTAATGGGGGTAGAAGGGGATGCCTGTAGTCGCTAAATCTCTCGCAAAATATTGCATTAACCAATACAATGGGAGAACCTAAGACAGGTGATTGTATTAATGTAGGCGGGCTCCTGCTGAAAATGGGGCAAAGGGGGATGAGTTTCACTCGGCATGGTTAGCCATGGTTTAGTTGGAACATTCATGGTCATTGTCACTTGTTTGAAATGGGTGGCTTGTTGGACGACATTGACAGATTCAATTTGATTGCACTCCAGGAGACCTGGGTTCATGAAACCATTGTTGATCAATGGGTGGAACATGATTACCTGCTTAGCCACTCATCGGCCCAGGAGCCGCCCAAAGGGAGGGCTAGCACTCAGCACCAATGTAAAAATAACTACTGTACTGTGTGTAACATAGATAAGCATGTAGAAGCTGCTGAGGTGGATTGTTTGTCTTGCACCAAGGAAACCTTGGAACTAAACCAGAGCCGTGCTAATCAGTAATTTAGATGCCATCTGTACCAACGGTGTCTTCCCCGTTCAAACAGCAAAGTAAAATAACAAATAGGGGGGGGTCTTGGAAACTCTCTACCAGCACAAACACAGCCCATTGACTTGTTCTTGGGTGGATAGCCCCTGGGAGAGTCTCAACCAAGTCTTTAGCTCACTGTTCTTTTCACAGAGAAGAAATGTCCTTACATATCAGTCTTTGTCCTTCCCAGTGGCAGTCCAGCACCGAAATGCTAACCAATTCTCCTCTGAACAAGAGTACCACAGCAACCCCATACACGTGTTTCAACCTTGTTGGGCATCATCAGTGAGGTGAAGCTGTGTCTCTCTAAGAGCAGTGAGCAAGGGGTCCACGTCTGGAGTCCCCTGGTAACTTAGGGTGAGACCCAGTTACTTGGTATGCAAAACAGGGGGGGGGTCTGGGAAACTCTCTACCAGCACAAAAACAGCCCATTGACTTGTTCTTGGGTGGATGGCCCCTCGGAGAGTATCAACCAAGTTTTTAGCTCACTGTTCTTTTCACAGAGAAGAAATTTCCCCACATATCAGCCTTTGTCCTGGACAGTGGCAGTCCAGCACCGAAATGCTAGGCAATTCTCCTCTGAACAAGAGTACCACAGCAACCCCAAAATAACAAATAGTTGAACATGCTTTTCTGCAGAAATCTTTGTTTTTGCTCCTTGAAACTAAGCTGACTTTAAACTTAAGAACAAATGGTAGACAGTTATAAGTAAATGAAATAAGGACTGTTACCTTTGTGTCCAATGTTGGAAAAACATATGAAGTGTTTAACAGAAAACAACTACCTAGTCAAAGAATGTTTAAACATGTATTAGTTATGTGTAAAGGCTATGTACCCTAGGCAAATGTGTAACTCGAAGAGAGGCTGGACGATGTGTCCGGGATTTCGTGTGAAATGTATAAATACTCATGTTTTTTAAATGTCCAGCACTCTCTCATCTCACGGTGTCTGCTTGCACACATTGTGGGGTGTTGAGAGCCAGACAGCTGTTCTGTTAAATAAAGTGTCCTTGTACTTTAGTACTCGTGACTGGCAGAATTCTATTATGTGGTATTAAGCCTCAATATTCTTTTAATCTTTCATATGGCGCCTGAATATGGACCCTCATGATTGATGTCACATTGCTAGACGAAGACGAGGCTGCCGGACCAGGATCGGAGAGTGACCGGGAGCCCCTGCAAAGTGAGATGCGATTCCTCTGCAGTACTGCACGCCCGATCCCAGGACAGTGAACATCATTTAGTCGAGCATCACGATGACGGCCCTGTATCGAGGCCTGTTTTGCAAAAAAACGCCAGTCACAACGATTTGTAATCTGATGGGAACAATTTGAAATTTGAAATCAGGTGAGCCGTGCCCCGTTTCTTAGAAGTCCTGATATTGGTTGCAGTTTTGTTTTTGCAAATAGAAACAACGGCAGGTAAAGACAGTGATTTGATATGCCTGGGAAATTGTCAACCTGCTTCAGGGTATTATTCTGCAGAGATAGACAATCTTTGAATTAAGTCCCACCGGCGCCATCCGATGGGTCACCGCCTTATTTAATGTATTGTAAGTATGGCCTAGGAACTATCGTATTTAATGAAATTTGGCACAGACAGACCAGACATGTTTCCAAACTTCAGTGAGCAGTCAATGGTAGTTTTGACATTGCCCGCCTAGAGCATTTAGAATCTGTATTGTTGAGAATAAAAGACTAGGTCTGCAGTATTTGATGCAGTTAGAGATTGGAGGAAGGAAGCTATGCAGAAATTCAGAAGTACAGAAAAGCATGCATATAGACATATGACGAACGCTGAGAAAGCATTGTTGCATGATCAGCAGGTACAGTCAGAATACATTAGAAGTATGGACAGGGCTTTTCAAATAGATGTGCAAAAGATATATCCCTCTCAGGATTTTCATACATCAGATGAGTTACTTAATAAATGATTGAATGAAAGTAGAACTGTTTCAACTGCACCACCTTCTTATGTGCCTCCCCCATTGTTATTCCTCTTCCACCCGTTGTTGTTCCTCTTCTTCCTGTTGTTGTTCCTCCTCCTGCACCTCCACCCTTGCCGACAGTTGCCGTCCCATAGCTCTGTCTGCACCGCCAGCGGTATTGCCTCCGCTACCTATTGACTCTTTGCCAGGTGGTTCTGCTCCACCTGAAGTGGTTGAAGGGGCGGGAGCTGATCCAAGAATAGTGACTTGTGGCACAATATCTAAAGACAGAAAGAGAGAATTGTATATGTGGGCTAAAAAGTACATAGAAGAGGGTGATGAATCATCTGTTTTAGTTGCGATTTCTGACCAATAAGGTATTCCTGAACAGATTATTTTGATAGAACGGATGGGAACGTATTTAGTTGATATATGGAGTGATTTAATGGACATAAATGTCCCACAGGGGTTGAGGTATTTAAATGTCCTTGCCTGCTCAAGGAACACTGCGGATAAAGTATATGAACATGTAGAGAAGGTATTTGAGTTTAAAAGGGAGCTAGATCGATTTCAGAAAGATGAGATGGATGAAAATAAATGGCAAGCTTCATATGTGCAGAAGCCATTTCTTCCTCCATTGAAACCAATGAGTGAAGAAATGCGCATTTGCACAAGAGACGCTCTTAGTTGGATTTCAGATCTTTCAATTTCTCCCATTGAAGTGCATGACACGTTTAGTCATTATGCTCCGGCAATGCAAAGGAAAGTGTTACAGGTGATGGTAGAGTATCTACAAGATGAATTTATGAAGAGAAAGGAATGTTGTCCCGCAGATTTTATGGTTTCTTATAAAAGAGCATTTTTTCCCAATACTGCTTTGACTACTTTGTCACTTGATTTAGCTTTGTTGCTTAGTAGATGCTCGGATTTGCCTACTTTACAATTGCCGATGAGGGAGGTTCCTCTGACATTTGTCCAAAAGTAGAGATTCCAGCTAATGCTGCAGCAGGAACACCTGCCACCACTATTGAAACACATTATGTCTCACAGTTTATCCATGTTCCGTTTTCTAGACAGGAAGTGAATATGATTAGGCAATCAAATCCAGATATTAGGAAGAATCCAACAGGATTTTATAAAGAAATTGAATCTGTTTTGCATTCGTCCGTTTTCACACTTGGTGATATAGATTTGTTGTTCCCTGTGATCCTTCCTGCTGATTTGTGGAAACAGATTATAACTGTAGACGATCAGGCAGGGATGGGTAATACATGGGATGCCTTAGTACGAGTAGATGGGGAAAGGAATGCCGGTGAGAAACCACCACAGGTGATACTGCAGTTCCCATGTAGAACAGTGACTAAATTGAAAACTCTGGTTCCTGAAAAAAGAATCATATGGGATAAGCTTACGGCTTGTGTGCAATTGAAGTCAGAGAGTACAACTGAGTATTTTAACAGATTTGAGCAAGTATTCTCAGATTTTAGTGGTCAAGACTTAAGTACAGAGCCAAGAAAGAGGCTGTTCGTTGATAAGTTTGTGCGTGGATTATTGCCTGAAATCCAATCGCAGATAATGACTTCTGAGAGTGCATGGCAAGCGAAAGCACAATCTGAAGTGTTACACATGGCTCAGTACTATGAAAATAGGATTAATACAGAGAAGGAGAAGGTGAAAAATAAGAAGGGAGACCAGAGTGTTTTTGCAGACAATAGCTAGAAGAGCCAGAGGTGGGAATACACAGTTTACAGGCCAATTGACACCACAGGGTGGCGCACAACTGGGTCCCATACAAATTAATCACTGTGCATATTGCAGACAGGAGATCGAATAATACGTATGGTGCTATGGTAGAAGTCAGTTTACACAGAATAAAAAGACACCATCACAAGATAGTCAGCAACAGAGTGTTAATATTTTTGATAATCGTTCGAATGTCTATTTTTCTGAAGATTTTGGATCTGACGATATACTGTTCCGTTAGGACAGACCGAAGCAGGGTCTGGAACCAGGTACCTATTCCCATCGATCAGAAAGGGCCCTACATTGAAATGAAGGTGGGGAATAGGGAGCATCTATTTTTGTTAGATACAGGCACACAGAAGTGTTCTATTGATCATTCACGGGTTCCACATATTCCACTGTCAGGGCAGAACAACATTTCTGTAGGGTTCTCTGGTACACCAGTGGTTAGTCCGGTCTCTCGGCCGGTACCAATTTCACTGGGACCATTCAGTGATCCTTGTCCATTTCTGTTGATGACAAATTGTGGCAAAAAATTGTTGGGATTGAATTCATTAAAGGAATTGAATGCTGTAATGTACTTAATGATTTTGCCCCAACTAACCTCAGTTCCACAATGTTTCTTTATGCCTTTACCGATTTAATTGAATACGTTTCAGACATGTTTATGGGCAGTTAATAATAATGACGTTGGTATTTTACAAATTGAGCCAGTTAAAATTGTGTTGAAACCCGGTGTTAAATTGCTGCGTATTTTGCAGTATAGGATTTTGATTGAAGGTGAACTGGCTTTGAAGAGTTTTATCTCTGATTTTGTACACCGAGGTGTAATTGAGGAATATGCAGGGAGTGTGTGTAATAGTCCGATTTTACCAGTTTACAAAAAAGGGGATAATGCAATTCCTTTTCATTTTATTATTGATTTGCGTGCTATTAATACGTTTGTTGCTCCACAGTTTCCGATTGTGCCTGATGTTACCACAATTTTGACTATGATTCCAGCCACGGCTACACATTTTAGTGTCGTGGATTTGAAAAATGCTTTCTTTAGTATCCCCCTGCATGTTGATAGCGGATTTTTGTTTGCGTTCACCGTAGGGGGACGCTCGTTCACATTCACTTGTGTGCCGCAAGGGTACACTGAGAGTCCAAGCATCGATAGTAGAGTGTTGAAAGAACAGCTTGATACGCTTGAGTTACCTTCCACTTGCACGTTGTTGCAAAATGTTGATTATCTACTTCTAGCTGCTGATTCTGAAATTGCTTGCAAAGAGGGCACTGTGTTTCTTCTTATTCATTTAGCAGAGCATGGGCATAAGGCTTCATTGTAGAAGTTTCAGTATTGTCAACAGGAGGTTGCCTATTTAGGCTATCTCCTGTCGAAGGAGGGAAGAAGACTGACACCTGAATGGATACAAAGCATCTCTGATATGTCTCTTCCAAATACACAGAAATAGGTCAGAGCTTTAATAGGCATGGCCTCATATTGTAGACAGTGGATCCTACATTTTTCTTTGTTGATAAAACCTATGTTGGCACTGACAAAGAAGGACATTTCTTTGCCTTTACCGTGGAACATGGATTACCAGAACGCTTTTGATCTGCTTAAGGTTGCGTTGTGTTCAGCACCAGTTTTGGGAACACCAACTTACAAAAAAGGCTTTGTTTTGCATATGAATAAACATGATGGATGTGCTTTGGCTGTTTTGACACAGGAATATGGTGGTAAGAGTAGGCTGTGCAGATATTTTTCCTCCACGTTAGAGCCTGTTGCATTTGCTTTGCCAATATGTTTGAGAGCTGAAGCTGCTGCTGCTGCATCCGTAAAACAAAGTGAATGTATGGTTCTACGTAATTCTTTAACCGTGATGGTACCTCACTCCGTAGACGCTCTATTAAACAGAATGCAGACACAACATCTCACATCAGCCCAATTAACAAGATACAAGCTGATTCTTTTTGCACTGCATATACAAATTAAGAAGGATTGCAGTGATGAAATGTCACATCATTGCCTCTTTATTAAATAACAGGAAACTAAGGGCAGAATTGATTTAATTGATATACCCTTAAACAATCCACAAGGGGGGCTATTCGGTGATGGCTCCTGTTTTAAACTTTACGCATTTGGGCTGAGAGAGGATTCTTGACCTCACATGGAACAAAAATTCAACATGGCATTCAGATAGTTTGGTTGCTGTCAGCACTTGCCCTTCCTATGCAACTAACAATAATGAAGTGTGCCGCACACCAGAAAGTGACGGACAATGTAGGAAAAGGGAACACTTTTGCTGACAGAATAGCCAAACAGACTGCTATTGATTTGCATTCAAAGATGTGTGTGCTCGATCCAACAAGATGGGTTACTGATACTTGTATGATGGACGAAGGGATTGGCTGTATAAAAGAAATTCAGGCTGAAGCTACCCCAGAAGAAATCAAACGGTGGGCTCAGGGTCCAGTGTGTCTAGATAATGAGGGTTGTTGGGTGAATAATGAGAAGAAAAGATGGGTTCTACCCAATGCCTATGTCACTGCTATGGTCACCATGGCTCATGGCCAACACACATATGTGCCAAAAAGATTTGCCAAGAGTTAGATCTTGTCTGGTATAACACTAACATCCAGAAAACTGCTGAATGTCTGGTCCAGAGTTGCATGATATGCTTGCAACATAACATTGGGAGGGAAACACCAACACCAAAGGGCAGTTTTGTTCCCCCCTCCATGACTTTAGAGGTGATCCATTTCGATTTCATTGAGATGGAACATTGATTGCCAAAATGACAAATATGTCCTAGTTGTGATCTGTGCCTTTAGCAAATGGGTTGAGGCTTTCCCACTGAAAGATGCCACAGCAATGTCAACAGCAAAGACCATGCTTAAGGAGCATTTTCCTAGGTTTGACTTGCCGAGAGTAATTTGGTCCGATAATGGTCCACATTTTATCACTGCTGTCATCCTGCAAGTATGTGCAGGATTACAGATTGATAAACGGTTCCACTCGGCCAGACATGCTCAGAGTGCCGGCCTTGTGGAACCCCATAACGGAATTCTAAAGAACAAAATTGCCAAGGTGTGTGTGCACCGCAATCAGAATTGGCCGGACACTTTGCCAATAGCCTTACTATCAATGTGAACGATTGCACAATCAAAGACAGGGCTCTCTCCCCATGAGATTGACATGGGGAGATCGGCAACTGTATGGAATGCTCCGAGACCCAAGCAGTTGAAAGATATTGAATATCTGATTTTTTCTGACTATTGTGATCAGTTGACTCAAAACTTGTGTTTGATTCACCAACAGGTACGACCAGACCTCCCTGTAAAATAGGACGGTCCAGGTCATCGACTCCAACCTGGTCAGTGGGTCCTGGTGAATAATTTTGAGAGGGAAACCTGCCTTGCACCTCATAGGAAAGGACCACATCATATCCTTTTGGCTATGCAAACTGCAGGACGAGTGACCAGAAATAAGCACTGGATCCACGCAACACATGTGAAGAGGATTCCTTTTTCGCTGCCCAATGACGAAGGGGAGGAGAAGGGAATTGATGATCCTGACGCTCACAATGAGCCTGCTTTGATCAACACCAAGGGTGTCACGAAAGTCCTTCCTGAGCTGGTGGGGTCTGGGGTGATTTTTGCTTCTTCTTCAAAAGTCCTTCCTGAGCCTGTGGGGCCTGGGTAAATTGCTGCTTCTTCAATTTCTTCTTCACCGTCAATAGATCTTGTTCTGCTTCTTCATCTTCTTCGGGAAACGATGACGTTTTGTTCACTGATTATTCCATACCTGGAGTTGTAAGGTACGATCTGCGACCACGGAACAGGATTTAGATTTAGGGCCTGCTGACATTACATTAATGTAATAGAATAGGAAAGTACAGCTAGGATTCTGTGCCCACAAGAAATTACCATTGAGCCAGTCCCTCATCATTCCTCTGCTGCATACAATAAGGCAGGGACCAGCAAAGTTACCTTAAATAAAGATTGGCCACGTGGTCAAGTGCCACCCACGGATTAACTAAACAGTGAGTCTTCTTAACGGATGCTGAGAAACTATGCCTATTTTAGGGGCCACTCATACTAATACGAATCTTGATCATTTTACTAATTTTACTGATAATGAGTCTGCCTATTTAGTGTCATGGTCCCCGAGGACCAAATGGATACTGATCACAATAACATTTTGTATTATAATTGCATCCACATTTGGGTTTTTGTATCTGTAAAGTACACATCCGCTTGATGTTTTATTGCCAACTGCAAGTGTCTCCACTGTGTCTCTGCCATACGTGCATTCGCACACCCTCCATCCTCGAGACCTCCAACATAGAGGGGGTTATCATAACAACACTCTCTTGATGATCATGAACGCAACCCATGCCACTCTGAATAAGACCAATTGTTGTATATGTTCACATCTGCCCCAACATGGGGAAAACGGATTGGGCTGCTATTTACATCCTCTCCCTCTTACTACTGCTTGTTATGCTTCGCTTAGGGCATTATTCTTTGGCTGATGGAACGATAGTGTCACTGGGAATTTTCATGGGAAAATTCTCAACGAGTTTGAAAAACGAGTTTTAGCACCTTTAGGATGTTCTCTGTTTGCGAATTGGAGCAAGCAAAATGTTGCTTCTATTAGGCCTTCTGATAGACTCTCCAGTCCTTTCCAATCAATAATTACCTTTAAAATGGCTCCCATAGGTCTAGAACTCGTCCCAAGGGAGATGAGGATGGTGACACTCCCTCACAGATTCTGGGTGACTTTGCTAAATCCTTTGTGCCATTTTGGGGAGAGATAATAAACTCCCAAGATATTAGAAAATTGGCGAGGGTTTTAGAGAAAGCCATCAATGAAACCACTGACATCCTATACAACATGACACTAGAACAAAAGGCTATTTGATTAGTGGCTCTTCAAAATAGGATGTTGCGAGACATCATTCTGAGCTGAGCATGGTGGGGTGTGCAAAATGGTGGGATCTGCGTGTTGTGTTTTCGTTCCTGATTACTCCCCACCATATTTAAGGTAATTAAGAAATTGCTCACCATAAGTACTGAAGTACACATTCCAGAGGGAAACTGGGATATTGGGATATGGTTCTGGGACTTGTTGCAATCTTGGGGCTGGAAAATCTTTGCAGTTCTGATGGTGATCCTTGGTATTGTATTGTTTTGCTGTTGTTGCATACAGTGTCTTCCTGTCATCTGTTCCATGATAGGGGGACATTGTGACAAGCGATTGGTAAGCTAGAACCTAAGACACATATACCTAGAAAGATTACTAATGCCATGGTAATGCAGGATATCACTATAAAAGAGTAAATGGCGATCAATGTTTTTGAAGATAGCGATTCAGGATGTTCTGACGATGATACATGGTTTTTCGTTTTTTCTAATGTTTGAGTAATGCTCTTGGCTTAGGCCAAAAGGAGGGTTTTCAAAAGTATATTTTGCATAAATATCGCCTGATAGTAAACATAGGCCTAAGCACATTCGCATTGCACTGTAAATCCCATTGAATTAACCTGAAACAGGCTGTCTACGCCGCCATTTTAAAGTTATCCGCCATTTTGATTAACTCCTGCTTCTGTCTCATGTTAGAAATTGTGTTTTTGGCTGCAGCAGAGCAAAATGAACTTTGTACTTTGTCAACGTAGATAAGCATGTAGAAGGTGCTAAGGTGGATTGTTTGTCTTGCACTAAGGAAACCTTGGAGCTAAACAAGAGCCGTTTAATCAGTAATTTAGATGCCATCTGTACGAACAGTGTCTTCGCCGTTCAAACAGCAAAGTAAAATAACAAATAGTTGAACATGCTTTTCTGCAGAAATCTTTGTTTTTGCTCCTTGAAACTAACCTGCCTTTAAACTTAAGAACAAATGGTAGAAAAATATAAGTACATGAAACAAGGATTGTTACCTTTGTATCCAATGTTTGAAAAACATATGAAGTGTTTAACAGAAAACAACTACCTAGTCAAAGAATGTTTAAACATGTATTAGTTATGTGGAAAGGCTATGTACCCTAGGTAAATGTGTAACTCGAAGAGAGGCTGGACGATGTGTCTGGGATTGTGAGTGAAATGTATAAATACTACATCCAGCACTCTCTCATCTCACAGTGTCTGCTTGCACACATTGCGGGGTGTTGAGAGCCAGACAGCTGTTCTGTTAAATTAAGTGTACTTGTACCCTAGTACTCGTGACTGGAGTATTTCTAAGATATTTGTATTAAGCCTCGATATTCTTTTAATCTTTCACCAAAAAACCATTGGGTCTGTGCATCTGAGTACATCTTTTTTGGTAGAATACCTCTCCAACTGGAACTTGCTCATTCTTATTGTTGGCATATATGAATCCCCCCTACAAGAGATATCATGTTGCGATGAATAAGGAAATAAAGCTAAGCATTAATAAACTAGAACCATGGATATGCTCTTTCCCCACATATGAAATAAACAGGGTCTCCTACATATACTGGTTCAACTTCATATTTCAAGACCACTGAATTCATGCACCCAGAGGAGGTACCTACTAGATAGGTCCCTTTTTTCTTTAGACATAACGGGACAGTTCTTGGGTGGTAATTAACTACATAGGAAGGTGGCACAGCGTCTTTGTTCCATTCTTCTCTCATGCGGAACGTCATTACTGATGTTATTTCTGGCGGGGACAATCTATCCTGCCTATATTGTTTTGTTATTTTTCGTGTACTCTTTGGCGTGGGTTTTGGGATTATTACACATGTTTTATGGAATATGGAGCAGCCCACATGTCTCATGATAATTTCCTCGAATTCATCCATATTTGTTTTATCTAATTGACCCGTACTGCTTCTGTTCCATTTCCCGAAAAACATTGCACCCAAAGATGCTCTGCATGCAGAACCTAGTGGCAATGGTTGTATATACCATTCTATCCCCTTTCCAAAATGCTGTGGTAAATGTGCACATACCCAGCAGTCTCTTTTCTTTAAAACTGCATGGTTCATATTCATAATAAGCAACAATGTGTTGTTGCCATACCCCTCTCTTTGTCTCTCTTCCATTGGAGATAATGTACCAGTGATCACATGAACCGGGCTCTCAGTAGTCGACACATTCATTTCTGATAAGAGTGTTATTAATGGGTGCTTTTACTCCATCCACCATAATACCATCGCTATCGTTACTGGTACTACCATACTTATGAAACACAGAACCAATGTCCTCGTTAGTACATTATTCTTTTTACCAGGCCTTTTCCCTGAATTTACAGTCTCTATATCTATCATTTTCTCAGCAGCGATGCAGGAGGAAGCTGAAACCGGTCTTGATTTGTTCTTCATCGTCCTTCTTCTTGCTGACAAAGTTCGTCACAGATCTCTCTCGTTCTTGATGCCAAAGGTTCAATAAAAATGTCACAGTTCAATTCTGCCAGCCCTTTCACAGCCTAGATCACTTATCCACTCCGAGCAAGATTAGTTGTTCTTTCTCCCACTGCTCAGACGATTTCTGAACAGTTCTTTATTGACAGAGTACTATGTGCATCCAGCTTGTCCCGCTCTGGCTTATGACACATGTACTCTATCAGCCTTAGTACTTATGTGCGTCCAGCTTGTCCTGCTCTGGCTCCTGACACATGTACTTTATTATAAGCGCACCGAGGAGCCGTGAGTCTTGATTTGTCCGACTTGCACAACTCTTACACTTCTCTCTTGTACGCCCCTGGTTCCTACTCCGTCCGTGAGTGGAACCAAAGGCAAAAGAAAAGCACCAAACATCTGTGGATCACTTTGCCTGTCGAGGCCGCAAAATTATACTGTTTCACTCCTGGTATTGTATGATCCGTGAATAGTGCCGTTGCACTTCCAGTATCAGGCTCAATGTCAGCCTGCGGCACAATGATCGATGTTGCGGAGCACCGCGGCAATGATTCAGATTCTGTTTTTGGCTCTGGTGCGATTACAAGATCTGATGGGTGCCAAAGGGGCACACACTCTGTATTCGTAGACGTGTGCAATGCTGATTCTGTGTCGTTCAATGATGATGTTGCTTCTGCTGGGCAGCGTTGGGGCCCTGTTCGCCCTTCCCCCTTTTTGTCAGTTTCTCTAGGCTCTGGTTTCTGTTTCACTTCTTGCTCAGGCTTTGTTTCGAGGTTCACTTCTCGCTCAGGCTGGTGCTGTGTCATTCGATTGGCAACAGTTTCTTTCATTTCCGAGACCGTTTCTTTTCTCTGGTCGTCGGAAGTTGTCAGCAGTCCTGGGAATCTTTTGGCATGTGTCGCATGGATCCATGCCTTGCGACCGTCCACTCGAATGGCCGTCTGTGTCGCCAAAAGTACTTGGTAGGGGCCGCGCCACCTGGGTGCTAATGAAGTTTTCCGTTGAAAGTTTTTAATCAGGACCCAGCTTCCAGGCTCCAGCACGTGCCCCGGTCCGGTGTATCGCACTGGTAACGCCTCCTGCACCTGCTGATGAATCAAATGCAACTTCTGCATTAAAAGGCCACAGTACGTGCTTAACACAGGATGCTCGACCTCAAATAATCTTTTGGGCTGCGGTGCGCACCATACATTTGCCGGTCTCGCCATGATAATTTCATAGGGAGAGAGCCCAGTTTTAGCCTGTACAGATGTGCCATGCATAAAAGTGCTAGAGGTAATGCATCTACCCAACTCAACTTGTTTCCGGCACATATTTTTGCCATCTTGGCTTTTAGGATGCCGTTATGTCTCTCAACAAGTCCGGCGGAACTCGGATGCCTGGAGCTGTGGAATCGCTTGTCAATCTGCAGACCTGCACAGATCTGTAGTACTACTGCGCCCACAAAGTGTGGGCCGTTATCTGACCACAGGACACAGGGCCGCCGAACCGGGAGAAATACTCCTTCAACATTACTTTTGCCGTTGACATGGCAGTACAGTCTTTTAAAGGATATGCCTCCACCCACTTGCTAAATGCACAAATCACCACTAAAACATATTTGTAGTTCTGGCACCTTTCCATTTCGATGAAATCAAAATGGATCACCTCAATCGGCATAGAGGGTGGGCCAAAACTACCTACTGGAGTCACGGTTCCCTTCCCTACATTGTGTTGCAGGCACGTAATACAATTCTGCACTAGCCTTTCTGCATTCTTTTTTATGTGCTCATTTTTCCATATTGTGGATAAATGCTTACCATCTTCTTCGCGCAAATGTGGGTAGGGCTATGCGTCATTGTAACCATTGCGGTTACGTAACAATTTGGCAACATCCAGTTCTTGGTCTCTTTGTCCACCCAACATCCTTCCAAATCTAACTCAGCAGAGCCCTCAGCCCACCCCTGAATCTCTTCGGTCGTGGCCTCAGCCTGCATTTCTTTGACTGTGGCAACTCCATTCTCTATCATACAAGGTACTTCCTCAGTCTGTACTGTCATCATTTTATTTCCCAAATCAGTGGCTGTTTGTTTCGCAATCCTGTCTGCAAATGCGTTTCCCTCTCCCACTTTACATGTTACTTTTTTATGCGCCTCGCATTTTACTATAGCTAGGCGCTTCGGAAACGTGAGTGCAGACAACAATCGTACAATCAAAGGCCCATGCTGAATCCTGGCCCCATGTGATGTCAAGAAACCCCTCTCAGCCCAGAGTCGACCAAAGTTATGAACCACCCCAAACGCGTACTGACTGTCAGTATATATGTTTACATTCAAATTTTCAGAGAGTTCACAGGCTCGGGTCAGTGCTAGTATTTCTGCGGCTTGTGCCGAATTGTAGGGGATTCTTCTGCTTTCTACAACACTCTCTAGGGTAGTAATTGCATATGCGGCAGTTGATGTGCCATCAGGTAATTTAAAACAAGAGCCATCGCAAAAAAACTCTCCATCTGGCTCTTTCTGTGGGGTGTCGCTCAAATCAACTCTTCCCTTTGTCTCTTCTTCAGTGACCATTAAACAATCATGGGGTGGTGATTTGTTGTCACCAATTTCTGCTATGGGCAGTGGCATTAATTCTGCAGGATTCAATGTGATACACCTCATAATTTGGATGTGGGGTGCAAACAAGATGAGCTCATATCTTGTTAGTCTAGCAGAGGTGAGGTGTTGCATCTGTGTTCTGTTTAATAGAACGTCTATGGCATGTGGCACCATCAGAATTAAAGTATGCCCCAATACCATTCCTTCCGTTTGTTTCACTGACGCAGCAGCCGCTGCAACAGATCGCAAACATCATGGAAGTGCACGCGCTACAGGGTCCAGCGCGGAAGAATAATAGCCGCACGGCCTATTTCTTCCACCTTGTTCCTGTGTCAAAACCGCCAACGCACATCCTTCACTCTCACTTATAAACAGTCTAAATATTTTAGCATAATCTGGCATGCCTAAAACTGGCGCAGAACATAAAGCCACTTTCAACTGATCAAACGCTTTCTGATATTCTTCATCACACTGCAAAGGCATCACTGCATCCTTTTTAGTTACTTTTATCATCGGCTTCACAATCAACGCAAAATTACTGATCCATTGCCGACAATAAGAGGCCATGCCTATTACAGCTCTCACTCCTTTTTGAGTTTTTGGAATAGGCATACTAGAAATGCTTTCTATGCGTTCTGGTGTTAATCTTCTCCCTTCTTTCGAAAGTAGGTAACCCAAATAAGACACCTCCTTTTGATTATACTGGAATTTCTTCAAACATGCCTTGTGACCATGGGTTGCTAGGTGTGTCAATAGTAATATAGTACTTTCTTTGCAGATCTCTTTTGTGTCAGCAGCTAGTAACAAGTCATCTATGTACTGCAAGAGTGCGCAACCTGTTGGTAGTTCTAGCATATCTAGCTGTTCCTTTAGTGCCCTGCTGTAAATGCTAGGGCTTTCTGTGTATCCTTGTGGAATGCGTGTGAATGTGAATGATCGACCTCCTAGAGTGAACGCGAACAGATATCTTCTGCTTTTATCCACTGGAATGCTAAAGAATGCGTTCTTCAAATCAACTACACTAAAGTATTCTGCAGTGGCCGGTATCATTGTCAGTATTGTTGTGACATCTGGGACCAAAGGGAATTGTGGGTCTACCACTTTGTTCAATGCGCGCAGATCAATTATGAAACGATATGGTACTTCATTGCCTCCTTTCTTGTAAACTGGAAGAATCAAGCTGTTGCACGTGCTACCTACAATTTCTTCAACCACCCCCAATCTCACCAGGTCAGTAACAATACTCTTTAATCCCTTCTCACCTTCAACAGAAATTTTATACTGGGGAATTCGTGGTAATGTAACACCTTCTTTCAAAGTTATTTTTGCTGGCTCTATTTTCAAGCATCCTACATCGTTATCATGCATTGCCCAGAGACAGGTTGGTACTCTACTTAGCTCTTCTGGTAATGCTTCTGACATAAATTCTGTCACCGGGGCATATGAGGCCAAATCATGAGGAATACCCCATCTGACGTACAATGTATAACTGCCCCCAATTTTCTCAACAAATTTAATCCTAACAAGTTCCCCCCACAATTTTCTGTCAAAAGAAATGGACACTGTTCCGTAAATGGTCCTATTGTAATTGGGACAGCTTCGGACACGGGGTTGATTACTGGTTTACCTGCGAACTCTACAGAAACATTCTTTTGCCCCGACTGTGGGATCTCCGGAACCAAGTGGTGGTCTATTGAACACTTTTGTGCCCCTGTATCTACAAGGAAACGGTGCTCCTTATTCCTGACTCTCATTTCTACGTAGGGTCCTCTCTGATTCACGGGAATAGACACTGGTTCCGACCCCTGCCGTGGGCTGTCCTATTGCGAAAATAACACATCGTCCGATGTGTAGTCACCGCTGCTGCTATAATACGTGTTTGGCTGCGTATCAAAAATATTCCCATTTCCCCCTCGGTGTCCTCCACTCTGATCATTTCTCTGTTGGCCCTGCCCACCCTGATTTTGGTTCGGAACACTTTGGTTCAATGCCTGGTTCTGTTGAGCTTGGTTTTGACCATGGTATTGGTTTTGATTACCTCCATTGGTATATCCCTGCTGCTGCTACATGCTATTTCTGCTTGGGCCATTTGACCCCTGATGTCCTCTATGAGGCCTTCTCTGGCCAAACCCACCTCTATTCTGTAGGTGCGGGCAATGCGCTCGCCAGTGTCCTTCCTCTTTACAGTACGCACATTGATTTAATCCCAATGACACCCTGTGCATATTATTCATATTTCCCCTGCCTTGTGCATTTCCTCTACCTCTATTGTATCCAATTACCTGCTGCAGTAACACCCCTACCATCATTCGCATCGCTTCTTTTCTCATCTCCAATGGGTACCCATGACACATCTCACTTACTTCCTCCACTGACGTTCTTTTGTTCGACATCCATTGCATTGTTTCCCCCACCCATGCCTGCAATCTTTGTTTATCACCTATTTGTCCAGGTGCCGTCAAATGCTTTGCACCACCTGGAAAAACTGTCAGCCACGATTTTTGCATATACAACCTCGACGCCTCCTTCCTACTTTTCTTAATACACTCATGACTATATTCAGGTGTAGCAAACATTTCAACATATCTATCTTCCATTTCATTTTTCAGTTCAATGAGTTTGTTAACATGTTCTCTTACATCTTCATCTCTTTGCTCACTGCGTGCTAACTTATTCAAATCTAACAATCGTTGTGGCGGTAAATTCCCAAATAACTTTTTCCATTCTCCCACCAAAAATTCCCCCATGTATTCCAACACTACCTGTCTCTCGTTGCTTCTTCGGTACCCATATAATGAGGCCAATGCTGCCGTCCCATCATTTCCTTCTATGTACATTTCTGCCTCTTGCTGTAATTCAACCTTTCTTTCTTTGCTGATCGCGCTGCGAGTTACCCGTCCAAATCCTGTTCCTTCAGCCCCGCCTCTCGCCTACCCAGTCTCAATTTCGACTTCGGGAGGGGCGGATGCTGCTGAATCTGTCTCTGGATGGGAGGTGCGGATGGGACAAGTGACACATGTGGCATCTGTGAAGGCCCTTGCTGGGTGCTGGGAAATTGCGTGTGTGCGGTCTGCGCTTGTGGGAGGGCTCGAGCTGTGGGTGGGGCGTGGGTTAATGCTTGCGTGAAGGGAAGTGCTTGGGCTGCGGGAGGGGGTATGAGAGCTACTGGTTGGGCCTGCACAGTCACTACTGGCGTGTTTGGTTTCGATCCTGGTTTTGGGCCTTAATTCGTCTGCTATGTGTAGTTCCTGCTGCGGATATATTCCTTCTATGTTCATTTGCTCACGTCTCCCTTCCCGTCTTAGACTTGCCGTCTACTCCTCCTCCTCCTTTTCTTCTGCTACTTCAAGCTTCGATTTGTGCCTACGCGCATGCTTCTCTCTACTCCTAAGTCGAAGCATTGCTTCCCTCCTCCAATCTTTGATAGTCTCAAAGCTGCGGGTCATGCTTTTTTCCTTAACAACACCCTTTCTAGGTTATCTATCCTCGCAATCTTAAAGCTACCATTAATTGGCCACTGATGGTCCTGTTGCTTTCTAGTTTGCCTATGCAAAATTTCACAAAATATTATCGCACCCACACCATATTTTGCATACATGTCATAAGCCGGCGTTCCCCCAGGCGGTGCACTTTGGCCATTTTCCAAGGACTGTCTACCGCAGCGGAAAAACCCTGCTAAAGTGGACAATACTCCAGGCATGTTTTTAAGCTTCCTCTTGGTTAACCAACCTTACTCTGGATGTTTGAATTTGCAAAATCAACACTCTACCAACAATCAGGGTTTGTCGCCTGTGTCTGGACGCAACTCCTCCCAACGTCGTGTCTGCGCTTCTATGGCTTCTGCCTCGTTTCGGGACCCTCGCCTCCTTTGCCCTCTGGCCCGGTACGTCGATCAGGGATCAGATGTGTGCAGATCTGTGAAGGAATCTCTCCTCACTTCTACAGGGCGCCCCGTACACCTCTTGATCCCGGCTCGATCGTCCCGTCCTCTCCGTTCTTCCGCCTCTACTCCGTTACAACGTCTACGAAGGGGCAAGTGGGGGAGGGTCCCTATTCGGGCGCCATCTTGAAAGGGGCCCTTAGGGGTCCCTCACGATATGGAAACAAGGCAATAACCATACACGAAAGGATGCACCAGACACGAGGTTAAAATTCCCAATGCTAGGGTTTATTGCAAGCAAAATAGTCCCAATTGGCCAATTATGGTCTCACGCCCCGTGATGTGTATTCTCTACACCTCGAGGGACGCAAGTGAGCGAATTACGTACATCAGTTACATATATACAAAATGCATATCATACAATCAGCTATGACATGTTTAACACCCCCCTTTTTTTTTGAGTTTCTTTGAACTCGGGATGATGATGGACATTTCCGACGAGTATGACAATTATGACACTTTCGATGTCTATTCTAGTAACAATATGCAATTTAGAAAGTGCAGAGGCATCTTCTAGTTGTTGAACAGAACTCAGTGCTTCTGTTCTTGGAAGCAAGCTGCACACGGGGGAAGAGTCACATTCCAAGCTTTGCTATCTATGAGGTGCTATTCGTGTCCTGGGAGCCGACACGCTCTAAAGGGTTTTATGAAGGTGGGCCGTAAGAAGAGCATAATTCAAGCCTTTAGCTGCTTTATTCTAACATATTCTACCACAGTACGAGACTGGCTGGCAGCTGTGAAATGATTAAATGCCCTGCAGCTCTCCCTCAAGGTTACAGAGAGGGAGCGTGGGCATTCCTTTCTGGGCTGCTCATGAGGAGTTTCAACAAACTCCTCAGTCCCGCGGCCTTGCCCTTTCATATTCAGACAACAATGTTAACAGTTGAGCAGAGTAAGCAGAATTCGCAAGAATTGCAAGCTGCAAAGCAGTTTAGACAGAAAGCAATGAGCAATGGTTAACAAGCAAAATGGCGATTCTTGCTACATTTAAAATGGCCGCTTGTTGGTCTAGCATAGCAGTCTGTATTTCTATAATTCTGTGCATAAGATGGTTGGCCTTCGGCCATCAAGTTACGTCTATCATCCAAATGAAGGGTATTCACTTTTCCAGATTGACAGTCCCATTCTTAAAAAAAGGAAATTACACTGATCCATGCAATTACCTCATACTAAAAATGTTAGATGCTGCAGCAAAGAGCTTTGCTCGAGATCTACTGGCTGAGCTTGAGGAATGGGTAGAGACAAATAACATCACCCCGTTTAAAAAAACTGGGTGTTGTAAGGGATCCGACACTACTGTCTACAGTTTTACCATGATTAGCCTCATACAGCAGGTGTGGATCATAACACTGATATTTGTGGCTTTTATTAATTTGAGTGGTGCTTTTGACACTGTTGACAGACGTAGCTGATGGAGTAAGCTGCATAACTGTGCCATTCCCCTAGGTTTATTAAAAATGATCATTCACTTGAATGATCATACTAGGGTGAAGGTCTGCTTGGATCAACTTGGTAGGGTGACTAACTGGACATCAACCCAAAAAGGTCTTATGCAAGCCTGCATCATAGCACCTATGCTGTTTAATTGATATGTGGCCGGCCTGGGAGATGCTATCATTAGCCCGCTTTCTATTCTCCCGAAATAAGTTAATACTCCACTGCAATGGATTGGTTATGCCGTCGACCACATCCTCCTTGGCTTAACCCCTGGAGGCTTGCAGTCATCCAAGAACCATTAAAAAACGTATACCAACCATTACTCATTAACTGTGAACATTGCTAAAACTAAAATAATGGTTTTTAGCCCACTGCAAAAAAGTGCACAAATTGTGAGGTGGGTGATGGGCAGGGTGGCAGTTGAAGTAGTCTATGAATACAAATATTTATTTATCAATTGGATGCTAAATTACGAGGAGTCCAGCATTTGGACCAAGTGAAATTAAAACGGCTATAATAACTACTCCATTGGTTTTCCTCCTCGCAATGTGGGGGAAGATTTTCTTGATTTAGCTTCAAAATGCTTAGATTATACCCATTATTTTGTATTGGGCTGAATCATGGTTATTTGCAAATCTCTTTGAGATGTTTAAATGAAAGCGTACTATACCAAAGAGTCTACTAAGACTGCCCCCCACACCGTGATTGGCATGATTTATTTGGAATTTAATGTTGTGCCAATTCAGGTAAAGTGACATCTTTGTTGCCTGACTCTGCTTTGGAAATTGGCAAATGCCCCAGCACATACACGGATGGGTTTATTGCATGAAGTACTCTTGACAAGAGCAAACCTTATGCCATCTAGCAATCTAGTGAATATCTGGTTAACTGCAGTTCCATGGCTATCCATGACCCCAGAAAATGTATTGGGTTGGCCGCTTAGCAAATACAAAAAGCACCTGAAAAAATACTAGTTGAGCATAGTCAACAACATTCACTTGTTAATTCAGCCACACAACATATGCAGTGTCATTTGTGGAATATATGCAAGATCGGGAATCAACACTGCGATACAGCAAACATTTTGCAAGAAATAGTTTTGTTTGGGACTATACAGAATTGAAATGTAACATTGTAAAGACTGAAGAAGTAGTGGGTGCTTGGTCAAATATAGCAAGACAATGTAGGTAAAGTTGCTTATGTGGTGAAGAGTGTTTAGAGTCCTCAGACACCTTTGGACTAGTTGCCTTTCTCTTCAAAATGTTCATCGGAATGCTTTATATTCAGCGGGACTTTCGGGATGTCCTCTGCAGACACCATGTGGGTCATATTTCTGAGTGGAGATCAGGAAGCGTGTATTGTATTATTCACCATCTTCTGGCGGAAGGTAGCAATCACATTGGACATATTGCAGGTAATTGCGGGGTTGGAGGTAGCTACCCCCTTACCGCATACCGGGTCCGGGTTCCCTGAATGGGGAATTACCTGGCCATTCCAACCTTGGAGGACCCTGTATTTCCCCATTCAGGGAACCCTTCCCCATTCCCATTCAAGCCCCCATAGGGCTCAATGGGAATGGGGTCCATGCTAACAAGGGGCCCGTTCATAACAGGCCCATTGTTAGCATGCTGGTGCTTTAGCGGCTCCCACTAAGGGCGCCTGGTAAAACCAGTCGCCCTTAGTGGGACCTGCTAAAGGACCTCGTAATGCGCAGGTAAGGGGTTAACGGCACTGGCACCTTTACCGGTGCTGTTAACCCCTTACCGCCAACCTTGTAATGAGCCTGATTGTCACGAGGAGATAGTGCTACAGTTATCGATTGTACTGTCCAGCTCATGTAGAGTGACTTAGGTTTGACATTGCATGTTGCTTTTATTATTTATTTTATTGATGTATGTATTCTGTATTTTTTTTGGGGAATTTGATTTCATAATTATGTTGATGTATTAAAAGTCATTTTTTTGACAACTGTACTATAAGGTAAAAAAACATTAAAAAAGCAAATGCCCCAAAACATACACCCTACCAGGAACAGAGGCACCTGGTTCACATGCCCCTGTGCAGCATGCTGCATTGGGAGCCCACTCAAAACATGCAGTTCCAAAGCCCTATCCTCCTTTGCCACAGCAATGTGTGAGAGAGAGGCATGAAATAGACTGCCAATTGCAACCATGTCCTGGTGCATGTCCCTCCTTAATGCCACCATATGCCAATCCATGTCCTCCCTCAATCCTACCAAATCCTGGTGCATGCCTTCCCTCAGAGTGCTTCTCCTGGCAATGCTTTCCAATGCCATGTACCAAAACAAGGCCCATATGTGTGATATTGCCGACAACTCCTCCATGATTGATCATTGTCTGCCACTTACATGCAACATCTCCTCCTCCCAGTCAAATTGACCACCAGCCAAGCTACCACCACTTGTGCATGGCCTGTGCAGGCATGGTGAGAATGGCCTACATTGTTATAATGAGCCCATAATCTATGGATGATGCACTGTACCTGACATAGTGGTGCCTCCCTACACTGATGACACCAGTGATGTTGATGTCAATGATGCTGACCGTGATCCAGACCCTGCAGTTATGGCAACTGCAGAGGAAGGCACATTTGTGTCTTGCCTCACATGTACCCCAGTGTTCGGGGGATCCCCATCAGATGTGCACAGGTGTGGCATGGCACCATCAGCTCTGGTCAACCTACCCTGGATCTGTCCCTCCAACCCAGACCCAGAAATTAACTGGAGGCACTCCTCCACCACCCTGGTGGTGAATCCGGGCTGATTCCTAATATATCATATACATCAGTAGCAACTTCCTCTGAAGAGAAACAATTTAGCAGTTCTGCTCACTATTGGCTGCAAACATTGGCATTGTCTGGTGAACACTATCTTGCCTCCCTGTGCTTTTAGATGGTGCAGGCATTTTCCTCCTCTGGGGAATACTCACCTTCAAAAGAGGACTCAACTGATATCATAAAACTATCCATGTGGGCACATTGGGGACAATGCTTCTTCAGGGTACCTTGGGAACCCAGCACTGCAGGCTGCAAACGGGCTAATGGATCCATATGCTGATCCTGAGAACAATTGCCAGCTGGCAAGTGTGTATTTTTATTTCTATTAATTAATAAAATGATATAGGTAGTTCCATCTCTGAAAGGTACATCTGCTGATGAAAGTCCCCTTTCATAAGTTCCATAGTGTGTGTCGTGCTGCTTCAGTGTCCTAATGCGCAGTGCCTGCTCTATCAGTAGCCAGCACAGAGCAGGTTCAGAGGTCATAGGTGTCCTCTTTTCTGCTGCAGTGAGAGTCAAGTCTCTGCAGCACGGGGGCTGCATTTAAGATATGCCCCACAGTTCCGAAAACTGCACATCTCTGAGGATCCCTTCCTGGTGGCACCATTAGCTTTAAATATAAGCCCCATCTGAGTTAGGTTATGGTGGCTGGCATCTCTCATAGTTATCCCAGCCACATTAAATTGATATCACAAATGTGTTAGGTCCGTGGCCCTGTTCAGCTGTGGAAATGTGTATTTGTTCTAGGAAAAGCTCCCTTGTACACTGGCATGCTGTAGCCTTGCGGGATTGTCTATCTTTGTTTCTTTGAAAGGGCAGGTAACACCCTTTCCCCAGGGACAGCCACTGCACAGGAATCTTTGCATGGGAATAGGAATTAAAGGGCAAACCCATTCACAAAGGCCCAGACCTCACAGCAGGGTGCTGCATTTCTAAAGGCCTTTATTCTATTTAGAATAGAAGGGGTCCGTTAGTGTAGCCAGGGAGATATCTGTACAGTTTGGGGAAGATGCTGCCATCTTCTTTCTCTCTACCTCTTTCTCTCTTTCCTGTCACCTCCACTTCCTGTAGCACAAAGCATGCTGGGTGTGATGTCAGAAGGGCAATGTCTGCTCAGTTCAAGAGCGGGAATTGGACCCCTAAAGCAGGCCATCTTTAGTCTGATCGCATGTGTGCTTTTGCCTTTAAAAGAAAGGGTCTCACACCACTGTTGTGAATCATCACTGGAATCTAACGCTGGAAGTAGACTTTGCTGGAACCTGCTGGGAGAGCAGTCTTTTCTAAAGTCCTCCAGTTGTGAGGTGAAGGGAAGTTTGCCAAGGCATAGGCGAGCTCTGTCTCCTAACCATCCCCAGGGACCAACAGGGGTGAACTATGCTCCTGGACCAAATGCAACATCTCTGCCAGCCACCCTGGTGTCCTCACTGTGTTGCATTATCCCTGAAGGTGTGTGGCAGCCTCCCCTGTGTTTGAGAGCCCAAGAAAAAGGACTCACATTGGCCTTTGAGCCCCTGGAGTGTGATGTACAGCTCCTGAAAGTCAGAACAGCCAAGGTCTGTGTGTTTTTTATGTCAACCCACTGCAGACTATGATTTGAGTATGTTTGGCGACAAGCAAACGATCAGGACCCTTCGACCCTGACTTTGGTGTTCATAGTTTTTTCAAACCGCTGTTTGCCTGTTTGACTCCGTTCACCACCACACCACACCAGCTGAAGCAAGTTGTTGCCTCTTTCAAACCAAAGAAGCACTGCTGCTTTGCATTCCTCTGTCCATTAGGTAACTTTTGTCTCCCTGTCTCATTACCCAGTGTGCTGCATCTTTTCTATCTTTGCATATTCTGTGTTTCTTCTACAATGTGTGAGTTTTTAAAGTGCTTTCTAGTTAGTTATTGATATTGATATTTTATTTCTATCGCGCTCGTACACAAGTGTTTCAGAGCGCAACAAGTCAAGGGAGGGGAACAGGGGAGAACAAAACAGCGATCTTACTAGGCCCAGTGACATTGAGAACGCGCAAGTGCATGGAGAGGGGGAGGGGAAAAGTGCATGGAAGGGGGGCGAAGTGGAAAGTGAGAAGCAGAGGAGAAACAGATACATAACAATAAATAAATAATAAAGGCAACAAACAGTGGTAATGCAGCCAGCAATTTGCAAGTGCTAGGTTTAAGGCAGCAGACAGGGTAGGTCTGATACGTGTGGGAAGAAAAAGGGGGGGCTGTAGGGAGACAGATACAGACCCCAGTGCAAGGGGTTACCCGGAGGAAGTACGGGAGGGTGGCAGGGTGAGCAGGTACCTGGGCCCAGAGGACAGAGGGTGGCCAGGTGCACAGTGCCAAGAGAGAACAGATCAGCAGGGAAGAGGGGGAACGAAGGCAGAAGAAAAGAGGAAGATCTTGAGGTGCTTCCGGAACTGGAGATGGCTCTCCTCAAGTTTTAGAGTGGCAGGGAGGCTGTTCCAGAGGGATGCCAGAGCCGAAGACAGAGATCTACTCCCAGCTTGTTTCTTTGAAAAACGACTGACCCTCAGAGAATTGGAGGTAAAGGAGATAAGAGCTCGAGAGGGGAGGTATTTGCGGCAGGATAGCTGAATGTGTTTTGGACCCAGGCCCCAGAAAGCCTTGTGGACAATGCAGAGGGTTTTGAATTGAATCCTTGCATTCACTGGGAGCCAAAGGAGAGATTTCAGAGCTGGAGAGAAATGATCCCAGGGCTTGAGGCTAAGGACAAGTTTTGCAGTCCTGTTCTGGGTGAGTTGCAGAAGGCGGAGAGTATAGGCAGGTAGATTTCGAAAGAGGCTGTTACAATAGTCCAAGCTAGAGAGAACCAGAGCTTGGGATACCATGAGCTTCTGGGGGAAGGAGAGGAAAGGCAGAGTACCTCTGAGGAGGTGCAGTAGGAAAGTTGACTTTTTAGAGACCTCAGAGATGTGGGCGGAGAAGGAAAGGGTGGAGTCAAAGATGACCCCGAGGTTCTTAGCCTCGCAGGTGTGGGTAGGAGGAGGTCCAAGGGAGGCCAGCCAGAAAGTGAGGGGAAAGGATGGTGAAGGTGTGCCGATGAGGAGGATCTCTGTCTTGCTGGCATTCAGACAAAGATCATCGGTGGCACACAAATCTTGAATGGCAATCAGAGATGAGAGAGGGAGAGGGCAGCCTGAAAATGAGTTGAGTGTCGTTGGCGTAGCACTGGAAATTTGAGCAGAAAGTGGCAATGCCATAGGCTAGAGTTGCCAGGTATTGGTTGAAAAGCCAGGGCGAGAGGTTAGACCCCTGGGGAACACCACAGGTAGAGAGGAAGATAGATGAAAGGAAAGACCCAAGTTGGACCTGGGAGGGTCGATCTGAGAGGACAGAGGGCAGCCAGGCCAGAGCCTGATCAGTGATACCCAGGTTTTCATGAGACGGTTGAGCAGGATGATATGGTTGACCGCGTTGAAGGAAGAAGAGAGATCGAGGAGGATGAGGACAGAGGGAATTTTAGAGTCAAGGTTGGAAGGCAAATCTTCACGTTGCACATGGTGTGTTTGATTAAAATATATATTTTTATAGAAACTTGACTGGACATTCCTTTATTGTGGAATGTTATACTTCACTGTTTGGGATGGCAGTGAACCACATTCACACCCCTCTTAAGAGTAAAGACTTCCTTTGGCCCATGTTACCACAAAAGGTTGCTTTTCATGTATGATCGCTTTGGCCCTTGATCTGTAGAATTGTATGGGCTGAGTGGGTGTCTTAGCCTCTACTCATCTTTGTGCTCCTGCAGGGTAGAAGTCAATTCATCACACATCCCATATGGCTTCCTCACAGAGCACATCACATGCCACAAAAGTGGTTCTATGTCTGAAGGCCACGCACAAATGGTTAAAGTGCGGATTGCAGCACAAAGGCTGCATTCCACTGGCGCAATCTTTTGTGCATGGCCCTCTCTCCTTCTTTGTCGGGGGGACACCAGAAACCCCAGCTGCTATGTGGCACCATGCACCCCCTTCATCGCTCCTGCCTCCTCCCTCACTTACCTGCTGTGGGCTGCAGGCTCTAGGCTCTGGTTTGCCAGCTCCCCTCTTCCTTGTGCTATCTGTATATTGCGGCCCCGGAAGCCCAAAGCACAGCACAGCACGCTTTGTGCATAACCTTTTGTTCCCTCGGGTTCCCAGGTCCATGCTATACAGACTGCAAGCGACAAAAGCAACCAAACATGCTACATTTCAAGCTTCCTCCAAGCAAGTCTATATCATACCATCACATATGACTGTGTGACATGGAAATGGCTGCTATGTACATAGCACTCATCACACAAATGTGCATGCAATTACTACAAGCACAGCAAAAGTACTTTGACTGTGTATACCATGCAAGGGCGCTTTGATTAAGCCATAACTACTACATTTGGTAGACATGTGGTGGGTGGCTCAAGATCGTGCCGTGACACTTCTAAATCACACATGTGAAGGACACAGTCAATAATCCATAAACCACAGCACAGATTACCCCTCATTTGCACCTTGTGGCTGTATGCAGTACCATTCCACAAGCCATTACCTGCCCATGCCTCACAAGATACAGAGCTACCATAAAACTGATATTTCAGCCCCATTACAAATGGGAAACTGTGCTAACCACCCAGAAGCAGATGGTAGAAGGGTCACTGTGAACAATCTAGAGAATTTTCCTAAACAACCTCTGGGATCCCTTTACCTTTTGCTGAAAGGAATTTGAAAGTATGTATTTGCAGATTTGCCTGTTATGCCTTCTCTATCTAATTACCCTAGAGTTGCTCAGGGAAAGGGCACGTGATCTCAGAATGCCCATGTCTGACGTGCTCCTTCTCAGAATCGATTCTTGACTATGCCGCCACTGATTCCTGTCCAATGTGTGGCCAGAGAGTAGATATGATGAATTCCTGCATGAACCTTGCTGAAGAGCATGCGCTGCTGGGCATTCCCAAACTGTCATGGGAGGAATTGACTGTAAATGAGCTTTGCACGTGGCTTCATTTACATGGAATCATGGCCCATACGTCTACTTGAATGGACCAAGGCAGTACACACACACTATCTAGGGGCCTTAAAGCAAGGGAGTAAAAGGACTTGTTTATCACCCTACCCCTATAGAACTGATTTATCAGTGGTGGCAAATGCCTCTGCCCATATGATTTATGAACCAGGTAATATATATGCATGTGATCCCTACCCAAGTAGTTCGCCTGATGGCCGGCCTTCATGGCTAACCACCCTCAATTGGATAAGAAGACACATGGGACGTACATCCTCTTTACCAACTTGCCATTCATGATTTGCACACGTTTACTGGTGCCCCTGCCCACGCTCTTTTGCAGTCACGACATGATGTTTACAGTCAATTGTAAGATGGCCAGAATGGATACCACTAGGCAGTTTATGATTGTCACTCACAGTCTGTCCAGAGCGTGATGATGGACATTTGAAAACGGGAACCTCAGCCTGGTGGGTGAGCTCAGAACTAAAGATATCCTTTGAAACATCATTTCGGAGCCACTCTTTGGCCTGTGGCAGACATAGGAACTGCAGACATGAGACCATAGTGGGCAGCATTAAAATGTCAGCCCATATCAATACATTTGTAGTGTTGCCACATAGACTATCCCTAAGACTAGTAGTGGCTGGTGCATCCTGAGTGATGATTTCCAAAGGCAGCTTCATTGGATGTCTCATGTGGCATCTATCTTGTCGGTGGACCCAAGAAAAAGCATGTTCATGAATGTTTCACTATGCACTGTGTGGAGTGACTTCTGTAGCAGTTCATTGAGTTCATAATCGCTTTTAGGTAACCCCTATTATTTTGAAACAGGATTTTATGGAAGAGTTAAACATTGTGTTGTACGAACACACTGGGCCTCATTACGGGTAGGGCGGTAAGGGATACCGGGCACCGGTAAGGAGACCAGTGCCGGTAATCCCTTACCGCCCTACTACGAGTTCCCTTAGTGGGTCCCTCCTTTAACGCCTGGTCTGACCAGGCGTTATGGACGGAACCCGTTAAGAGAAATCAGAGCCAATAACGGTACCACAATTTGGCTCAATGGGAATGGGGAATAGCTTTTTCAATGGAGACATACCGGTCCTGCAAAGGTCGGACTACACCGGTAAGTCCCCATTGAACGAGACCGGTGCCGGACACGTTATTGGTGGCAGTCATGGCGCAAATAGCACCATGACTACCACCAATCTCGTAATGAGGCCCACTGACTACAGAAGAGTTCACATGTGTTGTTGCTTCATTAAAATAACATGCATTTTAATGAAGTATCCGCTCGCGCATGCGAGTCACAGGAAAACGTAAAGGAGAACATGAAGAAACAAACTGTAGGCAAAATCAAACTATTCATAGAAGTGCATAGCTACTTAATGGCGGGACAGATGATAACTGCAGACTTGGGGAAAAAGATTAACAAAAGAAATTACCCTTCCGGTTATACGGTTATACGGTTAGTTATAGTGTTTTGAACAGGAAAGCTACTAAAATGTTTTACTGTATCTCAATCTGAAAATATTGTTCCAATGAAACATAGCGAACTAACAGATATCCAAGTGAATGAATTGCCAATAAAGGTTTCGCTATATTTTGGGCCTAGAATTAATGTTTTTGACTTCACTTGAGGTAGACTTAGGTGTTAAGGATTGGGTACATAAAGGGTGGGGGTTGATCTTTAGGTTATGGGACATACAGAGGGGTTTCAAGGTTCTGGAGAGCTGGGAAATATTACCTCCAATTTCTTCAAGGTGTTGTTATTAATTCTATAAAACTGTACACAACGGCGCTGCTACTCTTCATTACCCTGTAGTTGTATCCTGAGAGCTCTGAAAGTTAAGGGCCTCATTCCGAGTGTAGCATATTTTGGTGGTAATTCTGCTGAATTACCACTAAAACCAGTTACCGTTACCATCACCTGGTCCCATGTGTTTACCACAGTATTGCAAGTGGTGATAAGACTGTGTTACCTCCTCTTTTTCGAGTCCACAGGACCCTGTGGAGGTTTTGGTGGCCTTACTGCGATCAGTAATTCTGCTGTGGTATTTCTGCCGATTTTTAGCATTAAAGTGGAGGGTTACACCCCGCATGATGCTGTAGGTTAATCCCCCACTTCAACATCAAACTCAGAATTTTGTGGTGCGATCAAAACAGAACCTCTACTTTGTTATCACTCTGCCTAACTCGGAATGAGGCCCACAATACCTAGTTGGAAGGTCTGTATGAGCTCCAAACAGGAAATTAACCATTCCCCATTGCAGATAAAAAGTAATCCAACAAGAACCACTTTACTTAATGTTACCTTTGTGCAGTGACTTCTAAGGAAAAGCGGCGCAGTGCACCTTCATGATGAGCCATGGATGGGCTATTGAATATGTGCCTGTCATGAAGTCCAGATACATTAACAAGTTTACTCATGGCTGCTCAGTGTTGAGTGTGACAAAAGGATGTTCTGTGGGAGAACAGGGATGAGTATTGGCTAAACTGCCTACTCAGCCCAACACTACTGCTAAACCTACAGTGATCGCACACATAGAGTTAAATCAGACACATCCAATGGGTATATCTCCTTTGCTTTTTGTGATAATCTAGGAAGAGTTCAGACAATACTCTTAGTAGGGGCATGAGGCAGTAACAGTAGCAAGGCTAGACCCTGAAAGTACAACTGTCTAAATTAAAATACAGATCTTTAATTAAACAACAAAAATGCAAAGAACCAGCTAAAAATACAAACTAAAACCTAGCCCCTGTAAAGGAGAACACATAAAATGCTGAAAGAAACATATGGCACTCTGGGTACTTGAGCAAGGTTGTGCAGCCTATACATTGCAGCAATGGCGTTATTGAAAGGACAGGTTTCTCAAGAATAAGCCGAGCAAGGGGGCTTACAAGTCAGTATGGACCCAAGATGTGCACCAGGGTAACATGATCTCTTAACAGCACCATATTCTTTTCTTCAGAGGCTCGGGAAAGTTGAGACAGACTTCTTGCCACTTTTTGTCGGCAGAACTGTGTTTGATAAGTTGTGAGTCATGTTGATTAGGTGACAAGTCGGTGTTGAGTCAGCATTGAGATGGGGCTCTGTGCAGTTAAAATTGGTGTGCCAGACGATCTGGTTCTATGGGTTCTACAGGTTTCAGTGGGTAACCAAGTCAGGTCGATATGATGGATCCTCTGGATCGAGTTGATGTGTGTCACAATGGCTTCTACTAGTTACAGTCGAGGGTTGAGGTGATGCGCAAAAAGGCAGTGAGTCTGGTGCCTCTATAGCAATGACCCAGCATCCAAGACAAGGTAGCGAGAAGCACTACTGGTGCAAGATGCTGCCCAACTGGTTTGTAGATGAATTCAGGCATCTGAAGAAGCAAGAGGGTGGCAAAACTAGCACAGTTCAAAGGCATTGAGCATGCTCAATGCAGTTAGAAGGCAGCTCGAATGAGAGAAACAGGATTGGGTTGGTGTGATTCCAACCCAGGGGCACTGGGACAAGGTGAGTCCTTGCTCTGAACTCCCAGTTCTGGGAGTTTGATTGGCACCTACATGTTTTCCTTCACCTCCGTGATGATCCCAGTTCCAGTGCAGCTGTCAGAGTGGAAGGCCTTGGTCCACAGCATTTCGCCCCCACATTTCCTTGTGGATGGTTATGGGACAGAGCTCTCCTCTGCCTTGTATGCCTTCTGCCTATATATCAGTGGGCTGTGGCATGAACAGCACTCTGTAAGGAATAAAATGCCCTATCTAATCCATAATCTAACATGGGAGCAAGCATTGACGATCAAATGAAAATATTGCAGTCCATGTGGCATTGTGTCAAATAAAAAGAGCCTATACTAAGAAACCTATTGCCAAACCTTACAATTAATACAAAAGGGTGTGGGATGGGTTTCAAGAAAAGAAAGAAGTATCCACAAATAATATGTCAGGATGTGATAGCTCGGATCTCCCTTCCCCACGTTTTGAACACAGGGTAAGATGGGATCGTGGAGCACAGCACACTCAAGCTTCCCCCAGCATGAGTCGACAGTTGCATTTGCAGCTATCAGGACTGTTGATGGCTAAGTCTCATTTTTCTTGAAAATCCCTTGCCTTCAAGGGCCTGATGTATCCAATAACGAAACAAGAGTTCCTTCAACAAAATGAGTTGGTTTCCTGGTTTTGCTTTGGGTGAGGATTCTTCACCCCTGGGTCTCCCTCTTCTGGGCACTGACACTTGTTCCTTGGTGTCTTGGGAGATACGTTTTCACCCCTCAGATCTCCCTCTTCCGGGCTTGGATCCTAAAACAGCTCCTATAGATGTCAAGGCTTTTGGAGTTGTGGTTTCCTGGTCCTGCGGGCCCGATAGGATGGTCAAGAAAAGCAACAAACAAACACAAAGTCCTGGTCCACGTATTTCTTGGCTGAGGAATTCACCCCTGGGTCACCCTCTTCCGGGCGCTGAACCTTCACAAAATTTACTTCGCAAATCAAATAACAGTTCTTTCTCTTAATGGACTTTGAGTGATAACTTCATCCCTGGATCTACCCCGGCCAGGCTCAGACCTCCAAAATGACAAGTGGGATAGTTCACTTCACTTTGTCTTGTAATTTCTCTTGGTTTCTCCCTTGTTTGGTCTGGGACCCCAAATGACAAGCAGGAAACTGCACTTCTACTTGCCTTCTCAATGTCTTTTCAAACAGTTCATAGTGGATATCCCTCACCCGGGTTCATATTTGTCAACACATTGTTTCTGGGGACTTTAGACTTTACCCCTCTTCTCTGGCATCCCTCCTTTGAGTTCACTGTGGCTGTTCCAATACTTCCAATATATTCGGGATTCACTTCCCTTGCTTTATTTACAGTGCGTAGGTCAAAAGCTTTCGACTGTACAGGGATTTTGCTTGACCTCCTGTATGACCACTTTCACCTATCTTGGTGGCTCTCCTACAGCCTTTTGGTACTTGTAGTTTTCATTAAAACGGGGATCAACCAGAGTCTCTCGAGTTAGCACCCATGTGGTGCCAGTTACCTCTGCTGCTGGTCTCCCCTCAACATGTACCGTTCTTTGAACTTAGTTAATTTTACCAGTTTGTATTTTTCATACACCACAGCCCGGCTCTTATTGGCTTTCCCCTCGACTCACAGGCTGTCATGAAGCACTTGGCATTCCTCGTAACCGGAGTCAAGACCGGGACCACAGTAGCAGGAGTTTCCCTCGCTCCCGCTTATCAGCGTCAACATGCCCCGTGTACCATTGATTTCTGTTGCAGCACACTTGGGCTATTGTCCTCGGTCTTATGGTTCCCTCTGCAGAGGTTTCTGCGTCGGAAAGGGCAAGGTCATGTTTCTCCTTGTCAGACTCTTGACATTCCCTGCCTTGGTCCTCCTCTTGAACTGCCAGACGTGGATAGCTGTCTCTTCATGCGGTCTGCCTTGCTCGTACTGTGCTCTCTTGCTCCACCTTTTATCGCTGTGGGGCAAAGGAAGGGCTGTCAGGTGTGTGTGAATAAATTGCCTGACTTTGCATGACTCTTGTTTTGGGACATGTCAGGTAAACAGTAAACAGTTTTATTACAAGTTCTCTGTTTTTCCTGAGGTAAAATAGTGTTTGTATTGGAAAGGGGAGGGGTTGGAGTTTCAGCGTATCCTACAGGATGGGATAGGGAAGGTTTGTGAAATTAACGAGAATGACCGGGATGGAGAACAGAAAATAGGGAATTGTGCGAACAGCAGTATCATGTCGTAGTAGATTCAGGAAAAAATAACCAGAGGAATGTGGAAAAGAACGTCCGTGGTTGTTTGGGTGGGATGCAGGAAAACAGGGATTCTAGGGTAGATAATCATTGCATGCAAGCGGGTTAGAAATATTAGAGGATGAGGGTTTATTGGATCTGGGTAGGAGAGATTTAATGGGAGGGGCAGGCAGATGCATTGTAACCTAAGAAGGCCTCAGGGATTTCGTCCTCCTCCTCTTCCTCCTCGCTACAATACCGCGCCTCACCTTGGATATTCTCCCAAGCATAACCCTGTTCTCCCCAATTTAGGTGATCCTCCCTCACTCATCCACCCCCAGGAACTGGATCCAACAGCGATAACGTGCCCTAGCCACCTGGATAAGGGATTCCTCGGCTCTACTTGGGAGAACACCCCTAGGTTTTTCACAACTCCCAGCAGAGCTCTTAAAAATGTATTCTTCTTCTTCTTCTTCTTCTGGTGTCTAAAGTTGAATAGGGAAGTGCAACGTTGGCAGCAAAGTCGAAAGCAGTTCTGCAGTATTGACTGTTGTGCTACACTGACAGTTGGTGTTTGGCTACTACGCATGTGCTTGACCTTTGTGTCTACTCTGCAGTCTTCTAATCACGTCTGGAAGCAGCTGGTGATCAATGTGCAACCTTTGTGGCTGGCAGATACTTAAGCTGCAGACTAGTGTGAAGCCGTGTGTGAAGTTGGCAACAAAGTTGATAGCAGTTCTGCAGTTCAGCTGGGCTGTGTGTAGTCTGTGCCAATTGTAGTTACTGATTTCTTTGGGATCTTTGGGCAAGTATGCACTGCGCAGTTTATCCAAACACTCAAACAAGTCCATCGCAGATGTGATGTTCGCGATGGCATGCGCGCTGCCTCTACCAACATCTTCCTGTGGAATAGCGGAACTGGTCAGCCTGCCTGTGTTTTCATGTGAAAGTGTTTCTGGAATCAAAGTTTATCTGCCATTAAATACATACACCCAACCCAGGGAAATGGGGTACAAAGCTCCTTAATGATTGATGCAGTAACAGAAGACCTGCTGGACAATGAAGGGGAAATACCTACGACTGCAAACGATTGACAGTCCCTAATGTTTTATACAGACTCCAATATAGACGAGAGTGAAACTGACCTCAGAATCTACTCTTATGTTTCGACTCCTCACCTTAAGAGAAGAAAAACACTTTCTGTCCCCTTTCCCATAATGAATCAGAAACAGCTACATTGCCGTCTCCACCGGGGGATTAATTGAATTGTGGGAAAGCCCTCATTGCTTTGAATTATATTATTTCATACTGTGTTTCACTGTTCGAAGTACTAAACATGGAAGTTCAAATGAATACTCTCACTGTGGGCCTAATAAAAAAAAAATGATACACTGACATATGAAGCTGAATTACGCTCTTTGTATCCAAGTCGTTTCGACAACAGAGACAGTCAGACTTGTCACAAGCAGTTCAGCTGATACAAAAACCCTGGAACTATTTGTGCTACCTGAATGGAAGCAGCGGACATTATTGATCCTGATGAAGATACCAGCAGTAATATGGCAGTATCACCGGGCCCGATGAGTAAAAACACACTGCTAGTGCAAAGAGCGTAGGAGAAAAATCAGCAGCACAGTAAAGTTTGTAGTCAGTACTCTGGTCAAATGCCCTCTCTTACTAATGGTTTAATTAGAAATGACTGTATCTTATTGGACAAGGCTCGAATAGAGAAAAACAAAATGCCACCTGCACAATATATTAGAAAACAACAAACAAAAAAATCCAAAAATCAGAAAGCAATGCACGTGACTAACTCAAATCCAGGACGTTTTTTACTGAATCCTTCGATTAAAGTAGCCCTTGCTAATATGATCCAACATCCCACTAAATAAAAGTTTAAGAAACCTCCTGCCAGACTACCCCAGGAAGCGGATATAATACACCCAGTGGTAATTGCAGATAGTTTCTCTGAGGAGGGTGATAACAACAATTTGGCCAGTCAATTAGTAAATGGAGTCGTAACATATGGTACTCTGGGATTGACGACAGAGCCATTTACAAATTCAGCTTCAACGCATGGGGAACCACCTCAACTTCTGGGAAATGGTGGTGCCCCAGTGGACTCGGTGTGCGTGGTATTGTTGCCAATATTGTGACAGAGGATATGTCCATATGGTAACCTCTGTCGTTTGTTCTTTCTGATACGGCCAAATCTCCTTCCCCCTCTAAACCTATGGTAATGATAGATCTCACTGTGCTTGGCTCCAAGGGTGACCGGTACCAAAAATGTGTGTCGACTACGCTCACGACATTACAAAAAAACCCTATAGAGCTTCAAATCAACTATGGATTACCGCTGGCTCGTGCGAAGAAGGTTCAATGGCTTAGACAATGGTGGTCAAAAAGGTTGGCCATCACAATGTTCACCAGTCTCCAAGCTGTTCCTACTATCGTGATTGTCGGTCAGAGCTAATGGGATGGGATTGTGGTGAAGCACTAGTAATTCAAAGAGGGTCCATTGGCTCATGTAGTTTCCAATGGCTCTGCTCCTGTATTGAGGACTGATTACACAAACATTGCAGCTTCAAATGACATGACGATATATGAAAGAATGCTGGCTCATTCGTCAATTTGGGCCTCTAGGATGTAAACAACTGAGAGTGTGGGGAAACACAAAATCTACAGCATCTTGAGGGGTGCTAGAAGTAAAGATATTAGTGATGAAATGGTTCAAGCTGTTTTTGAAAAAAGAAGAGTAAGGGCTGCCCCTCTGGAGGTGGACAGACTATCCCAGGATGCATATCCACATATCCACATCAAACAAATATGTTCAGTATATTGAGTGGTGCAGGCGGCAAACATACGAAAGATGAGCTTTCAGACCCTGAGGCACCTGATTACAACACAGGCAGTAAAGGATAGGCTCCTGGTGAAGAGCCGATTATATCAAGCGCCCCACTGTCACAATTTCCTAATATAGAGTTGTTTTATGGATGACAATGTCATTATGTTGAATAAATCAGCCATCCTATTATTGTTTTCAGAGTTACCCAATTTATCAGTAATTAGTAGTAGGGATATTGATTGAGTTGCATTTTCCCAACGCCCAAGTACAAACTCGGTAACCATACATGTGGGTTCTAACTTTGACGCAGAAGCTATTAGAAGGGAAATTAAATATATTAGGAGTTTGGGCTTTTTGGACACTGAACTAAGTCCTTTTGAAAATGAACACAATAGCAGATCTACTGATAAAAAGCCTTATAAAACTGGTAGTGAAATCAAGGTGTCCATAGAGAACAGACAAATTATGCTGTTAAATGTACTGAATCACTTAGAATGGGCAGAGCCAAGAATCAGGAATGATATTGGTTAGCGGGGACTCTAGCATCACCCACTACCCACAGAAATAGCTTAAAATAAAGGCTTCACTGGATTCATACCCACTTAAAATACTGCCATGGAATTTTGGAGGCTGCAATCCCATGTGTAATAACACAGATCTAAACAAATATGTACGCTTACACAATTTAATTTGCATTCTGGAACATTTACTTACTTAATCACTGAGCATGGAAGGTTATTAAACCTGTTTTGAAACGGCACAAAAAACAAACTAAGGTAGTCAGCAGGGGGTGTAATGTCACTCTTTAAGTTGGTAATGGGTGTATCCAATGTTAAAATTATAAAATGGAATGATTTTTTTCCTGAAAGTATCATTCTCCACGAAATCTGGTGATGGAGCTGGTGATGGTGAGATGAGTGGTCTACTAATCAATATTTACAGCATGAAGGGGTTCCTGCATTGGGTGTCTTTTTGAGTGAAATGTCTGATTGCATTGAAGATTGGCTGAATCAATTTAAGCTGGGTCATGTGATCATATTGGATGATCTACATTTTAATTGTCTTCAGATGGAAACATGCTGAATGGAGAAATCAGTGTCTCTAATTGAAGAGTCTGGGAAAAGAAAGTGCCATAACAGGTTGAAATGGACAAACGGCATGTGTACTCTGGGTTTACATAACTTGAATGGTGCTATCACGGGTGACATCCCGGGGAAATACACTTGGTCAAGAGGAAATTCACACTCAACACTTGATTATATCTTTATGGATAGTTTTTTATTCCATAGATGTAACAACACTCAATGGAGTGATTATCGTTTTCTCAGTTGTAATGCAGACTTGCAGCGTAAACATTAGGCCATTCTTTACCCAGAGGTTCTTCACTGTAACTTAAAGGGCAACAGAATCTCATGGGGCACGAGTACTATCAAGACATTTAACAATCAGTTAAATTCCCTTCTACAAAACACTGAGTTTGAATGTAAATTGGGTTTGTTCACTGTGAACAATTTTGAAAATTGTTATATTTTAATTGTTTGAGTGGGACAGGTAAAGCAGGACAAGGAGATTAAATAATTGTCCCTTTCCAAGTTGATCTTGCCTTTAGAAACTGGGTTAGGAGACAACATGCTAGACTAAAACAACAAGATGTTGAGTCAATGCTTATTAGCCTTAAATCAAAAAACATTTTGACATTTGGAACTTGGTGAACAGTAGTAAATGCTCAAATCAAGGTGCCCAAATAACGTGGTACCTAAGAGCAGTGGGTCATTCACTTTGTGTGTTTATATTTAGGGGACAGGGACCCCTCTTTCCCGGCCATCACAGAATTAGCTAGTGGATATCATGCATATAATGTTGGCTTCTGTGCACAAACTATCTTTGACACCATTTTAAGAGCTAGCAAGTCAAAGGCTCTGGGGCCGAACAAACCACCAAATACATTGATTAAAGAGAGCCGAAAAGTATGGGCCGTGACACTGTGTTTGTTGTCTAAGAATTCGGCATACATTATACCAATCTATAAGCAAGGTCCTCGTAGTGATTTCAAGAACTACCGGCATATTTCTATCACAATAGCTGATGGTAAAATCTTTGCAGCCATTCTTTTATGTCACCTTGAAATTTGGGCCAAGAACGTCAGGAGACTACAAAAATGGCAGACAGGATTTCAAAAAGCCCATGCAACAACTATGAATAAAATGTCTTCAAGAACTAGTAAGTGAAGGGCGGCATAAAACCATACACGTTGACTCAATTGACTTGAGTGCAGCATTTGACTTGGTTAGCAGGAATTTATTATGGAAGAAATGTACAGCTCAGGTATCCCCAAGGTCTATCAAAATTGAGTCCACACTTATTCAAGTCAGGTTAAATAGGGAAGGAGCAATGACACAAAAAAGCTATTCCGGTTGGTTAATGGGCTAATACTGGCACGCATTCTGGCTCCCTGTTAATTTAACCTTTATGTTTCATATGTGGGGGGTGGTATTGGTAATGCAGCCATTGCTGCTCCAAGGATTGGCCCATTAAGAGTAGTTTTGAGAGCATACGCTGATGATTTCCTCTTAATTAACACAACCATGACAAAAATAACCTTAACGTCAACCCACAAAAAGCAAAGGTTTTGACTCTAAAAGCCCAAAAGAGTATGTGTGAGAGAAATTGTTTTCTGGCCAGAATGAAATTGGAGAAGCTTAAAAGCCTCATTTATTTGGGGGTTTCTAACTCTGGAATGCTGAACAGAGAGACTATGTTAAAAATTTGCTCCGTTCAGACTGACTTGCTGACCAGTCCGATGAAGCACATAAAACATCAATATTGTACCTATTCACTGGTTCCTCTGTTGAAATTTTACAACGCAACTGTTATCCCCAAATTTATTTATGGGGCGGAGGTTTACCCAACCTGGATCCAGTACATTTTACAACAAATGAGAAGCAGGATCCAGAGAAGAGTTGTGGGAATATCTATAACTGTCCCGACCTCTGCACTTTTATATGACTTGGGAATCAGTGGGAATCTGTGGGGTAAAATCAATGGTCACATGGAAGTGGCTGGCTTTCCTTTATAAAATACTAGTTCCCTGCCCGGATTCCATTTATTTTGACCTGAATACAGGAAATTAGGTTTTAAGTTAGGTTTGCTGTGTGAGCAAATACTGTGTGAAATTGGATCCAATATGGAGAAACTAAAGATCACCCCCAATAAAGTAAAGACGCTTTTAATGATGTATGACTGGTGTATTATAACTAACAATTTTCATAATCGGCTACATATGGCTAACCTAAGACATAATCATAAATCTCTTGGAGATTTATCCATACACTTGACCTTATTTTCCTGACCAGGGGTTAGAAATGATTTTATTGGGTTCAGATGGAATTTGCATAAAACACAGAAAATTCAGAACCGCTCTGCAAAGGAGATGTTGGTTAACCTAAACTGTCGATTTTGTGAGGCTAGCGATACCATTGAAACACTAGAACATTTGGTTATATATTGTCGCTCTTTCAATACTATTAGACAGTTGATTTTTTTGAAATTCTTGGGCGAAATCAAATCTTTGGACGTGTGCGACCTTTGGAAGATGTGTCTTAGTGGTGCTAAGAAATCATGAAATATTGCCATTGTTGGATTTTTAAATGTGTTAAAATTGTACGAAATTGATAACTGATGAAATTCGTTTTTTTTTAAATACTGAAGGGATATTATATTTTTATGAAACATTGTAAATTGAATTAGTTTTATGTATGCAGATTGATTTTTGTTAAGGTTGAACCTTGGTTTAGCCAATAAACAATAACAAAAATAAAAATAAAGGAAAGCAGGGAGAGACCCCATATTATAATGGAAACATGTTAGAGGGAACTGGCTCCAAAGAGGTCTGCTCTAATGGGTAAATCCGTGTTGTTGTTAAAAGTGACCATTACCATTATACATCATACACAAAATGACGTGAAATGAACGGAAGAGAGCCTCAACAGAAAACCAACCCCGGTGTGAGGCTGGCAATTATTCTTTTAGTGCCCCTTTGAAGTAGATTTCCAAGCAGATCTCCTGGTGAAAGCTCATGTGTCCTGTGAATCAAATGAAGGCAAAATCCTGGTTATTGTCCCACTTGGGGAGTGGAGACAGCCAGGATATCCATTAATATACTATGGGCCTCATTACACGGATGGCGGAGAACCATGGCGCTAATAGCGCCATGGTCCATGCCGGCAAAATACCAGCACTGCCTTGGCAGAAAGGGGAATTACCGCCCCATTCCAAAGTTGGCGGGGTGGTAATTCCCCCTTCCACCATTGCCCTTCCTCATTCCCATTTCCCATAGGGCATAATGGGAATGGGGAAGGCGCTAATTTGCAAATTGCGGTACAGTAATTAGCTCCCTGGGTCCCTTTGTGGGTTGGTTTTTAACGCCTGCAAAAAGCAGGCGTTAAATTCCCCAAACCGCAAAGTGACCTCGTAGTAAGGCGGTAAGGATTTACCGGGACCGGTAAAATACCGGTACCGGTAAATCCTTACCGCCATCCGTGTAATGAGGCCCTATGTCTTAACATCACTGACCTGGGTCTACAGAGTTGACACTTGCGTTTTATCAAATTGCAGTGGTTTTAATAATTGTGTCCATTTAACAGTCAGCATACCATAATTGGGTATGGATTATTCTTAGAATTTAACACTGCCACCAGGTTTATCAAGCAAAAGTCATTGCATTTTATTTCAGAGGAACAGAAGTTAAAACGCTTTCTCTGCCTGCAGTCACTCACAGCTGTCAGAAATGTGTAGGTGACCTTTGAACAGGCCTTGCCCACTACAAAGCAGAGGCTGCAGATGCCAGGAGACTGGTGCAACACAGTTACATGGATGCACTATGCTTTTGACAAAGGTCTTTTTATGAAAGGGAAATCTGATAAGCAGACCTTCATCTCAGAAATATAATCACCTGCATAATATATTTATTTATAGAAATCAAAAAATCCAGGGCTTTAATATCCTTGCCATATAGCATACTAACATACCGAGAACCTTGCATAATGGCATCACATTGCCAAACACATGTAAGCAGTGTTAAGTATTTAGTTGAAAGGGGCTTTTAAACAAATGGACATTGTTACTCCTCTTTTCTCCAGGATATATCCAAAATGCATGCAGTCTGCAGGAAGAGCCAGTGCTAGTGCTACTTGAGTTCTGCTGGTCGATGTGAAAGGGTTTTGAGTCTTTCTCCTCTGAAAGCTCCTTCTCCCCCAAGGTTCACAGAGTCCAGAAAAGTGAAAGTGACTCAGGCGTTCACAATAACATGGACTCCAGTTCTGATGCAGGAAGTGAATAATGTACTTGAACATAAAAAGTCCTTTGCAGGTGGCCAAACCAGATGGATGTGGGGGTGGAGGGGGCAGGTAACAGGTTTGGTAGTCCGTTTCCTATCCATATAATGCAAGGTATTTGTTCCAGTTCTATCGGATTTGGACCCAGGGGGTTTGAATTGTAGAATGGTAGCTGCATGCCTGTCTACACAGAAAAAAGCATACACATGGTATAATGATGCCCCCATCCCCTAGTAAAATGATTATGGCATGAGATCTTATGACAGCTCAAATCAGCTTCCCTCAAAACGATCAAGCACACTGATGTAGTCATTGCCTACGTTGATGTACTTCCACAGAGGGCAAAATTACACCTGCTGTTGGCCATGTGGAAGAAACAAAGACCAACTAGCAGTGGAACGCAGGAAGGAACACAGAGGTTTAATCATATGTATTAAACACCTGAGAGTGAAACAAAATCAAACACTATCATAACTGTACATCAGTCTAATAAAATACAACCTTTTGTGAAAATATTACTGCAAACAGAGATACATTATGAGTTTACTGTTATGGTTTTAAATTGCAGGTTTTGTAAACCTTGAACCATGCCCCTTACTACTTAGTGCACCCTATGGAGGGTCATACATGTGAAACGGACACAAAGGTAAAGTTTTCTCAAAGTTTGCCATTTATTCAACGTAAAAAGGTGTTCTGATGAACGCCTTACTTTCTCATTCCTAACAGAGAGGTCCCTGTCTAGCAAACAAAACTAAAGAAAAATGACCTAGTATCCAAAATATATCTAGCAGTACACTAATATACACAATAAAATGATACAAGGAAAATATGGCTTACGTTTAGTTCAACAAAACAGTTTTGTAATTCAATCTCTAATGTTCTTGAAAACACTCTGTGCGACCATGGTTGTATTCCCTTCCTCTGGATCAATTCAGGAATATTTAAATTATAGTTCTGTTTCAACAAAGTTCTGCTCACAATAATAGAACATTCTTATCCTATTGAGGTGTCTTTCTAGGGAAACAACACATCTCCCTTCCACCATAGTTATTTGAACATTCTAAATAAATCCATGTCTTCCACAATATCTCTCTTAAAAGGATGATTGATTTTCTCCTAAAAACACAGACTGCAAAAAACAAATGCAATTGTTCTGTTATCATATAACACTTTCTTAAAAGTACCTGCTTCTTGTCGAGATAACACTTCAATCTTTGCTTCTTCTTGAAAAAAACACTTTTATCAGAACAGCAAAAAGCTACTTGTCTCAGTGATGCTACTGCTTGTCACACAAATGATAAAGTACATGAATTTTCATAATTCAACAAAGTTCTTTTAAAACCTCTTTCCACCACAAAGATATCAAACCACCATCTTCTTTTCTGGTCCACTTGCCTGCTAGAACTAACAATTATAATCTTGTTCCCGTTATACTCACCTTCCAGGAAGAAAACTCCTACAAATAACTTCAAACTTGATGATAATATTGATTCCAAGACTCTCCACACCAGTCTTTTGGTATGGTTTCACAGTATTTTGGATGTTTGCAATGTGAAATGTAAACTTTCCGAAAAGTATATCTCTTAAGAGGAGATTTATTCTTTGGTTGCTTCATTAGGATTTCCTCACAACTTCTTGCTTGGTGGTAATGCTGGTTATGAGCTTTTTCCAGAGGATGCGGTTTTCTCGTAGCCTCTTGCCTGTAGGTGGTCTTGGTTGAGGCTTTCCCCACTGAGAGTTTTGCCAAAGTCTTTTGACAGCCTCTTAGCTGTGGGTAGTACTGGTTATTAACTTCCACTCTTGTAGAACCTTATAAGTGAATTTTCTTCTTCGTCACTTTGCTTTATTTTCTTTAACTACTTGGCTTTTAGCAAATAAGTACTGCTTTGATTTTTAAACTTTTTGGTATTCAAAATGATTGCATTATCATAAAATAATTTGTGTAAGGAGTGCTGCAGGATCAGCATTCATACTCTGAAAACTCACTGTTACACTGTGGTGGCTCCCTCTTGCTCTCAGGCTTTGCAACGCTTCTTCAGCTTTCAGTCTGCTTCCTCTCCCACTTCTGTAAGTCTTGGGTAAGTCCTACGTCCGTCTTCCGGAGCGATAGCAGCTCCATAGGTCAACTGCAGCTGAACCGGTCTGCTACACACAGCTCTGGAGGCGCAGCTCCTCCTCAGCTGGGTTTCTTCTTAGTGTGGCACTTTCTGCTGTGCATACTCTTCAGTTCTGCTGGATTTTACCCTTCAAGGGTGCTTCTGTTGGTGGGCTCCTTTCCCTGACTGCTCCTGCACCTAAGATAGTCTCAGCTTCCTTTGCTACGCCTCCCACATAGCACTATTTTACGTCTCAGTACTTTTAGCATTATGGGTACTGAAGTCCATAGAAGATTGTGGGGTATTAGTTTGTTCTACTTTACAATAATCCATTATCAGCTTACGAATTAGAGGGACATGGTGAGATGAGGAGATGCCCACTCCCCTGGCATGAATCACCTCCCCCGATCCTCCCACATGAAATTACCCACAGGATCAGATAGTGGTTGCCTCTCCCTGGCCACAGGAGAGGGGGCCCACACAGGGCTTCCAGTGATGATATCACTGGAATCATCACAATCCTTAGCAGGTTGGCTGATATCCCCTAATCAAGAACTGTCAGTCAAAAAAAAACTGCCTATTCAAAATGGATGCATATTTTTCTCATAGCACATGCTGCTGTGTGCAGAACAAAATGTGTTCAGAACTGGAGCTATGCAACTATACACCAAATCAGTTCACCTACATTGAGGAACCAGAGTACTAGTTTCCCAAAACAAAGACATCAGTTCATAAGCACTCTCATGCACAATACAATGCACATATTACTTATGCAAACACACATTACCTCGACCAGAGACGGCTTTTTTGGTTAACACTGCTACTTTCTAAAGAGGCCAACTGGTGTCTGTAAGCAGGGCTTTTAAAGTGGAATGCCCACTCTCAGAGTTTTCTGTCAATACGCTGCTAATACAAAATGGACTGATTACAAGATATACATTGGCTTGTCTCCAAACAGTAGACTGTATTTTTCATACACAACACACCTCATGCAGGTCTGCAAACAATATGCATATTCTTGACAGCAACCACTAACTTGATCCCTTTAGAAGATGCTGACATATCATGGTTGACTGTGCTATGCATTGGTGATGTGGCAGTGTGACTCATTTGTACGAGAAGAATTGTTGCAAGAAACCTGAAGGTGTCTCCCGGGGGTCTGTCATCCAGGTGGCCAGGAGACAGCCATCGCTATTGGATCAAGTTCCTGAGGTGGACTAGTGAGGGAGGATCACCTGGATGAGGGGTCCTCAGGTAGTGGAAGTGGGACACCGACAGGTGAGACACAGTATCCTCCTTCTTCCAACAACTTTTCCTCAACCTATCAGGTAGGATACACAAGCACTTTACCCCCCCTTATCTGACGCAAACACTTTCGCACATTACGAAGGATGACGGACTAACACTCAAGCTATTTACCTGGCATATCCCAGCACCAGGGCCAGGCAAAGTCAGGCAATGACCAGAACTACACACACCTGACAGCCTTTTCCCTTCCCCACAGGGATAAAAGGTGGAGAAAAATATAAGCAATACACGTCCAGGGAGATAACACAGCACGGCAGTTCAGGAGGATGAGAAAGACAGCACCTACCGATTTGTGACAAGGAGAGAACTGACCTTGCCCTTTACGACCAACGCCTGTGAGACCTCAGCAGAACGAATCGTAAGACTGTGAACAATAGCCAGCGTGTGGTGCAGCAGATATCTACGGTACACAAGACCCTCCTCCGAGACAATGTAGAAAAAGAGCCAAGTACCCCCACTTCAGGCATCTCGCCCATATTGCCTATCTGTTGGGAGCCAGAGTGTGAAACATGTGCAGTACCAGTGAAAATACTGATACCAAGGAGAATCCTGGAAGCAAGGTTCCCATTGATAAAGCCATACCTGCATACAAGACAGTATGATGGTCATTTGAATTAAATCCTAGAAGAAGCATGAAAAAGGAGCAAAAGAGCAGAATGGTGACATCACACAAAGTAATACTGACGCACCGAGAAGAGATGCAGAGACAAGAGAATTAAGATATTCTATAAGGCATCAAGAAAGTAGCAAAGTTAAGAGACACCTCAGGCTCGAGATGGAGAAACTTATGCTACAGAAACAATGAAGATATCAAGTTATTTTGCACGAGTACACATGCAAAGAAACGCAAGCAGACAAACTATTCTTGAGGCTATCTTTGTAGTGAATAGATTGTGGCAAGCACCAACATATATATAGGAGTAAGTAAAGAATAGATATTTCCACTAGGTGTTACAGCAGAGCTGGACCAGAGAAGGAAGGCCTTTTCCAGTGTGTCGCACTAATGAATACAGAAGTGAATCTCAGAAAGGCGAGGCTGGATCAACCCCAATAAGCCAAGGTCTTATCGGTCTGGGATGAGCAGACATTAGTTACAATCGTGTGAAAGAGTGAAACTCCTGCTCAGAAAGCATGGACGGAAACAAGGAAGACATCAGAGGTTTATTAAATAATAGTATTTTAAAAGTACCAGAGCTCAAATTTGTGGTCTTCAGTGATGTGGATAGATGGAACTGGATAAACATGACAAACCGCACCTTCGCAAAGGGGCAGATCATGCCTGCACTCCCCTGAATTCTCCAGAGCAAAGAACATTTCCAAAGTCAATTTCAAAGTCTTAATTGACGTGCAGACCACAAACCAGTGATGATAGATGATATACTAATTGGTGGGAAGCTATGGTTATGACCAGAAGTCCAGCCTGTGTGCTGCTTACGTGGGTGGAAAAGTACTGACGGATGTAATAGTGCCACCCAATCGCAGGGGGGCCACGTAATTAAGAGCCCTATAGTTTGTATAACCAATGGGATATTGGGTCTCATTACACGGAATGCGGTAAACCATGGTGCTATTAGCACCATAGTTGCTGCCGGTACCATACCGGTACCACCATGGAGAAAAGGGGAATTACCATCCCATTCCAAGGTTGGTGGGGCAGTAATTCCCCCTTTCCCCATGGCCCTTCCGCATACCCATTTTTGCCCTATAGGGCTCAATGGGAATGGGGAAGGAGCTAATTACGGTACCGCAAATTGCGGTACCGTAATTAGCACCAAGGTCCCTTTGCGGGTCCCAACTTTAACGGCTGGTCTACACCAGCCGTTAAGGTCGGGTCCCGCAAAGGGACCTCGTAGTAAGGCGGTAAGGGTTTACCGGTACCGGTGCCCTTACCGGTACCTTGAGACTAGTATGAATGTATACTTAGATGTAAGTCTATCACTGTTGCCACAAGGTTTTTGTAGTTTGCTACGTAGGTTGACATTAGTAAATATGTAGGTTAACGTCATCAATGATAGGTTTTTGTTATATAAAGAATGTTTTTTATGAAATGCATTGAGAGACCATGCTAGGAGACGTCCGTTGATGTCTGTTGTACTCCCTGTTTACGATAATTAATATTAAAACAGTCAACTTTGCCAACTTCCTGAGTCATTTTGATTATTGATGTTTGAGTATTTTGTGCATGCCCATTCATCTCAAAGTATCCCTACAACGTCTTAAAGGGCAGGGTCAGTTGTCCTGGTTCAAGTGGTAGCAGAGTATGGTTAAAGAACGGTCGACCTGGTAAACTTTGGGGTCCCGGCAATATCAGATGTCCTGTGCCATTCGGCTGAAAGGATGTGAAGCTCCCTGTAGATAGCAGATATTAGTTTAAAATACGGCTTGCAAGCATAGGTGAGACGGGTCCCTTGTTTTCAGGCAAAACCCCCCTCCCGATTTCTACAGGAGTCGACGAACCCCAGAGTAGGAAGTTGAAAAGGCAAATGTTGAGTAAAACTGAGTGACGGGGCAAAATTGTGATTGGACAGCGAGTAGATAAACTGATGAGGGGAAACTAATAATGGAGGAATGTTGGGGATAAACAAACTCAAGACGATGAGCATCGAGTTATTAAGTAATTGACTTGAGGAGAGGAGCCAAGCAATTGAGAAACTGTGAGACGAGGAACGTCACAGTAGAGTAAACCCAGTGTCATGCGTCATAGCGCTTATCAGAAGGGGTCCCATTAGCAGATGTTGTAGGCTATGGACATGTTTAAAGACTGTCCAAAGAGAATGATTCAAACTCTGTAGGAGTGTTTTTTAGACATGTCACAAAGATCGTGATTGAAGATATAGGGCCTCATCACGAGTTGGGTGGTATTAGTCCTACCGCCAAACCCCCCGGCGCTATTAGCGCCGGATCACGGGTTTGGCGGTAATGGAATTCCCCATTCCCCACTGAGCCCATTCGGGAATACCCCATTGGTCTCAATGGGGAATTTTCGCACTCTTACTGCTGACGGATTTCCCGCCGGCGGTAATAGCGCAAATTTTCGGTGGATTTCCCTCCAGCTCTGAGCTAGGGAGAAATCCACTGAAGCCCTGATTTGGCAGACTCTTAAATCCGGCGGTAATAGCGCAACCGCCGGATTTAAGGGTTACCACCAAACTCGTGATGAGGCCCATAGTCTCGAGGATCGTAGGCTGAAAAATATGGGCCGAGTTTTTCAGTTTGTCCGTTTGTTTAATGTGTTGTATAAATATTTATGTTGTAAAAAGAAAAAGTAATAGACAAATTAAGAAATGTGAAAAGGAAAACATGAGACTTGAGAGTTAATTATTTATTTGTGCAGTTGAATTGATGGTGTTTATTGGATAAATAGATTGAAATAAAAATTTGATAGAAAGGGTTTGGGGCTGCGACGATTGGTGCATGCTCATATTGTATTATTTTTCTGAAACGTATTTTTGAAAAAGTGCAAAGTGTAAAGGTGAGTATTGATAGTCAAGTGTGCTGAGTCAAAATGGAGGATATTACTCTTGTACATCTATGTAAACAGTTACCAAAGCACGCACCAAAGCTTAAGCAGTATAGTGCGGAATGGGTTGAGGGCACAACGGTAAAGATGTGCATGCCATGGCCACAAGGGGGAATCACTATCACTATCAAAGGCTTTTCCAACACAAGACAACATATTTGCACGCAGCAAACACAAGAAAAAAGTTAGATAAAAGGCTAGCAAGCTTACAGCTCTGGAAAATGTACCAGGAGGAAAGAGAAGAGCCACCTCCTGAGGATTGGATACTTAACATATGCAAAGAGGGGTGTGGGGAGACTTCTGCTCACCCCACCGTGCCTGAAATAAAAGGTAATAGTACAAAAGATGATGGACTGTACCTATTGAGAGAACTTAAGGTAGCAACAGGGTACAGCAATCCGGCATATGAGTCATCTGTGCATAGCAGTGACGAAGGTGCAGAGAAGATTCCTGAAAGAGAGGTGGTCCCTAAAGTCCCAAGGGACAAAGAGAGACGGGACAAAGAGAGAAGTGATCGACCAAGTACATTGTTAGATATAGGAAGGGAAATAAAGAGATGAAAGGGAGACAAAGCTAAGGCTGATGAGGTAGCGCTCATACAGAACAAATGGGTGGGTAGTCAGATTCTGCTCAAACTTGATGGAAAGAGCATTGAAGAAGTAAGGCAAAAGGAAGATCGAGACAAATGAGACAAAAATGATAGAGAATGAGAGGAACGATTGAAAGAAGATGGGGCGTAAAGGAAGGATCGACAAAGATGGGAACAGTTGTATCAAGATGCACAACTGAAAAAGCAGGAAAGGGCAGAAGAACAGAGAAAAATGACAACAGACCGAGGGCAATCAAAGAATGAGAAAGGCTGGAAAGAAAGAGAGAGGAAGAGGGAGAACAAAAATTAAGGTATAAAAGAATACAAAGATTTAGAGATGAAGAAATATGAAGGACAAATGAGAAAAGAGAAAAGAAATGAAGAGGAAAGGGTAGGAGAAGAAGCAAGGAAACAAAGAGAGCTTTATGATGAAATAGAATGAAATAGAAGGCAGAGAGCATGCAGCATTGAGCATTTAGAAAAGGAATGAATGGATCCTAATCCAATAGTAGCATGGGAGTACATAGAATAATACTTCCCAGCACATGAACCGATGCCAGGTCTGTCTAGAGCAAATCTAGAGGATGAGTTTGACTCTAGAAGTATTGGGGATGAAATCGATAAAGTCTATCATGATATGAGGACTAAGAAAGAACTGAAATGAAAGATTAAAAATGATTGACTGAGAGTGCACCATTATACGGCAGAGGGGGAGGCTCTTGTAGTTTCGAGCGTAAAGAGTTGTCTTTAGACAGACTGACCCTGACTAGAGATGAAGAGGACGGAAGCCATACAAGTTAGGGACAGGAAATGTCTAAGAAAGACAGAGAAACCTTCTGTGTGGAGGAGGGAGATAACGCATGTGGTCCTGAAGGATGGTTTCCGATGGACAAAGAAGTGATATGGTCAGATCTAGATCTAACCAGATCGCGGGCTTTAGAGTCTCTGGCATGACTAGATCAACCTAGAAGACGATCCCATAGTGAGAGAGGGGACTCGCCACCTTATGTAAGCAGGTTAAGATTGTTACCAGGAAGAAGGCAGTGTGGAACCATTGTCCCTGCTATGGACATACAGACGAAGGGGGATGAATGTAAATTTGGGATACCACAGTTTCCTTTGTTAGAAAAAGGAGGAGCCAGACCACAATATATACCACGGCCACAGATGGAAAAGGACAATTTAAGGTGCAAACTTCCGAGTTTAACCTCCGGTGCTGGGAAATGGATACATGAGTTAGAAAAAATGACAGGAGGGAACATGTTAACTATAGGAGACATTAAATGTCTACTAGCCACTATCCTTGGTGAGAGAGCAGACAATGTTTGGTTGAGAGCAGGATACTCAAGTGTCACTATGCAGAACACAGCTCATGATGGAGCAAAATGTAATAACTGTAGAGTGGCAGTTTTGAAAGCACTTAGAGTGCTATATCCGGATACATCAGATATGGGAACTATAATGGCAAGGAAGATGCAAGAAGGGGGAGGATCCTCTTGTGTACATTCAAAATTTTCAAGAGCAGTGCTCTTTTGAAACACATGAGCTGTAGGGGAATTCTATACCTGTGTTTTATCATGTACTATGACAAGGGCTGTCAGACCCAGTACAAAAGCAGCTCAAGAAGTTAATAGGTATGGAAGCAAAACCATGGTTGTAAATACAGCTGACCATCACGCAATATTTCAGATTATTGCAGGAGACAAATCGAAGAAAGATGATGCTAGGAAAGGTGATGAAGCGAAATGAGTGCAGAAAAAATTGTCAAAATACGCCATAGAAGGGGCCATGTTGACTAGCAAAAAGGGTCAGGTTCACAGCAAACAGCAGGCATGCCACATGTGAATAACCAAAGGCAGTTCGATCAAGCTAATAATAGATTCATACCACTGGCAAGTGGAGGCAAGTGGAGGCTTCCGAGGCAGAGGCTTCCAGAATAATCAGGGAAGTTTCTAGAATAATCAAAGTGGATTTCAAAATATACAGAACGATAATCAAGGCATGCAGGAGGGCAAATTAGGGGACCTCCAGTATGTTGGACATGTGGAATGACAGGACACATTTCACGCATGTGTGGAAGTCAAGGATTCATGCAAAATGGCAATTCTCAAGAGAGGGGACCACATACCCGCCTGCATAAACTCAAGAAAGTGAAGAGGGGTGCGCCCAAAACCAGACAGTGCCGCAAACATAGGTGCAGATAATGCAGCAATGTTTACAAATGCAGCAGACAGTAATGAGTCTGCTGCAAGGGCAGTCACAGCATTCACCCATGGAGATACAGCAGGGCCCAAACACAGGACAGTTAATGACTCCTAAAATAGAGAGTGTCACAGTCGAGGGAGGAAATCCTTTCTCAAGTACGGGAATAAGCATGTACCCACAATAGGACAGCTCACTGTGATACTTGATGTGTTCAGTGTTATCAATGACTCCCAATCCTTTAAAAGGAACCGAGAGTCAAATCGTTTTCTTTTTTAGTAGACACAGGGGCAACACGCTCCTGTATACAAGAGGGGACATTTACATTATCTGGGAATGCCATGAATTCTCAAGGTTTCACAGGAGCTACAAGTAGAGTTTTTCAATGACTATATGGCAAAAGGGCCAGCTTCATTATGGACTACAGGCCCCTATGACGTAGGCCTGTTGAAATGGGCTGGAAAAGTTAAGATTAAACTGAAACGAGGAGCAATTTTACCTCGAGCACAACAGTATCCCATGTCTCGAAAGGCAGACAAAGCTATTTTCAAGACGATATCTGCCATGATGGAACAAGGCATTTTAGTGACATCAGAGTCACTGTGTAATACGTCAGTGTACCCTATCAAGAAATCTAAGGGGGGGTATGACATTTAATTCAGGATTTATGCCCAATTAATCAGATTGTAGAGGCCAAATCCTATGTAGTATCCCTGTCGAGGCAAGATATTTCACAATGATTGACTTGAAGATGCGTTTTTCTCAATCCCATTGCATAAGGATTCTCAAAATCTGACGTAATTTACATTTTGTCAGACTAAGTTAAAAAGCATGAGATTACCTCAGGGGTACTGTGACTCTCCATCTATTTTCAATAGAGTCTTGCAGATGGACTTAAGCAATATTGATTTGAAAAGTGTTGTATTGCAATATGTAGATGGCATCTTAATCTGTAGCACCTCAGAGGAAGAGTACAAGACTTAGTTCAGCTAATGATTATTCTTGCAGAGAAAGGATATACAGTAGACAAGGAGAAATTACAGTATTGCCAGGAGGAAGTGCTATACATAAGTCAGTTAATTTCGCATTAAGGAAAGAAAGTTACTCCTGAGAGAGCTGAGGCTATTTTGAAAACAGCAAAGTCACATATGATGAAGCACATGCAAAGATTTTTGGGACTATGAAATCATGTGAGAGCATGGGTCTTTGATTAGTGTTCATATGTAAGCTCCTTGTTGCAGGCAACTCAGGAAAAACATATCTGGACTGAGGACATGGAAAAAGGGTTTGATGAGCTGAAAAGGGCAATTTGCACAGCTCTGGTTTTAGGGATTCCCAATTATGCTGAGGAATTCTTTTTATTTTCGCATAGTTATGACGGCAGTACTTATGCAGAGAACCACGTTGGGGTATAAGCCTCGAGCATATTACAGTGGGATTCTGGACCCAGTAATGAGGGGTCACTTTTCCTGCGAACAATCTTAGACAGCCACCACATTCACCATTGAGAACGCTGCTAGCATAGTAATGGGATGTTCTATGACGTTATTTGTTGAACATGCTTTGTTTGCCATTTTGGAGAAACCTAAAGGTACGTTAAGTTCTCAAAGGGCTTCTGCCTATGAGGTAGTCATATCGAATACAGTGATTAAAATAGTCTGATGCACAATAGTGAACACTACCATGTTTATAGAGGAATCACTGGCAGAAGATGAGCATATGCAATGATTGCTCAAACTATGAGCAATTCTATGATGAGTAAATTTTAAGGAAATTCTAAGGAAAATGCTTACGCAGCTGGGGAGATTCTCTTTATTGATGGTTCTTCTAGAATCAATCAGAATGAGGGACAAAGATATACAGGTGCTGATGCAGTAAAGCACAGACCTAATGGAAAATTTAAAGTATTGATAAGTCTATGGGCCTCATTACACGGACGGCGGTGGACCAAGGTGCTATTAGCACCTTGGTCCATGCCGATAAAATACCGGCACCACCTTGGTGGAAAGGGGAATTACCGCCCTATTCCAAGGTTGGTGGGGCGGTAATTCCCCCTTCCCCCATTGCCCTTCCCCATTCCCATTTTTGCTCCATAGGGCATAATGGGAATGGGGAAGGTGCTAATTACGGCACTGCAAATTGCGGTACCATAATTAGCTCCCTGGTCCCTTTGCGGGTTGGTTTTTAATGCCTGCAAAAAGCAGGTGTTAAATTCCCCAACCAGCAAAGGGACCTCGCAGTAAGGCGGTAAGGTTTTACCGGTACCGGTAAAATACCGGTACTGGTAAACCCTTACCACCATCCGTGTAATGAGGCCCTATGACTACCGTCTCACTTTTCAGCACAGGATGCAGAGGTGGTGGCACTGATTGTCACGCTCAAGAAAAATAAAGCCCAGGAAGTAACCGTGTACATTGACTCCACCTACGTGATGTCAACGGTACAAGCAGGGCTAGCACGTTGGAAAAGGAGGGGCTACCTCCGAGTGGACGGCACTACAGTGCAACTTGCCGCCTTATTGGACAGACTTATTAGTAGCCATCACAGTAGTTAAATGCGCAGTTCACACTAAAGGAGCAGATTTTTATCTCACATTAAATCAAGCTGCAGACGAGAAAGGGAAACACATTACATATTCGGACAACATTATGAAATTTGATACGCCTGATGTGAATGAAAGCATGGTGGTGATGATGAGTGTGCATGACAGCTTTAATAACTTGTCTATGACTCAGTTGATGGAAATTCAAGGGGAAGCTCCGCAGGATGAGAAAGACCTGTGGACAAGAGGGGGTGTTCTTTAACTCCTTCTGAATCATTGTGGTGACAGGAAAGCACTCGTAAACCAGTGATGCCTGTAGCCTTATTAACGGTGGCGTTTGAAAAGCTGCACTAACCTGCGCATATCACTAGAGTGAGTCTTGCAGTCACCATTGCAGAGGAATGGTTGATTCTGAATTGACTCGAACATGTCAAAAGTTTACTGCTGAACTGTGTACAGTTAGAGGAGTCATCCCAAGACCTAATAATCCTTTCCAGCTACAGGTCTGTAATGGATACAAATATATGATAGTGGTAGTATGTCCCTTTTCAAGGTGGATTGAAGCTGGTCCATGTACACACCCAGATTCTACATGCACAGCAACATTTTTAGTACGAGAAGTGTTTCCTAGATGGGGAATATGTGAAGTATTAAGATCAGATAACGGCCCTCATTTTGTTAATGACATCTTTGAACAGATAAACTTGTTGCTGAGTGTAAAGCACAAGTTTTCATCGGCTTATCAGCTGCAAGCAAATGGGATCTGTGAGAAATCAACCAGGTTCTGACCACCATCTTACGCCCCATGAAATAGGTAGAAGGAGACAGATAAGGACACCCTTCACATCTCCATCTAGAACTAGAAGTGATGCCCATATGACAGAAAATTGTTAGGAAAGGAGTTACATGCCTACTTAACATGTATGACTACAGGTATCTCTGTCATTTCAGATCAGCTCAATTGGAAGGGGTGTGGAACACAGAACAAAGATGGATCCTGCAACAAATGGATTTCATAAACTACATCTTCCCAAACTTTTCACCCCAGATCTTGATCAGGAACTTTGCACGTAAATAGCACAAGCCACACTTTAACAGCCCGTTTGTTGTGGAGGAAGTAACACCATCAGCAGTGAAAGTGCTAAAAAGACATGTGTGTATATTTCTCGAGACGTGAAGATCTACACTGGAGAACCCCTTCACCCCAACCCCAATCAGAAGCAAGCATCGGAGAAGAACCTCAGCAAATGCAGATGAGATCCATGATGAGGAAGTAGGACGCAGAAGCTGGCAAATAAACAGATAAACAATACTTTGGACTGTGACTTGTTTTGGGACACTCTTTTAATTGCTAATAAAAGAGTGAAAGAAGGCTGTTTGTTCTTGAGCCACAGGAACTTGCTAAAAATTGTACTGAGACACATTTAAGTCTTGTTCTAGAAGGAAAGATGCCAAATCTGGAGTTCCTTTTCAATTACTGGAAAAGGGAACTGTTCCCCAATTCCTTTATCACTGAGTTTCTTTTCAGAGGTACCCATGGTAGTGCATGATGACCACGTTCGCAGGATCCTTCTTCAGTTTTTCTGTTCATGATGTGTGCATATCCTTCACTTGTGGGGAGAACTACTAACATTCATCTGTTCCTGCAAGTTCCTAAGAATGGCCCAATCGTGAGGAGATTGCTCACAGCTATAATAGAGCAGATTCTCCAGCATCCTAAGTACAGTGGGGAAAACACAAATTCCCCTACCTGATGAGAATACTCATAGACTAGTATGGTTGGTTTTCCATTATTTATTTGAGGAATGCCCACATTTTGTTGGGCATTCCCCAAATAAATACTGACGTTCTCACTTTCTTTAGAGATCCGAGGAAAACAGTGGCACTTAACAAATTGTTACATGAAGAAATTGAACATGATAATCTGTATTCTGAGAGAACACTAAGAATGTCCTGAATTAGACTTTTGGAGGAAGAGATCCAGAGCCTACTATTTGTAGTCTTCTACTTCTCGCTGGAAATGCATCCTCATTATGTTTGGTGAAAGGACAACTCTTTTCTGTACACCAGGAACCCTGTTAATTGTCCTGCAATCAGCAAGCAGTTTGAAGAGTTTCTTGAGAAAATTAAGATATTGCCAGAGTATTGCATGATATTACCCAAATAAATTTTGATTTTCCCTTCCTTAAAAAAGAATGGGTAATATCGATAGCAACACTAATGTTGCTAATAATGAGAGGCCATTACGATAAGCAAGAAACTACTGCTGTATGAAGTGGGCCTATCTATATGTTATCTATTCATGCATCTTGTTTATTGTGGTTCTTATTTCACTCACAGTACGCACTGCTTACTATTTGGATCAAAATAAGCAATGATCCCTGTGTATCTTCCTATGCAGAAGGTGGGTACAGATGTGTCATCTAAAAGGCAGCCAAGACCATATGTGATTGTCCTCACTCCAGTAGACCGTGTAAAAGTTCTTAGGTCTATGCCAAATGTCACAAGACATCTTAGAAGAAGGTGTTATAGAGATTGTCCTTGAGCACCAGAAACAGGCTTGTAAGGAAAGCAAAGGAAAAGATCCTCTAGGAGCAAACCTACACAAGTAGCATATGTAAAAAAAGCACCAGGTTTACTGACACATGCTCCTATGATTGGTCCAATCAGAATTAATTATGCTGACATACTTCATGAGATGAGTATAGAAGTTCATAATAAAAGGGAAAGAGACCTAAAAGAAGTGCTAGGGAGGATGATCATGAGTTGAATGATTACCTGAATAGTAAAGCACACTTGGGGAATAACATATGGTACCAGCATATGAAAGAAGTAGGAAGGAGCATATGAAAGAAGTAGGAAGGAGACTAAAGAAGTGCTAGGGAGGATGATCATGAGTTTAATGATTACCTGAATAGTAAAGCACACTTGGCGAATAACATATGGTACCAGCATATGAAAGAAGTAGGAAGGAGACCTTTGAAGGAGGAATGCTTTGTATGTGCACTCCTGCCTTACGATCTTCATAGCTATTGAAATAGATGTCCTGAAAGCATCTTGTCTATCACATTCACACATTGCATTCTGCCGTGTAAGAGGTCAGTTCATGGGCCGACCAGCCTATCTCAAATGGGCAACTGAATGGACAGATCCTGAAGAATATGAATATGTCCAAGACACAAAGAAGAGACTAAGAGCTCATACCAGGAATAATGTGATTCAATATGAAAAACCTGGAGTAAATGGAGCTGGAATCAGACAGGAAGTGAACAGAAGACTAGAGAGTCCAAGGAAATCTGCAGAGGAAATTCATAAATGGAAAAACAGAGGCCAAATGCAGATCTGGGGATCAGTGCTTTCACCAGATGTTTGGGAAGAAGGTGTGGTGATATGATATGATATGATAGTTTTATTACATAGCACCTATACACAATGTTTTTCAAAGAGCTTCAAGGCAAGGGATGGAACAAGGGGAAATACGATGACATTCTTACAGGCCATGAACAGTAAGGATGAGAAATTAACTATCGTACTCGGCCTGGCAACATTTCAGGTAGTGCAAGAGCTAAGACATAGATGAGGAAGGGAGGGGAAGAATGAGAAGGAAATGGAAACAGACCGGCATCTACCATACTAGACCTGATGACATTTCTGGTAGAGCTGGAGAAAACAAAAGGTGAGGGAGAGGGGTGCAGAAAGGGAGTAGAGGAACAAAACAAGTGACTATTGTACTAGGCCTGATGACATTTCAGATAGTTCTGTGGGGGAAACAAGTAAGAGGGGGAGAAAGATGAAGTTGCTATCATACTAGGTCCAGGGACAATCCTGATAGTGTGAGTGCATAGAAGAAAGTAAGGGGAGGAGGTGAGGAGATAGGAAAAGGGAGAAAGGGAGATGAGGAGAGAACAGAGAGTTAGCAGTCAAAAAGAGTGGAGAAGCAAGAGGGGAGAGTGAATACAATTGCAGAAGTCAGTAGTAACACATATTGTTGCAAGCCTGGATACAAGATAAAGATGGGAACAGCATGATTCATGGCCACCATGAGAAAGGGTGACGCACTGTGAAACAATGAAGTCTATCAAGGTCAAATCCAGCATTGGCCACAAGACAGTGATGTGTAAACAGAATATATCAGAACAGACTCCTGCAGAAGTAGGCTGGAGGTGGTGAGGGGGAGCAGGGTAGAAGAATCAAGAAAAAGTGGTAACACCTGTGTGCGAGAAGCTACGGCACATGAGAACATCACATGGGGACCAGATCTGCAGAGACTGGATAATAATGGGGCATTACCAGCCAACTATTGAAAACGCGCAAATGCTGTGTAAGCCTTTATGGTCAAAACTTGCTAAACTACTGATATGGGACGAAGATAAAGAAGGACCTTTGCATATAGTGCCTTTGGAAAGTGCAAAGTTGTGCATCAGAATCAATGGCACAAGAAAAGTCGGAGAAAACCAGAACTGTGGTCGAATCTTTGAGGCACAACGGATGAACATTGGGACAACAGTGGTCATGGATCACTACTGGGGGGATAGATCTAGAGCTTATATGAAGATGTCCAAGGACTCGGGAGGACAATGTTCTATAGCAAATGGTCATGTTCCATTGTTGGTGATTCCTAAAAGCGACTTGAACATTAACAGCTTTCCTAAAGCAAATGCTCACCTGAGGAAGAAAATATCTGTGGAGCTGATAAGTAGAATGAAGAGAGGGACCTATTTCTCAGCCAAGTCAATAGAAGCCTTTGATTCCATTTCATATGAAGACAGACTGTTCAGCCAGACTTAATCGATATTCACGTTGATGATCACACCAAGGATCCAGACTGCAGCAAATACTAAATGGCTGCTATCACCTGATGGGAGTTGTTGCAGGCAATCACCACTACCATAAAGGGATTCAATGCTATCAGGGAAGAGCTGAGAGCCATACGACTGATGACTCTTCAGAACAGATATGTCCTAGACATGATCACAGCTATTGAAAGAGGCGTTTGTGCAAAAATTGGAGAATCATGTTGCACATTTATACCTTCTCATGATGATGAGAATGGCACCTTGACAGAGGCCATGGAGATGCTGATCTGATGAAGCTGCACATCCAAATTGTGGACAAAGTGGAAGATATTGCTAATGATAGCTGGTTGGATCACTCTTTTCTTGGGTTCCACAATGGATGGCAGATATGTTCAAATTCCTTGGAGCCCTGATAGTGATGGCATTGCTTGGATTCTGTGTGGTTAGTATAATAGTCTCACAATGCAAGAAGAATGCAAAGAAAGCCATAAGGATGAAGATCATGATTGATGTTGAGTCCGGATGGAACACTAAACAGTTGACAGATGAAGAAATCAGAGATTTCGTGAAGGCCAGCATCCATGCACCTGAGGAAATTCCTATATCCAAAGAATCATAAGAAGTATGTGGGACAATTGACCTTTTGCATTCTCAGTGGCCAGTGCATGCTAATGACTTGGAAAAAAGATGAGCATGTGAAATTAGCTGGATGCCTGAAAGGAGTAATTAAGCTTTGGGTCCCAAAGAAGCATTTCTTCAGACAAGGATGTCTAGTTGTGAAGGATGCTGGGAGATTGGTCGATGAATCGCCCAGAGGGGGGAGTGTAGAGAAGGAGCCAAGTACCTCTAGGTCATGCATCTAGCCCATATTGTCTATATGTTGGGAACCAAAGTGTGATACACATGCAGTACCAGTGAAAATACTGATACCAAGGAGAATCCTGGAAGCAAGGTTCCCATTGAGAAAGCCAAACCTGCATACAAGACAGTATGATGGCCATTTGAATGAAATCCCAGAAGAAGCATGGAAAAGGAGCAAAAGAGCAGAATGGTGACATCACAAAGACAAGAGAATGAAGATATTCTATAAGGCATCAAGAAAGTATGAAAGATATGAGACACCTTGGGCTCGAGATGAAGAAACTTATGCTACAGAAACAATGAAGATATCAAGTTATTTTACACGTGTACAGATGCAAAGAAACACAAACAGACAACATATTCTTGAGACTAGCTATCTAGTGAATAGATTGCGGCAAGTGTCAACATATATATAGGAGTAAGTAAAGAATGGATGTTTCCACTACGTGTTATAGCAGAGCTGGACGAGAGAAGGAAGGCCATTTCCAGTGTGTCACGGTTAAAAAAAAAAAGAAAACAAATGAATTACAGAAGTGAAACACAGAAAGGCTGGATCAGCCCCAAGAAGCAAGGTCTTATTGGACTGGGCTGAGCAGACATTAGTTACAATCGTGTGAAAGAATTAAACTCCTGCTCAGAATGCATGGATGAAAACAAGGAAGACATAAGAGGTTTAATAAATAATAGTATTTTAAATGCACCAGAGCTCAAATGTGTTGTGTCAGTCACGTGGATGGATGGAACTGGACAAACATGACGTACTGCCCCTACGCAGAGGGGCAAAGTGTGCCTCTACTCCCCTGAATTCTCCAGAGCAAGGAACATTTCCAATGCCAAGTTCAAAGCCTTAATTGACGTGCAGACCACTGAGGTGAATATAGATGATATGCTAATTGGTGGGAAGCTATGGTTATGACCAGCTAACCAGCACCTGGATCCCCAGCCTGCGTGCTGCTGACGTGGGTGGAAAAGTACTGATGGATGTAAGAGTGCCTTTGTTCTCACAGCAACAGTAAGACTGGGCACCTGTGACCCTTTATCTTTCTCTATGTCACAGGGGAGCAGGAATTGCAGATCAAGATACTGATGCAGCAGGAAACAGGTGTACAATATAATTTTTCATGTAGTTTAGTTCTGTTTAGCAGACCACCCTATCTGAGATTGATAAGCCACAATATGTTACTGTAAACAAAAACCAAAAATGCGGGGGTTTACACACACTTTCCAGATGGCAGTCCTTCACTCAATCAACTTCATGTTTTGGGGGTGTTATTGGCAATACTGACTTTAGTGGAGAGCTGTCTACCTGATGAAGCACTGCTGAAGTTAGACTGCCCAATATATTCAACCTGTGAAGCCATTATTGCCTAATTATTGCTCCACTGTTCGAAGCAACCAAAGAGGCTCAGATAATCTGTTTCTTTTCACTTATTGGTCACTCATTACAATCAGTGCCTCCTCATTTAAGTGTGCCCCTCTGTAACTTGCCTAGTTGTTTCTCCAAAGGCAGCAAGTACATTTTCCATGATGGAAGAACGAAGGAGCCTCTTTATTTCAAAAAGATGTTCCTTTTATTTTTCCGTTGCAGTCATGTTCTACTTTTTTAACTCTGGCAAATATGGAAATTCCTAGCTGATTGCACTTGTACAGGAGTGTATTTCCCACAATGAAAACCAAACTCTTGAGCGGTTGGCACAGGTAATAATAGCCAAATGGACCATCTGCTTGAGCTATGCTGGTTTGCTTGCTAATGTCCTATATTCATTTCCCTTGTTTAGGCCATTAGGCCATTATATTTAGGAAATTGAGGGAAATTTACAGCTGGTATAGCCTTTGGCATGGGTGTTTTTGTGATATGATATGATATATTTTATTTGTATCGTGCTCGTACACACGTGTGTGATGTATACATTTGTTGAACGTAACTGTTATCTACGCCTGTTTGTGTCCTCCATCATGTTGTGTAGTATGAATGTTGCCCTGTCCTGCTGGCCATCTATAAATGCTCATAGAATGTCGGTGCATGGTGTGGCTGACAGCTCAGAAGAATGTTGATGAGTGCTTGAGTGTGAATGTTCTGAATGTGTCCGTTCTGGGCCTGCACTGGAATGCAAGAACGTGGCTGGTGGGTGATCTTATAAGGCAAATGCCAAAGAGTAACTGGAACTATACAGCAATTGTACATATGTTTAATAACGCATACCTGTTCTTCGTAACGAAGTGGCTTGCAGCTGGTCTGTGTCTGGACTACCATCCAGGTCACAAAACATTAAAGTAATAACATGAATACTTACTATTTAAATAGCAGACACCACAAACTGAATTCTATTACGAAACTCAATGGTACCCATGTCCAGCTATTGGTCATGGCGTGATTTAAATCTGTGCAGCCTCCACATAGACGTCAAAGGCACGTTCCTAACTCAATGTGGTATCATTCTAACTAGCTCACCACATTCAAACACAGCCAACGTTTTAATAGCGTGTTTATATATGGAAGAAACTCAACATTATCAGGGTAATTCATAGAATCCAGCGCACAAGTAGCGCACGCGGCTGGCGCACAGCGTGCGCCTGCGATAGTCTGCGCCAGGCACGTGCGCTAAAACTGATTTCCGCGCACAGCGTATTCATGGATTTCATGCTCCCAAACCAGCCGTGGCGCAGAGAATCGCAGCGAGCCTGCAGCAGCGCCAGTAACGCCCCCAAGAACGCCCTCGCGCAAGGAAAAGCCATCAAAATCGCTAAATCATCGCTAAGGGCTGCGCTAACCCTGGACCACTTCACAGGGCAGGCAAACAAGGAAAGCAAAGCGGGCAATCTTCAAATCAGGAGTACGCGGGAAGTTCTACACGCGACTAGGCAGGGTACGTGTATTACAGGGGTACGCGTGAAGTACAACACGCGATTGCCCAGGGAACGTGTATTACAGGGGTACGCGTGAAGTAGAACACGCGATAGGCCAGGGAACGTGTATTACAGGGGTACGCGTGAAGTAGAACACGCGATAGGCCAGGGAACGTGTATTACAGGGGTACGCGGGAATTATCACACGCGAACAGCCAGGGTGCGTGTATTACAGGGGTAGCGGGAAGTTCAACACGCGATTGGCCAGGGTACGTGTATTACAGGGGTGCGTGGGAATTATCACACGCGAATAGGCTGGGTGGGCCCTCACAGGTGTACCCTGTACACCCTCCACGGCCCCTGCAGGCAGCCCACAAAACAAGGGACTACCCTGCACACCTGATCATGTCCCCCTGCACCCCCATCCACCAGGGGCACCCTCCACCAGGCCCCCACCCATGTCTCCCACCACCCCCACCCCCCAGCAGTGCAGGGGCACCTGCCAGCAGGCCCCCACCCATGTCTCCCACCACCCCCACCCCCCATCCACCAGGGGCACCCTCCACCAGGCCCCCACCCATGTCTCCCACCACCCCCACCCCCCAGCAGTGCAGGGGCACCTGCCAGCAGGCCCCCACCCATGTCTCCCACCACCCCCACCCCCCATCCACCAGGGGCACCCTCCACCAGGCCCCCACCCATGTCTCCCACCACCCCCAACCCCCAGCAGTGCAGGGGCACCTGCCAGCAGGCCCCCACCCATGTCTCCCACCACCCCCACCCACCAGCACTGTGGGGCACGTGGCCAGCAGGCAGTCAGGCAGCAGCAGATGGCAGGTGGGAGCGTGCTCAGGGCTCTGGGGGACTGTAATTTGGCCTCCTGGCCAGGAGCGTGGTCTTTCGTGTTTGAACGCGTGGACAGCCTGATAGGGAGTGATTTTGCACGTGAAAATCCCACACTCAGCGAATCGCGCGAAAACCCGTCACCAGCATATGTGCGTCTATAGTTACCTGCACGTGCAGTGTCAAAGCGTGTGATTGGTGAAAATGGATCTACACGCAGGAGTGACAAAGCGTGTGATTGGTGAAAATGGATCTACACGCAGGAGTGACAAAGCGTGTGATTGGTGAAAAGTGAGCTACACGCAGGAGTGTCAAAGCGTGTGATTGGTGAAAAAGGATCCACACGCAGAAGTGACAAAGCGTGTGATTGGTGAACATGGGCCAAGCACGTACACGCCGTAAGTGACGCTGTACGTGTGGGCCTGTATATAAGGTAGTGTAGAACACCATTTCCTTGTACGTGCTTTTCGTGGAGAGCGAGTGGGTGAATTCTGTACTTCTTGTCGTTTCACACGCGATTTACTTCACGGCGTTTCCAGTTCGTACTCCCTGTTACCTCTGACAGCTTTTTCTCTTTTTCCTCTTGTACTGGTTTACCTGGGCCTGTTCCCTCAAACAGTGTCCCCTTCTACTGTTGTCCTGTCTCCTCAGACAGCGTACACATCTTCTTTTGGCAGGGGTGTTGCCAACCAAACGCGCTCATTTTTCACGCTCTTTTACCTGGCAGACGGTGAGTCACGCACGTATCTAACTTCTGTGCTTGCCCCGTGTGTGGCCTACCCTTTCAGAGGTCATTCTAGGCTGCGTGTGACACGCATACGTTCATTTTTGTGTTACTGGATGCCACCGCGTAGTGCAGGGTTTTCCATCAGCACACGTGGTCTAGGAGGGGTATTGTGCACGTTCCTTAACTTTTTTGGGGTGCCTGTGCGTTGCGTGACCCGTCATCTTTCCCCAGGGGTGTCATATAGCCTTGCCACTGCACTAGGGTACGAATACCATCTGGTACCCAACCCCTTTGACACCCAATTGCCCAGGACAATTGTGCACACCGACTCCCATACGCACAATAACATCAGTGCCATGGTTGGGAGGCGTGCAAGCCGTAAGGGTGGCAAAGGTGGCCGAGCCACACGTGGTGGCCGTGGAGGATCCACTAGGGGACGTGGTTGTGACTTGCAGGGTGCCCCTGTCCCCCCCAGTCTGGAGGACCAGTCAGGGACACCCATGCCCCCCCCCCCCCCAGTTGAGGGTCATGTGGCTGATACCAACCCTGATCAGCCCTTGTCGGACGAGCCCATTGTGGCACCAGACCTGTCCGAGGGTGATCCCATCGCTGACATCCAGGTCAGCAGGTCCACTGCACGTGCACCGGTGCACATTGGTGTCATCAGGGCACGCGCATCTATGCCAGATAGGTCATCTGCTGGCCCCCGTAGCCAGGGTGTGGCTCCATCCACCCCACCTCTCATACACCCTGCCAAGACTGTGTCGGTCCTAGTTCATGCACCTCAGATCAGGCCTGACCCCATCCCTCTACCCCCAATGCCTGCACCTACTCCCATGCTGAGTGTGCAATCCCACACACCCAGTACTGAGTCCACCACGGCTCCTGCCCCTAGTGTCCACAGCGGCGTAGGACACTCTGGATCCCCACCCCCTTCCAAGCGCAAGAGGAAGAGTGCACGTCCGGCACAGGCTGATGCCCCAGGCACGGCTGCACAGTCCGGCCCATCAAGGAAGCCAAGCTTCACAGACGCCGAACAGAATGCACTTGTTCAGTATGTGTCAGATCATGATAGGGAAATGGTCATCGTTGCAGGGTCCAAGACCACACATGCCAGACACCAGGCACACTGGCAGACCATTGCTGACAGAATAAGTGCCCTTGGAGTAGTGAGGCGCACAGCTAGTGATTGCCAGAAGCGCTGGAATGACCTTAAGCGCAGGGCAAAGGATAAGCTGGCCTCAAGTCATGCCGCAACCTTGGTGACTGGAGGTGGGTCCCCAGCACAGGAAATAGAACTCACACCACACGAGTCCGTAGCTGGATCCTACGTCACCGAGGGACAACTCCAAGGTGTGGGAGATCTCCCTGATTACGAGGCATCATCCGGTGAGTGCACATGCATGTGTGTATTATCCATGTGCATGGTGTGTGTGTGAAGCATTCATGTTGGGTGCCTGTCAAGGGGGTGTGTGGCAGAGTTGATAGTGGCACCCATGTGCCTCATCCAGTATGTTCAGTGCAACACCATCTGCCCACAGCACTATCCCTACTGGCAACAGTGCACATATGGCCCTACACCATGGAAGTTGCCCTTGAATTGTCATTTTGTCACTACATTGTTGCTCATACTCCCCTGTCTATTCATCTGATGTCTTACATACCATTCCTATACTTTCCCCCAGCCATTCAAGTTTCATCTTCACATGCCTGACATGCAATGATACCACATGCTAATGCGTCCTCTGTATATAAATGCCAACCAACATGCTGTCATACTGTGGATGTTGCCTTGACATCCACCTCCTACCTGTGTGCTTTGGTACCGTCTGGTTTCGAGCCCCATTCCCTCACACTCCATGCTGCTCTTCATGGTCTATCTATCTTCCCTGACTTCTACAGTTCAGACCATCGTGCCCTACTCACGACACCTGCTTGCTAACAGTCAAATGCCCTCCAATGCGACCCACCCTATTGCTGACAAGTGCATCTGAGCCTACTCAAAGCTAACTCTCACTGACATCTGCTCATACATGCCTTTGCCTGTCCCATAGACCCTTCACATGGTCCCTGTCCTCTCTCCTTGCTCCTCTTCCACCATCAATGGTGGGACCCGTTGGGGTGTACTCCTGGCCTCCTTCCAATCCTCAGAGGCCACAATTGATGTGTATGGTAATGGGAGCATCTCAGTCCAAGGCCCTTAGGCCAACCTCATTCTCCTTGAGAAATGCTACCCACATCTCATCAACTTCCTTTCCTCTCCTGCTGTCCCCCCTCCTCTCTCCTCATCAATCCTGCACTGCCTCCCTGCACCCTCCCATGATCCTTCTCCGCCTCCCACTCCAACTCCTACACATGCTGCACCTCTGATCTCTAGCACTCCCCGTAAGTCCTACAAGGCTGTCAACCTCCTCCACAATTACACTCCTTTCACTGCGGCTGCATCAGGCATTCCTCCGATATCTGTCACTTACATGAGGTTATGCACCTTGACATCCTTGGTCTCATGGAAACATGTCTGACGGCCAGCTCTGTCTGCATCCTTCACACACTCCTACCTGATGTTCAGGAGATCCTCTCCTTGGCCCGCCACTACTGTTCAGGGGGGGTGTGCCCTTGGCTTCCCTGAGGGTATTCCTGCCACTGTCACTCCTACTTAGACCTACTCCACTCTGGAATGGCTTGTGTGACGTCTCTCTCTACCACACCTTGACATTCACAAACTGTGCGTACTGTGTCTGGGAAAACTGGTCAAATGTACTACTTCCTTTCTGAGTGTCCTCACCTCTCCTCCTCACTCATGTCCCCAGACACAGAAATCCTCTTCCTTGGTGCTGTACGCATCCACCTGCATGCTTGTTGACCCCCCCACGTGACCTTTCTGTGACCTCAGCAACTCCCTCTCACCCTCTAGAATCCCGTCTGTCCCTACTCATTCTGCAGGGCACACTCTTGATGCTCTGATCTCATCTGACTTTCCCCTCTCCGTCCATCTCTGCACTCCTCTCTCCTGGAGTGATCACATTCTCCTCTCCTCCCAGCTCACCCTCACCACCCCACAGGCAAAGCCACCCTCACCACTGTCACACACCTTCTTGGTATTCCAACCCATGAAGTGTGAGTCAGTCGAGGCTTATGCTGCCAAAATCTCCCCCCCATCCAGCTCCCCCTTAGGCTCACTCCCATCCTGACAGGGCCCACTCCATGCTCCACTCTATGTCAGGTACACTGGATGTCTTTGCCACGGTCATGACCACCTGTATGAAGCCCCATGCCAATGCAGAGTCCTGGCATGACTCGGATCTTGTGAACCCAAACCACAGGTGCCGGGTGGCAGAGAGGGAATGGCCTGCATCATGCTCATCCTCTGGCAAACTGGCCTGCCACATGCTCCAAAGGCAATAGCGCCTCACCCTTTTCACCAAGATGAGATCCCCAATCCAAGGGCACATATCTGCGGCATGTGACAACTCTGCAGGACACATAGAAATCTGCAAGGACCTTGCCGAGCCAGATGCAGTGTGTACCTCCCCTGTCCCCTCCGAGCCCACAGCACTGCATGATTGTCTCTGTACCCCTATAGGCCACCCCCCCAGCACTTGTCTGCGCCTAACACCATCTGCCCTTGACGTTAAGTCCTACTTACCTTGTACAGCACTTCCAGCCGCCACTTCCCCTTGCACTTCATTGTGCCACCCACCCCTGCACTTGCGTGACATGAATGACACCAGCACTAGTAGGATTGTTGACTGGCATCCCCTTCTGCCCCACCACCCCTCAGTGCTCCGCTGTACCTTCATACATTTCTGGACCGGTGCTTCACGAATGCTATATGATTACTTTACAGGTGATGGGGAGGTGGAATCTCATTGTTTACTGCATTTTGTTGATGTAGACAAGGCACTGTGCATCGTGGCCAATTGGGACTAGCAGATCCATGTACAACATGTTAACTTATTGATGTGATGATTCAATGTCAGGACCAGAGTGGTTGAAATCCAAAAAAGTTGCCCTCCTCTCCCTCTTCACTTGGTGGCTATGTCACATGCCATGTGTGTGATGGCATGTGCCTTTGACATGGCAATCACCGGCCAATGTGTGATGGCAGTGCTAGGCAGCATGGTGAGCAGGCGTTGCTCTCCAATCTGTACATTGTATGCCCTGAGCCTCCCCTACAGACCCAGTGATGGTGAATGCATAGGAGGTCTCCCAGTCATGTGGGACATGTGTCGTAGAACTACTGCCTCTGTTGTTCATCAGCCCTTGTTGTATGCCATGGTGCTAATGCCTGTTTCCATTTTTCTCTTTCATGTCTTTGCAGGGGACGAAGCATTTGTTGATGCTGGGGATGTGGTGGTTGAGCCGTCCCAGGAGGGCAACCCGGGCCGACCTTCCACAAGTGAGGGACGTGGTGTGTTTGTGGGTGAAAACCCACAAGTGCTGCAGGTCGTGCTGTCGAGGGGTGTCTCTGGGGGTTCCTCCCCCGAGCAGTATTCAGGTGTAGACTCGGAGGATGACACCTATGTGCAGTCGCAGGTGAGTGTTCTTGGGAGAGAATCTCCTCTGTCCGACCCACCTGCAGCCGGGCCATTGCCCTCAATGGGGATGTCAGTGTCGGCAGCTCAGCCTCCGGTGGTTACGGATGCAGGGCCACACCACACAATCTCTGATCCTGTTCCTGGGGCTGCAGATCAGAGAGGGAATGCAGTCCTGCAGCCTGAGGCCTTGCCGGCACAGCAAGGCGCAGTGCGCCTTGCCCCAGGCAGGTGTGGTGCCCGTCAACGTGGTGGCCGTATGCCACCTGGCAATACCGCTTGGGAGCAATCCATCTACGGTATGGCCACCCAACAGGCAGCATCATCCGAGATGATTGCACAGGCCATGGATAGGGTGGCCACTTCCATTGTCCCCCCAGAAAGGCTGATGGAGCGACTGGAGCAGGCTACAGAGTCCATCTGCCAGGCACACAGGGAGGACATGTTGGCGTCCAACATGGACAGGCGGGCGGCACTGGCGACTCTGCGGGAATCACTTTCCATGGAGTCCCAGCGCCACAGGGAAGGCCTGAGGGAAGAATTCCATCACCTCAGGTCGACCCTGTTAGAGCTTGAGGCTTCATCCCATAGAAGGACAGAGGAGCAGCTGGAGCGTCTGACACGGACGCTCTCGGCCGAGATGCAGGCAACTCGTGCGGAGGTCAGGTCATCCCGGAAGTTACTGCATGGGGACCTCCGCATGATCATAACCCAGAACCAGAACTACCAGACCCGCCTGCTTGCAGCCATGGAGGAGAAAACTCGTGCTTTGCGTGGGCTGCCTCCCATTGTCACACCATCTTCTGAGGCAGCTCCCCCACCTCCTGAGTCAGCTGCAGGGTCTGGCCAGAGCGATAGCGACTCATCTCCCACAACAGAGTAGCCGTGTGGGCCACGAGCCTATGGGGTGTTTTATTTTCCCATGATCCACACAGGTGGATTGTGGCGTGCATCCTGTCCTCGGACCTCATAGGTGCCCCCCCCCCCCGCCGGCCCTTTCATGGCCATTTTTTCTCATTTTTGTTTTCTTTTTCAAGAGTGTTGCCTTGTGTGGGTACCTGGGCATACACTGTATTGTGGCTGGGCACATGCAGGCTTGTCCTGAGTTTGGTTTCGATGCTTGGGTACCAGACATCCACACCCCTCCTGCTTCCGTTTCCGTGGGCTTGCAAAGGGTGTGCCCAAGTGACAGCAAATTACACGGTGACATTGGACTCCCATGAGCTGTTGGCCAGTCCATAGTCAATACTGTGTAGACATTCATAGTGTACATTGTTGTTGCACCTAACTATGCATGATGGTTTGATATGTGCCTCTACTTACATATGTTGCTCATGTTTTGCAGGTATTTCACACAGTTCTTCACACGGGCATACTCTCTGGAGTCAGACTACATGTCGGTAGATGTGCACTGACACTTTTGCGTGGCGCCATCACTGTACATCTGGACGGTGAGGACATACCAGCAGAATCAGGTATTGAGACTACCATTGATTACATGCATTGTGTCTTGTTTGGGTGGGCTTCAGGGTGGGTTGGTGTGTAATTTGATTGAAATTACTCTTACACAGGTGTGTAGTAGTGGCTCCAGCGCGGTTAGCTGTTCAAGTGCGGCTATGTTCCATTTGGGGCACTGCTATTTGTGACACCGGTGTCATGTTGTGATGGCCAGTTTGTTTGCTCTCACATACCATGACATGGTGTCCTCAGTGGCGGGACTGTGAAGGGAATGGGTGACATGGCAATGTTGTCATGTAGTGAATCGCCTGTGGCAATGCATATTTGATTGATGGAGTTGTGTCTTTTCGTTGTGATGCATTGCTGGTGTATGTGTAGGTAGGGGTGCACACATAGTGACACTTCCATGTTAACAATCTCAGGCTGATGTGTATCTGACAGTTTATTGTCAAGTAATTTTGTGACATTGTCAGGTAGTGTCATCATTGATTGTCAGATGGTATGTGCCAGAGCAGTGTGCACTAGCCAGCACTGTGATTCCTAGGTGAAGAAGTTGGCCACCAGTTGCGTACGGGCTGCCTCCCCCCGTGCCCTTTCCCCTCCCATGCGCAGCGGGCGTGCATGTGGTTGTGGATGTGGGGGCACCACCAGGTCCACGGGCAGGCCCCGGCGTGTTGCAACGTTGTGCAGGACACATGCTGCCACTATGATCCTGCACACTATTCGGGGAGCATATAACACCTGCCCGCCAGAACGGTCAAGGGAGCGAAAGCGTGACTTCAGCACTCCGAATGTGCGCTCCACTATGCCCCGTGTTGCAATGTGGGCTGTGTTGTACCTTACCTCGGGTGGCGTGGTGGGGTTCCGGATTGGGGTCATCATGTGGGGGCTGATAGGGTAGGCACTGTCCCCTGCGGAGGTGGTGATGGGTATCATTAGTGGTGTTGTGTCATGACCCAGTATCTGACATGCATGCATGTGCAGTGGCATTCATGCTCACCAAGCAGCCATGTATCTCCATGCTGGCCAGCCTCTAGGTCCCGGCATAGGGTAGACATTCTGTAGATGAAGCTGTCGTGGGTGGACCCGGGATAGTTGGCATATACTGATGTGATTATTCCCTTGGCATTGCATACAACTTGCACGTTGATGGAATGCCAGTGCTTGCGGTTTCTATAGATGTGCTCTGTTGCCCTGGGTGGACGTAGAGCCACATGTGTGCAGTCAATTGCACCAAGCACTTTGGGGAATTGAGCCACACCATAGAATTCCTGGATGCACGTCCGCCTTTCTGCATGAGTCCTGGGGAGATATATGTGCCTGCGGACTGATGGCCGTGCAGTGATGATGTTCAAGACCTGGTGTAGGCAGCGTGACTGCGTGGCCTGTGACACACCACCCACTATGGCACTTGTCCGCTGAAAGGATCCAGTGGCCAAGAAGTGCAGTACATTCAGGACCTTCTGCAGGGGGCTGAGTGCTTGGGAGCACAGGGTGGGTGATGTGAGGTCATCCTCCCACTCACTGACCAGATCCAGTATGATGTGTGCTGGAAACCTGTACCTCCCATACACCTGGTCATCAGGCATCCCGAATAGGCTGGTTCTGGGTGTGAATATTCTGGCCCTGACTCTCCTCCTCCTCCTCCTTTGGTAGCCCACTGCCACTGCTGCTAGGAACGGTATGTTCATCCTGGCATCTGGCTTGTTTATTGAAAAGTGCGCAAAATAATACTTTGCGCGTGTTCTAGGCGAGCGTGTGACCCTCGCACCCCTGGAATCTAGTTCCCACTCCAATAGCGTGTGGAAATTCCCACGCAGCAGGCATACAGGTGCGCTGACGTACTTGCGTGTGTAAGTGCCCGCGCACCCCTGAAATACACGTACATAGGCCAATGGCGTGTACGTGCACTTTTGGCCAATTACACGCTATGAAATACACGTACATAGGCCAATCGCGTGTGGAACTTCCCGCGCACCCCTGCAATCCACGTACCCTGACTAATCGTGTGTGGAACTTCCCACGCACCCCTGAAATCCACGTACCCGGCCATATCGCGTGTGGAACTTCCCGCGCACCCCTGAAATCCACGTAGCCGGCCATATCGCGTGTGGAACTTCCCGCGCACCCATGAAATCCACGTACCCTGACTAATCGCGTGTGGAACTTCCCGCGCACCCCTGAAATCCACGTACCCGGCCATATCGCGTGTGGAACTTCCCGCGCACCCCTGAAATCCACGTAGCCAGCCATATCGCGTGTGGAACTTCCCGCGCACCCCTGCAATCCACGTACCCTGCCATATCGCGTGTGGAACTTCCCGCGCACCCCTGAAATCCACGTACCCGGCCATATCGCGTGTGGAACTTCCCGCGCACCCCTGAAATCCACGTACCCGGCCATATCGCGTGTGCAACTTCCCGCGCACCCCTGCAATCCACGTACCCTGACTAATCGCGTGTGGAACTTCCCGCGCACCCCTGGAATCCACGTACCCGGCCATATTGCGTGTGCAACTTCCCGCGCACCCCTGCAATCCATGTACCCTGACTAATCGCGTGTGGAACTTCCCGCGCACCCCTGAAATCCACGTACCCGGCCATATCGCGTGTGGAACTTCCCGCGCACCCCTGCAATCCACGTACCCTGACTAATCGCGTGTGGAACTTCCCGCGCACCCCTGAAATCCACGTACCCGGCCATATCGCGTGTGCAACTTCCCGCGCACCCCTGCAATCCACGTACCCTGACTAATCGCGTGTGGAACTTCCCGCGCACCCCTGAAATCCACGTACCCGGCCATATCGCGTGTGGAACTTCCCGCGCACCCCTGCAATCCACGTACCCTGACTAATCGCGTGTGGAACTTCCCGCGCACCCCTGAAATCCACATACCCGGCCATATCGCGTGTGCAACTTCCCGCGCACCCCGGTATACACGCACACGTTTATTTTTTCTCTCAGCGCGTGTCTGTGTTTGTGGGTACCCCTTTGTACGTCATTTGTCCTGGAGGGCCACAGTATTGGACATTGATCATGTCTGTATATAGGTGCTATTTGTTGGCGCACCTTTTAGCGCACATTTCTTGCAGGCGCAGAGACGCTACCGCCTGCTTTCTTGTGGCGGTCGTGTTTGTGCCTGTTTGTGCCTGTGCGCTGCTTTGAGCGTGCGCTTTTTTGCCCTATTCTATTCCATGAATACGTGTTGTATGCGAGCGTGTGGGCGTTCCGCGCACTTGCCTCCTAAACTTTCCCCGTGCCGCCCACATTCTTCCCCATTCCGAGTGTTGTGCCCCATTTTATTCCCCATTCCGAGTGTCCCGCCCTGTGTTCCGCCTACTTTAGAGCTGTGCGCTGCGCTCGGAGTGATAGCGCAGTGGCCGTGGCGCACGACGTTGGTTGACCTGTGCGCCGGCCTGCGCCGCGCGCTTTTTTAGCGCACGTCCTCTGCTTTTCTTGCGCACGGACTTCCATGAATCGACGTGCGCTGGTTTCCCTGCGCTTTTCGCTAATTTTCGGCGCAGCGCACGTATTGGCCCCTCTGCGCCGGGATTTTCGGCGCACATTTATTCCATGAATCGGCCTGATTGTGTGCAGTCAAACTTGTGAATTTGGTGCCATACTGCAATGTTCTAGGAACATATTCATCACTAGATTTCTGAGGGAATGGCACTGTCTTAAAAACACTGCAATTCGAATTATTGGGCATGGATGCATTTTACTACAAAACCTTGAAACACTGTATAGGTGCGTTATAAATGCCATATCATAAAAGCTAATTTCTTCTCAGAATACATCCACCAATGCTTTTAATTTTACTGGCGCTTTTCCTGTTGATTGTTCTGATTTAATTAAAACCTGTCATGTATTACAATCTCAAAATGTGTAGATCAGGTATAGTTGGCACGTGTTTACTAAAATATTAAAAACAAATCAAAAAGTGTACAATGTAACAATTTCAACAACAGGTTCAACACCAAAAATGAAATCGAAATACCTATACATAGGATAAACACACTATTGCACATATAAACACCAACAAACACGTCGCTTCTGAAAAGTACACATTTTCTTTTAGCAATATACCTCCATCAAGCTAGTTCTGTTTACAGGATGGTAAATGTGTTCCCTCACTAACTAGAATCAAGTGAAGATCATGCAGTGTAGACAACTTGCACAGTGGACTCAACTGTCCCTCTGTACGTTAGGCGAGATAAATAATAACTTTTAAAAAAAGTGAAAGAAAATAGTTATCTGTACTGATCCTACAAAATAAAAATATGCTTTAAGGACACACAGGAATAATCATGTTCTAAGTCTGTAAAGCAAATTCTTATCTCGTAACAAACCAACGGCGAGAAGGATCTTCTTTTGAATTTTAAAAATGAAATGCTGCCGGTATTTCGGTAAGTCCACATTTGTTAAAAATATACTTAAACATTATTAATATTCACAAAGCAGTCCACCTTGTACCTTTTTGATGTAATTGTAATACCATCCAATTTAATTTAAATAAATTGCCCAAGCACGTAATGCCATCAGCAACTGTTAAATTACCCTGCATTAATAATCATCATTATTCTTCCTAATTAGTCAGTGAATCACCTTTTCCTGATATAATCTTGAACAAATTAAGAGAAATGATGCTACATTGTCTTTTGTATTAACTGATGATTTCTTTACAAGGTGAATGAGCATGGCTCATTTTGTCAGAATGTGGTAGTGTCTAGATTTTGTGTGTTCCGCAAATAAATACGTACACACCATATAGAAATATAGCTGGTTATTCATTAAGTAGATATATTCACCCAGTGGTTCTTATTCACATCAATAGCGGAAAGGGAAACACCGCTAGCACATTTTAATTGTATGTTGTGTGTGGGCCCACCATGCGTACCTTTTCCACCCACACACCGTCAATGTGGACAATTATTGCAGTGGGTGGAGAGGGGAGGCACCAGAGATCTATCCTCGATGATTCAATGCACCACACTATACTTCAATACTCACAACTACATTACACAGTTGTCTTATCATGAAGAAGCCCAACATCTGACATTTGAGGCCTTTTCTACAAGCAGAAGGCAATCGTTGAGAACTCTTCAGGACATTGTTTATATTAGTGTCCTGATTTCCGTTTTTTGTAACATCTTTGCTGTTTGATTTTTGAAAATAGATGTATACCGTTTTATGGAACATCACTTACGAATGCAAGAAGGGTAGTAAGGGAATGGTTTATTATCCAGAGATTGACCACTACTGAGCATATCATGCTGTATTTTGATTTCCTAATTCCACCATGATAAAATCAGCTGGAAATGTTATTACCATACCATCCCTCCTGCATGATAAAGGGCCTCATTAGAAGTTTGGTGTTGCCGTTTAAATGCAGCTGTATTGCTGTATACTGCTGCATTGCCGCATGAGCTGGAGGCAAATCTGCAAGCTTTCTGCCAAATGCTGGCTGAATTACTGCCACAGAATTACCTCTGTGGTAATTTCACTGAAAATACCCAATTGAGATCTTTGGACTAAACAAAAAAGCTGATTTATACCACCACCACCACTTGAAATCCAGCAGTAATAGCACCCGATGAAGTGTTGGTAAAAGTAATATAGTTTGGTGGTATCTCGGCAGATTTACCACCCAAATACCACCAACATCGTAATGAGGGCCCACAGTCTTTACAATGTGAAGCAACTCTTTCCTGAGGGACTGGCAGCCACAAACACAGTTTTCTTAAAATGAAATAAAATAAAAACAAATAATCAAATGGGGCTTCCATGGGACATATGGAGGCACTGCTACATGCCAGGCCTGTTTTATCTGCCTGATAGAAAACTACCAGGTCTTCACAGGATCTTCTGGGGAGAATGCATATACTATGTCGTATGGTGTAAGGCACAGTCTATGGGTTTCAAAATGTCTGCCATGCTACCTGCAGGGCTGTGGCCTGTGATGGGTTCCTCACATGCTTTACTGTTGCTGAGTGAAAGTGGAGGTTACAATGGCTCCCCCTGCCTCCATATCAGATAAGAACGATAAAGGAGGTGGTACATGCTTTTTCTGAAGAGTCAAAGCCGCAGCACCCATGAGAATGCCTGAGTTCCAACTCTGCCACATGTCAGGCCAAAACATCAGATTCCCCGATCAGTTACAATGCAACTGCCACACTGTCAGTCTCCATTCATGCCAACAATTATTATCAATACAGAGACTATTACCTATCCCAGAATAACGAATCAATCAAGTTGACATGCATACAGTTTGAAACAATCAAACCAGTCAGATCAACAATGCATACAATCTCTCTCTCACCCCTAGGGGAAAATCCTAGTGTTGTTTTTTATAATCCCAAAGTTTCCCCTTTCTGCCCACCCACATCTCTCCTGCTCTGTTTAACAATATCTTGTAGAGCAAGGGGGGTCCTGGGAGTGTCTCACTGCAGGCCTATATCCAGGGTTAGAGTCTCAACCAGAGTATTTCACTCACCATCCTTTCACAGAAGAGACATTGTCGTTACATATCAGTCTTTGTCCTGCTCAAGGTCAGTCCAGTACTGAAATTCCAGGCAATTCTCTTCTGAACAAGAGTACAAACAGCAACCCCAGACACGTGTTTCGGCCTGGTTGGGCCTCGTCAGTGGGGTGGGGCTGTGCCTCTCTTGTTAATTTGCATAATTTTAGTAGCTTTGCGTCTCACCCTAAATTACTAGGGGAATCCAGATGTGGACCACTTGCTCACTATTCTTAGAGAGGCACCGCTCCACCCTACTTGTTCACAGGAGAATTGCCTAGCTTTTCGGTGCTGGACTGCCCCAGGGCACGACAAAGACTGATATGTTTTGGATATTTCTCCTCTGTGAAAGATAGTGAGCTAAATAATCTGGGTAAGTCTCTCATAACCAGGACTAATGCCTGGCAGAGAGACTCCTACGAGCCCCCTTGTTAATTTGCATAATTTTAGTAGCTTTGGGTCTCACCCTAAGTTACTAGGGGAATCTAGACTTGGACCCCTTGCTCACTATTCTTAGAGAGGCACAGCTTCACCCTACCAATGAAGTCCAACGAGACCGAAACCCGTGTCTGGGGTTGCTGTTGGTACTCTTGTTCAGAGAATTGCCTAGCATTTTGTCGCTGTACTGCCCCAGGGCAGACCAAAGACTTATACGTTTTGAATATTTCTCCTCTGTGAAAGATAGTGAGCTAAAGAATCTAGGTAAGTCTCTCATAACCAGGACTAGTGTCTGGCAGAGGTATTCCCAGGACCCCACTTGTGAATTAACAATATCTTGTATCAGATGCTAAACAAGAAACACTTATTTTTCTTTTCATGTTGTATGTATTTCACCTATGATTAACAAAATATTTATTGAAGTCAATCAATTAAAATAGCAAGCAAAACATGGACGAGGTAGTATATGCATTAACCCTACATGTTCTAAGTACTGATCCGGTAAATGATGAAGTGGTAAGTTTAACGATGTAAAAGAGGGATACCTGCAAGGCATGTCACCTTTTTTGAGGTGATCGTCCAAACCACTTCACAACCAATGCTGTAGCTATGATGCAAGTATGAGAGTTCACAAGCTTTAACAGGGCGATGGATGTCATCATATTATACCATACACTTGATGCAATGAAAACCTGTACTTGGGCAGCACAGTTCCCATCTAACGGCCATCATTGAGAGAGTAGAGAGAGAGAGAGGCTGTTACTTTCAGTTTGAACATATCAGCATTGGGGGAACAAGAATACACTGACCAGATATCATTTGCCGATACAAAGTGTCTTGTTTCAGGGCAATAAATGCATTGCATGTTTGCTCATATTACCGATATTGAAGACAAATACAAGTAGTACTGCCACTGATATAACGAGTGTACAACATAAATCTTTTCACAACCGTCCAATACTTGGAGTTGGTATCCACTGCTACTAGTTCACTACAACATAGCTGATCTCGGTGAAAGTGAACAGGGGTAATCCCCCTCTCCTGGCCACTGCTAATGCGAGGGAAGGCTAGAATAGATGTCCCCATTGTCCTAGGGAGTGATCTACCAATTCAATCTATGGCACACTACTTTACACCATTAACAGCAGTGTTTATGCTGGTCATGAGATACGTGTTATTAATTTGGTGAAATGTCTCCCAATTGTAGGCTTAGATTCCAATGGAAGGGTTGAAGGCAAAGCCACAGGTGGCATAGAAATGTGAATGGCCAGCGAGGCATGTAGCGTTTTAGAGAGCTGCCCTCCTTTTGGTGCCCGATCTGTCCTTCTACTCATGACCATTTGTTGTAGCGCCTTTCTTTATTGTGTGTGCACCCATCACTTTCAACTTTTTTCCCACTTTCCCTGTTAAACGGGATGTTATATTGTGCCTCCTTTATTGTATATATTGGCCTAAGCCCAGTCACTCTGCGAAGAAATCTGCATTGCAAAGTTCCGATCTTAGATCGATCTAGCCGCCATTTTAGGTTCATCCACCATTTTGATTCTCACTTCAAAGTCACCCTATGTTCTAAAATGGTGGACAGTGTTCTTTTGTTTGTAACTTGGCCGTCTTGACCTCTACATATAAGTTAATGTCTAAACTGCCGACAGGCCAAATGTTAGGGTCATGTAATGAGACCTTGTCCTTCGTTGACCTGTAGATCGAGGATTACCTGTGCCAACGAAACTGATCCGCAAGGATATATTAAGCACAATGTTGTTTAAATAATGAACGTGAACACTTGTTGAACTGCATTGTATAAAACATGTACGAAGACTTAATGTTAGATCCAAAGGTACACTGTTGCCATTGTGACTTATTTGTGTATAAACTAAGAATAATCCATATGCATATAGGTGAATAAATTAGAAGTGAACGCGGCACAAACCCCTAGCCTGAGGAATGATTAACCTGTAGATGAACTGGACATCATGGTAGAAATTGTATGAAAAGAATGAGTGTTCTGATGTACAGCGCCACTCACTTCTCACGCCGACAGGGCTGGTATTTGCTGTGATGTACTCAGGGCCAGATATCTATCTGATACTTTGTTCCTTTGAAAACTGTTAACTTGTAGAATAAAGATCTGTGTATCTTTGTAAGCCCGTGTTTGGTGTATTTCCTTTTGGGGTATTCAGCCTCGATATTATCTTTTTGCTTTTACATCCCTACCAAATCTGCATTAGATATATAGAAAGGGAATGGCAGGATTGCTGGGGTAGGAGGAGGTATACGGATTGAATGTACTGTAATATTTAGTACCATTTATTTTCTAAACAATGCATGTACACCATACAACTTTTTCCCCCGATTCCTCAGAACTGAAAGGCTGGTTTGCCATAACCAATGCTCTATATGCATATATATTTATTAACTAAATAATGTGTGATAAATAACAAAAAAAATCCATGTGTGTTGGAAATCCCACGTTTGTTGAGATGAAGTCTTAGACAGCTGAGGAAAGACCACTCTCCAGGTGCTTTAGAATTACAAATTAAATTGAAAATGGATTATAAAAGGTGGCTTATTCCGCACAGGAGACAGGAGACAATTCATAAATAACAGAGGCATTAGGCAAGGCTATACCCAGACAAGTTCTATTAATGAATACATTTCAAAGAACTATATTCCCCGCGCCCTGTCTGATAAATTCCTCCCCATTGTGACTAATACAAAGGCAGCTTGTTGACTAGAGTTCACGACAGAAGATATTTATTCTGCCATCAGCAAAGCTAACCATTCTAGTCGGGGGCACCATGCCCATATGGGAAAGCTATGGTTACGCTAAAAGATGACCCAAATATGTGGACAAAGATTTTGTTCACTTTTTTCTCCTACATCATCCAATATAAAATGACTCCTGCAACATTGAAAGTCTCTTATTAAGTACCCATTTTTAAAAAGGGAGACAGGTAATTGTTATGATCCTTCCTTCTTGCCACTTTTTATACCTTGGGACCTTAACTAGTGCATGTCCAGACTTTACACTGCACCCTTCTGCTAAACACTCTTTCACCCACTGGGCACAAAAAAAGACAAACACCCTTTTCTCACTGTCTGACCTCATCAATTTCATCAGCAAGAAACAGATACTGAATTAAGCCACATGGTAGTCATGAATACACTTACAATAAACATTTATCATTAGACACATATACAATAACACATTATACTTCAGCAAATGTACGCATTTTTATTTTTTAACCTTAAAGTTACCAAAACAACATGAAATCATTTAGGCTCCAGTGCAAAGATATTACTTGTCATTGGATGGGTCATCTAATTACAGCCCCCTTTGTGTGAAAAGATAACCCCCCCAGTCAAAACTTTGAACTCAGCTACTCTGTTGACAGTGCCTTTCGTGTCAAGTCTGACACACTGCCAATTACAGTGCAGAGTATTCCTGCTTATTTTCCTGCCTAGTTATACTCACCATCGAAATGAGTACACTGTCTCTCAGAAAGTCTTCTTTTCCATGGCCCTCAATCTCCCGTCCTGCAGCCTGTACACCTCAGTCCACGTCTGCCAGAACACTGCCCCGGTGTTGAACCGTGGTCTTCAAAGGACAAGTCCCACTACCAACTACGGTCGTTGGCCGAGCAGAATATTCTCACCAAAGTTCCAGCCATGCAGGACAGCCGTCTCTCTCCATGAAGTCTGACCTCCCCCCTTTTCTCACCCTCTATTTCAAACCCTCATTCAACACCTCCTCCTCTACATGAATCTGAACATTTTAATAATATTTTCCAGCCTTTTTCTGTGATGTCACCTCAGGCCAGAACTATCATGTGCCAGAACCTTCCAGCACCCATCTCGCCCTCTTTACAACCTTTGATCAGTGTTCCACTTAGCAAAATATACTATCAAGGTTGCATTTCTCACTTTGTCCTTCCTTCCCTTTCTTGCTTTGCACAAACAATTAAGGCCTGTTTCATGGAATAATCTGCACTAAAAAAACAGGACTTTTTAGGCTAGTCCCCGTTTGTCGATTCATGGAACACAATGCGTGGGGCTTACTGGGACTTGAGAGGAATCCACGCCGGTCCACCACATCACTCCGAGCCGACGAATGTCTTGCGCGAGACTCAAGGTGAAGAGTCGGCTGGGCCTGCACAGCCACCTAAAAAGGGTGCAGAATATGTGGAATGAGGAAGAACAAGTAAAAATGTGGATGTTACGAGGGACGTTCAACCATCAAACAATCGCACCGCCCATACACACTAAACAAATGTATTAATGGAATTGAACAGGGAACACCGACACGCGAAAAATCACACGGAAATTCAGAAACACCTATGCCACGCGATAGCAGCCGTAAATGCCAAAGTACACACTAACAAATGCATAAAAATCACTTGTTACATGACATGGCAACAGGCAGAAACACATATCCACATCCAAGTCTGCATCTATCACATGTCACACCAGTGTTGACCTGGTGCAGGGACTGTACACAATGAGAACATGCTGTAAGTATGTGAAAAAGGAAAAATCCCAGTTGATGTATGGCTGTAAGAGTACCATCTAGCCAAGGTCTGTGAAGTGGAGAGAGCAAGTCCATGGAGTTGTAGATCAGAACGAGGTACAGTGAGACACAAGAGGGAGATGAGCATGGACCCATGGAGTGTGTGCTGAGTGTGAGAGGGTACCAGGGATCAGGCCTCAAAACAATTTGCCTCAGTAGTCATTGCCATTGGGGCAGCGGGGATGTGCACAGTCTAGACATATGCATACTCTCTCAGGGCATGCTTTAAGGCATGTTGCTTGTCATCTTGGATGTTCTATGTAGCATGGAAGCACCTACGTACATGTGTGAAAAGAGTATCTATCCCTTGCAGGGCATGAAGTGTAACTCGTATTTCAGACACAAGCACATGTCTAGCAGAGCAGAGTCACTGACAACAAGGATGCAGCTAACAAGAGGGCACTTTGTGGTATCATGTTGCAGATGTTGGGTGGGTATGCTAGTGGGGGCTTAGTGCTGTCATACGCCCATGGTCAACTGATGTACAACACATGGGTTGTATCCACTCTTGTGTAAACTGGACAGGAGTCAGTACACCATGAGATGGTTCACCCGGGGCAGTCATTCAAATGCAGCCAGATGTGCACCACAATCATACATCTTGGAGATGCTTCACTACATGTACTCAGGTTGCACAATCTTGGTCACTCAACGGATGTGTCCTTGTAATTTTCCAGGCCTCCCACGCCTTGAACCTGCTTCAGTAGAATGAATTGGCTCATAGCCTCTTCATGCTCGGTCAGCTCCTTCTCCTCTGGTGACTGCCCTCCAGTTGCCAGAGCAGAGGCGAGGTTGGCACCCAGCTTGGATTTGGTGCAACGGGTGAGGTCATTCGAGCCCTTCACTACCTGTGCAGCAGTGCCCTTCTCAAACCCTAGAGTGTTGCTCTCACCCGTGACATGCTGCTAATGCACCATACAATGAGCAGATGTATGTGTGCTCCCCGGTTGCTGGCAAATGTTACAGTGGTGTATGGTCATGTAGTTCATGAGGATATGGAGTTCTTCATCATGAAAGTTCCTCTTCCTCATTGTGCCAGTTTCCTGTGCCGTGCCATGGGGTTCAGTCTTTTCATGCTGTGCCTTCTTGCCCAAGGTGTTGGTGTTGCCCCAGTTTGGCTGGGGCCACTGTGGGGTACAGATGCAGTACCACTAGTGGCCTGGGGCATGGCATTACCCCCTGGGCTGGGGCAGCTGCTTCTACTGCACATCCCTTCCCCTTTCAGGCTGTGACAGCTGCTTCTGCTGCACATCCATTACCCTTCTGGGCTGTGATAACTGCTTTTGCTGAACATCCCTTACTCTTTTTGGCTGGGACAGCTGCTTCTGCTGCACATCCCTTACCCTTTTGGGTGTGGCAGCTGCTTTCGCTGCACATCCTTTACCCTTTTGAGATGGGGCAGCTGCTTCCACTGCACGTCACTGGATCCTTGAGCCTGGAACAGCTGCTTCCGCAGGATGTCCCTGATCCCTTGGGGCTGGGGCAGCTGCTTTCGCAGGATGTCCCTGACCCCAACCACGTCTGCCCCTTTCCCTCTTGGGGCCTTTCCACTCATGTTCCAGCTGTAAGAGAAAAATGGAAAGCCCATCAAGCAATTGTCCTGGGCAATTAGAATGAGGGAGCAGTCTACATGATGAAAGATGTAGTTCTGTAGTCCAGCAAGTCTCAAAAATACCCCAGGTGTGAAAAATATGGTATGCGTAATGCACAGGCATCCTCAAAAACAAATTGATATGTAGTGGTACCTTGCAACATGATAAATGCATATGCAAACCCCGGAAAGCTACTCAAAAGGTAAGAATAGAGGTACGCGATATGCAGGGGTACCCAGAGTTGGAAGAATGCGTACGCAACTCACCGTTAGCCTTGCAAAAATCAAGAGTAGATGCATATATGTGTGGAGGTAAATCCCCCACCAAAATAAGAAGTTTGTACGGTCCCTGAAGTGAATGGATTGTGTTGCACCCCAAAATACGCAGCACTCCACTCGTCCGTCTCCTCCCCTTTGCATGCACATTCAAATTTGCTTCTACAAGTACTAAAGTATCCCCGATTATGGCATGCTCAACACCTGCGTGCAGTGTGTGTTACGCACTGTGGGCCTTTCATCGGATTTCACATGTCCACGCTCATTATTTATAGTCCCATCACTCTGTTTCCAGTTGCCATCAGAGATATGCACTGAAGAACCACGCTCCTACCTATGTTCCTTTTTACCTGCCTCCGACTGCCCTGTGCTGCCTCCTGCTTAGCCATCCACTGCTGCCTGTCCAGTGTGTGTGCCTGCTGCCCACCTGCCTTGCGTTTGGTGTGCCTGCTGTCCAGCCATTGCCTATACCCCTGTCCTTGGCCCTTTGACCACCTCAGCTGCTTCATCTGACATCCACCATGCCATTCCACCACCATCACTCCACAGCCCTGCTCCAGGACCACCTTGCCCACCGACACCTGCCTCGGGGGTTGCCATGTCTGCACCATCATCATCAGACCAGAGTTGCAACCCCAAAGCAGCGAGGCAGAACACTGTCAACTTCACCACCAGGGAAGTGGATATCCTGGTGGAGAAGGTCCTGGAGCATTATGATGCCCTATTCAACCCTGTGATGCAACGTGGCAAGGAAGGATGTCAGCAGATCTGGGATGGGATAATGACAGTGCACAAGCGCTGGGAGGACCTGAAATCCATTACCCTCAGCAAAGCCCTGAGCTACGTTCAGGCCGGTGCCACAGCAGAGGTGCACAATGAGCGCAGGCGCCTGATGTCAGGCAACAACATGCAGGTCCTTGAGAAGTTCTACCTAGCGCTGCACACCCAGGTCTGCGAGTTACGTAAACATCTGGAGTCGACTGGTGAGTAGCCATGTGGTGCAATGCACTATGGTATACATGCTCTGTGCTTGTAGCAGCATTTTGGCAGTGGCCCCTTAGGTTTGCAGCAAGTATGCTGCTGAAACGGATGTCTATGTGCATTCCTCAGACATTGCTCTCCATTTGTACGTTCAGACCAATATGTATTTTGAATGTGCTATCACTTGCATTGTGTTGTAGTTTCTTCCTTTCAGACCATGCACATGCAATGTTACCTGCGTCTGTCACATGTCACAGTTGAGATAGTGTTGCCTGCGTCATGTCCATACATGATGTTCATGTGTATGTGCCAAAGTTGGGAATGTGTGACTGGGCATCACTCACACCTGGATGCAACACGTGCATTTGGATGTCTGGCTTAGTCACGTAGAAGCATTACAATTCATGGGACTCTGATGTGACTGGTCATCACAGTGTTTGGGGCCTCTCAGTTGATGTGTGTGCATGACATGTGTATGTGCTTGTTGCTGTGATATTCTCACATGTGCATGTGCAAATGATGCATGAGTGTATAGCATAGGCAATTAATTGGTTGTGACAGTGGCAAGAAGCCTGATGTGAATGTGTGGAGTTTAGTTTAGTTTAGTTTAGTTTATTCATTTATATGATGCTCACCAGACCCAGGGGTATCAGGGCGCAAGCAGTACAGACAATGCAAAGCTTAATTTACACGTTACATACATAGTTATACACAGGACATGTAATACATAGGTATGCACTACAAAAGTAGGTGGACATGACAAATATATAAAGAACAAAAAAAATAATATACACAGGTATGTACTTGTTTAGTGATCATTTGCCTTGAACCAGTTGATATAACTAAGTCTAAACCTTGGGTAGGATTGATCCGCCCTTAGATGGTGTGGTGGGGAGTTCCAAAGTTGGGCCACTTTGACCTGGAAGCTGTTCCCCCCGATCTTGGTTAGTCTAAATCTGGGAATGTTAATACAGTTGGCATTGGTAAATCTTGTGGGTCTCGTGGAGATTCTTCTTTGGACTCTGTTTATAAGGTACCTGGGGCAGCGTTGTTCAATGCCTTGTGTGTCAAGGAGGCTGTGTTTAGGTTGATTTTGTTGAGAGTGGAAAGCCTTTTGGACACACCTATAGCCGCTCTAAGGGTGTTGTTTTGAAGAATTTTGATAGCTTTGTTCGCGCCAATATATAGTGCATTACAGTAGTCGAGCCTCGATAAGATCAAGGCTCTGGCTAGGGTAATGCAATTATCATCTGATAGAAAGGGTTTGCCCATTCTGATCAGCTTGCATGTGTATGCAGTGGCTGAGGCCAGGGTGTTAACTTGTTTATTGAAGGATAAGGTGGAATCAAGGTAGAACCCAAGTGTTTTCACCTCTTTCGCCACCCTGATAACATTGCCATCGATGATGAATGATGTGTAGTTTGGTCCTAGTTTTTTTTATATTAGCATGTGTACCTAGTATGATGAGTTCCATTTTTTCATCATTCAGGCATAGACCATGAATAGCCATCCATACCTGGATGATGAGATACACCCTGTTCACCAAGGCCAAATCCTTTTCGTAATCCCTGGAAAGAGGGAGGAGAATCTGAGTATCATCTGCATAGTTAGTGTAGGTGATACCAAGAGAATCCAGATCATCAAAACGGGGTTTGGTGAAAATGTTGTACAAGGTGGGGGAAACGCAAGATCCTTGGGGAACACCGAATGTGATGGGGAGGAAGGACTCAACCCAGATGATTGCCTCTTTAGAAAATTTGGCAGCCGTGTCTAGGTGTCTGCAAAGGACCTTCTGGTCTACCAGGTTGAATGCGGCTCAGAGGTCTAATAGTAAAAGGAGGGCTGTTTTCCCTTTGTCTCTCAGCTCATCTACCTGTGCTTTCAGGTCAATGAGGGCTGTCTCAGTTCCGTGTTTGGGTCAGAAACCTGATTGATGAGCTCCCAGGAGTTTATGCTCTTCCAGAAATTTTTGGATCTGGAGATAGGCCACTTTGTCGATGATCTTGAGCAGGAAGGGTACCGCGGTGATGTAGCGATAGTTGGAATTAGGGTCTAGGGTTTGTTTTTTAGTAATGGAAGCACCCATGATTGTTTAAGATTGGCTGGGATGATTCCTGAGGCGAATGAAGGTGTGATGGCCAGGCAGGTGTCTGAATGGATGTGGATTGGATGTCCATGTGTGTGGGTGTGGAGGTTGATGGTTATTCCCTTGACTAGTCATGTTCATGTGAATTTTGGTGTTGCCAAGCACGATTTGGTGCAGTACACTGATGTTTCTGTTCTGTGTCTCCTTTTCCACAGTTGCATCTGATGAAGAGGGTGGAACCAGTGCTGTGGAGCATGGCAGCAGAGATGCCTACACCAGGCAGAGGTGCAGGGACCAGCTACACCCCCGTGCCAGCTCATCTTCGGGAAGCGATGTGGCTATGGCAGTGCCAGTGACAATGGGCATGGCTGCTGGGGGTAAGTCCAAGAAGGTGAAGGTGGAAGTGGACTCCTCAGCAGCTGTGGGCACAGGTGATGCCACACTTGGGCCATTCATGGCGGAAGACACCCCAGAGTCATCCAGGTTGACTAAGGGGGACTTGAAGGAGGTGACCAATGCAGCAAAGCCCATGGGGTCAGGTGGGGGTGTTGAGGTGAGCATGCCTTCTGCAGTCCTGTCCCAGGGGCATGAAACTATGCAGGCCACCTTGGAGGTGCCTATGCAAAATCATGTTCCTGGGTCATCGGATGCAGCAATGTGCACCTGCCAGAATGCCTCCACCGAGACCCACCACCAGGTGTCGGCCGATTTGTCAACCCAGACCGACAGCCCCTTACCATGTGATATGTACATCTGGGTTTATGTGCTACCCTTACTGGCCGGATTGATGAGGTGTACAGGTGTGAATCATGATAATGTGCAGGCAACTCATAGTATGTTTGCCCATCATCACACTGAGCTGTACGGCATTGTCAGCTGTCTTGCAGCATGCCTGTTCTATGTTGTCCTCCATGGGATGTTCACTGCTGCGACCCCCTCCTCATCTTCCTCCTCTGTGCACCAGTTGTCTTCCAGAGTGCCTTGCTCCTCAGTGCACCAGCAGGGACCCTGTGCAGCAGTCTCACCCTTATTGCCCAGTCTAGTGGAGCCAAAATCCCTGCCTGAATTGGGAGTCCAAGGCACATCAGCTGAGATGATTACCATGACTACCCAAGCACCAACAGGGTCACCAGCAATGAAGGGACAGCAGGCACCCAGAAGCAGTGCATGTGCCGTACTGCCCCGGGTAGCGTCATCTGCTCGGAGGACGTACACACATAGCAGGCACCAGGCACTCTGGCAGCATGTGGCAACAAGGAGGTGGCTATCTGTTTCAGGGCACATCATCCAAAGGAGGCAGGTTCAAGGAGTGAGGCGTGAGGCACTCGTGGCCCTGAGGGACACAATGTCTTCCGTGTTCAGAGGATATGGAGAGCAGATCGGGGCAGAGAGGCAGTGTGCTTGGGAAGCGAGAGTTATGATAGCCAGGACTGAGATTGCATCGGGCGAGGAGGCAGGCTGCCATCCTGGAGGCCACTTGCATTGAGGCCGAAGTGATAGAGACACAAATGCTGGAGACCCTGCAAGCCCTCCAGGCAAGAATGGAGGCCCACATGAGGGGTGAGGATGTGGTGCTGGACTCAGCCCTGGTGGAAAGGCTTAGTGAGTTTGGAGAGGAGGAGGAGGACTAGCCTGCTGCCAGTATGCATAGTTCTTTAGGTGTAGGTTTCCTTTCTTGAGTTATTATTTTCCCCAGACTTTGAAGATATTCCTTCCCTGTTTTTATTATATGTAGTTGTTTAGGCATAGGATATTTGTTTTATTTCATATTTGCCCAGGACTACTTTGAGCTTCATTCCCCATTTATTTTTCTACATATTTATGTCCAATACATTGTTCGGTTGTTACATTCCACCCTTCACACAGTTCATTTGTGTGTCAGCCTCTTTGATAGTTCTATTTTCAGCGAGTGCACCTCTCCATTGCAAGTCATTTGTCTTGTGGCATGCGTGCTTGTGTGTTTTTGTTGATGGGATGGTTGTGAATCAAAGGATGCATATGTGCCTAACATGTGGGGGTGCGTCCATCAGGTGATTGGGTCTACACTGTATGTTTTCATTAGCATTTACCTGTGCAGCATCACTGTGTGATTGGCATCAGTGTGGTTGTGGTGGAGGGAGCTGGGCTCACTGTGGCAGTGTCCCATGGTCACGTTCATAGTACATCAGTTTGTCATTGCTGTGTAAATCCCATGTCATGCAGATAAATTTACCAGCATGTGCAGTCACACAATGCCTTCTCTCATTTGTTGCTCAACCTCTACCACTGGAATGCAGTAGTGGGCCATGTTTGCTCTTCCGGAGTGGCAGCACAATTCTCCATTCTCTGAGAGTCATGCTCTCTCTGACTGCCTCCCATCACCCGGTATACAGTGTTTATATCGAATCCTATATATTGAATACCCATATATCGAATCTTTTATCTTGAAAACCTTCATAGTGAATGTATTTAGGGTGGGGTAAAAAGGGTTCAATATTTTTTGGGAAACGGGCGGGATGGGCTTTTATTGGTGGGAAAAAGGGATTTGGGTGAGACCCCCCAAAAAAATGCATTCACTATAAACGTTTTCAAGATAAAAGATTCAATATATGGGTATTCTTTATAAATTATCTCAATATAAAGACATGTAACCACATCTTGCATGGCCCTGTCATGTGATTGTTCCCTGACAGGTATTCTGCCACGCAGGTCACTTATGCTCAGGCTGTGACATGCCTGGCCATTGTTTGTGGATCTTGCAACAACTTTTGCTAGGTTAGCTTCTGTCATGGGCACACATTTAGTCACTGTGCTTTGATACCTTGGCAATGTGCCATGGGCAACAAGCACGTGTATGGTGGGGGCTGATTGATGCCTGGAAGGGTGTGTGAGCAGATGCTCCACTCATGGATGGACTTTTGATGAATCCAGTTGGTCGTATTTACAGTGTACATGCTGGTGTTGCAGGTGAGCTTCAGACATGCATTGCATTAGTATTGTGGGAGACTGTCAGGGGGCTGCCTGGGGGGTGTCACAGGTGTGAGGGGCTGGGGGGAGTGTCCAGTCTGGAGGGGAGCTAAGGAGTGGTGTCCAGACTGGAGTGGACAGCCTGCGGGGCTGTCACAGGTGAGGGGGGCTGGGGGTGGTGTCCAGTCTGGAGGGGGCTGCCTGTGAGGGGTGTCACAGATGAGGGGGTTGGTCGGTGGTGTCCAGTCTGGAGGGGGCCAGTTGTGTGTTGTCCGGTCTGGAAGGGGCTGTGGGGTGTTGTCCAGTCTGGAGCTTGATGCCTGTGGGGGGTGTCCAGTCTGGAGGGGCCTGCTTGAAGGGGTGTCACAGGTGATGGGGGGGCGGGGATTGTGTCTGGCCTACAGTGGTTGATGTGCAGTAGGGGGGTATTCAGACAGGATGGATGCCAATGGTGCAGTGGGGTAGTCATGTTTTGGTAAGGTGTGTAGCCTACACTTAGGAGGGGGGCCTGCCTTATCACTGGGGTACGGCCTGGTGTTGAGAGGGTGGGCATGCAATTTCACTGGGGTGCAGCCTCAGCTTGTGAGGGAGGGCACACATTTTCGCTGGGGTGCGGCCTGGGCTTGCAAGAGAGGCCACAGGTTTTCTCTGGGGTGCGGCCTGGGCTTGCAAGAGAGGGCACAGGTTATCTCTGGGTTGCGGCCTGAACTTGCGAGGGCGGGCACGTGTTTATTCTGGGGTGTATCCTATGCTTGCGAGGGAGGACATGTGATTTCGCTCGGGTGCAGTCTGGGCTTGTGAAAGAGGGCACGCGTTTTCTCTGAGGTGTGGCCTGGGCGTGCAAGGTGAGACTTGCGATTTCGCTGGGGTGTGACCTGGGCTTGTGAGGGAGGGCACATGTTTTCTCTGGGGTGCGGCCTGGGCTAGCGAAGTGAGGTGTGTGATTTCGCCTGGGTGCGGCCTGGGCTTGCGAGGTGAGGTGCACGATTTTGCTGGGGTGTGGCCTGGGCTTGTGAGGGAGGGTGAGCTTTTTCTCTGGGATGCAGCCTGGTCTTGCGAGGTGAGGCATGCAATTTTGCTGGGGTGAGGCCTGGGTTTGCGAGATGAGGCACACAATTTCACTGGGGTGCGGCCTGGGCTTGCAAGGTGAGGTGCGCAATTTCGCTGGGGTGCAGCCCGGGCTTGCGGGGTGAGATGGGTGATTTTTCTGGGGTGCAGCCTGGGCTTGCGAGGTGAGACACGCCTTCTCACAGGGGTACTGGATGCTGGGCCAGTGGTGATGCTGAGGCTTGCGCTGTGTTTGTCATTTTGCTTTCTTTTTGCTGTGCTTGGGGGCGTGTTGTGGGCGTTCCTTGCGCAGCTTGTTGTTACTTGAACGACGGCTAGTAATGCGTCTTAAAATCCATGAATATGCATAGCGTGCACTATTTTTTCTATGCCACGGCTCACGCAGGGTCCTTCTCACTGCGCAGACCTTGCACCATTTCTGCACCCCATTCCATGAATCTGGCCCTTAGTGTTCTATTTTCAAGGCCCATCGTGCTGTCACATTGCTCTTATAATCTATTTCTTTACATGCGATGCCACAACCTTATGTGTATATCCCACTACATGCCCATAACACAAACTTATTTTTTCTGGAAGACTTAGCTGTGTAGATTAACATGAGAACACAGGTCATTTTTATCATGGCGCTCCAAGGCGGTTGAATATACACAGTAATATATACATTGCGCTGCGCACAGGAGGGTAAGGAGGGCATTACGCCCCCTACCTGCATGTGCAGCGGGCACTGACCCTTACTTTTTGCTGGTACAGACACCTGCAGGAGACAAGTGGTTATTTCCCACCATAGAGACACTGTTTCACACTAGGCATATACAACCATATATTTCTGCCTAGAGAAATCAGGAAGTGAAACTAATAGCAACCGTTTTTGTCCTGCCAATATATATATTACAACAAGTATAGCATTTTTTGCATCCAAATAAGTCCATTCCAAGATGGCACGCTTACCACAGCAACAGACGCTGTATATACACACACAGTGTGCAATGCCTGGGTCACTGTATGATCCAGACACAGAGGCACTGCTGGATCCCCACTACACTTAAATTAAACCTTACAGAGGTAAGACACCGTGGGGCTCAGTCAGTATGAGCAACAGGCACCTGTGGCAGCTGCTCCATTTTTGCAAAATAGACTCGGCTTAGACAAACAGTCCACAGGCTTTAATGGGTGCCCCATACTCTCCTTTCTGGAATCGAGTGACAGCAACCTTGTGGCTGCCTACACGGTCAAGCCAACAGAGAACGTAGGACCCATCATTTCCATACCCATGGGGGTAAGCATTACCCGATGCGCATATCTTGATCTGTTCTATGCACACATTACTCAGCTGAAGACAGAGATATATTTACCGACATTACATGCATCCATTCAAAGGTGCACTATTTATTGCATGCTGAAAAACGCCTTGACACCCAAGCCACTGCTGAAGCAGGGTAAGGGGTTTTTGATTTGAGTTTGTAATGCTCAGTTGCTTTTTTCAAACACACATTAGATGATGGTGGCCAATATATTTTTATATTTATTTACAGGGACACATTGAATGTGTTACATCATCACACATGGATTTGTATCGTGTTTTGACAACACCACCTGGATGATGGTCCAACTATAACTCTCCATACAAAAGCACAGTAAGTTTAGCCTTTCCAATCTCTTTTAAGATGGAACTCTCAGCTACATATTTGAGCTTACAGTTACTTATGTCCCATCCATAAAACCCTAAAACATTATTTTAATTCTTTGCATTCATCTGTAGATACGTATCACAAGCTGTGAGGAAACTAGATCACAATTCACGTCCTACTGAAGGCTGTCATATTGAAGCTATTCAAAATTGTGATAGGCCGAAACACTGTTATGTTGACTTCTTTGTCTTGTTTATTGTAGCTCACCCAGGTGGCAAATGCACCTGACGTTTCACTCTTTATTGTCTCAATGTAACCTTGGTAGAACACAAGGCTGTGCAATGTACCACTAGACATTGGTAAAATGTATCAATTGTGATAACTATATGTTCTTTGTCATGAATGTGTAAGATTCAATATATGTTCTCATGATATGCTACACTATATATTTTGTAATAAATACACAATAATGAAAAAGGCTTCTGAATTATCAGTGCGGTCTTTTCTGGGGTTCTGTTCGGGATTGCCCTCACCAATTGTGTTTATATAGACCGTGAATCTTCCCTTCATGTTCAGCTTTTAACTCTGCTTTATTTTCTGAACATGCCAATGTTCATGCACCTGCTGCCACTCCACTATTCCCATTGCCCTAGCAAATCTCACCCACTCTATTTACCCTTCTATTCCAAGTATTAGTGTCAAATGTTCAGATACACACTGAAAATACTGTACAGCTCATACATTCCCTAATGCAAATGCCGAGCAACTATCGACCCATATCCCTGCTGGATTCCTCCTGTAAGATTTCTCCATGCTAATCCTGAGATACCAGGAGGCCTGGCTTAGGGGAGCTGCTGGTGGGGATCGCTTTCAATCAGGATTCAGGAACTCATGGGCACCTTTCTCAATATGTACTTTATTTCTACTACAACAGGAGGCCAAGGATAAAAAGAGACGACTCTACTTTGCTTCGAAATACTTACACAAGCATTTGGCAAAGTCAATCGATACAAGCTATTAAACAAATTGAGGCTCTTGGTTTCCCCCCTCCTCTGACTTATATTATCAAACAGCTACACGCTGAAACACAAATATAAGTGTGCTTAAATATGAAAGGAGAAATGTCAGGTGGGATTCCCACTGGGGAGTGAGTCAGGGATGTGACCTTGCACCAGCCTGATTCAAAATCTATATCTGAGATTTGGCTAGGTGGCTGGTGGAAGGACATATTTTCCAGCCTAAACCGGTAACATTTCGGTACACTATCTGGTGTATGCAGGCAACACTATTCTGCCGGATAAAACCACTGTGGGATTGCAGAGAGCTTTAAATGATTTAATATCATATTTGAAAGAGCTGGATCTGGAAGTGAGCTTTAAGAAAACAAAGATCATGATTCTGGAACCCAAGCGCAAAAAGTAACATTTTAAATGGTATCTTGAGACTTATAAACTAGAAATAGTCTCATCGCTAAGATACTTAGGCATGACCATTAGTAGTTGCATCTACAAAATATGCATGAAGGAGTGTATACACCTAGCAACAGCCTTTGCAACAAGCAAGGGAAAATCGATTTAAAATATGGCCAATTTTATGTGACCCTCATGTCAAAGTACTATGAATGGATGATAATTCCACGTCTTAATTATGATGTGGAATCGTGAGGTCCCTGGATCAAAATTGAAGGAAGCATTTGGAAAAAAAATCGGAATGTACCCATGTCTATCCTTATGTCTGTGTTCCATTTAGAACTGGGACTGGTGCCCCTATGCTTAAAGACTGAGTGGAAATCCCTTTCTGTTTGTTCTGCATATTGCATGATTTTATGATTAAAAGGCCATGCAGAGCTCTGAAACAATGGGTACAGATCCGTGATTATATCACAGCCCCAATATGATCACCTAGTGCATGCTTGGTGGAGAATCCAGGAACAGTCAAAAAGACTTTGCAAAGGAAGGACTTGGTCCATACTATCCATGCAGGGAAACACTGCAAACTATGTAGACATACCTTTCTGAAAGAGAAACAAGTGGATACGATCTTACTATATCTAATTGAAAGCACTAATCGCGACTGGCGTTTGTCTTTCTTGAGGTTGCGACTAAATCTACTATCAAATAGGGACGTGGGAGGTGCTAGTAACTGGTTAAATGAATTACAACATGGTTGTCGATATTTTACAGAAAGGGACCAGGTCAAAACCATAGAACATATTTTAACAACTTGCCCGTCCATGGATGCAAAAAGAGCTAGATTCCTCTCCCATTTCCTTTGCAACATTCTTATGCTAATATATGGCCTTGTAGTGCTTTAAGTGTCATGGAGCTCACTGTGGAGGCTGCGCTTGAGTCGCGGAACCTGTTCTTCTTCTGTTGTGCACTAACCCGAACTGCCTGACTTCCTCCGAAGAGCTTCTCCTTTTGTCTGTTGGCACCAGCGTGTGCAGGTACTTTGAGCACAAGGCTCCACTCTTCGCAGGGCTCGGACTTCCATCTAGTTAGGTGCCTCTGAAGGCGAACTGATTCTAAAGCATTATCGCACTGCCTGTTTTCCTTCCCTTTCAGGTGGACTACACATTTCGTGCATATAACGCTTGCGACTGTCGTATTTGTATATATATTGTGTTGATATGGTATGTGTTGGCTTAATATTGTGATATTGTGATTTTCTCGCTACGGTCGTTGTTTTAAAGGCCTTAAAATAAATGTGTATATATTTTTGATATAACAACTGTTTGGAGTAGTTTGTAAGCGCTCTTGCTTTGTGTGCTCATTGCGGGCTTTCAGTCACCCTCGCCCCTCTTGAGACCTAGTCTTGACCGCCGCGATCGCTACCTTGATTGGTCTGGCTCGTCCAGAGGTTACCCTGTTCCAAGTAATTAGGTTGGCCTTCTGAACTTCTGCGCCACCAGGACAGAGTTCAGAAATCCGTCTTAACAAATTGGTGTACAGCGGTGGGATACGACTGAAGGTATCCAGTGTTGCGCTCGAACTAAGGCATTTCAGGTTATTCCAACCAGGACACGTAGTGAATTGTTGTAGTATAACTTTTAAAAGGCCATAGTCCTATCTAACAGTATGGAAACAGAACTCTGGTTACAATATGCCTCCCTACGTAAACAAACCCAATGGATCTTGTTTTTCTTGTGGAGCAACTGACCATGTGAAGGGGGATCCCCGGTGTAAGGTTAGACCTTTGGGGGTCCACTCCGCTAATCTGGCCTTCTCCTCCTACGAGGAAGAAGAGATTACAGGAGCATCCTTCTCCTCAGACTCATTTCCCAGCGGAATAGAGGCTGAGGTAGTTTTAGTGTCCCTGGGTTCCTGGGAGCCTAAAGTCGCAGAGGCTTATGCTAGGATTCCGGATAATACCAAGCACTACTTTAAAGACAGTGTGCTCATCAATGGAGTAGATACTCCAGCTCTTAGGGATAGTGGGTGCAGTCGCACTGTAGTGGATTCTACCTTGGTAGACTCCGAGGAAGTTGCCAGAGCTACTCTGATGCCCACTAAGTTGGCTGACGGCCCCCTCTGTATGTTTCCAGTAATACCTGTAAATCTTACTTTAAATGGTACAGCAGTCAGGATTCCAGGGAGCATTCAGAGAAACGTCCCGGGAAAGGTCTTGTTAGGTAATGATCTCAGAGCTTTAGGGCTCGTAGGAGACACTGCCGAAAGACCCTACACACGGTCTCAAGCACGGGCAGCATTGGCCAAGTCCAATACGCCGCCCCAGCCGAAGGGGAAACCCAAGGCGAAAGGAGTCAACAAGTCACGACGAGGGAAAGAGAAAATTCCCCCGAGCTCGCCTACCACTGCGGTGGAGGAAGTTGGTCAATCGCCCGGGCCTGACGAGGAGGTGGCGATGCCTGAAGTATTCGACCCCAACGATCATCCTGAACTAAAAGACTTGTTAGTTGAAGGAGGTCCTGATAGGGACGAATTCAGTAAAGGCCAACGTGAGTGCCCATCTCTGGAAGGCCTAAGGAGACAGGCCTGCTCCCAGCTTGAGGGTGAACCTCCTGGGAAGCATAGGATTTATTGGGAAGGTGGACTCCTGTATAGTGAGCCCACAGAGTCTACAGAAGGAGACCATAGGAGGTTGGTGGTTCCCCTTGCTGTTAGGCCCTTCCTCCTGCAGTTGGCACATGAAGTTCCCCTTGCTGGTCACCTTGGTATGAAGAGGACCAAGCAAAGGTTATCCATGCACTTCTACTGGCCCAAGATGGGGGTGCAAGTAGAAAGTCACTGCAGGAGTTGTGCCTCCTGCCAGTTGTCTGGTAAGGTTGGCGCGACAATCCAAGCTCCGTTGGTACCGCTCCCAGTTGTGGGGGTACCATTTGAAAGGGTAGGGATCGACATCTTTGGTCCCCTTGACCCGCAAACATCCTCAGGCAATAGGTTTATCCTGGTGCTGGTCGACCATGCAACCAGGTATCCTGAGGCCATCCCATTGAAAACTGTAACTGCCAAGTCAGTTGCAAAAGCTTTACTCGGCATATTTACTAGGGTTGGCTTCCCTAAAGAAGTTGTGTCAGATCGTGGCAGCAACTTTATGTCGAAGTATATGCAGGCTATGTGGAAAGAATGTGGGGTCACCTACAAGTTCTCTTCTGCATACCACCCCCAGACCAATGGCCTGGTGGAACGTTTCAACAGAACGTTAAAGAGCATGATTGGGGCTCTGGAGGAGCCTCAGAGAAGAAAATGGGATCTTCTTTTGCCATGCTTGCTGTTTGCCTACCGAGAGGTACCACAGGAGGGTGTTGGCTTCAGCCCCTTCGAACTTCTGTTCGGTCATCCCGTACGGGGACCCTTAGCCATCGTCAAAGAGGGATGGGAGATGCCCACTCCCCCTGTTACTACCAATGTAGTTGATTATGTGCTAGGGCTCAGAAAACGGATGGTACTTCTGATGGGCTTGGCTAGTGATAAATTGAAGGCAGGGCAAGCGCTGGTGAAACATTGGTACGACCAGAAAGCTTCCCTCATCAACTTTACACCTGGTCAGCAAGTCCTGATCATGAATCCCATAAGGCCTCGAGCTTTACAGGACAAATGGTCAGGCCCTTACACAGTGGTGGAGCCCCTGGGTGAGGTCAACTATTTAGTGGACCTTGGAAGGCCTGGACAGGCTCCAAAAGTGTTTCACGTGAATAGGCTGAAGGCTTTCGTCCCAAAAGTCGAAATCGCAACACTGCTACTGGCATCAGACGTTGAGGAAGAGGAGTCTGAACCTCTCCCCGACCTGTTCCAAAGCGGTCCTTCAGATAGCTCCTTTGAGGGTGTCCGAGTGGCCCCTCACCTGACTTCTGATCAGCAGGCTGAGGTGAAAAGTTTGCTTAGGCAGTTTTCCCCCCTGTTTTCACAGTCGCCTGGTTTGACACCTTGGTGCAAACATAACATTGACACAGGAGACAGTGTACCTACCAAAAGTAGGGAATACAGGATGTCAGACAAAGTACGGTCTTATATTAAGACCGAGGTCAACAAGATGTTAGACCTTGGGGTGATTGAACCCTCTAGTAGTCCTTGGTCCAGCCCTGTGGTCTTGGTTCCAAAGGCAGGCACTTCTGAATTGAGGTTCTGTGTGGATTACAGGGCTCTGAATGCTGTCACCAAGACAGATGCACACCCCTTGCCTCGAACAGATGAGCTGGTGGATACTTTGGGTGCCTCCAAGTACCTCAGCACGTTTGACCTCACTGCTGGCTATTGGCAAATAGCTTTAGCAGAACATGCCAAGGAGAAGACAGCATTTTCTACTCCAGACGGCCTTTACCAATTCCGGGTAATGCCGTTCGGGTCGAAGAATGCACCTGCCACTTTCCAGAGGCTTGTGAATCATGTGTTGAATGGGTTGGACGAATTCTGTCTTGCATATCTGGACGATATAGCAGTTTTCAGTGCCACCTGGGAAGACCATGTGAAACACCTCGGGATTGTGCTCCAGGCTCTTCAGAAAGCCCACTTGACCATAAAGGCTAGTAAATGCCAGATTGGACAAGGCTCAGTGGTTTACCTTGGACATGAAGTAGGTGGAGGGAGGATACAGCCTCTACCCAGTAAAGTACAAGCAGTACAAGACTGGCCTACCCCCACTACGCAAACCCAAGTGAGAGCCTTCTTAGGACTCACGGGGTATTACCGCAATTTTGTGGCAGACTATGGCACCATAGCTGCTCCTCTGACTGCCCTCACAACTCCAAAGAAACCCAAGAAGGTAACTTGGACCGACGAGTATGAGAAGGCCTTCAATGGCTTAAAAGACTCCTTGTGCCAGGCCCCTGTCCTTAGGGCCCCTGATTATCAAAGACCTTTTATCGTGCAGACGGACGCCTCTGACACTGGGATAGGAGCTGTATTATCACAAGTAGATGAGAAGGGTAAGGAACACCCTATCGGTTTTATTAGTCGCCAGCTTAAGGACAGAGAGCTCAGATGGTCCACGGTAGAGAAAGAAAGTTTCTCTGTTGTGTGGGCCCTAAGGAAGCTGAGGCCCTACCTCTATGGGACCCACTTCACTGTGCAAACTGACCATAAGCCGTTAAAGTGGCTAATGAACATGAAGGGGGAGAATCCAAAGTTGCTTAGGTGGTCCATAAGTCTACAAGGCTTCGACTTCACTATTGAGCATAGGCCAGGTGTCCAACATAGCAATGCTGATGGGTTGTCCAGAATGTTTAACCGACCTGAACAAGAGACTCATCCAGGGGTGGATTAGTTCCCCCTGTCCATAGTCTGGGAGGGGCGAGTGTTAGGAAAGATTTCGTAATTGTAAGTAATTTTCCTTCCATGTGGCAACCCCTAAACTTTTTGCTGTTGTTTTTCACCTTGTTCTTGACTTTGCCAGAGAAGTGCAGCCTTCTGCCGCACTCCTCTGGGCTTTCGCTCCTTTCTTACAGGGAAACTGACATGCCCTTAAGACAGTCAGTACCGGGGAACGCTGTTTCCCATAGTTTCTTTTATCATGCTGCGGCTTTAGTGCAACATGACACAAGAGGGCACTGTAAGCTAAGTTACAGCTCTCTTGGGTCTCTAGTCTTCTACAGGCCCTAGATACTCTTTTAGGATGGTATTTTGATCGGTGCAAGTCATTCAGGGACTGGAATGGTGGCAGCGATCGATTTGTGTATTTTGAGCTCCTTTTGGCGTTCTGAGAGCGTTTTTCGCACTGAACCCAAAATGGTGGCCTGGCTCCCAAAATGGCCAGACCACGAGGCTCCTTTGTCTTGTCCACTGACCGTCTTGCTCCCTTCACCTTCCCCAGGTCGAGCGACCCGGGGCCTTCCTTATTTGGGCATGTACTTTCCCGCGAAACACGGATGCTTTCGCGGGCTTCTACATGTCGTTTGTGTGCCTCCAGGGTGTGGGCTGGGATGTCTGCTCCCAATACACATCCTGGGTGCCAGAGAGTCTAGGGTGGTGTGAATGCCTGGGACCACCGTGGTCCGTGATTGGTCCACGAATGGTGTGTGTGTTGATGAGCGGATCTCCAATTGGCTCCCCTCCGTTTTGGCGCGAAGGGAACCGTGGATAAGAGGGGGCTGGAAACACCACTACCATGTCGATCTCCTGAGTTCTCACGAACGAAGGAATACAGGAGCCAAGTATCCTGCAACCAAGAGGCTGGACCGAGGAATTGCTGGTGACCCGCTGAAGGACTCCTCCTTTGCACTGCTGTCGTCCTGTGAATCCCTTTCCTCCTTTAATCCAACCAGAAGGCCTGTACTGGTGCTTCGACCTTTGGAATAGCAGGAACAGCTATTCCCGGCGACTTCATCATCTCCTGCCAAGTAAGCCTTCGGAAGCGTCTCTGGGCCATCCAGTTGACTGACCAGCTTACAAGGGAGTCCTGCTCTGTAACCGCCGCCAGATTGTGTTGTATCTCGAGTCCTTGTCACTCTCCCACGCTTCGTGCACTTGGCGTTCCCAGGTCTGAAGGGAGGAGTGTACATTTGGCTCGGATACACACGGCCGCTCCGTTGCCCTGCGGTGGTGACAAAACTGTGCAGGTTTCTTCGATTGGGACGTCTTTTTGCTCTACACGACGACGAGGCATTTCCCGACTCTTCTGAACCTGCCAGCTGCTGAAACTAACGTGGAGAAGCCTGGGTCTGCTTGCATCGGGGACCGGTGAGTAGTATAGCTAGGATCTGGTCGCCCTCCTGCAGTAGCCCATTGCTTTTCCCCGCTGTGTAAAAACAGCACCCTTTTGTCCGTACTCGCTCTCTGCTTCTGCTCACTGTGGAGGCTGCGCTTGAGTCGCGGAACCTGTTCTTATTCTGTTGTGCACTAACCCGAACTGCCTGACTTCCTCCGAAGAGCTTCTCCTTTTATCCGTTGGCACCAGCGTGTGCAGGTACTTTGAGCACAAGGCTCCACTCTTTGCAGGGCTCGGACTTCCATCTAGTTAGGTGCCTCTGAAGGCGAACTGAGTCTAAAGCATTATCGCACTGCCTGTTTTCCTTCCCTTTCAGGTGGACTACACATTTCGTGCATATAACGCTTGCGACTGTCGTATTTGTATATATATTGTGTTGATATGGTATGTGTTGGCTTAATATTGTGATATTGTGATTTTCTCGCTACGGTCGTTGTTTTAAAGGCCTTAAAATAAATGTGTATATATTTTTGATATAACAACTGTTTGGAGTAGTTTGTAAGCGCTCTTGCTTTGTGTGCTCATTGCGGGCTTTCAGTCACCCTCACCCCTCTTGAGACCTAGTCTTGACCGCCGCGATCGCTACCTTGATTGGTCTGGCTCGTCCAGAGGTTACCCTGTTCCAAGTAATTAGGTTGGCCTTCTGAACTTCTGCGCCACCAGGACAGAGTTCAGAAATCCGTCTTAACATTGATATGAAATTTTTTTTTACGAATGAAATGCAGTGATGATGTCTATTTCAAACGTATATGGATATGTTTATGTAACTGTTTCCCGATTTGCTGTAGGTCTTGTCAAAGGTTCTTAACTGAGCCATAACACAATATAATGGGCCTCATTACACGGAAGGCGGTAAGGGTTAACGGTCACCGGTAATGCTACCGGTGACCATTAACCCTTACCGCCTTACTACGAGTTTCCTTTGGGGGACCCGACTTTAACGGCTGGTTTTACCAGCCGTTAAAGTAGGGTGCAGCAAAGGGACCTTGGTGCTAATTACGGTACTGCAATTTGCGGACCCGTAATTAGTGCCTTCCCCATTCCCATTATGCCCTATGGGGGCAAAAATGGGAATGGGGAAGGGCCTTGGTGAATGGGGAATTACCGCCACCGCTCACCTTGGAGTAGGGCGGTAATCCCGCCATCCACCAAGGCGGACACTGTAAAATACTGGCGGCAACCATGGCGCTAATAGCGCCATGGTTACCGCCTACCATGTAATGAGGCCCAATGTTTTTTAAAAAATAGGCCATTTCAGCTGACAGGCAACACATGCCAGAGTGTCACCTTCGCTGTAAGCTCACACTCATATCAGAGGCACTTAGTAATCTATTGTGGGTATGCAAGTTAGCTTAAAAGACAGTATTCCAGAAAATGTTCTTTGTCTAATAGAGTTGTACTATTTTGGACTCAATACAGAGACAGTTCTCAAGGATGCAAAAGGCCACATATTATATGTTGACATGAATACACAGTTTCTAAGGTCAAAAGATGGGTTTACTAACTTATTACCAAGAAGGAATGCTCTATGGCTCTCCAGTTTAATTTTGCTGTGAAATGAAGATCCCCTTGTCTTTGTGGGCTGAAGAGAACGAAGGTGTCAATTTTCCAGAATGTGTGTGTGTGTGAAATGGAGAAGGGGTCAACTATTAAGGAGAATGAACATATAGATGAATCCGTTTTTGTTGGTGGGGGGGTGGCCAATGTTTATAACTCGAGATCTGAGAAGCCAAGTAGATGCAGTCATTTACTTGTTTTGCTTTTCTCCAATAAAGAAAAGAGAATTGTATAAAAGGGAGCGCTATGCTATGCAATGAAATGATGAAGCATACAATTGGAATTGTGAGTCATCAGCAATGTACACACTTTATAACATGTGTCCTGCCAGCAGAAGGAAATGGCGTGAGATTCTGGAGTTTAATGTGATTTGGTGTAGTTCTGCTCATCAGCACTGTCCGGAAGTGTCAACGACAGCTTGTGATGTCACCAAGAATTACGAATTGAGAAGGCCCAACCTGATTTCAGTTCATCGATTAAGAAAGTTCTATGAATAAGAACGATGGTTGTTGGAGCACCTTGCTCTCCTGTTTCGTTTAAAAAAAAAATGTTCACTCCTTTTTTATTTATTTTTCATTGTTGTAAAGGTAATGCATACAAAGTTTCAATTGTAAACTAAATGTTAATAAAGTAAAACATTTAAAATTGAAATTAAAATAAAAAATACAAATTGTTCTCACTTGTGGCTCGCCAGAATCACTCCTTGTGCACTAAGACGAAGCAAGGAAAAAATAAGCAGTGAGTGGGGAAACAAATTCATAAATAAGCCAAATTCCTTCCGTGTTCTTACAAATGGCCTTTGAAGGATCTAAAGAGAGAAGCAGCTGTGAATAGTCCTACTCATAGTCCATGCAAGCTTCATGGCGAGGACCTTTAGAACAGGCGTGCACAGTTATTTTTCTCTTCACTTGGGAAGCTGCCTAAACCCAGGAGAAAAGATGTATTTGATAGCACTGTGTTCAATTGAATAATTCTTCAATTATTCATTTAAATCTCAATTGACATCATAGAGGCATAATTATTGACTTCTTGCATCTTTCCAGATGACACTTCGTGGATGAGTAATTGGTTTGCGTGTGTCTCTAATAGTCCATCTTTGGTGCGGCACATCATTTGTATAGGCGGTATATATTTCATATCATTCTTCAACCAATCAATATATACCTACTTCATTTGTTAAAAAAAAAAACAATTACAAAACATGCTGCTGAACAGAGCAGCGTGAATTATGTTGCAATTCACAACGAATGAAACATTTTGAAGATTTTAATCAGCAAATTGTAACAGACAATAAAACAGACATGTTTTCCATAAAACGTTGAAGCGGAAATGCATATGGAACTAAGTCAATTTTATTATATGCACCCACCCCCCCTATGTTCATTGCGTTATATTTTGTACACACGAATGCTTAATGGACGTCAGTTTCTGTTGAAGTTAAATATGGCTAAAAGAAAAACACGTGTCACTGAAAAAAGGCAGAAAAGAGGACAGTATTCATGATGCGATTTGAGAAAATAAAGAGCCCAGTTATCTAGTGCTGTGTAATGTCGACTTTACCAAAGTAAGATACTCATCTGAAAATATTCCCTCTAAAAGTGCTGTTCGTAGTTGCAATTACATCTGCCAAATGCATTGGTGAAACTGGAGGTTTCATGTACAGTTCACCTGTTCTACAATTCCTACACGAGGGCCTATGTTTCAGTGTGATTCTCTCTATTATTTCACAGGTTTCCATGCCTGATGTGCCCCTGCTGCCTCCACATTATGGCCACGGCCTCCGTCATCAGAATCTTTGTCTTGATCACCCTCATCGGGTATGGGCACATTCTGATGTCAATGTTGTAAAACATGTAACACATGGCCACGATAAGGCAAACCATCTCGGGCGGGCACATAAAAGCACCACCAGTCCAGTGCGGGCACAGTAAGGGTTTCTTGAGGATCCAAAATGCATGCTTAATGTGGTTGCAGGTGTGCATGTGGGTGGCATTGTAGTAGTGTTGTCTGAGGTTCCTGTGACTCTTAAGAGGTGCCATTATCCGTGCAGGGTATCCAGCATCAGCTATGTGGCACAAAGAATGGCATCGATGGTCATTACTTTTCTTTGCTATATCCATCACCATTATTATCTCATGTGGACATGTGCAGGCACACGGATATCATGTCTCAGAGCTGGAATACCTTTAATGTGTGAGGGGTGGTAAAACTCACAAGAGCAAGACGAGGGCTAAACTGAGGAGCAAAACCAGACACTTGCCTTTACTCTGCAGTTTCACATTATGGGCCACAGTGGGAAAAGGAGGCATGCATTATACATGAATGCCACTCGAGAGTGGTGATATCCCTTGATCAGGCACTCCTTCCAGCATGATCCAGCAGTCACTCCCAGTTATTTGGACATAACTGCACCAATCTGCACCCTGATGCTATTGTTTCTAATTACATCAGCTGTCTGTTATGGTGGTGGCTAGTAGTGATTGCAGTACATGTTGCATCATTACTGGCTTTCCAGGTCACATGCCATTCACCCTGACCCAAATGGATCCTGGGCACTTTAAAACAGGGAATTCTTAAGCAATCCATGGTGAGGGTGGATTTGTCCCTGTGGGGTCCTTGTTTTCACACAGGCATCTATGACTGCCCATGGACCCTTCTGTTATGACTTTCCTTCACCTTCACAGACTGCTTTTGGAGTTGCATTGAATGGCTATCCCTCTCATCTCTTGTATAGTGACTCTGCCCCTTCCCCCGCCAACCTATTGGCTTTTGCCCAGAGGGCTCTCTGCACCGAAATGGTTTACAACCTGCATATCTAAACTGTGTAGATGCACATGACCCCACTGGAAGTGTGATCATCCCTGTTATCATCATTATCAGTTCAGGCTTGTACACGCACTCTGATGCCTACTCACAGCCCCCAAACAATGCCTGTGTGTTCTGCTAATTTTTGGTTGGTGTTTTCCAAGGATCTTCCCTTTTGCACCGTACCAAGTTCCAGGTTCCTGCTTCTTGTGGGAACAATTGAAACAATACGGCAGACTGTGTCCTAGGAAATGCTGCCAAATAAGTCCTTAAGCTGAACGGAAAAAGCAAAGTTGCTATCTTAGAGGGAGACATGAACATTATAAGCCTGATGGGAGCGATAATCACACTACCAGACTTTCTAGGATGGACTGGGAGGATTCTGTAGCATGCAATGTGGTGAAGAACAGGGCAGCGTGGCCTTTGCTGCAGAGAAAGTGATTCACATGTTTGGCAGGAAAGCAGGAAAAGGAAAAGGCCAGCAGGCATGCATGGCAGAGGAAAGGAACAGCAATAGAATAGAATCATGAGTAATTAAGGGAAGAAAACGTTTTAAAAAAGATGGTACCAAGAAGATCATTGGCAAGCATGGTTCTGCTATTACTGCTTGGTTACAATTGTAAGGTGGCCACGGTGAACCAGAGCACTTCCAACCTATGGTGCCTAATTGTAACTACTGCACCATCTTAAATTGGATGAATCCTCCTTAGCTTCCTATAGATTATTATTTTCCCCCATTCCTTGTCTCCATTTCTCTTAGATCCTCCAGATATTCCTTATTCCCTTCTGCTTATACTTGGCAAACAAAGCATTCTCAGTGCTTGAGAAATCACACTCTGCAAGTGCAGGAGAAGCAGGAAGTGAGATGTACAGAACTGTTGAGATTGAAAGTGAGATGAGTATAATCTACACACATTTGAAGGTGTAGACAAGAAGGAAATTAAGCCAGGAGGTAGTTTTATGTAACTTGATAAGGCAAGTGTCAGCACAAATCCCTGAGGGACACCACGTCTAATGGAGGACGTTGAGGAAATTAAGTTACCCAATCTAATCATTGAGCATCGATTCTGCAGGAATGGGGACATCCAGTCTAGTATGTAAACCTTAATTGCAATGCATGATTAGAGACCTTTGAGAAAGTTGCAGTTGCTCACAATGCCAAAGGCTTCAGATAAATAAAGGAGGATTATAATGGCAGGAGCGTTATTGGTAAGTGTTTCTAGGAGTTCATCTTTTCTGAACAGAAGAGCAGACTCTGAGGTTCTGAATCTAAATTGATGTTGCTGCAACATTGTATTTGATATGATGTGTTCCTGCAATTCCATAGTTGTCATTTTCTCCAAACTGTTACCCCAAGACTGGGTGGGGTTGTCCATGTTGGCCATGACATTGGGGCCAGTTTATGGCTTCTTGAGAAGAGAATTATGGTGGATTTCTATAGGCAGCTTGGGATACTGTTTTGTTGGAAAGATGTTTCATAATAATTGTTGCCAATGTCAGGTAATACTAGAAGTATTGTCTTTAATGGTAGTGGAAAGGCAGGAGTGTTTTAAAGCTTTTTAAGCAGGTAGGTGAAACGTGAGCCCACAAGACGGATCAGTCCTATGATACTCTCCAGACTTTTACCTTCATCCTGCATTCTCCTCCCTCAACCCTTGTATGACATGAGTCATCAGCCTGTTGAGCACTGGAATGGAGAAATGAGGATCCAGAGGAAAGATGGAACAATGGCTGTCCTATGAGTGATGAGCTGAATGAACTGGAACACATCCAGGGTCTATGAGTACTAGATTGCTATCACAACCTTTAGTAACAGCGTTGAGGAGCTGTAAAGAGCAAGTGTATAGTGCTTAATGATAACAAGCAGATGGAGAGGTGGGAAGTCTCGGTTTCCTGATACCTTTTTGTCAATTATCTGTTTCAGCTTTTGAGATGCTGGAGCCCCTGACCGTATGACAGCTCAGCTTTCACAAGGCAGTAAACACCTGGCCCTGTGGGGCTGGGGTGCTATCACACTGGGGACAATATTTCTACTTTTTAATACTGTTTCTGGTGCTCCAGTGTTCCTTCAAGTGTAATTAGGATGTGAACTCCGGGACTCTCCCTCATATTGCAGGGTTTGTTGCTGATCTGTCCAGGGCTGGCATTTAGGTGTTCCGAGTGAAGTCCTGATATAGTCTAGTGTAGTTGTCAACATGTTTAGAATTGCAAGATTTTAGGACCCACCGGAATCATTTGACAGTTATGAGGCTCTATGAACACTGGGGTAGCTCTGATCAGTACCAAACCAGATTAGGTGTTATACTGTTTATCTCTATTTGACACTGCTACATTTTGACAAATAGTAGCCAACTCATTATTTTTGTGGAGTTCATTTGACTAGTACAACCATTTTTTATTATATCATACTGAATTATACCAGTTGGACGCCTCAAAAATCTGGGTTTCAAGAATTATTAGCATACGGACATGGATTTTGATGGGAGCAGGGATTTAGGGAATCACATAACTTCTCTCTCTGTTGACAGTGGAGCCCACATTATATTCCCTACAGTTCACTGCTATGGTGCTATATATTATAGCATTGTATTATGAACTGTTGCAAAATAAATGGTATGCTTTGATATGAATCACAATTGTGTATAACGAGATCCAAAAGTATAATTATACCTCATAATGGATCATCAAATAACAGTGCTTCGAGGCCCTGCTCATAGTGCTGATAGTAACAAAACAGAAGGTAAGGTCCATCCATCTGATTCAACCTAAGATAGTCTTTAGACAACCGGGAGGCACATCAAAGTAAGGCAGAAATGAGGATGGGCGTATAGAGTTAACTTCTCTCCCCTCACTTTGTTTATTAGCAGTCCCATCCCTTTAAAAGGCAGTTGAGCAAGTGGGTAATTAAAGGTTACCTTCATCGGCCCCTAGTCTCTCTTCAAAGCATATAGAGCAGGGGGTAAGGCGATTTTAACCCAAGGGATACCGTAGAATTTGCTTTAAGAGTTGGTATTTTTCCTTAAAAACACAGAATCATTAACATAATTAGTAATATTTTAAAAGATGCTTTGGAACAAGCAACTGCTAACATCTACAAGTTGCAAGAGAAACTGAAGCTCATGGAGTCCTCGAAGGCATTTGGAGCACCTTTTGTCCAAATATTGGGAACTCCAGTGGTGACACAAACTTGTTCTTTGGAACTGAGTGCGTCTCAATTAACCTGTAGGGACAGGGATAGTAACAGTGGGTACCAGGGTAACCACATCGAGACTGCTGACTTAGCACAACCTGCATCAGCAGAAGTCACTATTCCCTGGTGTCCTCAGACCAATAACGATATCCATCAGCCAACCCAAGCAATATTAGTCAGTAAAGAGAAGGAGAGATGGAAGGGTCACATATCAATCAACCAATGATTTTTTTTCAGCTTCTTTGCCATAGAAATAATATATAAAAAGAAAATAAACAAGGTTTAAACTTGCAAACAAGACACAATTACTAGGTAACATTCAAATTTTGAGTCGGATTTTAGTAAAGTATCAGTAGTGCATGTATAGCAGCAAAAGGTCACAATTCATAAATGTTTACAGAGAAAAAAACAGAGATTTAAAATGTGTAAATAAGAAACAATTGCTAAATAACATACATGTTCAATTTTAGTAAAGTGCTAGTAGCGCATATGTGGCAGCAAAGGATCGCAGTTGATAAGAATGAATGCTCATATATTCCTTTGCTTTTTTGAACACCAAAAGATGTTTTCTACTCTTAGCTGCGGGTTTGAGGTATGTTTGCATGGTTCGTCCTACCAGTGGAGATTCCACCATCGATAAGTTAAAAAAAGAGTGACTCAACATTGAGCAAATCCCTTGTTTTCTCAGAAGGGGAATCACTGTAGTCGCTCTGATATGGGCATATGCTGAGCAAAAAAAAAAAAATGAAATGTAACAGATCTTCCTTATTGGCACCCCACATCAGACATGACCTATCAGCATGGATACGGACCCAATAGCTGTGACCACTATAATGAACATTCATACATGTGGTCAGAACAGATTAAATAGAGATTGGTGAAATTGCTGCATGTCTCCAGTTAAAAGTTATTGTTAACTCTATAACTTCTCGTGCATCCTTTCAGTGGATCTGCACTTGGTTTCTGAGGTGAGTTACCATCAATGCAGTTAAAAGATGACTTGACTTAAAGTGCTGATGTGCATTCATTCTAGTAAGCCATTTTTTAAAAATGCTTAAACCAGGGTTTGGCCATTGTAGATCTATTATCTAACAATGCACTGATTAAGAATTGAGTTATGTTTTTGGGTTTCTCCAAATCCTTAGCCAGTGCAGAATAGTTTGCAACATAAAGTCATCCTTGATAAAGTCGATCCAAAGTTCTTGGTGCACTGCATAATAAAGTGAAGATTGTGAGCGGCCTAGAATTTTCTTAAAAAAAACTATTGTCAGTGATCTGCAGTGGAGTTAGATTACCAAACCCCCACTCCTGATCAATGCTTGTAGCCTGTGGCAAAGGATGGGGCCACGAGGCTTACCTGGTTTGAGTGTGACGCTGCAGGTTTCATCTGATGAAGCAGAAAACAGTTGATTGAATGAGGGATGCACAGGAGGGCGTGTGGTCCACTGAAAGCAAGGGTCCATGTGTAGAGATGGAGGTCCAGGGCCCAGAAGTGGGCCTTTAAGGCAGTGGGCCGGCTCCCGCCTCCCGGTCCCATTGATTGACTGATACAGAACAAATGTAGCCAAGGTGGGGGGACCGGGAACGATTAGGCAAGTCTCACCAAAAAGCATGCAGCCATCTTTAAAAGTGGAGAAGGGCTGCTACAATAGTGAGCTGAAGCTTTAACAGTGTGCAATATGACATTGCACGCAGCACAATTCAGTGGAAAAACACGTGCTTCATTACACATGCTCCTGAGCATATACGGCTATGTTTCGGCGCAGTGTACCTAGAAATAAATGCACATGCATTTAAGGCAATGTGGTTACATCCACTCTTGATCAATGCCTGTAGCCTGTGGCAAAGGAGGAGGCCATGAGGGTTACCTTGTTTTGAGTGCAACGCTGCAGGTTTCATCCGATGAAGCAGAACACAGGGGATTGAATGAGGGATGCACACGAGAGCATGAGGTCCACTGAAAGCAAGGGTTCTGGTGTAGAAATGGAGGTCCAGGGCCCAAAGGTGGGCCTTTGAGGCAGTGGGCCGGCTTCCGCCTCCCAGTCCACCGATTGGCTGATAAAGAACAAAGGTAGCCAAAGGTGGAGGGACCGGGAAAGGCTATGCAAGTATCACCAAAAAGTATTCAGCGATCTTCAAAAAGGGATATGGGCTGCTACAATAGTGAGCTGAAGTTTTAACAGTGTGCAATATTACATTGCACGCAGCACAATGCAGGGGAAAAAACACACGTGCTTCTGAGTATATACGGCTACATTTCGGCGCGGTGCACCAAGAAATAAACTCACAAGCAGTTAAGGCACCATGGGTACATCCACTCTTGATCAATGTGTGTAGACCGTGGCAAAGGAGGGGGCCACTAGGCTTACCTTGTTTGAGTGCAAAGCTGCAGGTTTAATCAGATGAAGCAGAAACCAGCTGATTGAATGAGGGATGCACACGTGAGCATGATGTCCGCTGAAAGCAAGGGTCCAGGTGTAGAAATGGAGGTCCAGGGCCCAGATGTGGACCTTTGAGACAGAGGGCCGGCACCACCTCCTGGTCACACCAATTGGCTGATAAAGAACATCATTGATGTTCATTGTTCATTGGTGAACATCATTGGTGCAAGCTTAGGGTGTAAACTGGGGTGGCGAAGTGGACTACAAACACTGAATCTGTGATGCTGTTTAGAAATAAATGTAGAAATTAAAACTGTTTTTGCAATGGAGACGTGACTGTTAGAGAAAATGGATTTCACAGAAACCAATTTGTTTAAACAGCCTATTTTGTAAGCTAGTAGTGCAGGAAGCCAGAATAAAAATGTAACATACAGGTTCCTGCCCCTATTGAAACAAACTCTGTTCAAAGGTGCCAATGGAAAAGAATAGGGAGTTCTGGAAGTTTCCAGCAGGATTTTCCATATCAGATGAGGTGACTGATTGATGCGTGACATCACTGACAGAGGCGGGGAGATCATATACTTTATGTAGAGAGATATATGTGAAATGGGCTGGCAGATGAAGGTATTTTTAAAAAAGGTGCAGAGAGAAAGAAAAGAAGGTCGTCTGGAGCCGCTTGCTAAGAACACAGAGAGAAAAGTTGGAGAATTTTTGCTGTGTGGGGCACAGCCATGATTCCAGGGGCTTTTGCTGCCAAAGGCCAGTGAGAAGGAGGATTGCAGAGAAAAGTAGTGTGTTGGGTGCTTGGAGACAGACATCCATGCTGCCTGTTGCAGAGAGGCCTCCTTCAACAGAGAAAGGAGGTAGTCAGGGAGAATCCCAGCCCAGCAGCGGATGGCACAGAGGCAGTCCCTTGCTGGTGCTGCAAGCACAGGTCCTTTTGAGCATTTTGGGAAGCATTCAAGTACAAAATGAGAACGTTATCTTGTGTTTTTATGCAATAGAATATAGTGGGATAGTTTCTGTATGTGTATTGTTGCAGGCTAGCAAAAAACATTCAAAGAAGGTCAAAGTTCCACAGGTAACACCATGTTCACCTGACAAGTTTTCTTGTCGGAGGCTTAGTTAAAAAGGGGCTTAAGAGTATTTTTGCATCTTTTGAGCTGATTCGGAATGCAGACAATGACAGTGTGTGAAATGCAAATTAACTTTGCATTCTACTTATGATGACTTTCCCTCTGTATTGTAATAGTGCTTTGTTAAATTGTATTTGGGCCTTGTCCATACTTTGAGCAAATACTGATAAATTTCAAAGAGCACTATTATAAAAAGAAATGCGTGGTCGATCATTATGTAAGTGTTCTTCCATGATATCAAATGTTACGTGTTCAGCACCGTATCAAAGCCTGAGACTCTCCTCAAGAGGACCTGGATAGAGTGAGTATAATTGTTAGCTGATTTCCCATGTTATAAATGCATAATTTTACGGGTGACCTGGTAAATCTAGTCTGGGGAATTATCTATCAATTCATTATAATCATGGTGAAGATATTGGGCATATAGTGCTGCACCAAGCCACTTTTGTTGTGGATAATGATCCCGGTATAATAAGAGCATCAGTTAGCCCCATGTTTTTGGCAAACTAGGAATCCTCCCAAAATATCCGACAGAAGGTAAGTGCATTGCCATCTCATTATTATTGTTATCATTATTATCAGGGCATTTATTGAGCATGTACCTAGCTTTGGGAAGCAACAAACCACTCTGTAAGTCATAGCGGAAAGTACTTGGTTGGGGAAGCAGATCAGTATAGATCAATACAAGGGAGCAGGGAGATGACCTCTGGCTTCCACCTTATCAAGAGTTTCAGGAGAACTGTGTCCTTGTCCTTACTTTATTCAGTCTTTTTTTTATGAATAATTTTGTGGCATGGATAGGTTTTTACCAAATGAGAGATGATAACATTCACATACTGTTGTTTATGTACAATGTCACTATTTTTGCACTTACCGAGAAAAGCCTTTAAGAGCTGGTTCAGGCCACAAGACAATAAAACTAAGACCAAAATGAATACAATAGGCTTGCGAAAATAGATGGATGAAGTGTTGTGAAATAAAAGGAGAACGACTCCAGGCAGTCAAACATAATGAATACTTTTACAGACTGAGTACAATGCTTCATGGGGTTTGCAGGTAGACAACAGCATAGATAAGTTGAAGCAAGCTCCCGATGCAATTACATGCCTACATGCTAAATATAGATATGCAACTATAAAAGACCCCTTAGTGGCATACAAGGCAAAGGCTCTGATAAGAGCAATATATGGGAGTGAACCTTGAGGATTTATCAATTCTGCAAACATCCAGGTCATGAAAAGGGAATCTTTTAAGAATTTTCTGCAGCTCCTGTTCGATTCTCCCAAATGTGCTTGTGCAAGAACAGCTGGGAATTAAAACTATTACCGAGCTATTTTAATTGGATAACCTTACTACGTTGAGCAAAATGTTATGCATCTCCGTCATTTTGTTTATAAACGTCATCTTAAAGAAGTTTTAGCCCATGACGGAGTAGGGAACCATCCATTCTGCCAGCACATAGGAAAATAGTTTGAGGTCACTGAGAATGGCAAACTTGTGGTAGTCTCCTGATAAAATAACAAAGGTCTTTGGGACTACCGGGAATATTTTGTGCTAAAAAATGCACCCACAATACCCAGGAATAACCTATATTCAATGTTCAAGCAAGGAAGAGGGTATGGAAAGTGTGTGGAGGATATGACAGGCCTACTATGGGCTCACTTTTCATGAAGTTCCATTTGGACCGCTTTCTGCTGAAAACTGTTTGCGAAATTGAAAGGTTTGGATCTTTTGGACTGTGTGTGCACTTGCAACATAAGTGCAATTGAGACAATCTGTTTTCTCTTCCTTTTCCATCATTATTGCTATTTATGGAGTACATGGTAAAATACTTTTTAGAGGAAACTAGGGCATATGGGTCTGAAGGGGGGGGGCTGTATGAGCCAAGGCAGACATATCCAGGGCAGTAACAGTTTGGTAGTGATGGTGCTGGAATATAGTTATGACCATGCTTGCGATTGCTAGTTGAAGGATGTCACGAAGCCCTGATTCGTGTTCAACACATTAGCATTTTGATTTGCTGATCGTAGTAACCATTTTCCTAGCACAGAGTGTGCTAGGTGCATGTGAGAAAAGCCAACACGTGTTTCGACCAAAGTCTTTGTCAAGGCAGAGGGTGAATGTTAGATGATCCCACAGTGAGTCCCACAAATTAGCATAAATTGTTGCAAGGTTTCTTTGGGAAATCCACATAACGGACATCTTGCAGTTGCGCTGTTACTCAATGAAGCAGTAAAAGTTTCTACTGGTAGTATGTTTAATCTAGGGCGCAAATGTAATGATATTTCCAAGAGCGGGGACAATATGTCTAGATATAATTTAAAACCCTACTCCACTAAATTCTCAGTATTCTTGGCCCAACTTCAAATTTGTAGCCTCAGTAATTCATTTTTCACAGGCTCTCATAATCATGCATAAATTCAAATTTTTTAAGTCCTGTGGCAAAAAGTCAAGCAGATTGTTCCAAAGATCAGTCCTATCCAAATGGAAAAGGACTGACTTCACATGCTTGACCATTTTAGGCTCTTGCCTCCCTTTAAGCTCATGATATGTGATAACATGTGACAATATTCTTCAAGACCCTTAATGTTACATACTCTAAGCCAATATAAAATGGCTTGAGAAATATCTGGGAGTTAACTGGAACACACTCAAGTTCTAAGAACACCAAAGAGGAAGGCACACTAGTTGGTGGTAGCAGCAATTTGGGGATTTCCCCGCTCCCATGTTAGCAAAAGAAAGACAGCATACCACCAATTTACTTCTCTAATTTGAAGGCAGATTTTGCCATCTGTGCTTTCCATCCTCCAGATTCCTGATTCTCCCAGATATTTAAAATGGGGTGGGTACCTGTTCAATGACAGAGTCACACAGACTCAACCCCCAGAGATTTGCGTTTGGAAAAGGGTGGTTTAAAGACCATTGTTTTTGAATGATTGATTACAACTTGAGCTATGTGATGCATGTTTTATGGAGATGCTGTATTTATTGGAACTGATTTGGATGCAAAAACATTTGTGGTTATGCAATAACCACAACCCAATCAATTGAAGCATTCCCTCTGGCAATCTATTTTTCCTGGTCAATAGATAATATCTATCTGAAGCAGACGGGAATGCATGGGACCTAGAGCCAATGAGAAGGGGATTGACAGATCCATGTTTATTCTGACTGCTCATTTGAATGTTTTGATATTTTTTCTGAGAAGACCTTTGTTAGGATATTGGTGATATTGTGGGGAGGTGGGATCTACTACACATTTGCATGAGTTCTCTAGGGATTTGCATTTATGGAACTGATTTGCCAATTTGCAATGTGCATTGGAGGTTTTCTTTCAACATCTTTATACTTTTCTATGTGTGTGTTTCAACAGGGATAGTTCCTCATAGTAACATGTGTTTGAGGTTGTGAGTGCTGAATTGATAGTTTTTGTAATGGTGGTGATAGGGAATGCAGGGTTCTTGTGGGTCTGAGGTGAATGTTGTGGAGCAGGGGCATTGGGGAATCTAAGGGGGGTTAACACTTGTATTAGCAAATTAATAGGTGGTAACTCTTTTTACAGGTCTGGTAGTGAAGACAAATCTGTATGGAGAGAAGTGGAGGGTGTAGGGTAGAGGGCCAGTCGTGGTGAGAGGTGACAACATGGGTAGTTCACAGTAGGAAGACTTTGTTGATGTTGATTAGGGGGCTTCTTGGAGCAAAGGCTGGTTCCAGACAGTTACCACCCAAGTGGGTGGGAGAAGAGACCCCCTGTGTGAGGTTCAAGCTATCCATTTAGTTGAGAAATGTTGTAATAAAGTCGTTGGCGGGTCAATCAAGCCATGTGTTGATGTAACATATCAAGAGCATTTTCATGGTGGAGATGTTTAGGTTTTTAGTGATTTCGGAGGAATGTATGCATCTCCTGTCAGATTTTGATACATTCTCATGGATGTCAACTGCTGTGAAGGTTCATAGAAACACTATGGTCTCCGCTGCCTGGACAGTGCAATACTAAGAAGATTACAGCAAACTGATCAAATATACTAACACGTGTAATGTTAATGGTGTCTAAATATATTCCATCCTGTGAAGTCAAGTACCTGTTTATTGACTGACATAGGGTCTTGTAGAAGGGATTTATCTCTTAAAAAGAAAAAGTAGAAAGAAAATCGCGCACCCAGCAAGTACCCTCAAGTACCGCTTGGCCGCTCTCCCTTGACGTCTTCAGGAAAAACAAAATGCAATCTGCATCTTTCTTCTGTTCCATTGGACTTTGTTGCACCTTATACCTTGTGGACTACTACTTCCAGAAGGTGATTTATGTTAAGAGAACATAACACACTAAGTGTTTAATCTATACTTCATTTAATAACACTCTTACTTTGTTTAGGCTTTGTGCGAAGGGCATGTATATAACAGGACGGCCGCGCGCACCGCGCAGGCGCACCCAGCAAGTACCCTCAAGTACCGATTGGCCGCTTAGCCGCGGAGCTGCGGTGCTGTGGGCTTGAGAGGATTGTTATTTTATTTAATTTTTACTTTTTCTTGTGTGTGAAACAGCATTATTAATTACATTATAAGAGTGCATCGTAAACCAAAGCTAAATCACTGAACTTCAACTAAATTTGCATGCGGTCATACACACTAAAATCTGATTTGCCTGATATGTGCGATCTCCTGCTCACACCAATGAGAAAGTCTCCCTTGATCAAAGCAGTTTCGGCATCCACAAAGAAAAAACGTGTGGCAACTCGCAAATCGATAACTCTTACTCCGGTTGCCTGAACACCGCAACCAAGTCAAGACATCTGCGTTTTCTGTGCTCCAACAAAACAAAACGAGCAGCGGGTAATGACTCCACCTCCAGCGTTGAGCCAAATCGGAAAACGCATGGATACGCTTTCTCCTCTGCCGGAACAAAACGATCAATATGTGGTTATTCTATCGGGGCAGACCCTACCGGTTGAAAACACGGCGCAATCATCGAGTGATGTAAATGTCGCTGATACAGCGCTGACAATGCATAATGGCCGTGAATCTGCACAGATTATCTCAGATAACAATTTATTACAAACTGTGCTGTCCAATGTGCTGAGAACCAAGCAAAAAGAACAGATGCCTCTAATTGAAGAGATTCCTGAAAATGACAAAGTGTTTGCAAACAACTTAACGCATGTCAGTATAACTAACATCAACTCTTCATCTACATCCAACGCACCGGATTATCGAGCGTCGTGTTCCATGGACTCGAGCATTTCCCTTGCAGTATCATACATCTAACCTACGCCGAGACGACGGCCTTCAACTACAGATAAAGCTACTAAAATAGTAACAGACAATCTCCTACAAATCACCCTAACAGTTAATATAGAATGTTCGAATTTCTCGACTCTAAACTCAATCAACAGTCGAGACAAATCGATAAAATTATAGCATAGATGGATTCCAATGCTAATCCAATGCACGCAACCAACGCAACTACTAACTGCAAGAAAAAGAATGGAAATTGTACATATCCTATGAGTTCCATGGAAGCAGTACCTACTGCAGTTCCAATATTCAAGCAAATTATACGACCAATAGAAGGCGAAGAACCAACCATGGAAAATGCGAATTCCTCATGGGTCAGCGTGGATTTTTCCCCACTCAAAACTGAATGACCTGCACTGATGGAGCCATATGAAGTCTTCACTAAGCAGCCTCGACCTATCAATCGCACAAAGCTTCTTCTTACAAAACCATATCAAAACAACGGCAAGACAAAAAGGGCGACTACGAAGATCAGACAACGAAACATGGTGGTTGACTTAACACAGGCGCCGCCAATCTCATTTTCACATACTCCAAAGCCACTTGACCAGTTGTTAAAAAGCCAACAGCCACCAACACTTAATATGGAACGCTCCATAATCTTTGCAGCAGGACTCCCATAGACTCAAAAGCAATCCCAACCATTCCCGATACCAACTAATCCCCCAGTACATTCTTCGCTGAATGCCCTATTAGCGCTAGTAGAAAAGTCCAATGAAGAGCATAAGGACAATCCAATTGGCAGGAATTCCGTAAATGCATCTGAACCATTACAAATGCATTCCTCTCAATCAGCCAACAAAGAAACAACAGCTGAACAATATCTGCTTGAACAAATTGAACAGATCAAAGCAGCTGTGGATGAATACCTTCAATCCAGAATAAAGAACTGCAATACTGCTCTCCCCATGACGATAACCACGGTTCCAACAACCTCGCCAAGAGATAGACATCTTGATTCACCACATGATATTAATGATCCACCAGGCCTTTGCCAGACTCAAGTAAATAAGACCCACCTGTCTAATCAGAATCAACACTGATATGAACAACCTGGAACAAGGCTGAAATCCGACCAATTTCCAGGAGATATCAATAGAACACAAACGAAACAGGACACCAAAACAAATAAATTGAAGCAATTCCATACATTAATATTCAAATGCAGAAATGCTCCATATGAGAAACATGACCTACGCAGGTCGAGCATCTTGAACATTTTTAATGGACTTCAAGAACTAGAAGATATATCTTCTGCTGACATTGATCAGGTTGAATTCCTGTGTGATACTAATCTCCCTATAGTGCAACTTTGGATCCGCTCTGACCTAGTTCTGAACACCTTATGGTGAGCAGAAATGGCCTTATTTGAGATGGGTTTCTTACTTGCTCAAGATCCTGAAAGAAACACCGAGAGATCAGCAAATGCCAAGAATCCATCAGAAGAACTGCATAGAAAGCAACAATTTGAGCTGGAGTGTGGATGTGCCTTTTGCACTCTACCATTAAAATCATAACCACCACCAGCTACAATAAAATGGGAGGTGTCGTTGGCATCATGGAACTCCTGAGGGCACAACCACCTTCAGACTAATCAAACTAGTGACCTTAATAACTTTGAAATCGTGGCACTCCAGGAGACATGGATACTGGCAGCACCAATCTGGGATGATCACTCCATAGCCTTTCTTCCTGCAATTAAATCAACTAAAGGCCGACCGATGGCCGGATTATTGGTCGCAGTGAAATCCAGCAGAGGTTTTACCGTTAATGAATGGGAAACACCTAATCAATTCATGCAACTGGTAAACATTTCTAAAGGCAATGTGAACATAGCCCTAATTAACTTGTATAGAAACCAAGCAGACATTACTGATAATCTCTTCAATCAAGATTTATTGTCGCTGTTAGAAACAGTAGCCAAAACAACAACAATAACTGCCACCATCATCACAGGAGATTTCAATTTAAAGAATATGACCTCCAACTTCAAGCCAATATGCGAAGGCACTATTAGAGGTCTAAACTTCATGAATGAGTGGAACTTCCACATGGCTAATGGTTCACTACCGGGAGATACACCACCCAATCCGACTAGGCAGAGAGGCTCCTCCACAAGCATTATTGATTACACATTTGTGACTGAAGAATTGTTTATGAAGGCGACACAATTTGAAATCCAAAAACAATCAACAAGTGATCACAACATCTTGATCTTTACTTGGCCTTGGCAAATCGACATCAGTGAACAGCCACAGCAATGGATGACACCAAATGTAATCATCAACAATTCGAGAATAAGATTTAAATGGACTCATGATAAGCTGAGAGGATTAAATCAAATTCTCCAGTCGCAAGAATCACAATCTCTTGTTGACTCCTATTCGGACACTTTGCTAATGTTTAAACATGTCCAATACATCCAAAACGTTGATCACAAGAAACATAAACATGTGTATGATAATCAACTTCAGCAAGAGAAGACAAAATACAGACGAGCCTTAAGAACTATTCTTAAATTACCAATGAAAGAAAGACAGCAAGCCAAGATTAGCATGAAGTGTAAATATATGAACTGGATACGAGCGCACAAGAGCACAATGTTTCAATGTGATGGAGAACAATTCCTAAAATTAGCACATAACAAGAACACTACACAGATTTGGTCTATGCTAAACGGAATTTCAGGCCATAAACAGCTGGACACTCAATTGAATGGAGTTACAGAAGAACAATGGATTAAACATTTCTCCACGCTGTACCACGATGATCAATTTGGAAAATATTGATATATTAGACAATCATCTTCACCATGGCAGATGGAATGTACTCCAGAAATCATTGAAGAACTGATCAGCAATTCTTCATCATCACGTGCAGCTGGGCCTGATGGCTTAATCAACCTCATGATGAAGGAACATCCGAGACACTGGTCTTTTATTTTGCATAACATCTTTTCATATATTCTACAGACACAATCTATACCAAGGTCGTGGCGCACGTCGCTAATTGTCCCCATTTTCAAAAAAGGGAATTGAGCAAATCCATCACATTACCAACCCATAGCCCTCCTTGACACTCCAGGAAAACTCTTCTCGCATTTAGTATTGAGGGATCTCAATCAATGGATGAACACAACTCACCAACGTGATCCAAATCAAACAGGCTTCATCCCAGGAATGGGCACAGCGATACATCTCCTCCCCATCAATGCAATTAAACAACAGGCACATTGCAACAAAACACCAATTTACTTTGCCTTCATTGACCTCAAAGCGGCATTTGACTCTGTGTCAAGAATCAAACTAATTATAAAATTGAAAGAAGCAAAATGCCCTGGTCATTTGATTGACATCATTTATGCATAACATTCAGAAACATCTGTGAAGATTAGACTATCCATCATGGGCATCCTTTCCACCTCCATCAAAACTGCAAAAGGCCTCAAACAGGGTTGTATTCCAGCCCCTGGATTGTTTAATTTTTTCATTCAAACTATTAAAATAGTGTTACAATATCTTCCTTCGGACTCTCCAAAGCTGAACAATGTGGCCATAAAAGCACTCTGGTATGTGGATGATCTTGTTCTTATTTCGAAATCTCCCAGTGGGCTTCAAAAACTTCTCACAACTGTTACACTGTATTTTGACAACAATGATTTGCATATAAACTTGAACAAATCCCAAGTTGTTCTGTATATGCCGAAGGTTACTAGGTACAGTAAAATGACTTGGCAAATCAAAAATGTAAATATTGAGGTTGTGCAAAACTACATTTATTTGGGTGGGATTTTTGATGCTGCATCATCCACAACAACCTAACTAAAGATAGTTTCTGATAAAGTGGTCCCGGCTATATCCCAAACCAAGCTTATTTTACATAGATTTGGCAAATTTTCAATCTCTGCAGCCATCTTATACTGGCAAGAAAAAGTGACACTGACCCTATTATACGAGCTCGAAACAGACAAGTCCATCAAAAATCAATATTCTGATAAACTAGAAGCAAAATATTGGCGTAAAATTTTGGGAGTACCTCAAAGAACACCGGGAGCCTGGTTAAGATACGAGCTGGGTCTCATCTGATTGCATGCAAAATACCAATGGCAACTATGCGCTTTGTATCGTAAATGTTTGGTATATGATCAATCAAATACGTTGTTATCGGTACTAGCAAGTTATATCCTCAACTGTACGCATTTCTTTGTTAAAGAATGGTCTAACTGTATAATGCAGGTTATGGCCAGAGCTGAGGTCACTGTAGACAACTTGGTGTGTAACCCTGATCTTGCCCAAAAAAGAAAAGACTGGATTGACACACGGACCATCTATCTTTCTTATAAGCACTTCGACTCGATTCACTTTGGTGACAAAAAAATGGGCACCCCTGAAGTGTATCTTTGTAAAGCTCCAACCCCAAATATACGATCTGCAATGTTACGTTTGCGCTTGAACCTATGGCCAACCCATGATATTCTGGCACTGAGAAAACAAATTAGCCAAGAAAGCAACTGTTGTAGATTTTGCTGTGACAAAACCGTTAAAGAAACCTTAGAACATTTGATTTTACAATGCACCAATTTGTCTCTGTTGAGAAATATGCATTTTGCCAATCATATACATGAAATAGTGAATACTTATCCAGAACGCAGATGGTCTTTGATTCTGAGTACTCGATCTATGAGTTTTCATATAGCTACAGTTGGATTCCTTAATGCCCTCAAACTAGAAGCTCAAATGCTGTAACCGAATTTCAGGAGGTGATCTAGAAACCTAATGTTGATGCATGAACTAGTTCAAACAATCTTTTCTATATTTGGAAATCACCTTTTTGTTTCTGTATTCGTTTTTGTATTCGTAATTGATCTGTCTGTATTGTATTGTATGTAATTTAATAACTGTTTTATAAAAATTGAAAAGTTGAGAAATCAGCTAAATCAATAAAAACAATAAAAATAAAGAAAGAAAATTAGTGGGACAGTAGCTAAAGCAGACCTGTACTGTTCATGGGTGCATATCGGATGTTACACAGTTCCTATGTACCAATGTGCTTTCTGTGGGTTTGGCGGAGTGAATTAGGAGTATGTTATCCATAGGGAATAGCCCAGGGTCCAAGGGACTGCAGCGCTTTGAGTCTGGTTAGTGCTTATTGGGGAGAACGTTAAAGGGCTAAATAAGAATGATTACTTATGGTTTGATTAGTGTTGATTTATTAACAGCTAAGCTTGTGGTGGCCTTCTGTGGAGGATTTGTGTGGCCAATGTAAGGAGTTAGTAGAGCTTAGAAGAGAATTAAATAGTGTGGCCAAAAGGGGAGTATGGCTTACAAGGCAAAACATACTGCAACCTTCCTACTACTGACTGTTTTTAGTCAGATCCTACTTCAATAGCTCACGTTGCCACTGTTAATCACTACCTTTCCTCTCACTTTGCAATACTCAGGTCTTCCATCATAATGTACTGTACAGTCCTGTCTTATAATGGTGATGAATAACATTACACATGAATATGGGCAGTGTCATTTTACATGTCTCTTCAATCAGAGCAGTTACAAATTTGATTAATACACATTCACTGTGACAAGTGAAAAGCTTGCTGTGCCCCAGAGAAGGTATTCACTGTTCAATCTATTCCACTGCATGACTGAAGAACACATGCTGGCAGCTTTAAGTAGTTTGAATTGACACCGTGAAACCTAAAGTGAGCACCAACTATATATATTTCATTAATAGTTCAGCATTAGGGGGAAAAGTATGACAAACTGGTGGTAAGGAAATTACCACCACTTTACAGCCACTTAACCACACTGCTAAAGTGTTGCATGTAGCTGGTGGTAAATCATCTACTTCACCCCCAAATATTGGCAGATTTACTACAGAGGAATTTCTGGTAAATCTATACAAATCCCAATAGAGTCATGTGGACTCCAAAATTGGGAAATTGTACTTCTGTTACCCCACTCGTAATCCCATACATCTGCAGAACCGAATGTCAGAAACAGTAATTGAGTTTGATGGAAATTCCAAGGGAATACCACGAAATTACTCCCACAACTCTTTGAAAGGCTAAAAATAAAATCGTATGGCTTTCTACCCATACGTAAACGTGCTGTGCACAATGTGTGAAAGTCTGCTTAACAGTGCTCTTATCTAATGCTTTCTGTAAATGCATGTTAAATGTCCAAGTATATTTTGTAATTTAGAATAGACACTCATACATTACTTTTATATTCCTTTCATACCCCCTTGAACGCATTTTCAAAGGCATACATCCTGTGATATGTAGATATGTACAAAGACTGACATGTGCATATCTACATGTCTAATTTACACACAGAACTGTAAACTGTAAACTGTAATTTAGAATGAAGGCACACTTCAAAATGTTGTTTTACAATTGCTTGTGTGCTTGTGTGTCATGCTACATATTTCTTTTAAAGATCGTATTTGTATATGTATGATTATTTCTTCATCCACAGTTCGAATAAAGGCATATGTTCATGACTTAATTCATATGCTCTTAAATTCAATATTTATCAAGGATACGCACGTCCTAACTTGGGTGACTTTTCCCGCTAGCCACATTATGGCCCAGTTTCAAATGGCAAAGTATTGGACAAAGATGCACATTGTAGACTGAGGCAATTATATTACTTAAGCTGGTATGTGATCTTGCTTAGGTCCTTATGTTTTAAAGGCAACTGAAGTCACCTCCAGCACGCTGTTCAACAACGTTCTCAGTAAATGTTCCAAGTTGCCCTGGATTTGGCATAAAGTCCCTGTAAATAGTTTAACAGCCACATTAGATTTCTGGTGTCTTTTGGTTTTATTTTCTGGCACTGGCGAGCTTTCATGGCCCCTGGAACTGGCTCCTCTAAGAGCTGTGTTATTTGTACGCTCTGAGCTTTTCGAATGTGATTCTGTTCCCTTCCAGGATGGCAACAGAATATGTTCTCCTTGTGGAATGGTGTGTGAAGAAATGACTTCTGCAATGCAGAAGTACAAGGATGAGTAGTGGCCAAACCGCCTACTCAGAACTCAGACTTCTACACCACTAAATGAATCCCAATTATAATGATGAAACAAGCAAAGATATACACATCCTTTACCTTTTGTGGTTATGTTCGGCAAGGCAAGGCTATACTATCAAGAGGGGTGTGAATGTGATTCTGTAGCAACCCAAGAAGAAAAATATTACAGTACAAAATAAAGGGAATGTCCACTCAGGTTCTATAAAAATATATACATTGATTAAATACACATCTGCAAAATTTTAAATAAAATATAACACTACAAGAAAACCACCCATGTGGAAAGAGCAGAGGATATGCAAGATAGAAGATGAAACACTCTGGCTAATGAAGCAGGGAGGGAAAACGGCAATACATTACCACACTGTTTTAAGAAAAGGATATGTGCTGGTGCAGAAAATCAATTAAAGATGACCAGGCCAGTGTCTAGTGACCAAAGATGGACCATAGTTTAGCTATCAGTCAATGATACCTTTCACTGGCATAGATGGTTTGGCAACATTGAACTGAGCTTGTAGGTGCTGTTTGTATGGTTGTAAGCAGGCTTAAATACATCACGTCCATTGTTTCAGATAGGGAGGCATGTTGAGAAGGGGTCGAGCTGAAGTTCTTTGTTGTTTGAAGTGATGCATGAAGAAGGTTAGATAATTAGGTCCACCAGAGTCGGTTTGATAGTCGGTTAAACAGCAAAGATTATGATGACTGGATGTGTTGTTGTAGGTAATCCAGTTGGGACTGTGAGGTCCACCAGGGTGAGTTTGACAGCCATTTCCAAAGCGAAGGCTGTATGCACAGTTCGAGTCAGGCAGCTTGATGCAGCGTTTGAAGGTCGATGTTCGACGAGGCTTGCATTGTTTCAGCTAGGGAGGGATGTTGAGCAGGGGTCGAGCTGAAGTTCACTTCAGTTTGAAGTCATGCATGAAGAAGGGTGGATAATGAAACCATCAGAGTCGGTTTGATAGTTGCTTCAAGAGCAAAGACGATGGTGACTGAATGTGTTTTTGTGGGTGATTCGTACGATGGGGCGCTCAAGCCAATGGGGATTGCGAGGTTCACCAATGTCAGTTCAACGGCCAGTTTAAAAGCGAAGGCTTAATACACAGTTTCAGTCAGTAAGTTCGATGCAGCATTGGATGCTCGATGTTTGATGAGGCTACCAGGATGAGTTTAAATGCGCATGTAGATTAGCAGCGAATATGCTGCCAGTTCAAAAGGCGGTTTGTACATGGCGAATGCAACAAGGAGCTTCAAGTTTGAGCTGATGCAACAACATGCTCAGCTGGCACAGTGTGGTGGTGAGCTTGTTTGAGTGCTTGACACAGCGACCTGAACATCCGAAAAGTGGCAAAGGCAGCTCTCGAGGCTTCTGTTGGTTCGGCTGGTTCAAAGAAACTTCAATCTTAGCACTAGATGAATTTAAAACTGACAACTTTGCCACTTTTATTCATAATGAAATTTATAGTTTACCCATGAATCAGGAAAAAATAATAACATGCCCACCTGTCTATGATAAACTAGTTCAAAATAAGAAAATAAGAAAACAGAATTGTTCAAGGACATTAGGTCTATAAAAGGACTGCTCACTACCCAGAATGAGCAAGTGGAAAAATAGGACATATTGCCAGAAATACAAAAACTGGCTTACGTGCCAGTTATTCTCAGGAAAATCTCAACAAATGTGTGGTCCCTCATCCAAAATCTTGAACAAAAACATAAGGAAATACTATACAATCCCATCACTGAGGACAGTGGGGAATGATATCTGGTTGCACTATAAAATGTGTCACAGAATGACCTACAATAAGTGTGAAGGAAGGACCATAGGAAATATATATGAATAGAGGTGACTGTTTTGGATTGAAATCCCAAAGCACCAAGCCCAAATGTCCTTATTAATCGAGTTTTTAAGGGTGCACCAGAGTTATAGGCTTCCACACTTTATTGTTTAAAGACATATTAAATACATGGAGCACTCTGGAGTCACGGAACATATGATATTTAATCCCCATTTATAAAAAGGGGGACAAAAATAACCCAACTAATTACTGCCTGATTGCCTTACTGACGCAGAGAGTAAAATCTTTGGATCTTTGATACTGCGAGATATTGAAGCTTGGGCCAGATCGGCGGACAGATTGTCCACATTAAAAACTGGGTTTAGAAATGGAGTCAGCACCACGAATGTAATATGGATATCTACTTTCCAAAGCATGTAGCAAAAGTGCTGTTCCATTGTTTGCCTCTTGCATACACTTATCACTGGCATTCAAAATGGTAAATATTTTGCAATTATGACTTAAGCTACGTAGTTGGAAAATGCCAGGAAATATCCTGATCTACCTACATTTAAACCCCAAACCTTGAGTCTGAATGAATATAAATGGAGCCTTATCTATGGATATCCCAAGATCTAAGGGGCTCAGACCAGGGTACTAGCACCATGCCTATTAAATTTATAAATCTAGAAAAGTTGCTTATTTCTCCACAATTAGCAGTGAGTAATATCTGCAGGCTCACTTATGCAGATGATCTGATTCTTATGGATTGCACACAAATAGGCCTGCAATGTCTCATTGACACATTTTGCCTTCATAGTGTGGTTAATCAACTAGACATTCAATCAAATACAACGAAAGTTATAAGACTTTCCAGGTCAAACAAAACCCAAGGATTTGATAGGAAGCTGAGAAGCAAGAAACTGGAAACATGATCTAACATACCTCCGACAGGAATTCACAGGACAACAGGCTTATCAAAGCCTTTTCTGCCAACATCTTCTAGCTTAAGAGCTTTATTGGAACTTACCTGGCAAACTCTTTTGAAATTCTTCCCAAAAAGGGATCCATGAATGAATTATCGCTGCTCATCACTATTGTCAAAAAGAAAGGGTGAGTCATGAGAGAACAATCAATGAGAGATTAATTGATTCGGGATAAAAACATACACATTTATCTATTTAGGTGTGAAGTAACACCTATATGAGATACTCATAATTTTGGTTATTGAACAAACTTGGAACTAAACAATTTAAGTGACAAAGGTGTGAAGCAACACAGTAAAATCAAGACTAAAACTTAAAATAGAGCACAAGCTCAATAACCATTCAATCCAGTGCCAGTTTGGAATTCTACTACTTGACTCACCTGAAAACACAATGTTTTTTTAATTCTAAGGTTGGCGCATTAGAGCATCATTCACATTCGAATTTACTTACACCTACGTTCCCATTTAACTTCCAGACTGTGTAAATCTGACATGGGGCAAAGAAAAAAAAACAAAGCAGAACAATGTGGGGCTTAAATGAAATACATAAGTAGAACATTTGGCATATTTGCAACAACCCCATCGATTACTTATTATTGAGTGAAGGTTCTACTGTGAAAATGTATTTTCTATAATACCGCATGATAGTAAATATTGACCTAAGCACATTCGCATCACACATTACAATCTAAAAAGATACAATCTAAAAAGAGCCGGTGGGTCTAGCTTCCCGGTATTAGCTGCCCAGCTTTCGAACACTCTCCCTCAGAACATTCAAACTATTCAAACCTTCAACAAATTCAGAAGCCATGTTATCACATGGATACTTAACAAAACATAAAATAACAGATCTTGATACCACTAACCGCTAGGTCGTCTGCACAACTATTATGTGTGTCATCCATCCTATATTACTGCTATGACCCAATGTATAATATGTATAATGTTTAATATTCATTCTGGATTTCGATACAAAGCATCCAAAGGGTCACAATGTAGATGAGGAGCTATATACTTTTCTGGGCATTTAGGCTTTTTATCCTTGATATTTTTCAACCCGCCTGAATTTGTCTCCTTTCCTTTTTTGTTTTTTGTTCCTTATTTCTTGATTTGCATGTCCGTTTGGACTTTCTTCTCTTGTTCCTTCATAGTTTCCTTAGCTCTGGGATGATTCATTTATTTTTTTCATCCTTTTAAATCCTTGCTGTTTCTATTTTGATTTGTCTATGCACTCTGCTATTTATGGGGACTGATTTGCACATATTGTTGGTCCCATTTTGGGTCTTATTTGCGGTTTTTTGTATCTCCCTTTTTTTTTTTGGTCATTGATGCCTATTGTGTTGTGTTTCTACCTTCAGCAGTTGGCCTTGCTTATCCCAGCATTTTATCCATCTAAAACTATCATTGGCTTATTGTGTTATTTTGTGCATTTTATATTGCCTATTGCTTTCACACTTGCACTTTAGTGTGGCTTTGCCACCATGAGGCTTGATAGACACATTGTTGTTTTGCTGCTATGCTTGCACTTTACTTGGGAATATTTCTGCACTTGCACTTTGTACAACACATAACACTTGCCTTTGCTGTATAACACTATAGCTTCCACCACTGTCTGTGTCAGAAGCTGAGGCTGGTTGGTCTATTTTGATCATTGGGCATTGAATGTTTGGCTTTTTTATATGATTAGGTACTTGATTCTTACTACTAATATCTGCGGTTTTTAATCTTTTGCTACAACTGTTTATATATATGTGTGCTGATTTCAGCAATGCTATATTTGGGATTTGCTGTTTGCTACATGTTGGGTATATTTTTGTATCACCCTCCATGATAATGATCTTACCATCATTTTTGCACTTGCACTTTTGCATCATGTCCTTTTTATATTACAAAGGTTTTATTGTGATTGTTAGCAGCCGTGATGTATTTTGTACTATTTTATGATTTTTGGTATGCCTTTCATAAGGTGAGATGCTTTTTACTATCTGATTTTCACCCACCATGTATCATCATTTTTTCCTGGTTACCAACCTGGGGTATTGTATTTCATCATGTGCATGTATAGTTAAAATTTTGTAATTTTGTTACTTCGAGCATTAGACCAGCTATGTCCTATGACTGTGAACATACATTTGCACATTAGAATGTATATGGGGGTCGTTGATTCCGAACCCCTTGTAGAATCTGACTAATATTGTGCACTGCGCGTTTAGTCTGTGATTCTATCTTTTGTTTGTTTTGGAATTTAATACTGGCTGTGCTTAGCTCGCTTATGCATTTAACATTATCTTTCCATGCACTCCTACCCCTTTCCATCATGGCCGCCTGCATTCCCATCCCCAGCCATGACTTGTTATTGTAACTGACAGAATAATAGGACTGCATTCCACTATGTGCATTTTAACCAGCTTTTTTCTCTCTCCCCATACGTGAACAAGCGCTCGGTGTAGCGCGAAACGCATTGTCTGCAGGTCGCATACCACTGCGTCCTGCCTCTGTTTGTTTGTGTTTAGCTGCATTTGTGTACCACATGTTTGTGTGTACTAGTATATTTTTTTGTTTAACATTAAAGGTATCCCTAATAACAACATGGCGTGCTTTTTGTGTTTACATCTGCAATTTTGGAGTTTGCAACTCATACCTGGCCCGCGGGAGTGCGGTTCATCATTCCTCCTGTTTGTCCAATGTTTAATATGTATATATGTACCATTGTAACTTTACCTTGAACGCTCAAACTGTATTCATGCACACAACTGTCTATACTATGCCATGTAACCATTACTATCCTCTAGCGCCCAATTACCTCCGGGTCAGGTGCGCGATATAAATAAAATAAACAAACAAACAAACAAACTTTAATATCGCATTGAATGAACCTGAAACAGGCTGACTACGCCGCCATTTTGAGTTGTCCACTGTTTTGATCGCCTCCTGCCTTCTGTTTCATGTTCAGAACTTGTGTTTTCGGCTTCAACAGAGCAAGATGAACGTTGTGCTGCTTTATGATGTTAACTTAGATAAGAATGTTGAAGCTGCTAAGGTGGATTGTTTATCCTACACTGAAGAACCTCGGAGCTAATCAAAAGCTGTACTAATAAGTAATATAGATGCAATCTGTCCCAACAGTGCCTTCCCTGTTCAAACAGTAAAGTAGAATAATGAATAGCTGAACGTGCTCTTCTGCAGAAATCCTTGTTTTCCCTCCTTGGAACTAACTGACTTTAAGCTCGAGAACAAATGGTAGACAAATATAAGCGAGTAAAATGAGGAATGTTACCTTGTGTCTTGTATTTGGAAAACTGTGAATTGTTTGATGGAAAACAGCAAACTATTCAATGACGTTTAAATATGTGTAAGTTATGTAGTTAGTCCACAAACCCTAAGTTATGCATCATGTGAAGAGGGGCTGGACGATGTGCCCAAGGATGTGAAGAAATTGTATAAATATGTGTACTTTTGGAATGTTCAGTATTCCTTCATTTCACAGTGTCTGCTTGCACACATTGTGGGGTGTTGAGAACCAAGTGGCCACTTGCTAATACATACAATTGTAACTTTGACCTTGTGACTGGCGTATTTCTATTATGTGGTAGTAAGCCTTGATATTTTTAATCTTTCAATACTTGCAATTACGTATGGTCTATAGACCTGCAGTCTAACATATTCAATAACATTTGAGGCACTGGAAGGAAAAATCTGGCATAAGGCGCTATCAGTACCCAACTGTGTTCCCATTAATATTCTTGCGAAATGAACTGGGCCTTGGCTCTATGCATGCACATTAGCTATGGTGAATAATACCTGTTTAAAGCAATGTCATTATTTTGTCAGAAAACACCCTTCATGATGATCCCAAAGGCAGATGGAACAAACAAAATCAGAAACATTAGGGCCCTTCAAGCTAAATTTCCAAATCTTTTAGAAAAACGAATCTTTCTCTAGAAGATCTGGACTCAAACTATACAGGAGTTAAGAAGAAACTGTACGAATTGGACTGGTGTAAGACTAGTGATTGAAGACACCAATACAAATTGTATAATATCATAGCATTATAAGGAAAGAAATATGGCTCTGTCCCCAGATATTTGGAGATATCTCCTGATGCACGATACATTCATCTATTTTTGAAAGTTAGATTCAATCTTATCCTTACAAGAGAGATTACTAGCATCAGGAATACCTCTCCTATTACATCAAATATCTGCAGATTTTGTGAAAATGATTCATAAATAAAATCTTTGAAGCATATATGGTAACGTGTCCTCTACTACAGAATTTGAGACTGGAATTCTTTTTGAGATTTGTGCAGGATTTATAATGGATACATTCTGACAGACATTTTGGGGAAGGCTATATAATGGCCATATTAACACGCTTATAATGGCAGTTGTGAGTTTTCATCATAAGGTTGATCTGATCTTTTTGTAAGGTAGCAAGCAAATTCCAAAATTGGACTCTCTCTTTTCTTGATGTATGGCTAATAGCAATTTCTGATATATGAATTGTATTTTAATTTGTGTATGCCGTAACACAAATCTTTTGATGTAGTTCAACAAATGCGCATGCTTTTATCAAATGTATTTTTATTTATATTTAAATGTTAATTAAATGTGTTTGGCTGTGTGAGGATTGAACAAACCTTCGTTGGTGCTAGGCATAGAGATAGACCGGCATGCCCATATCTTTTAAATAACAGTAGCCAATTATGTTTCAAAGTGATTATTTAGAATTTTGATCATGGATTTGTTTAAGTCTTTAACTCAATTCTGATCTCTGAGAATGTAAGTGGCTCACATTGAAATCCATTAGTAAGATCCGTTATTTGATATTTGATTCATGGTTCAATCATTTTAACAGCCTAGAGTCTCCATGAAATATCCATACATTTTGGCAAATCGTGTCATTCTCTGTAGGTTTCCCGTGATGTTCTGTTTTGTTTGCTTTATTTCCCTGTGAGCTTGTGCACTGAAGTTGACCTACTGAGATATCTCTGAATGTTCATTGGGCAGATACTGTGTGTGCTCAGACAATGGCCTGCAACCCCGGTCCTTCAAGGTGCTCATTTATGCCATGAGCAATTTTGGTTAAGCATAATGCATGCCTTTTATGGTATCTGCTGATAAGATGAAAGCTTTCCGTGCCCCTGCGTCTTTCAGGAATCAAAAACAGTTGTCCCATGCTAACTTTAGATTAGGAGCTGCTCACATTTGTGGAAAAACAATGTATTTCTTACAAATATTGAGTAATTTAATTCAGGTGCCTTGACGTATTATGTATGACACAGTCCACTACCAATCCAGTTTACAGCATGGAATGGCTATACATACTTGCGTTGTATTTTTCACTGTCTTGGTGAATGGCTGCTAAACCTAGTGTTTGAGGTATGTAAAAAGATGTGTACGTTAGTATGCTCTTGAAATCACCATGGAAACCGGTGGTCACAAAATGTCCCCATTGAGTCTGAAGGTAAACTCTGCAATGGGAGAGCTGCCTATTAGTTGCTACAAAATCAATGTATTATGTATGTACAATAGGAGTAAGGGACGAAGTCATAGCAATGCACTGTGCACAATGTTTTGAAATATGTACAAAAGGGAAAAGGTAAAAGGATGCTGATATGCTTAATGTATGTAGTATCCTCTTTGCATCATGAGGGAACCATAATAATGTTAAAAATGCTAATAAATGTAAAAGGGTGGGTGGTATGGTAACGGCACATTCATCAGTATTGTTTACAGGTACGCTCTGAAGTCAGGGTCCCACCTCCAACATTGTGGCAGGTGGAACATTCTCCAATGATGGACAGTAAGGGCTATCTGAAGAGTTGGGTGTCAGTGAGGCAATGACTAACAGGGTGAGTATAGTGCTGGGAAACACTCTTAAACCTACCACCCTTTCCAAGGCGCCTAAACTGAGGATGCAGCCGTTATTCAGCTAGCTCATAAACATAGACTCTCAGAATGCCTGGCTTAGTCTCTTTGAAGGGCTCACAAAACCCTAGCCAGGCATGGCACTGGTTGTCTGGCTGGTGGTACAGAGAAGCTGAGAGAGAACATTGCACTGAACTTACATACATTTTTATAGATGGCTTTGGAGTGGCATAGTCACAATGCTGTGTACTCTGGGTGACCACCAAGTCCAGTGATGTTCACCGATTTGGCTGTCAGCCCCCATCAGGAGAGCAGAGCTTGCTGGCTGGGCACCAGAGGTGAATGGAGAAGAGATGTCTTTCCTTAGAGTTTCACCTTTAGACTTTTAACCTTGCTCTAACTTAAATTGAGCACCATCAGGTTTTCCTTTTTGCCATGCATTGTGTGTTTGTGCAGACTGGAATAATACTACCATCCATGAACGAACTCAGAGTATTGAACTCCCTCATGAGGCAACTGACTCAAACATCAATCCCAGAATCAATAACCAGGGGGGTGGGTACGATCAAAACTCTTTGCAAATCAGGCCCTACCTGCACTACATGTTTAGCGTGTATGTAGGCCACTGTTTCAATGACCCATATTAAATCACATGGATGAATGTTATTGTAGTAGGCTGCAGATTTAAACATTGTGGACATTTAAAAGAACAATGTAATTGTGTAAGAATTAAAATAATAGCTTTCTTGATTAAGATCACTAAATAATGTACTTTATATAATTAGCATTATTCCTTCTGGGGGTTCACACAGATTTTTTAAGGTTTACATCGATTACTTTAATTAATTCAGACAATCATTAAAACTTACTCACCAGGTTCTGTTTGTTATGTTGTCAAGGAAATTGAACTGATGCAAGCATTGCATCTTTACTCTATATGCTTGTAATTATACGCTTTTGTTATGCCTATACTTTCTAACTACTTGAAACAAAGGATGCTTTATTGTATTAAATAATAAAAAAAACATTCTTTAGAGCTTTTTAATATTCGCTCTGTACGTAATAGATATAAACAATATCATTAGACTCAGTGATATTTCTGGTTACAAATTGGCATTTAAAATGAGTGCTCCTAAACTCTTTCTTTTGCAACAGCATTGTAAAATGTCTTTATTTGGAGCCGTTTCGTTTATTGACGGGTCTGCTGCACTTGCCTTCTAGTTAAAATTAGGGGCATCCTATGTTTGATGTGCGTCACCTTGAGGTGGTTGAATGCCTTGCTGCGTCGTTCTCACTGAGAATTTAGCCTCTTTTCTAAAACATGTCATACGTATTTTTACTACATGTGTGAATACTTGTTTATAACTTACTACTCCTTCGACTGTATTGCCTGTAATAAGTTAATAACTTCCCTTTGTTAGCTAATCATGCATTACCAACTGATTACCTTCACTGTTGTTGCCTTTTAGGGGCAAGAGTATGATTGAACCTTGCATGTACCATTACCGTTGATCTTCTGAGTATTATGCTCTGAAATGATTTGCACTGCTAATTCTGCTCACATTTTACTAGCGCAAGTATTGTGCTATTTATGTGCATTTCATATTCATGAATTTGCAGTTATTTTGCATGTGCCCATTTTATGTGGCTTGTGTATGGTATTTGGATATGTAGTTACATAATCCCTAATTGCATCTACATGTTCACAGGTATGCAGGAAAGGTTTAGATTCAAAATCATATCACATCATCACTCTATTTTGGAAATAATACAGTTTTCATAAAAGTGCATCACATACATACACAATACATATAAAATAATTCAAACATATTCACCCTGATAACCTTTTCCCCATCACAGGGGCAGTTTCAAGGAAATGTGCTATTGCAGCATAAACAGCATCATTAGATAATAACCTTAGAAACTACAAAAATTCCTGCAGTGGGTTAAACCTGGGTACTTCAATACTGGTACAATTTCACAGCTGCATGACATAATGTATAATGGGCAAAAGAGCACAACTTGCAACAAATATGCCTCCTCACCTGAACCACATGGACAACATTTACCAACAAAGACATCCTGCACCTTCTTCCTTGTAAAAACAGTTAATGGCAGCTTGCCCAGACGCATTCCAACAAATTAGAATACTCCAAATTATCAGCAGAAGCTGCTACTGACATAGGCAGAATTCTGAAACAAATGAAAGCGCTGCTGTTAGATGAAGTAAGCATGGTTTCCAACCTCATGTTGGCTTTAATTCACCTCAGAATGCAAGAAGTCCTAATAACCAACTACGAAGAACTGTTTGGAGGAAAACATGTTATTTTATTTTGAGACCTCATTCAGTAAACACCAGTAAAAGACCAACTATTTTCAAAACATTATGACACAAACAATGACGTAACACACTGATCAGCATTGGAAATGTAAATCTCTGCCAACATTTTCACTAATGAGAACAAACTGAAAACATGTGCCAGTCTTCAGACCTCCCCTTGCTAACATTTTAAAAAGCATTAGAACTAGTCTGCTTACAAAGGATGCAAAATCCCACTTAAATAGTAGACTACTCAATGAGCTATATGGGCAATACACATCTGTTCTTGATGTCATTGAACAATTAACTCAACAATGTCTTTAATGCCAACCCTTGCAAGCTCTAGTCAATTCAACGAGACAATGTTAAAAAAAGGAATGCAAGTACTACTCACATTTTGGATATGTAATAAAGATTTGTGTTAGCAAAAAATGATTTTTCAAAATGTTCAAAACTTCTTAGCAAATTACTCTCTGCACAGCATGGAGAGAACTGCAAAAGACAAAAATGAAATAATTCTTATTTCTCTGCATTTTGCCAAGACAGTTTCATGGAGTTGATGCGACTCGCCTTCTCATGTCTCACTAAGCAAACAGTACATCCATGTACTTTAAACCGCCCTCTGTCACGTTTTGATTTCCATATTTCGATTTGAGTAGCATTCTACAGCTTCATATAAACAAATATCCTCCATTTCTACAGATTAATTTGGATAACATGTATCTATCACACTGGTTTTCAGAATCTCTGTACGGTCATGTACTGTTTCAGCTAACTGCTGAATTTCACTCAAAGACTTCAGTACCCGATATGTAGCGCTAGAGAAGTGCTAGCTGGGCCAACACCTAACCAAAGTACAATAATGTTATGTCCATACAGAGGCAAACTAGTTTGCCGATCTGCAGCTTCATAGCTATCACAATCTCTATGTGAGAGCATCTTCAGACCAAAGCTTGGAGGTTTCTGATTAAGACTTTTATCTGCTGATAGGGCTGCACAAACCTCAACTGCATTGCTCTTTTCAGCTTTTGTCATGTATGCTGTAACATAATAAGCAACAGCTGTTGTATCATCAGCAATATACTGTACATCAGTATATGCATTCAGAAGCTGAGCAATGACAGGATTGTATTCAATAATGTATTTCCATTAATTATCTCTTTTAAAATGATAGGTATTTCTCAGGGACTTACCTGGTCGAGCAGGTTTCATCAAAATATTCACTGAACCAACTGGTGTCACAGGCATTGGAAAGCCAAATCTGCATGGAGTGTAATGCTTGTCTTTACTTTTGTATTTTCTCTGACAGCACTTACCACATGAGTGCCTTTGAAATCTTTCCACCTTGTTCATTTGATCAGCATTCACATGCTGAGCAGGAATGGAACAATTAACATATTTTTCTATGAACTGCATCACACAGCCATCACTTTCTTTACCAAACTGAGGATCATCTTTAATCCACAACAGCATATGTCCATGTGGAACCCCACGTGCCTGGTATTCTTTCTTCCAAAAGAAATGTTCCATAGCGCCTAATAGACCATTTTCTGTATTACATATAAAGTTTAACATGGCTAAAACTCTGTGATGAAAGAAGCACAATACACTTACAGGGTCCATGGAATGCAATTCTGCTGGTGTCATATGTTCTATGTCTTCTTTCTGTGAATTACTTTCATAAATCCACTCTGCAAGATCATCCCAACCATAGTCAGTGCATCTTAAAGTCTCAGGAGGATAGCTCAGGGGCAACATGCTCGCCTTGGAAGCAAGACGACACTGAGCACCACAGGTTCAATAATAGGGTCCACGCTTAGAAAACTCTGGGTATAAAGTGAATTATAAATAACCTATCATGTCATCATATCATAACCCAGGTTGAAATGTTTCTGATCATGTATCTAACCTAGGAGTGTCTCTTATACCAATATTCCTTGGTTCCTCTGATTGTAGCCAGACTATTGGTATGTTTGCCTGCTAAAACTTCATTTTTTTCTTTCATTTGTTGCAGCATCTCACATGCAGAAAGATTTTCAAATTTAGTTCCAGTCTGAAGTGTAAGAGCAACAGCATAACAAAACATTGAAAATTCACTTTCATGTGATAAGTGAAAAATATATTCAACAGCGGTGCGGAATCTGGAATCTTCAGAATACATGCTTGTACAGCAATATTCTAAAGAAGAAATTGGAACCTTCTGATCATCCAATCTGCTTCCTGTACCAGTAGGAACAAGCATAGGGAAACAATGAGCTTCTAGCGCCTTTTCCTAGACATTGATTAGTGCTAAAACAAAGAATCTGCAATGTCATGCTTCATTCCTAGAGTGTTGACATGTTCTATCAAATTGAGAGGTAAATACACAACTTTGCCTCTAACTCCTTGCATTAACGATTGTTTAGGCAAGTTTAATATCTTTGTTTGCAATCTAACAATAACTTGAAAAGGATGAACAGTTTGCAATATAATAACTTTGAACATGTTCAATTTTTGAAGCCCAACAGTTATATCAAGCACTACTACCATGTCATTCAAGACCCTTCTTGCAGGAATACTTGTTTGATTTTAAACAAAAACAACACAGTGGGCCTCATTACAAGGTTGACGCTCCAGTAATAACGATACTGGTAAGGCAATACTGACATCCATTACCGGACCGGTGTATTACGACCCTTGATGCCGGTGTTACCGGCATCGACAGGGACCCGCTGTGGGCATGCACCACCATACCCGCATGTGCGCGGGTGCCATGCCAATAACACTGGCATGCCGCAAGGAAGAGGACATTATGAGTCACACGGACATGCACATACCGGCATCCAGATGCCGGTATGAAGGGCCGCCATGATGCCGGCAACACTGGCATTGCGGATCACCCGTTAATAGCAAACCACTGTGTTCCCAACTGCCACAGGTGCACACAACCAGCACAGGTGGAGGCAATAGAGTCAGGCACAGCAACAATGGAGAACACCCACACACCACACCCCTTCCAAGTCCAAAAGGATACCACTAGCAGTTGCCATACAGGGGCTGGAGGATATCTCTGGACTACCACTACTCCAACAGGCACTATACCAGGGGGAGCAGGGGAGGTGCAGGAGGAGAAGCAGAGTGAGACTAGGCCAGCACATACCACCAATGCAGGCAGTGGTACCCCATAGGCAGCCACCAATCCGTCACATAACAGCCAGTACATTTGACTAAACCCCTGCACAGATCCACACCCTGTACCGCCTGGACATGGACACAATACGCCTAATTGTGGATCTCATTCATGATGATCTGGTCAGCCTGATCAACATCCATGCCACCATCCCCCCCTCTGCTGAAGGTAGTGTCTGTGCTCCACTTCCTTGGAATGGTGCTGCACAACTCCACGTTTCCCAGCTACATGGTTTGTCATGCTGCATGAGGTGCCCGGCTTCTGGGTAAGTCCAACCACAGAGCTATGGGGGTTGTTGTTGGGGGGAACCACAAGCATACATAACCTGTCTGCTGGCTGGGCCATGAGGGTTGTTGTTGGGGGGCACACTATCCTGGGTGCCAACCACTGTGACCCCAATTAATATGACAGATGCGTGAGACTGACAATGGATGCAGACGTGCCATGACCGCACAGCCATGTGTAAATGGTAGCTACGAACACAGCACCCACACCTGCTTGGCAAAACAACGTGTATCATGTTGCACATCAGGGAAAAACATCATCCAGTGTCCTACATGAATACTGGATTCACCACTGCAACACAGCCATCACATGTGAGCACATCATGAGCCTACTGACATCATCTGTGTGAGTGCTGTATCGGGTGTCACGGTCCCTATGACCTGTACATGACCCATGCTCCCCCTACCGTGGAGCAACATCGTATGCACTGACCTGAGTGTTGCTCTAATGAAATGGCAATAGCTGGCAGTGAAGATCCCTTGCATCTGACCACGAACAATGTACAGCTAGTGTACACAAGGAATGCCGAAAAGCCTCACAATTAAAATAACAATTTCTCCCATACAGGTGATGCTGGGTATACCCAGAAAGCCGTGGCTCCTCACCTCTGTCAGGCATCCAGTCACTAGGCACGTAGAGGACTACAATTGTGCCCATGCACACACTTGTGTGATGATTGAGCAGACATTTGGGCTGTTGAAGGCACGGTTTCGCTGTGTCAGCAGGTCTGGTGGGGCAATCATACACGGCCCTGAAAACGTGGAGAAGATAGTATTGGTATGTACTATGCTGCACAACATGTGCATCCACCGCCATGTACCGCTGCCACCTGACATGGACGGTAATCCACAGGAAGATGAGGAGGATGATGGGGAAGATGCTGCATATCGGCCACAGCAGAATGTGCCTGAAGGACGTGCTTTACACCAATCTTTGATTGAACAATATTACTAATGTACTCGGTAACACATAGCACTTTGAATGGTGGACACTGGGCACTGTTGGCAAATAAAATGACACACATTCAATGATCAATGTCCAGTCATGAGTTCTTCATGTGCACACCAGTTGTATTAAGGAAATGTGAACTATGTACAAAAAACAGGTATAAATGTGCACCAAACACCTTTGTTGTTCTACAAAGTGCACCCCACCCACCACCCCATCCCTTAACTCCGCCACACATCCACATTCCTGAACCCAATACAAATTCAACCAAACTCCCTCCTGCATGTATGTCTGGCTACTGATGGCCCCGTTTGGATGGAGGCTGTTGCTCCCCTGGCCGACGCATGCTGCGTAGCGACCTACGCACCGGGTTAACCTGAGTCAAGTTTTCCGGGGTGGTGCTTGCTGATGGTGGGGGTTGTGGCTCGGCCGGTGCAGAATGACGTTGGGTCATTGTGGCAGCCAACTGTGTGAGTGCCTGCGTCACAGATTCCATGTCCTCTCATACCCTTCTGCCAGGTATTGTACCATATCCTGCATGGCCTGCTGGCTCTCCTCCATGCAGGTCATGCAGCCCTCTATGTGCTGTATGTGTTTCCAGCTGGTGGTTGCACGGGAGGTGGAGTGGGACTCCTTTGATGGCTGAAAATGTCTCCTGGCTTCTCCTCCCCAGAGCTGCGACCACCAGACCCATGTCCCAGAGAGTGCTGTTGTGTGGACGGCAGGGAATGTGTTTGTTCAATGTCCTCTGACATGCATAGGCCTGCTGTGTCAGCCCTGTCCTGTTGGCTGTCCTCCTCTGCGCTATGTAGGGCAGATTGGGCCATCTCCCCTAGGTCACTTGTGGCCGCTGATTGCAGCCCCTCAGCATAGCTGGCCGCTGGTGAACCCACATGAGGTGGCTACAGGGGGCAGGGGTTGTCTTTTCCGTGGCCTTTGGGGCCGGAGTGCCTTGTGGCATGTGGCCAGGATGGCTCCAGTCGTCCCAGGCTGGGGCACATTGCCAGGTGTGGGAGCTGGCTGCTCCTCAGCTCCTCCTGCCTGTGGGACATGTTTGCTGGACTGCTGTGGCTTGGAGGTGGTGGTTCGCCTCAGGCCAGCCCTTGACATGGACGTCCTGGTGCCGTCATCATCGCCTCTGCTCCTGCGTGCTGGTGTTGCCTTGGTTTTTGTGGTGGGCCCCGCATCGCTGTCTGATCCTGTGCCTGTGGGGGATGGAGAGGCAGGGCATGAGTCATGGGTAAAGGTACATCCTACATAATTGATGTATGTACATTTTGGGTTCTGTGCATTGCCGTGTGCACATGGAGGGGCGGACATGGTGCTTACAGGAGTTAGCGGTGGTGTGCAGTGTCTGTGCATCTCTCTAGCCCAGCCATGTTGTACATGCTGTCTTTTGAGTGGCCTACGGGTGTGTTGTGTATTGCGTGTGGTAGGCATGCCTCAGGGTCTGCATGCCATGTGTTGTGTGGTTGGGGCTCAGGTGTGCACTCAGTGGTGAAGATGTCAGCACCCTGCAATGAGATGTCACAGTGGCGAGGCCTGCATCTCTACGGTGATGCATGTGTGTGCCCGCATGCAGATTGTGCTTTTGTTTGCAATTGGGGATTCATGTGGTGTTTGTCAGTTGGGTTGGTTGTGTCTTACCGTGACAGGGATGTGGCATTTCTGTTGGGGCAGACTTTAGGTGGGAGGTGATGGGTGATCTGCTTGCTGTCATCTACTTGCCATTTGGACTCTAGCATTGTGTTTGGGGTGTTGTGTGTGTGTTCACTTTTGTATTGTGCTAACGGTCACTCACCTTCACCAGCCGATGATGGGACTCCCGGCTCGGCATGCCCGACCCCTTTGATGATCTCCATGTGAATCATGGAGCTGCACGGTTCTTCCCACTGTGCTAGCTTAATGGACGAGGATGGTCCACCACCTGTTGCCTGGGCCTGTGTACGGTTGGCTGACAGTATGTTGCGGACACGCAGCCTCAGATCGTCCCTCCTTTTGCAACAGTTCTTTACACTGCATGGGGTTGTCCCCACTGCTGACACCTTCTGGGACACCTCCTCCCAGATGTGTTTCTTCAGCATTTGTGCGGGACGGTGCAGGTCTGTGCAGAACACCACATCCGCATGCCGGACTAGGGTGTCTGCAAACATGTTTAGCTCGTTGTTGTTAAACCGTGGTTTGCGCTGACGAGGTGTGCCTTTGAAGTTGGTTTGAGTCATTCTCTGGCAGACAGGGTTCACAGTTTCCAATTCCAGGTCCTGTAGGCAATGTTATGTTATGTTATGTTATGTTATTTTGCACTTATATAGCGCCTTATATACCATTGGTATGGTCTGAAGGCGCTGGTAGGTTGAACGCCCTTGGGAACCGAAGTTCATATCAGTAGAGAGAGTAGAGAGAGTCAAAAAGGTGCGTGTGAGCACCGGGTATGTGTACAGCTCGTGCGGTATCGGTGTAATAGCTGCTTTCTAGCGGTAGGTGTGGTGGTTGAGAGGTCAGGAGTATGTGTTCGTTCTGGCAGGATTCATCCAGATCGGATGTGGCTGCGTTAGGCCTGAGGAGAACGCCTCGCTGGGGGGTGCGTAACCAGCAGTGATTACTTAGAGTGATGTGGGGTGAGCGGCAAATGTTGATATGAGAACAGCTATACCGAATGGTGTCATAGTATCTCTGTGTTCTATTTGAGTGGTGATGTAAGGAGAGAGTAAGCGTGTTGGTGAGATATGATGGGTTACATGCCCTTTCAGAGACTTCTAAATTCACAGAGAGGTTATTGGGTACACTTCTATATTCAACTTTCCACGGGAGGCTATTGGGCGTACTTCTTAAGTCACAGAGAGGCTACAGGGCACACTTCTAAATTCAGCGGGGCTGTTGGGCACATTTCTAGAATCACAGAGAGGCTATTGGACATGCTATCTTTCACAATTCCATCTAAGTGTGGACATGCTAACTTTCACAATTCCATCTAAGGGTGGACATGCTAACTTTCACAATTCCATCTAAGAGTGGACATGCTAACATTCACAATTCCATCTAAGAGTGGACATGCTAACTTTCACAGTTCTAACTAAGTGGGGACATGATAATATTCACAATTCCATCTAAGAGTGGACATGCTAACTTTCACAATTCCATCTAAGAGTGGACATGCTAACTTTCACAGTTCTAACTAATTGTGGGCATGCTAATATTCACAATTCCATCTAAGAGTGGACATGCTAACTTTCACAATTCCATCTAAGAGTGGACATGCTAACTTTCACAATCCCATCTAAGAGTGGGCATACTAGCTTTCACAATTCCATCTAAGAGTGGACATGCTAACTTTCACAGTTCTAACTAAGTGGGGACATGATAATATTCACAATTCCATCTAAGAGTGGACATGCTAACTTTCACAATTCCATCTAAGAGTGGACATGCTAACTTTCACAGTTCTAACTAAGTGTGGGCATGATAATATTCACAATTCCATCTAAGTGTGGGCATGATAACATTCACAATTCCATCTAAGAGTGGACATGCTAACTTTCACAGTTCTAACTAAGTGGGGACATGATAATATTCACAATTCCATCTAAGAGTGGACATGCTAACTTTCACAATTCCATCTAAGAGTGGACATGCTAACTTTCACAATTCCATCTAAGAGTGGACATGCTAACTTTCACAATCCCATCTAAGAGTGGGCATACTAGCTTTCACAATTCCATCTAAGAGTGGACATGCTAACTTTCACAGTTCTAACTAAGTGTGGGCATGATAATATTCACAATTCCATCTAAGTGTGGGCATGATAATATTCACAATTCCATCTAAGAGTGGACATGCTAACTTTCACAATTCCATCTAAGTGTGGGCATGATAATATTCACAATTCCATCTAAGAGTGGACATGCTAACTTTCACAATTCCATCTAAGAGTGGACATGCTAACTTTCACAATCCCATCTAAGAGTGGGCATACTAGCTTTCACAATTCCATCTAAGAGTGGACATGCTAACTTTCACAGTTCTAACTAAGTGTGGGCATGATAATATTCACAATTCCATCTAAGTGTGGGCATGATAATATTCACAATTCCATCTAAGAGTGGACATGATAATATTCACAATTCCATCTAAGGGTGGACATGCTAACTTTCACAGTTCTAACTAATTGTGGGCATGCTAACATTATGGCAGTATATCTTATTAGGATGTAAGATAGAGTGGCAATGGCTTTCAGGAGTGGAGTGATTGCTCTACTCCCCACCCACACCACACTCACGGTTTTTGGTGGTGTCTGTTAGTTGCTGGCTTTATTGGCTTCCCCTGCGGACACCTGCAGACACATCTTGGAGCCGTCTCTGTTGGAGCTGCCCTTGGCCTTGGGGCCCTTAGCCGCTGGGGGCTGCCGGGCAGAGGGCTGCCCTGGGAGGACCAGTGATAAAGATCAAGGGGCCTATCAGAGGGGGGGTGGGCGGGAGGGATGGGATCAGGAAGAGGTTTAAGAGGAGGGGAAGTGGGGACTGACTCACTTGCTCCTAGGATGGGAAGTAGGTGCAGGAAGCGGGTCGGAGCACCGACGCTGCCTCGCCGCAACAACCATTCAGGGGCGGGGGGCGGGATGGGAGGCGGGAGGAAGGGGAGGGACCAGGAAATGGTGGCTGGGCCACGAGAGGCACACGGGGAATCTAAACACTTTTACAGTGTTTTCTTTAAAAAAAAGGGATCGCGCGCTGCTGCTCCACTCACCTTCCTTTTAGATAAGGAAATGAAGTGGGCTGCAGCGCTCGAAACGCTAGGCCCAGGAGCTGCTAGCTGTGCAGCCAATCACTTGTAGTGGGCGGGATGGGAGGCGGGAGGAAGGGGAGAGACCAGGAAATGGTGGCTGGGCCAACGAGAGGCACACGGGGAATCTAAACACTTTTACAGTGTTTTCTTTAAAAAAAAGGGATCGCGCGCTGCTGCTCCACTCACCTTCCTTCTAGATAAGGAAATGAAGTGGGCTGCAGCGCTCGAAACGCTAGGCCCAGGAGCTGCTAGCTGTGCAGCCAATCACTTGCTAGTGGGCGGGATGGGAGGCGGGAGGAAGGGGAGAGACCAGGAAATGGTGGCTGGGCCACGAGAGGCACACGGGGAATCTAAACACTTTTACAGTGTTTTCTTTAAAAAAAAGGGATTGCGCGCTGCTGCTCCACTCACCTTCCTTCTAGATAAGGAAATGAAGTGGGCTGCAGCGCTCGAAACGCTAGGCCCAGGAGCTGCTAGCTGTGCAGCCAATCACTTGCTAGTGGGTGGGATGGGAGGCGGGAGGAAGGGGAGAGACCAGGAAATGGTGGCTGGGCCACGAGAGGCACACGGGGAATCTAAACACTTTTACAGTGTTTTCTTTAAAAAAAAGGGATCGCGCGCTGCTGCTCCACTCACCTTCCTTCTAGATAAGGAAATGAAGTGGGTTGCAGGGCTCGAAACGCTAGGCCCAGGAGCTGCTAGCTGTGCAGCCAATCACTTGCTAGTGGGCGGGATGGGAGGCGGGAGGAAGGGGAGAGACCAGGAAATGGTGGCTGGGCCACGAGAGGCACACGGGGAATCTAAACACTTTTACAGTGTTTTCTTTAATAAAAAAAAAAGGGATCGCGCACTGCTGCTCCACTCACCTTCCTTCTAGATAAGGAAATGGATTGCAATGGATTGTGTTATTCAGGATAGCCGCCGGAGCATTTCCTGTTCCAGCGTGATGACGTTGCTTCCGGTGGCGGTAATGCCGGTACCAGTATTAGCAATGCCAGTGTGAATGGTGCCATTCATAGCGGATTCTACGATGCCGGTGGAGGTCTCTGCGCATTCGATGAAGCTGCTATTGGGGGTGCTGCCGTTATGGCATGCCATTACAGGTGTGCATGCAGACTCGTGATCTCCTGTTCATTACAGGCACAGTGCAACAGGGATACGTTCATACCGGGATGCCGGTAATGACAGATTTTTACTGCCAAACTCGTAATGAGTCCCAGTGTTTACAAACATAAAGTGCCTCACTTGTGTCAAATTGTTTTTCTACAAACAAATACAAATACAATTATTTTCAAACATCTTCTATGCTCTGTTTAATTTACACCTCAATATACACTAGCTGCACTTATAAAAAGTGCGTTGATAAGATACCCAAACAATATCAGGTCTTTCAGTAGAAGACAACTCAAACATTGCAATACTTTTTTTATACTTTTGAAAAATCAGTTACTTTGAAAGCATAGGATCATAATTTCCAAGGGTTTCATCTGCGTACACATAATCTTTTAAATGCATTATATTTATTATTTGCAGTGTACAAACTGAAACTTCTACAGTCCCAGTCAAAAGTGTTTGATTTAAAAGTGCAAGAGAAATTCTTGGTGTTTTGTACTCATGGTTTTAATGAAGACAAGCTAGAGAGTGACCCAGAAGTCTGTTTTTTCACAAACTTCACAGCCATCTATTCTCTGTAGCATCTTGATCTGTGTTTGAACATTAGTATTTGGAAACAACTTGCAAAAATCTCTTTAAGACTTTACAAGAAAAACATATCAATATTGCACAAGAAATTGCATGCACATACCTCACTTTGCTTTTTAGGTTTTATTCTAGACTGACCTAAACTTTAAGTTTCTGTATTACCAGACCTTAGCATTCCTTCTTTTTTAGGATTCCCACAGTTTTGGACTTCATGGCTACCCCCACTCTCATCAATATCAAGGGGCACATTCTTTCCTTGAATGTAACTCTCTGTTTGAGAAGTGTGTTTCCACTCTCCACCAAACATGACACAAAGGTTGTCACACCTAAGTACATGAATTGCTTCTATATTTCTATGGAATGGTGTAGTAACCTTACATCATTTCTTACGTTTATTCAATACAAAAATGAACAATTTTCTTTCCATATGAAAGCATTTTTAATTATTATTTCTACCTTTTTTCTTTTGCAAAAAAAGCTTCACAACATATCAATATTTTGGTTTCACACTTCTCCAAAGAGTTGTACATATTCGACAGTGTATATATATTTATGCTCTGTTTCAAATTGATAACAAATTTGCAATCTTTTCTTCATTGCTTTCACTAAAAACGTTCTGGGAGTCCATTAATTTGCAAAGTTGCCACATCTCCTATTTGAAAATTCAGATTTTCAAAAGTATTATCGATAATAGGTATTATATTATCTACAGTATGTTTATGTACAGATTTGAGATTACAACTGTTATTACTTCCCTGCACACAATTCGTCCTTCGAGCATGGCGTTGCTTGCTTGATGTTATGTGTTTATATAAAATGTATTCAGTATATTTAGGTTTGTATTTTAGTCCAGTTTATAGGTATTACTTGGAAAGTAGGGTTTCCCATATTTGATTTCAGTGTTTTCTGAAGAGTGTTCAAGCAGTTGTACATGTTATGCTATTGTTATGTGTGAGAAATATATCTCCCATATCAAATGTCCTTGCTTCTTTTTCTATAATTATGACTTGGCGAATCCCATAGTTGGTGCATATCTTTCACGTCATATATCCATTCCATATCATGATTTCTAAGGCTGTGAAACAAATTGTCACTATAAACTATACAATTAGCTTAGGTTTCGTTCGGGCTTAGCATCTTGAAAATGTACTGTGCCAATCACAAATGCATCACAAACTGAGAAACTCAGTTGCCACCCATTGAAACTCTACTTTGCTCATCTTATTTACTCTACATGTAATCCTTCACACACTTCCCCCAATCATATGAGGCTAATCTAGAAGAGGTATGTCAGCCTATTGGGCAAAAGGCATTCCTTCACCAGCAATTTGAAGGAAGGTAATATGGTGTTCAACCTCTAAATTCATTGGTCACTATAAACTGAAGGTGCAAAGTGGCCATCTTAGTCTTGAGCACAATAAACATGGTATACATTAACATAAATTAGTTCACATACATAAAGGTGTTGCAAGATAATCTCTTACATATGTTTGATTTGATGTAGCAACATTATTGTACCCATACTGTTCAACAAACAATGCAGTGATGGAATCTACTTTCAAATATGTGACTGAGATGTGAGACTCAATTTCACATATATTGTTAGTGAGGAAACTGTACATGGTTGAGCTACATAATGCAACAATTAGATTACACTGGTAGTGCTACAGTATAATAAAATGCCCCTTGTAGAGCTCTGCTCTTAGTGCTTGACTATTGTGGGATAGTATTAAGCAGCTCATATAGCGTACATAAGATGAGCAAAGTGGAGTTTTACTGGGTGGGCACTGAATTTGTCAGGTTGTGATATATCTGTGGTTGGCACAATGCATTGTTTGGATGATAAGCCTGAATGAAAAGTGAGCTCATCTTATACACAACAGTAACCATTTCTTTCATAACCTAACAATTCATGATAAAGCATGCACATTTGAAGTGAAAGATATGCATAAACCATGTGATTTGCAAGGTCATACCTATTTTAGAAAAGGCAAATTTGATGGATTGCTGCAGAAAAGCTGAAATACAAACTATGAGGCCTTAGCGACTGTGAATTCACCTTCTTCACTTTTCTTCATAATTTCCCAGAAACTATTTAACTGGTGTAGTTTTCCTGGAACACCAACATACTGTATTAATACCTGGCATACAGTAGCCATAACCTCAGAGTACAATTCCCAAACCACTTCTCAAAAGAAGACATTTTCACTGTTAATTTACCAGTTGAAATTAACTTTCCCTTTAAGATGGCAAAATCCGTGAATAACCAGAAATAAAGAAAATAGCATTTGCAAACATCATAAGAAAGCTAGCATTGATCAGCTGCGTTCCATCATAAGACTTATATTTACAAAGGTTCAGACTAAAATCGGGTCATAGGGAAGAGCTTGATATCCAACTTTGAAGCACAAACTCAGCTGGAATATTTTTCAAGCATAGCAATTGCGGTGACAAACGTATGCTGGACAGCCTATGCTGACAATTCGCTGCTAATGGACCACACTCCAAAGGGCCTACAGTGATTAATAACAGCAATCAATGATTATATTCTCTCTAATGGCCTAAAAGTCAATTTTGAAGAAAACTGTAGTGATGAGGTTAAGAAGACACTCTTCACCAATTGGGTATGCATTGTTTCGGAATCCCGAGAAACTTGCTATAAGGACCTCTATGATATACCTTTGGTTTCCAATTTTTGACAAGCCAAAAAAAGGTTTCTATTCCAACTTCCTGCATGAGAAAGTAAATGAAGAAATTGCCCATATGAAAAGGATGTATAACAAGTATGGCAAATTCTCAATGCTCCTGCATGTACGCTTTTACTCTGCTGAGATAATACCACAACTGCGTTATGGTCTCGAACTGTTTCCAGTTTGGGCAAGAGATGAGATGAACAAATGGGAAGCTCTGATCTGGCATTCAATCTTATTTTGCTTGCAAAAATCTGTCCCTCTCTCAGCAATTCGATGTTGAAAGTATGGTGATATGGAGACGGCTGTCTTTGTATCGGAAACTCTATAGAAGCCTGACCAAAACACTATATACACTATTGGGCAAGAGGCTGCATCAAGACATGATGGGGAGTGGGTTTATATCAATGCTAAAGGAAGACTGTGCACAGTTTCTCTCTTGTTCTCACCACATAGGGTAAAAGGCTTGTACAACATAATGATTGGGCCAACACAGTAGATGCTGTATCTGCTTCTAAATTTTATTTCCAGCTGGTTGGTCATCATAAAAAAATGGGGTGTCTCAAACCTTACCTTATATGTGTTCCAGACAAGAATCGGCATCATTACTTTATGAGTGTAAGATTTAATGTTTTGAAGACTAGATAGATCATGTTGGTTTGTGGTAGATTTTTCTTGTAGATTTTGTAGTGTGCCGACCTGTAAGAAAACACTGTTACATCTGTTGATAGAGTGCCCAACTCTCAGGATGGATCGAATCGAACAGATCAAAAATGTTGCTTAAATGAAGAACGAATATATGTGGCTAATTGGAGGGGGAGGGGGAACATAATTCACAGTAACTCAGTACCCATTAAAATTGCAGCATTACATTTTATCTCTGAGTTGTGCAAACTATACTATAAGCTATATTGTTACAGTGATGATTGTAAATATGGAATTTATATGTGTATATTTGTTTTAACCTGCAGTGTAGAGGGTGTATGATTTGTTTTGTCCTCCTTTTTAAGCTGGCTGTTTTTTGTGCAAATATGTTCTCAAATGATATTGCACTTTACACTGTGTTGTATGAATTATGGGTTATGTAAATTGCTAGAATATCACTGTAAACTTGATTTTATGTGGAATATTTTAACAATGTACATTTACTGTTGTTGATTTGGTATTCAATTTGTAAAATAATTTGTAAAATTATTTCTTCTTTTTGCAAAGGTTATTTTATAACCAAAAACAAATACATAAATAAATAATAGAGCCATGCTGCTTGTTTGATGATAGGAATTTCTATGCACCCCGATTCATTTTACATTTTGCTATGTATGTTCATTGTGTAGTCGGTCTGATAGCACAGCGAGTAGAACGCTTGCTTTGTCATCTGTGCTGAGCTTGCTGATGCAGGTTCAAATCCCGGCAGGGCCAAACTCAGCCTTGCATCCTTCCAAGGTTGATAAATGAGGACCACGCACTGTGGGTAATAATAAGCAGCGCTCAGAGACCTGAGGGCTCGTAACACTATATAAATGCTAAATTATTATTATTTATTTATTATTATTAATATATGTGATCACATAGCATAGACCCCAAGTGGGTTTGTGCCCTTCCATAGCACACCAAACAAATTGTGAAAGTGCCAGGTATGGTTGCTGTTTATTATTTTAGAAATACTACCAACATTTTGTTTTGTCAACCACAAAGATTGGAGACATTTACAAGGAATGGTGCTGAACAGTATAGTACCCATAAAGTTCTACATGCATTGATGCAATCTACTTTCAAATATGTGACCAAAATATTACACTCAATTTCACATATATTGTTTGTGATGAAACTATCCACAGCTGAAATACATAAGGCAGCACTTAGATTAGATAACAGTTTTGGCAATATAAACAAAACACCCCATGTATAGCTCTGCTCTTAGTGCTTGAGTAATGTGGGATGGTATTGAGCAGCTCATATAGAGTAAATAAGATAAGCAAACTAGAGTTTCAATGAATGACAACTATGATAGTCAGGTTGTGATCCATCTGTGGTTGGCGCACTACATTGTTGGAATGCTAAATCAGGCACAATATGAACTAATCATGTAGACCACAGAGACCATGGGCCTCATTACACGGAAGGCGGTGGTCCAGGGTGCTATTAGCACCCTGGACCATGCCGGTAAAATACCGGCACCGCCTTGGCGGAAAGGGGATTTACCGCCCCATTCCAAGGTTGGAGGGGCGGTAAATCCCCTTTCCGCCATTGCCCTTCCCCATTCCCATTTCTGCCCCATAGGGCTCTATGGGACTGGGGAAGGCGCTAATTACGGCACCGCAATTTTGCGGTGCCGTAATTAGCTCCGAGGTCCCTTAGCGGGTTGGTATTTAACGCCTGCAAAAAGCAGGCGTTAAAACTCCAACCCGCTAAGGGACCTCGTAGTACGGCGGTAAGGGTTAACGGTCACCGTTGCCATTAACGGTGACCGTTAACCCTTACCGCCGTCCGTGTAATGAGGCCCCATGTCTTTCAAAGCTTAAGAATTCATAACAATGCATTCAAATATCAGGTGAAGGAAATGCACAAACCATGGAATTTCCAATTTCACAACTATACAAAAACAGGCAAAGACATTTCATGGATTACTACAGAAAAGCTGAAATTCAAACTATGAGGCATTAGCCACTGTGCTTTCACCTTCTTCACTTTATTTCACATTTGTTTGGAAACCATGGAGCATTTGGCTTGAAACCCCAAAACACTCTTGTACTACCTGGCGTACTGCAGCCGTTATCTCAGTGTACAATTCTCAAATCACTTTGCAAGAGAATAAATGTTCACTGGAAAGTTACTAGTGGTGATTAGCTTTCCCAGTAAGCTGGCAGAATCCGGAAATCTCCACAAATAAGCAAAAGAACATTGACAAACATCATAACCAAGCTATCTTTGATAAGGTACACTGCATCATAAGACTTCTCAAATGTAAAACCACATTCAAACACTTCTACAACTCTGACACAGTAGCATGAAACACCTTGATATCCAACTATAAAGTACATACATCTTCAATATGTGTCACAGGTAAATTTATGCTGTTTGGTGCTAGGGTTTGCTATGCTGCGCTTCCAAAAGACACCATTTATAGGCAGATTGTGAAAATACCAATGGTTGCTGTTGAATGTTTATGAAGTACTACCAACATTCTATTCTGACTAGTACACACATTGAGCTCATCTGCATGCAATGGTGCAGTAAATTATGGTACCAAGGGTGTTCTGGATGCAATGCACTGAGGCAATGTAGAGAAATGCCACACTCAATTTCACTTGTATTCTTTGGGAGGAAACTGTGGTAACCTAAGGTACATAATGTAACAAAACGCAGAAAAAACACTTTCTTTCTTCAAAGTAAAATACATGTTCTCCCCTAACAAATAACGTGTAAGAGTTGTGACCATATATCTCTCAGATATAGAGCAGCAGCACATTATGTTTAACAAATACAGAAACATTAAAAAAAACAAAATCCCAAAGTCACATTATCAGCTAATTAGCAAATAAATCCTTCAACAAAACATTGAGAAACAAACTTTAATTTGAAATATATTTTTCTCACACATAACCATACCATAACATGTGCTACTGCTTGATTACTCTCCTGAAAACAAAGAATGCAAATATGGAAAAACCTACTTTCCAAATAATACTTCTAACTTTACTAAATGTGACTAATGTTTTCGGCATTGGTAGTATAGCTCAGTGGCAACACGCTTATCTTGGAAGCAAGATGACTGTAAGGATATTTGGCCTGTTACAGCACAGAGTACAGCACTACTGCACAGGTAGCAATTTTTTTATGCAGCACCACCACATGGGTGCGGTGCATTGCTATATGTGTTACCAGATTAACATGACATATAAGTAAAGCCAGGCTATTCAGTCAAAAAAAAATTTAACATATAAGGTGCAAATCTATTTTTACAGTTAAAAGCACACGTGCACATTAAAAAATGCACACTATTTTTCACCTGAAATGCCTATGGTGCAAGAGACACATTTGAAAATTAATAACTAACAGTATTAATAACTAACCTGACTAATAAAACTGCATTTAACATAACCCACTAATAAAAATGTGTCTCCACTGCAGAAATAGGCCTACTCTGAAAGTGAAATTTTAAACGCACATTCATTTTTTTTTCTCTGCTGCTCTGTCCACATAACTCAGGAAGCCAAGGGCTCGAAGGTACAGGAAATCAGTTGGTTACAAATGGTTACTGTAAAAAGGAGCCATTGTGTAGAGAGGGAGGATGTGGCATGATTAATTTCTGATTGGAGCAGCGTCATAGCAAGAATCATGCTAGAGGCAGTGATGAGAGTTCTTGCTGGGGGGAGTTTGAAGAGAGGGGGAAGACAGTCGGGATTTGGAGAGCTGGGAGAAGGACCTGTTTTCCTGGTTGGAGCATTTCTGCTGAAAAAGCTGAGAGTTCCAGGCAATGACCCCGGTTTGAGAACGAAAGACGCTTGTTTTCACCGGGGTTAATCTTCAAGGGAGCCACATTCAGAAAGAGAACAGCTGAAGAAAACTCAGGCTGAACAGATAAGGTAATTACAGAAGTGTGGGGGCTGAGTGTGTACGAGAATATTCAGTCAGTGTAGGAAAGGAGATTCCTGTGCTTTAATCACATGTTAATGTTTCAAATTGAGTTCTCGTCTCCGCCACTCTCTTTTCAGTGTATTACAGACAATGCTGTTACTGTGCTATTTTATTTATTTCTGTAAAGAGTGAGATCGTGTTTAAATGCAACTTTTATAAAACACAAAAATATTTGAAAGCAGACGGGTGGTGTGTTTTATATTTACCAAAGCAGTGCTGATGATGTGGGGAGATGTTTAGACAGTGCAATTGTCATTTTCAAGGTAGCTAAACATCAAATTTGGTTGCAGCCATGTGCACAATGTAATTTAGTATGAGCAGTTATAACTAACTGTGTGTGTTGTAGTTTGTCGGAGGTCTATGAGTCGACAAAAAGGGAGGCCCGGGACATAGTTCACTACCGTATATAAGATAGTGAAAATACCACATGATAGCTCGCTGCCGTAGATAAGACAGAGAGAAATTGCCCATGGTGGCACACTAAAAATGAAAATGTGGTGTTCCAGAAATGCAAGCCTGAGGTCTCTCTAGTGATTACACGAAAAATCTAAGCAAAAATAAGGGATTCTGGATATTGGGGCCACAAATAAAACAAGGGAATTATGCTCACCAAAATACCACCAACCACGCATACCAACTATGCATACCAAATATGCATGTCTGGGTGCTGAAATAATGCATGTCCACTGTATTATTGTTGTACATGGCCCAATCTGAATACAAGGAGTGATTATTGCTAAGTTATTTTTCGGCGGTAAGAAAATACCGTCAGGCCCCAAATCTCCACAAAATACCCTACATATTTATGGTGCGTTGCAGGCCGGGAAAGTGATCATAGAGTACCTACTGGGCGTGGCAAGCGTGTCTCACACTGCCATTTGCACATTAAAGGGAACCCATTTTATAATAGCAGTGTGCCACTAAAAACGAATTTCAGAATGTCACAAAGGGAAACCACATTCTCAGATCTAGTGCAATATTTAGAGGCAAAGTTGTTTGCACATGGGAATTGGTCGTCGAATAGCACGTTAGAATGGAGTAACCACATTCAGGGTGAGGTGCAGAAAGAAAAACTAGACAATATTTTTGCAGAAGGCAGCATAATTCAGGTCTGCCTTACAAGATTATTGAATGCAGCCGATAAAAGTGCAGAGAAAGACTGTTTAATACGGCTATGCGGCAAAATATGGTTTATTTTAAACAAGTCCCTGCGAATGCAAGAGAATGATACTCAGCTAATTAACAGCTTAAAGACTGAATTAGATGGGGCAAGTAAAAATCAGGAAATGCTGAGAGCAGAATTGGATGTATGCCAAAAAGACATGCAATTAAAATGCAGAGACTTTGATACTCAGTTATCCAAAAGCAAGAAACAATTTGAGGATAGTGAGCAAGAATTGGTACACTTAAAAGCCTTAGTGGATCACATTAGACAGGATAAAAATGAGGTTGTTTCAGAAATGCAGATTTTACAAAAAGAACATTGTGATAAAGAATGTGATCTCCAGAGCGCAGAACACGAAATGATTAAAATGATTCAAGAAAGAGACAAGAGAAATAAAGAGATCAATGAATGCCAAATGCAAATGTGCGACATGCAGGAGGTGATTAATAAGATGAGTGATGAAAACAACTATTTGCAAGATGAAGCCAACAGACTCCTTAAAAAGTGTAAGGACTTAGAACAGCAAATGTGCATTCCCAGGTCCCAGGAGAGGTGGCAGGGTACCACATTCAATGGAGTGGAGGTGAATTCTAGCTCTGCCCAAAGAGCTGGTGCTCCAGTGACTGGGCCGGTGACTGAACTTGGTTGCAGCGCCCTTGGGGGATTTGATACTCCCATTGGGGGCAGCCACCAATATCATACACCTGAAAACAGGATTGAATCACAAAATAGTGCAATTCCATGCATTGCAAAAAATAGCCCCATAAAAATAATGAAATCCATTAAAGCCCTGATCAAACCATTTAAAAAGGGAGGTGAATGCTGCATTGAGGATCATTTAGAAGCGGTGCAGGACATTTTTGAAGCACTCCAGATACCTAAGGACCAGTACAGACAATATTTTCATTTAACTTTAGATGCCCCGACGGCCAGCATCATAAGGGGATTAAATGAACAGCAGAATATGACATGGTTGGAGTTTGAAAAAGAAATTAGGCGTCATTTTTCTCCTTTTCAGTCATTGCAGGAGGCAAAGAAAGTTGCTTACACAATTACTGCTCGACCTAATACATCCCCTCGCCAATTTTTACAAGACTTAAAAAGAGCATTTTCTCGCTTTGATGTATCTTTTGACTCAAATTCCAATGAGTTTAAAACTGCAGACTTCTATGGGCTACAGAAAGACATCATATCCCAATTGGTCCGTGAATTTGACCGTGACAAGTCCCTTGAATGGATTGTACATCAAAGCACAAAACTATATGAGGTACTTTATTGTCAGGGTAGAGAAAGTGATAAAATGAAAGATACCAGACCTAAATCTAAAGAACCCTCAGCCACAGTAATGGAAATCAGGTCAGCCAAAATGTCCCTTGAGTCTGCTGAAAGCCAAGGTAAAAATAATGTGACACCTGAACAAAGGGGTAATCAACAAAGATCGCCATTTCCTGTACCAATGTTCCAATCACATGATCCTAGTAATAGAGAGAGCTACATCAGCCCTAGGTATTTAGGGGACAGACCCCGGGTAGGATATCGGCCTGATATGGCAGGTATGAACAATAACCAGAGACAAAATCAAGATCAAAGAAATGATGGTCCCTACCAGTCATTGGGGACACAGAGCAGATTTGATCCCAACACCATGATATATGGTAATCAGGATAGGCCACGATATGTGGATCGATTTACTGATAATGGAAATCAACCTAGGGGCCAGTACCCACAATCTGAGAGACAGGACATGAGGCAAAACGTGAACTACAATCCACGCCAGTACAATGATTCCCCACCAGGGGATTATAATCAAAGGATGGGTGCAACCCGCTCCCCTCCACAAATAATTCAAGAGTTCAGAAACCACCCCAACCGACATCATTCACCTGAGAGGTATCAGAATAGATCCAATCAGGGGGAAAACAACCCATATCGACCTAGACCACAGAAAGAGGATCCTAGAGAGATAGAAAGGTTCCAGTGCCTTGAGGCCCAAGTGAAAATGTTAGCTGAGCAAACAGGAAAGCTCTGTACAGCGCAAAAACAACCTTCCAAAGAGGGGGCTGATGGCCATAGCAATGACCGGGGGGCTTCCGAAAAGTGACTAAGTACTTATGATAACTGCAGTGCCAAAATGACAGATTGCTCTGATATAATTTTGCATAACGACTCTGAGATGCCTAATGGATTAAATGTGAAAGTGCCAGTAAATGAACTTGTGACAGAAAGTGCAAATAATTCTAAAAAAGAGGTACGGTTTAACCTAGAGCTAAATAAAACAGTAAAGATTTGTACAAATGAAAAAGAAACATTAGGAATTCCAAAAGAAAAAAGGGACTTAAGAAAAATGACTCATGCATTGGGAATACCAGTGGACAGGGAGTAAGTGGGGATGCTATAGCTCCTTCCATGGGCAAGCAAAACAATGACCAAACACAGACAGAAAAAGGAAATACTCACAAGGAGGGTACAAGTCAATCACCTGAAGAATTCTTTGAGCCACATATTTTTGAAGAGGCTGAAAGGGCTGATATCACACTAGATCATCACAAATGCACACAGAATTAAAAAATGACAAATTGATGAATGATGTTGTTACACATGTTCAGTTGGAAGGTTGTAATGTGGTCTCTGATGTTACCCAGATGGATGGGCGAACAGTGGCCACACTCCAAAAAACCTCTGATCATGGAGAAATGAATAAAGTCTCTCGCGCAGAAATGGGTAAAAAGGAGGGAAAAATGTCTTTCCATTTACCAATGTGTTTAGCCAAAAGTGAAAAAGACCTGAGAAAGGTGAGCCCTGAAATCAGTAAGAATTCACATTTCTTATGTGTATTAGAGGAAGTTGAGGACAGATATTATGCACCCATCACTGTAGAAGAAGAATGCCACACCTTTGCTATGATTGACACTGGCGCACAGGCCACAATTATGTCCAAGGAGCTGGTAAAGAGTATCAATGAAGGGAGACCCCCACGGAGTCAGATCACAGTGAAGGAAAATCAAGGCCCAGTGCATAACTTTAATGGGGAGGAGGTGCCCATCATAGGTGTAACTGAGGTTGACATAAAAATAGAAAAGCACAGAATGAAACAAGAGGTATTGATCACATCTATTTGTGAAATTCCATTTCTGATGGGGACAGATTGTCTGAAAAGATTGTCTCCTCTAATAGATGGGGTGAATGGAGTGCTGTGGTCCTTAACCAAAAAACCATTGAGGCCTAAGAAACTAAAATCACAAAACAGCAATATAAATGAATGTCACACCGTTGCCAAAACAAATGATGCTGTGGAGGTATATCTCCAGAATAGCTGCATACCTAGTGTCACTGTTATATTAATGTGTCAAGACAAAATGCAGAGCGACAATGAAAAACTACCTGTACAAATATACTTGGACCCAAGGAAAAATTGGCAGACTGCCATAGATGAGCACACATTACGTTTTTATTTAAAAGAGAAAACATGCAAACAGAATATTACTCCTAAAACAGATTCAGAAAAACACATTACCACTCTGGCAGAAATACACATGGAAGATGAGCAACCATGGGTTCATGTTGGTATAAATGACTATTTTAAAACAATAAAAGCCACTTTAGCGCTTGAACATGAAAGGAGTTTCATTAATGAGAAATTGTTGCAAAAAATAATGGAGAGGTAAAAAATCCCGAGATTTAGGATTAAAAACCAATATGTTTCTGGGTTGGACAGTCCAGACTTTGAAAACCGAATTGCAGGCAGATGCATGCTTAAAATTAGCATTGGGCAGAAAACAATTTACCATAATGTATGGATAGTGAGTGGAGCACAAAATGAATTTTACATGGGCAATGACATCATGCACAGAATGTGTATGGTGTTAGATTTCCTTAATCAAAAAATATGGTCACGCCTTGGTGGTCCGGCACCTGAATTTGAAGACAAAAGAAGGGCTTATCATTGTGCACAACTGGTTCCTTATGCAATCGAATTACAAATGAGGAAAGACACTATTATTCCTGCATTTACAAAACAGTTTGCAATAACACTGAAATGCAAAAATGGACAGCAGATGAAAGGCTCTGATGCATTTGTATGCCTGAATGAATCCATAAAACAGCAAGGCCTGGATTATGAATACATTCCATTGGTAGATATTGGTGAAGGATCTGTAAAAATTATGGTAAATAATAAAGGTTGTCAGGATATTCATTTAGAGGAAAACTCCACATTAGGAATGGCCATACAAAAATCACATTATACGGCAGATTTAAATAACATGGTGATTTGAAATATTCCTGAAAAGTATGTAGATGCCAAGGGTGAGTTGCCAGAACACCTGGACTCTCAGCCCAAAGGAATATTTAAAATTCATTCTGTGTATCCTTATGATTCAAATGAGACAGTGTGCTGCCATCAAGAGGATTGCATAATGTTTAATTTAAATGAAAATGAAACAGAAAATCAGCCCATTGAAGTGGAAGCTGATATGCCAAAATATTTAAAAGTGGCAGCTTTACAAAAAGACACAGCCACACAGTTAGAGGAAACCGCCGAGATTCCCTTACCAGAAGATTTTCCAGAATTTTCCAAAATGGGAGAAGAACAGATCTCCTTAGCGAATGCGTGTGAAAGCAATGAAGAGAGGGACAATCTGAGGGAGATATTTATGGAGTTTAAGGATGTATTTGCAAAAGATGCTTATGATTGTGGTTTAACTGATTTACATGTGGCCACACTACCAGAAGGGTGTAGCAGAAATCCAGTGTTTGTACGCCAGTATAGACTACCGCGGGCATGTTTAGAATCATTGGCAGAGATTATTAAAAATTTGGAATCACGGGGAATCATCAGGCCCATTCATAGCACATCCAATACACCTATTTTAGGTGTGTTAAAGCCAAATGGTCAATGGCGGCTGTGTGCAGACTTGAGAGAGTTAAATAAAAGAGTACCAGTATCTAGATGGCCACTGCCATTCATTGATCAGGGCCTAGCTCAGATACATGGTTCAAATGTATTTACCACATTAGATCTCACCTCTGGATATTGGTGCGTGCCATTGGCAGAGGAGATACAACATTTATTTTCCTTTACATTTGACAGGACTCAATATGCCTGGCTTAGAGCTCCGTTCGGGTACATCAATAGTGGGAGTGAATTTGGCATATTTTTGAGAAAGGCCATGCTGGATGCAGCGGAAAGAGGAACAATAGTTTATGTGGACGATGTCCTGATAAAAAATAAAAGCTTGAAAAGCCATTTTGATGAAATAAGACATGTACTTGGCCAATTGCAGAAAGCAGGCGCCAAAGTATCTTTGCAAAAAGCACAATGGTGCAAGAAAAAGTGAACTTTCTAGGGCATGAAGTGACTGAACATGGGCTAAATCCACAAAAGAAGAAAATAGAGGCCATACAAAGATTAAACGATCCTAAAAATGTGAAAGGAGTAAAAAGTTTATTAGGCATGACAGGCTATAACAGAAAGTTCATTGAAAATTATGCAGAAATCACTCAACCATTGACTAAACTGCTTAAACTGAATACTCCCTGGAAATGGGAAAAAAAGAGCAGTCTGATGCAGTGGCTAAATTAAAGGAATGTCTTGTAAAGGCACCATGTTTAGCATACCCCATAAAGGACAGGGATTTCTTTATAGAAATAGGTTTTTCTGAACATTGTATGTCAGCAGTGTTATCACAAAAACACGATTTGAATCACAAAACCATTGCATATGCAAGTAAGGCATTTTCCCAAGTTGAAATGAAATTTAATGAATGTGAAAAGGCCCTATTAACCACTGTGTGGGCGCTACAACATTTCCACCCCATTGTTCAGGGAGAAAAGGTGATTATTGAAACAAATCACCAACCTTTGCAATTTTTAGAGAGTAAAAGAATTAGATCAGGTAATCTAGCGCAATCCAGAATCACTTCATGGACGCTGGCATTACAAGGTTTTCCCGTAGAAGTGAGATATGGACAAAATTAAAAGAACCCAATTGCTCAAGGGTTAGCTGACTTACATGACTGTGCAGCTGAACAAATACCAAATGAAATGGAAGTAGAAACTAGTTTGCAGGAATTTGAACAATCACCACACAAAGCTTTTGATGAAAAAACATGCAAGGATTTGCCAACTGTATATGTGGATGGTTGTGCTTTTCACATTGAAAATGACAGTAATAAACAGTTAGTGGCAGGAATAGGAAATGTCTGGTTGAAATGTGAAGGTGTCCCCAGTATAGGGATGAGGATTGGAGATAGGAGCAGTCAGGTGGCGGAATTGGCAGCCATTTATAAAGCAATTGCTACTGCAGTTGATAAAAAAGTTCAGTGAAATTGTCCTGGTGACTGATTCTGACTATGCACGGAATAGCTTTATGGAGTATTTGGCTGGTTGGAAAGCAAGAGGCATGGTTACATACAACAAAAAGCCACTTAAGCATGGAAAAATGATACAAGCCATAGACAAATTGGTGTCAGAGAATAAGTTAACAATATACTGGAGAAAAATTTGTGGGCATTTAAAAACACCAGGAGAGGATAAGGAGGGAAATGATAAGGCAGACCACCTGGCTAAGATTGAGGCTGTGATGGGAGAATTGCTACCTATTGATTATTTAATGGGTGAAATACAAATTGATGCAGTCACACGTTCTAAAGCACCAAAGGAGGTAGATCAACCGGTGGTGCAGTGGAGTCATGACACGCCAGACCAAGATTTGATTGAGGCACAAAAGAATGATCACATTTTGGGAATCTATTATAATCATTTGATAGATCCCGAACAAAATTCTTTGACAGAAAATGATTGTATGGGAAAAGAAGAGTTGAGGGTGTTATTAAAGAACAAAACACGAATTAGATTACAGGATGGACTCATGATTAGAGAGTCCATAACAGGACAAATACAGTGGGTAGTACCCCTTTCATTCAGAGGACTAATGCTACACCATGCACATGATGCCATAACTGCAGGCCATAGAGGTTCAAAAAAAACATTAGAAATACTAAAAGATTATGCTTACTGGCCACATATGTCCCAAGATGTGGAATTATATACTAGGGGATGTCTAGTATGCGCCCAATTTAAACCTGCTTCACCAATGCATAGAGCACCATTGATGAAAAGAGGCCTAACTCTCCCATGGTCAGATTTGAAAATAGACTATGTAGGTCCTTTAAAAAGGTCGAGCAGGGGACACTGTTATATTTTGAGTGTGGTATGTTTGATGTTGAAGTGGATTGAATGCATTCCTGCACCAGATTGTAGTGCGCAAACAGCAGCCACATTGCTGGTGAACCATGTGTTCTCAAGGTTTGGGTTGCCACAAAGAATTGAGTCAGACAGAGGAAGTCATTTCACAAGTACTCTAATGAGTAAGGTATGGCAAATACTAGGTGTGAAAAGGAAACTACATATCGCATATCGGGCGGCGTCTTCAGGTACAGTTGAAAGAAGCAATAGGTCTGTTGTGGATATTTTAAAGAAATTTGTGGCAGAAGCAGGTTCCAGCTGGGATTTACGTTTACCGTTGGTTTTGATGGCAATCAGATCAACTCCTGCCAAGGCAACAGGTGTTAGCCCCCATGAGGTCTTGACAGGTAGGAAAATGGTGTTACCACAACACCTACTATACAGAACACATGAGCAGACACTTGTGAGTGCATCCACAGTTCATGAATATATTGATGAACTGAGTAGGCATTTGCAACATGCATTTGCTTTTGTGCAGAGAAATCTGGAAAGAGCTGCTGACAGTGCAAAGTCTTATTATGACAAAAAGACATCAGTAAAGGAATACAGTGTAGGGGACCAGGTGTACAAGTTTCATTTTGGAAAAAGTAAACAGAAAAATTCTAAATTTCTAGCAGCCTGGCAGGGGCCATTTCGAATTATAGATAAGGTCTCTCCTGTAGTTTATAAAATTTTGAAAAATGAAGGTGAAACGGCAACAGAGCAGTTTGTCCATGTAAATCAAATCAAACCATGCCATCCCAGACATGAGATCAGGCAGCTTGAGCATGTAGAAACAGATAAAGTCCCTTGAACACAAAAAGAGAAAATAAATGGGTACAATCAGGAGGCAGTGACAAAGAAGTTAAAAAGTTGATTGTTATAATGGTACATAAACACTGTAATATATGTAAAAATATATAATCTAAAATAAATAAATAAATAAATAAATAAATACAAATATATAATGGAAGCTCATGGTTGGTGTGCAGAGAGAAAATGTATTAAATATTGAATGCTGTTTTATATGTGCTTGTTTTATTTTAACTTGTGTTTAATTTCAGGAAAAAAAAACGAAATATTTTTACCAAGCATGTTTTATTTTTGCCAAAAGGGTGAAGTTAGTATTGTGCTATGTACTTAATTTGTTTATTTTCTATTTGATTTAGAAAATTAACATTATTTGGTCGGAGGTTCCGGGATCAGAGCCCACGGGAGACAATGGAGTCCTGGAGCCCACGTGGACGGATTCCGGGAAAGCCCCAAAGAGGGGTGAAGACCAAGGCTGCAAAGCGATCAGCATTGAAGATGATACCGATGATATGGTTAATGATGATGATATTTGGAGGGATCTTCAAGAATTCAGGAGCACAGGTTGTCATTGAACCTGGACCAGCATCTGGTATCGCAGTGGAAGAGGCACCAGGATTCATCATGAGTGATAGAAGGATGATTTTCCAAAATATATACATACCATTGAATCCTGAGATTTTGATTGAAAAACACTTGAACAATACCGGAATTAAGATTGAACAGACTAAAGAGTGGCTGGAAATAAGAAAAGAGGACACTAAGCAGTCAATAAGAGATATATTAATGCAATTGGAAAAAACATTCGTGAATTCAGCAGACATTAAGAAGAAGAGAGGAAAGAGAGGTGCGGTGATGCTCGCAATATCATTGATAATGTCTATAGTTGGAGCCATAATAGGTACCACAATATCAACAGCCAATTCTATTTCGGTAGGAACACTGAGTACTAAAGCGCAACAACTGAGTATTGACCTAGAAATAATACAAAAAACATTAGATGGAATTAGAGGGGGACTGGATGAACAAGTAAGATTCATAAATGAAACTGCAATCATTCTAAATGAACAAGCGGATGTAATGCAACTGGCGACTAAAATAATACTTAAGCATGACAGAACTTTAAATGAAATATTGAACATAATGAGTCCTGTTGATAGACTATTAGCGAATTATATGAGAGAAGTTCAAACTGCAGTTTCACAATTGATTCAAGGACATATCCCCTTGTATTTTGTTTCGCAGGATATTATTCTTCAAATGATAGAAAGATTGACCAGGAGGGAAATTGATATAATACAGGTAAAAATTGCATTCGAAATGGGTAATGCAATGCCGTTATATGTGGACTTGGAAAGACTAGAGATCGGATTTTTGCTATGCATCCCATATGTAGCCCCTGAACTTATTTATCAAACGAAATGGGTACACAAAGTGGAATTTTGGCAAGAGGACAAATTTATTAAGATTAAGACTCCAGAAGTGGTGGCATTTCAGTCATGGGAACCTGAAGTTTATTTAATACCAAACCTGGAAACATGTGTAAAATTTAAAGAACAAAATTATATGTGTCCAGGTAAACCGTTTGTTCCTGATGCCACAGATGCTATTTGTGGTTTGAAATCTGACCCAAGTATATCAGAGGGATGTGAAGTGATTATTAGCAATATGGGGAGTGAAGAAATGGCACAGGCTAAGATGGTCAGAGGTAAATGGTTGATCAGCACCTGTTTAAAGAACATGACGGTAGTACATTTAAACCATGGAACATACGTGGTTAAACAGGTGAAATATAATGTTTTTTATTTACAGGTTCCAAAGGATACAATTGTGTCAATTGGGGGGTTAACATTGTTTCATGTAACAAATGATGTTTGGGAAAGCCAAGTGGAAAATATCGATTTTTTTCAAAGGGATATTTTTCCAATAGATCCGGATGTGGAATATTTATTGAATCACAAAGAAAGACATGTTATAAAAATGAATTTGAGAAAAAACAATATTACAATTAGTAATCTGGGGATAATAGAAGTGAAAAGATTTAATTGGGGAACCTGGGGGGAACGCTCAATAGTGGGTTTGGCTGTCCTGGTGTTAATCAAGGGTGGATGGTTGATTGTGCTATCAGTAAAAATGAAAATGTTACTGATTTTACTAGCTACGTCAGGAAGAGAAAGATATCCCAATACACATGCATTTAAAAAAAAAAAAAAAGAACAAGTTGTTTTTAGGAATTGGCTTGGATTGTAACCAAGTTCTAAAAACAAAAGGAGGGTATGTAAGGATATTTGGGGTGTTACAGCACAGAGTACAGCACTACTGCACAGGTAGCAATTTTTTTATGCAGCACCACCACATGGGTGCGGTGCATTGCTATATGTGTTACCAGATTAACATGACATATAAGTAAAGCCAGGCTATTCAGTCAAAAACGATTTTAACATATAAGATGCAAATCTATTTTTACAGTTAAAAGCACACGTGCACATTCAAAAATGCACACTATTTTTCACCTGAAATGCCTATGGTGCAAGAGACACATTTGAAAATTAATAACTAACATTATTAATAACTAACCTGACTAATAAAACTGCATTTAACATAACCCACTAATAAAAATGTGTCTCCACTGCAGAAATAGGCCTACTCTGAAAGTGAACTTTTAAACGCACATTCATTTTTTTTTTCTCTGCTGCTCTGTCCACATAACTCAGGAAGCCAAGGGTTCGAAGGTACAGGAATTCAGTTGGTTACAAATGATTACTGTAAAAAGGAGCCATTGTGTAGAGAGGGAGGATGTGGGATGATTAATTTCTGATTGGAGCAGCGTCATAGCAAGTATCATGCGAGAGGCAGTGATGAGAGTTCTTGCTGGGGGGAGTTTGAAGAGAGGGGGAAGACAGTCGGGATTTGGCGAGCTGGGAGAAGGACCTGTTTTCCTGGTTGGAGCATTTCTGCTGAAAAAGCTGAGAGTTCCAGGCAATGACCCCGGTTTCAGAACGAAAGACGCTTGTTTTCACCGGTGTTAATCTTCAAAGGAGCCACATTCAGAAAGAGAACAGCTGAAGAAAACTCAGGCTGAACAGATAAGGTAATTACAGAAGTGTGGGGGCTGAGTGTGTACGAGAATATTCAGTCAGTGTAGGAAAGGAGATTCCTGTGCTTTAATCACATGTTAATGTTGCAAATTGAGTTCTCGTCTCCGCCACTCTCTTTTCAGTGTATTACAGACAATGCTGTTACCGTGCTATTTTATTTATTTCTGTAAAGAGTGAAATCGTGTTTAAATGCAACTTTTATAATACACAAAAATATTTGAAAGCAGACGGGTGGTGTGTTTTATATTTACCAAAGCAGTGCTGATGATGTGGGGAGATGTTTAGACAGTGCAATTGTCATTTTCAAGGTAGCTAAACATCAAATTTGGTTGCAGCCGTGTGCACAATGTAATTTAGTGTGTGTGTTGTAGTTTGTCGGAGGTCTATGAGTCGACAAAAAGGGAGGCCCGGGACATAGTTCACTACCGTATATAAGATAGTGAAAATACCACATGATAGCTTGCTGCCGTAGATAAGACAGAGAGAAATTGCCCATGGTGGCACACTAAAAATGAAAATGTGGTGTTCCAGAAATGCATGCCTGAGGTCTCTCTAGTGATTACATGAAAAATCTAAGCAAATATAAGGGATTCTGGATATTGGGGCCACAAATAAAACAAGGGAATTATGCTCACCAAAATACCACCAACCACGCATACCAACTATGCATACCAAATATGCATGTCTGGGTGCTGAAATAATGCATGTCCACTGTATTATTGTTGTACATGGCCCAATCTGAATACAAGGAGTGATTGTTGCTAAGTTATTTTTCGGGGGTAAGAAAATACCGTCAGGCCCCAAATCTCCACAAAATACCCTACATGACTCAGAGCAACACAGGTTTGAATTGCAGGTCCTCGCTTAGAAACCTCTTTGGTGTTAAGCACGTTATAAAAAATTATTATAATTGTGAATCAGAAATTAACATACTTAATGTATCTTATATAAACAACAATTTATATTATACATGCAATAATCAAAAACAAACAGTCACTGACCTTGAGCTGCTCCAAATAATGGATAGATCTTCACAATAGCCAAACACAGAACATCTGCACACCCTTGGGTTCTGGAATCAGAATGTCAAAAGTTCAGAAAAAGGTCACTGTCATAGATTTCAGAAATCAATAGCACAAAAGAGGACTGTACAAATCAAACCAGTAAAATGGCCAACACATTTTTATTACAACCTATAACAGTCATTAGACCCCAAAATAATCCTTCTTAAGAATACTTTTTACAGCTTGTAGAAGCACAATTAAATAAAATCATTTATTTTTCAAATTGACTAAGTACATAAACACGGCAATAAACAAAGTTACACTGGGAGACATCACATGACCGTGGGTACAGGTACATTTTTCCAATGCACTCAAAAACACATATTGCAAAGGTTTCACATTTAAATCACACATGCCTTGAGTTGAGAACATCCAAACAGAAAGACATTTAAAAATCGGTGTTAAAACATCCATAAAATAATATGATCAGTGGACCAAAATACAAACAGCTTAACTGCGGATACGATCAGTGGGTTCATACCCGGGGCTACCAACGCCCGCCTCAAAGTATGCTGTTCAATTGGAGCATAGATAGCTGCTGGTCTGGTCAACCGCCATTAGCCACGGCTACCCTAAACATTTTTCAAGATACAAAAAGACATATTAACAAGGTGTCAAAATTCAAACAACACAAAGGTACACATGCAGGCGTAGAATCAGATATCCATTTAAAATTGTGTACTGTAAAATCCATGAAATATCATGATCAATACACAAGAATTGGTATAGCTATACCCACGGCTAAGACATAGTGGTAGCCACGGCTGCACCCGTCAAATAATTGCATGTCATCCCATTGGCTTACTTGTACATGCCCCCTGACAGGACACAACGTTCCATTGACTGCAGTTGTAGCCACAGCTACTTATAAAAACAAGGCTTCAAAGGTATTTTCCTTTTCCAATATACTTAAAAAGCTCTCTGGGTGGCTCTTAAAAGAGACTTTGGGTTCTTTTACCAATATATAAAAAATATATATTTTCAATCAGAGAAATACTTTTCACCTCTACTACAATTCAAACAATCTTGGACAATTTCTCTGTGCTCTTTTTTAGATGATTACTTCATTTTTTTCCCCCAAAGAGAAAAAGCGTTTGCCCCCTATCAATAAATGTTCTCCGCAATAGCAGCATATACCGCTCATTTCAAACACTCGGTCTAAAATAATATTACAGAACCCATGGAAACTTTGCAAGTCAATGATTTGACAACACATCACCTATGTCCTTAACATGACTATTTACCCGCATTCTCAACATTCAGAAATTCTTCACAGTCTTCTGACCAATTAAATTCCTCGCCTTCTCAAATTGGCTTCATGTTTCAAATAGCACATGAAACAATAAATATACCCCAAAAATTGCACAATCTCTTAAAACTACACCTCACTCTCAAGCAATGTAGAAAAACTCATAATATAATGATACAATATAATCTACAGTTTTATTGGCACATATAAACATCACTCAAAAAAGTACATTCTCTGATAGGTTGAACAGCATCTGAGTATTTCACATTCTATTGGCAGCTAGCCACTACACAAACAATAAACCACCAATCAGAAAGTAAATAATAGAAATTCCACCTTCTCTCCTGATGGAAAACTACATGGAATAGCTGGAGGAAAATGATCCTACACAGGAATAATATAATGTATAATAATGTATCTAACTAAATGTCTATGCAACCAACACAAATATTCTTAACGTTTTTTATATCTTCAATAGTTAAAAAATATTTCAAATATTTTCAAACAGATGAAGAACAAGTATCACAAAGAATTAAACATGAAACATCACAAGATTTACCCACCAAACTAATCATTGATTAATTAAAAGAATTAAAACAACTATTAATTATGTTTCAAAATGAAGTACAATCAATAAAAATGAACATTGAAAATTTAAGACAAAACATGGACAGTAACAATCCAGATAATTGGGTTACGGAAAGAGATTTATCATCTGTTCAAACTAAAAGAAAGAGAAAACCCACAACCCCCCACCCAACCAAGCCTGTTTCAACAAACTGTGTTTGCATATTTATTTACCTTTTTAAAGTGTGTACACTTGTTTGTATTATTAATGAATAACAAGTATTAAAAATGTTATAATAACTGTTTACAAATACTACACTCAATACATCTCAAAAAACCATTCCAAGACGACTACCCACACACTAGCCATGGCTGCAGGGTGCACTTGCGGGTAACAACCCATAACATGGGACAGGTATGGGATAGCCGTGGGTTAACACCCTAGTCATTGCTATTGCTAGGCTCGATCCTCACTACACCAATCTCTCACCGTTTTGTATAGCTGCAGCTACAACATTTCTCTTTTCTTTTGAACAAAGGCCTGACTATGGAATATGAATGATGAAAGAGACATTATTAATACAATTGAAGTTAAAAGATAAATACAGTAAATTACTACTCATGTAGTTATGTAAAGTAGACGATGATAAAGAAAGCAGAGTATACATGACAGTAAACAAGGTGGGGATACATTTAATGGGTACAATTACACAAGATATAATAGCATATGTGAGAATACACAGGATAAAATGCAGGGAATGGGTCTTCTAAAACTACTGTAGGCTAGAGTATGGTGTCTCCTCTTTGTATTGATTAAACAATGTTCTTCTTTTTTCTCCCAAATACATACTGTGTCATTGTCCATGGCCTTTGCCATGGTGAATGATGTTTCACCCCTGATGTCACTTTACTCATATAAATGTCTTTTAAAATGAAATAAACCACAGACACCCCAAAATCTATAGCTGCGGGAACGAAACTACTCTTACCCTCGGCTATCTGTAGTCCTTTGTACCCTCAAATTTAGCAGCAACTATCGGAAAAAAACCGCCCCAAAAATGCTTTCCTGCCCCCCAGACCTTCAGCAAGTGCCCCCATATCTGCCCCAGCTGCTCCAACTCCCTCAGATGGCCTTCTCACCTCCCCTACCCTCTATCTTTCCCCCCACAATGCACACGGTTTCTGTGATGCAGTTTGCTTTGAGATATCAACTATTTGTGACTATAGCCAGGGCTACAGAAAGCTTTGTGTTGCTAACTCAGTGCCTAGACACCCTACAACTCACAAATTTCAGTTGGAGCCATCTAGCCTTGAAGCCCTGGGATTGTATCTCTCCAGCTCTGAAATCTCTCCATTGGCTACCAGTGGATGCAAGGATTACATTCAAAACCCTCTGCATTGTCCACAAGGCCTTCTGGGGCATGGGTCCAAAATACCTTCATCTATCCCTCTACAAATACCTCACCTCTCAAACTCTCTGCTCCTCTACCTCTAACTCCCTCCGGGTCAATCGTTTTTCAAAGAAACGAGCTGGGGGTAGATCTCTATCTTCGGCTGGGGCCTCCCTCTGGAACGGCCTCCCTGCCACCCTAAAACTTGAGGAGAACCATCTCCGATTCCGGAAGCACATGAAGACCTTTCTCTTTGCTTCTGCCTTTGCTGCCCTTCTCCCCTGCTGATCTGCTCTCTCTTGGCACTGTGCACCTGGCCATGCTCTGTCCCCAGAGCCCAGGTACCTGCTCACCCTGCCACCCTCCTGCACAGCCTCATGGCCACCCCTTGCACTGGAGACTATATCTGTACCCATACATACCCCCCACATGTTCTTCTTTTCCTGCACTTATCAGACTTACTGAGTCTGCTGCCTTAAACACAGCACTTGCCACTTGCTGGCTGCCCTACCACTGTTTATTGCCTCCATTTTCTATTTATTTGTATTTATTATTATTCATCTGTTCTCCTCTGCTCTGCACTTTCCACTATACCCCTTCCATATACTTTTTCCCTTTTCCCTTTCCCATGCACTTGTGCGTTCTCAATATCACTGGGCCTAGTAAGATCGTTGCTTTGTTGTGTTCTCCCCTGTTTCCCTCCTTTGCCTAGTCGCGCTCTGAAACACTTGTGTACGAGCGCAATACAAATAAAATATCATATCATATCATAGCCACCCCCCACCTCTTGCAATGATTGCATTTGCATATTTCTTGACTAGCAAAATGTTTTTTTCCTGCATTTCATGTCCCCATATCCTTGGCTATAACCTCAAATATCTCTCGCATTGAGAGAAAAGCAAGATGGTGGCTGTTTCTTTTCTAAAAACACCCAGTTTTGGGTAAATCCCCACAATATGACAATCTGTTTTTGTGAAGGGGGCACCCCCTTATCCACTAAATATTGAAATAACTATTGCAAGGAATAACCCCAAACCATGCATGAATCACTTTCGAAATGTCTGTCAAATCCTTTACTCATATCAAAATGTATTAACAATAGAATTTTAAAGGTTTCTATGGGAGTACGACTCACCTTAAATATGGGGCAGCTGATTTATTGATGTTTGCAGATTTAAGAATTGTGAATGGACCTGTTTCTCATTTAAAAAGTCACCATCTCCCTGAGAAGTCTGTGAATATACAAAACATAGTGTGAGTTCAGAACCAGCTGATTGCTTTGGAATGCTCACACAAAAGTCTGGGAGCCTCTCTACCAAGAACGAACATGACCAAAAAAACTGTTTTTTTGTTAGCTTCCCAATCGAGAGGTTTTACAAACATGATTTAGCTCATGTACTTTTCACAAAAGAGAACTATCCATTTGCACATCAATCTGGTGCCACCCACCTCGGCAGTCCACCACTTAAAAGCTATGCAATTGTCTACTGACCAAGAGCACCAACAGAAACCCAAGATACGCATTTCAGCCTTGTTAGGTCTCCTTAGTGAGGTGAAGCTGTGCCTTGCTAATCACAGTGAGCAAGGGATCCACAACTGAAATACACTGAGCAACGTAGGGTGAAATCCCAAACCCCTAATCATTCATGCAAAGGTCTGGAAGCTCCTCTTCAGAGAACAGACATGGCAAAATAAACTGTTATTTGGGTAGGGTCCGACTCGGAGGTTCTACAACCACATTTTTAGATCACTGTACCTTTTGCAAAGGAGAAATATCCATTTGCAGTTCAGTCTGGTGCCACCTTCCTGGGCAGTACAGCACCAAATTCCTAGGCAATTCTCCTCTGAAGAAGAATACCAACCACCCCAAACACATGTTTTGGCCTTGTTTGGCCTTCTTAGTGCAGTGAAGCTGTGCCTCTCTAAGAACAGTGAGTAAGGGTTCCAAATCTGGATTACCCTGGGTAATTTAGGGTGAATCCCCAAGTCCCTAAACATTCAAACAAAGGTCTGGGGGCCCCTCTACCGAGAAATAACACAGACAAATAACCTGTCCTTAGGGTAGGCTCTCACTCAGCAAGGTCTACAGCCACGTTTTAGATTACTGTATCTTTCACAATGGAGACAAGTCCATTTGAATTTCAGTATGGTTGCACCCAAATGAGCAGTCCATCACCAAAATGCTAGAGAGGCACAGCTTCACCTCACTTATGAGGCCCCACAAGGCCGAAACACGTTTCTGGGGTTGCTGTTGGTACTCTTGTTCAGAGGAAAATTGCCTAGCATTTTGGTGCTCGGCTGCCCAGGTGTGTGGGACCAGACTAACATGCAAATATATATTTCTACTCTACGAAAGCTACAGTGAGCTAAAATGTGGTTGTAGACCCTCCAAAGTAGGCACCTTCCCATGGAACAAGTTATTTTGCGGTGTTCATTCTTGGTGGAGGGACTCCCATTCCTCCTTGAGTATGTTTAGCAACTTGGGGTTTCACCCTAATTTAACCATGGTAATCCAGCTGTAGATTTACTGTGCTTAGAGAGGCATAACATCACCACACTGATAAGGCCCAACAAGGTTGAAATAAGTGTCTGGGGTTGCAACTGGTAATCTTTTTCAGCAGAGAATTGCCTAGCATTTTGGTGTTGGACTTTCCAAGTGGCTGGGGCCAGGCTGATATTCAAATGGTTATTTCTTCTATGTGAAAGGTAGAGTGAGCTAAAACATGGCTGTAGATCCTCTCAAAGGGGCACTTTCCCATTGAACAGGTTGTTTATTTGTGTTTGTTCTCAGTTTAGTTGATCTGAGACCTATTTGTTTATGTTTTGGACCTTTGGGTTTCACCCCAAATTACCTGGGGTAATTCAGACGTGGACCCCTTGCTCAATGTACTTCGAAAGGCACAGCTTCAACTCACTGATGAGGCTCAACAAGGCTGAAACACGTGTCTAAGGTTGCTCTTGGTACTCTTTTTTAGAGAACATTTTTCCTAGCATTTCGGTGCTGGACCGCCCAAGTGGGTGGGATCAGAATGATATGCAAATGCATATTTCTACTCTGCAAAAGTTACAGTGAGCTAAAAAATGGCTGTTACTCAATGTAATCCAGACCTGACCCCTTGATCAGTGTGCTTAGAGAGGCACAGTGTCCCCTCGATGATATGGCCCACACAGGTTTACACATGTGTGTGGGGTTATTGTTGGTACTCTTGTTCAGAGGAGAATTACCTGGCATTTCAGTGCTGGACTGCCCAAGTGGTTGGGACCAGAACAATATGTGATGGGATATTTCTACTCTGTGAAAGTGCAGTGAGCTAAAATGTGGTTGTAGACCCTCCCAAGTGGGCAGCTTTCTATAGAACAGGTTATCTATCCGTGTTTGTTCTCGTGGAGGGGCTCCCAGATCCTCTTGTGCCTTTTTGGAATGTTATTTTTCAACTGCTGAACTCCCCGAATAATCTATGGTAAAAGAGTATTGGCCGAACAAATGTGTGTGGCTGATGACACTGCCCCTCTACATCAACAATAGCAGGGCTGGTTGTGTAGGGGAACTAGAGCAATGGGCATATAATAATGCCGTCAAACAGTGGCACTCTAATGCAACACTTTCACTTCGCCCTCTGTGCCTGCTCGAAAATGCACACCAGGTTTTTTAGTGATACTTTTTAAATAATTTTACTATAATGAGCTGTGCACAAATACCACCCGCAGCAGACACGAGTACAAATTAATAACACTACTGGATAAGTAAAATCAAGGTCTGTTTCCACCATACAAGAACAAGCAATTTTGCCACTAGCAGCTGGTTTGTTGCCAATCCTCCTTTCTCGATTCTAGTGAATACTTGTCAATATGCTCCACCCTGAAGGGAATGTCCATATCTAGAATTGCCTTAACTTAGATATGACCTAATGCCAGCATTTTGAGAGTAACTTGCAATCTCATACATTATGAAGAATTGAGATTTTCTGATTGGTGTACCGCTAGGAGAAGTAAGACTTATTAATTAAATGTGTAGAGGTTTTCAGGAGTGGTATACTATCTGAAAGAAATCTCTATTTGGGTGTAAGCTACTTGTGTGCAAATGTGATGTCTTGATCACTCCCCTTCTCAGACAAAGTCCTTGATACATGACCCAGGTTCTTTTCCCCAGCCACTTCAATAGGGGTGTGCAAGCTGCTGCTCACAAGATGTTTTTGACTGCAATTCCCATGACTCCTCAACAATGACAATAGCGGCTTGGGCAGATGGGAGTTGTATTCAAAAACATCTGTAAAACAAAATGTTACAGAGACCAAGACAACAATATGACCTTTTACAGGGTATCAGTGTGTCAATGTGTATTATTCACATACAAAACCAATCAATGAAATCACCATAAAAACATGTTGTAGAGTTACGGGCTCCGGCAGTGCCGGGGCCTGGGAGTAATCACTGTGCACACACTTTAGGCAGAATTATATGCAGTACCCTATGGGAACACCACACACAATTAAGACTACAAGTGACAGTACAAATTCACCTTTGCTACAAGCCTGTACTACACAGTAAAGTGGTAGCGATGGCTGAGCAGCCAGACGTGTCTCAAGAGCAAGTGAGCAGTATCAATAGTGACACAAAGGACAGCAATTACTATGATTCAAACAAACACTGACTGAAGGTTTCTGAGTAAAAGAATATACATTTATTTACACATCAGATGTAAAACATTTCACAAAAGTAAAGCAGTTGAAAATCACACTCTTAATGCACTACACCACACCCAATAGATTCTGAACAAGTTAGGCTCAAAATGAAGTGTGAGCAAAATGGTACTCCAGCAATTTAAAAGGGAAGGAAAGACAAAGTTAGACAATAATTGAGCAGCACCAACGAGTAAGTAAGCAGGGCAATCTAGAAAAAGGAACTACAGTGAGGAAATCAAATTCAAGGGGCCTGGCCCAAAGTCAATGGACCACAGTCTTTGCTCAAGATCACACAGTTCAGGGTAGTTCACGGTTAAGTCTTTGCCAAGAGTTCAAGACGAAGTTGGTCGGCAGACAAGTTAGTTTAAAGAATGGAGAAGGACAAGCTCTCGGATTGGCAAAAGGTTTCACACACCTTCACCGTGGCTGAACGAAACAGACCACTGGATTTGAACAGTACCTTAAATGAAGAATAAGCCTGTAGCTGAGGTGAACGTTCCTGGCGGGTCCTGCAAGCTCACGGTTCCTGAAGCGACTGTCAAACTGACACGAAGTAGGAAGACTGGAGGGTTCTGCACTGCCCAGGGAAGAAACCAGCAGCAGAGCAAAGAAGCAACAAATAAAAGGGGTGCTCCTTAAAACGCAAGCAGGGTCCATTCCGCCTGGCTATCCGGTTCACTGTAGCTCTGTACAGCAAATTCGACCAGAGAAGGTAGGCCTGACACGCAGTTTGGTAAACTGGTTGTTCCCACCAGCTCAAGGGGAGAAGATTCCTTGAAGATCTTCCCTGTCGTTGGAGTATGAAGATTTGGACCTACAGCAGGGCTTCACCGGGCGGTTCAGTCATTGTAGTGGTCCTCTTCTGTCAGCTCCTCATTGGTTCTTTTGTTCCAGTAGCGACTCTGCCTTTCCAGCCCCAGAGACCTGCTTTTTATGCAGTTTCCCCCATTCACACAGCCTGGCTGTCAATCACACAGCAGGGTGGCTGTCCCGCCGGGACAGTAACCACAACAATCAGATCAGAGTGTGACATGGGTCTCCAAGGAGACCCTGTGCAGGGAGATCTAAACCCCTCCCTCACATCCTGTCCCCCCCCAGACATACAGGCACCTAAGGAGGGCTTCTGTGTAGAAGCCAGCGAAAGGACGGTGACCAAAGGAACCAAACCTGGTTTGGAGCACCGAGGAAAACACAAGAAAGACTTTTACAAAAATAAATGGTGACTAAACCCAGCCGGAACCGTATAAAAACGTGTATGGTCTAGCAGGTTTAAGTTCGAGGCTACCAAGATAGCCTAAAGCAATACCAGGGTTATTTAAGATAACCGCGGTAGGATAAATAGGGTAGTTACCACTGCCACCAGCCAAGTGCTAATGAAAAGGGAGTGAAACAATGCTCCAAGAGAAACAGACAAAAAGGGATAAGTATTAACCCTTTCCAGAACTCTATTTAAGATAGTTTCTACTGGGTCTGTGAGTTTTAAAAGAGACTAATAAAATCAATGGAAACTTTACATGTTCTGGGAGACGGTAGTCCGTCCTAGAAAATGGAGTCAGAGTGGGAAGTCAAAAAAGACTCCCCTGTGTCACTGCACTGAAGGTGTTGTGTAACACACAGTAAAAAGACGATGCCTATAGAGTAGGTGAGGTTCCACAGTCTATGAACACAAGAAATAAGAGTGGGAAAAAAGGCTCACACTCTTACCAGGTGAAAAAAATAAATCCTATAAATCCAGCAAAGCTGCTGAGGGACTTAGTAGGTAAGGGAAATTAGCCATTCTGGAGAATCCTCCCTAACAACACACAACACAAGAACTCCATTTTTGAGTGATCAACTGCTGAGCAGGAGCACGATCTCCCCTTTTATTGACTAGTTACACGTGATCAAAGCCGTACCTGAGGATGATGTGCAGTGATCACTACGGACTACAATCAAGTGATCCTGCATGAGCCCACAATCAAGTGATCCTGCATGAGCCCTAGAACGGGTTAGTAGTTACAACATGTATTATGTACAAAAACGGTACATCATTGTTCTTAAGTTAAGGCACCATCTGTCTTCATCACTGATGTACAGGCGTGTTACAGAAACGAAGTCTGCTTTCCTATTGGAATAATTAAACAACAAAAAAAACACAAAAGAATAAATATCATCAGCTAACACACTAGTTGGAAAACTAGTATTAAAAAAATACAAAAACCTTTGCGACTGTAGAAAGATACAATGTATGCCTATATTAACATTACTCAGGGTCTGGTATTTAAAACAGCTGTCCTCTTTAAAAAGATCTGTAAAATAATTTAGCAACCATAACATCTGTAAATGTACCAGTGGGATCTTTAAAGAGGCTCCTTGCTTTGTTCGTTATTCTGATACTATGGAATCAACATCTGTGTCTTCAATATAGACTCCTGTAGGGAAAATACAATGGATAGAGTAATACAAAATGCTCTATCCACTCTACTTGGGTTTGACAAGATATACACTTATTTGATTTGTTGCTATCCCACCTAGAAAGAAATTTGAGCGATTGACAGTATGCCTAATTTAAATTTGATATACAACGATTTAGGCATCATTTAGTCGAGCTATGCCTCATACCCTGTTTCATTTTTGCTTTCCCAGTGGGTTATCAATAACTGAGAGGTTAGAACTGTAGCTAATCTGTCAGATTTGCAATTTTAAAGTTTTTATAAATTGACACCTTTTCGTGTGTCAGCATTAATTTGTGCCAGGTTCATCCACAGATCAATGCCATCTAGATTGTCTAGATTGTGTATTACATAAACAAATCACTGTAAAGAAGTGCCAACCTCTTGGCCAAGTTCATCCAATACCACATCTATGAACTAAATGTACATAATTCAGGCACACCCGATAACCATAATCCATAAAATAGTATTCTTCGCATTACCATGTTAACACAGTATGACAAGCTTGACTCGTCATGCTAGAGGATGGTGGAAGTACTGTTTGGTAGAACTAATATTTTCTTTAAAATAGTATTTTCTATGACACAGAACTCTGTATTATTCATGTACCCCATGTTTCTGCTCCGTAAAGTGTAGATTGTCTTGCTTGGGTTTTATATGCCTCATGGCATAGGCTCACCGGCTCATTCCCATGCCTAGCAGCAAGAATGCTTATGGCACCTCAATCCATGGATAGAGTAATTCTTGCTTTGTCTAATCGGAGATCTCACCCACCTCGGTGGGAGAATCGTATTCTTAAGCAGTCAGAGACTTACGACTGCTTGACAGCATCACCATTTGTTGCAATGATACTAACACACTGCTTCTTTTTGTCTTAGTGAAAACCATGCATTTTGCCTTACTTAAATTAATATCTAACCCTTTATCAGTGCAAATCTCCTGAAATAGTTTAAATTGCTTAGTAAGGTATTGGGGTGTTAAAAGACTTATATAGCATTTTCAAAAAATAATAGTAGTGGGTGCTTTTCCTGTGTTAGCGAGGAGCCATCCGTTGGTGCTGCAAGGAGTTTTCCAATTGCGTTGTTTAAACACAATAATACCAAGCTCCATCTCACTACCGCCCCATTGTCTTTATATAGTAGAAGGATGGTAGAGAGTTTCGCATTTGGGAGCTTGCATAACGAATCCCAAAACAAAATGCGTGGTATACTATCAAGGGAAGTAGAGTATAGATAGAAATAGCATAAAAGGCAACACGTAGTTTCTTAGTACTTACAGAGTACATGTAACATCATAACAGCACGATACTGCAGTCAAGAACATCAGTTTACATTGCTTACACATGTTCGGGGTGAAATTGTCCATAATGTTTCAATAACATATTACAGTTCAGTCATCAGAGTGGTTGGATAGGTACGTATGGAACTCCATCCAGGCATTCTTGGGTCTAGAGTGTAGGGCTAGCGAGTTCACATATTCCTTCTCGCATATTTGAGCCCAAGTGAGTGCAGCTAACAAGATTTTGAAGGTGGGAGGAGATGGCTGCTTCCAGTGCTGAAGTATGCACCTCTTGGCCACACCACAACTAGTATTCAGAAAAGTTACATTTATTTTATTCACAGTGCCATTCCAAACACCAAAACAGGACCTCTAGTGGATCATGTTCAATGGGAGACCCAACAATGTAAGTGCTTGTAGGACTTTATTCCCAAAATTCTGGAGCTGTGTGCAGGCCCAGAACATGTGTATATGTCCAGCCTCCTCCGCCTGGCATCTGGATCAGGTGTAGAGTGACTGTCGGGTAACTCGGTTAAGCCTACGTGGAGTATCGTACAATCTGTTCAGTAATTTGTCTTGTATACAGCGGAATCTAAAATTGAGGGAGCACATAGATTTCCATTGAGTGTCTGATATCTGAGTCTAGCTCATTCACCCATGATTCATGTACCTTGGACAATGAGTCTGTGCTCTTGTTAAGTAGCATCTTATATAGGGAGGAAACTCTCCCCCGTATGCCCTGGGTGCTAGCAGTGTATTGGGTTTCGGGGGGAGTTCAGCTGGGAAACACGGCTAAACCAATCGCATTACTTCATGCATCCTATAGTATTGCAGCATTTCCATTCCTACCCAGAGTGCCCCTCTTGCCATGTTGGGGGCATGATGAACTTCCCTTCAGGGAATAGATCCGCCAATGCCCTATATCCCAACCCATGCCAATGGTGCATCAACGCTGGATCGTGTGTAGGTTCTAGCCGAGGGAACCTCCATATAGGGAGCCATCTATAGTAAGGGAGTGTCCCATTAACTGATGGTAATATCTGGCACCACACCATCAACGTGGTGGCAGTCGGGTCCATTAGGGAGTTGTCTTTATAAGTTAGGTTTAGAATAAGCGTTTTGAGGTCAGAGTCACTTGCTGCCAGTTGTTCAAGTTTAACATGAGGTGGGTGCCTGGAGTCGTTATACCAGAAGGATGCATATTAGGCCTGTGCTGCTATCCAGTACAGCTCTAGGTGGGGTGCTGTGAAACCCCTTCTTTCGTAGGGAAGGGTCATAGCTGCCCATTTCTTTCGAACAGCCCCAGTGTGCCATAGGAATTGTGCACAGAGAACATGTAGTTTCGCAAAATATTACTTCCCTGGCTAGATGGGGACATTTGCGAAAATATAGAGCAGTTTAGGCAGCAAAATCATCTTCTCTGCCCGCCATGGTAATGGGAATTGGGCGTCATCTGGCTAGTTTAGCCTCAACATATCTTTTCATCTCCTCGTAGTTATCCGTCAACAGCGTCTGCTTGGTCCCGGCTATTTGGACCCCCAGATATCTAATTCTCTTAGGTGACCAACAGAGTGGGAATTTGCATGCCGGTTGACTGCTATTCCTTGTGAGCGGGAAAATCTCATACTTACTATAGTTGATCGTAAAGCCAGAGAAGCTTCCCATCCAGATCACATCTCTACGTATCGGGTCCAGGTTCGTGTGTGAGTCCCTAATCTGCAGCACCACGTCGTATGCGTATAATGATTTGAACTCTGGGTGGTAATTCAGCTCTAATTCTGTCGGCCATTGGTTCTATCACTATAGCAAAAAGTTATAGGGAAAGGGGACACCCCTGTCTGTTTGATGTGCAGGACGGTGATCTGCATGAATTGACCAAAACAATTGCTGTGGGACAGGTGTATAGTCGTTTAATGTACCTGATAATTTCCGGGCCAAAGCCCATCTTTTCTAGGACCAACCACACGTATTGCCACGAGACCATGTCAAAGGCCTTCTGTGCGTCCAATGTTACTTCTACTGCCTTTGCCTCATGATCGATTCTGGCCATCACGTTAAAAAGCCTTCTAATATTCAATGATATCAACCTGACGGGCAGAAAACCTTCCTGATCGTCATGGATCAAATAAGGCATAAGTGGTAGAAGCCTATTCGCCAATACTTTAGCAAATATTTTAGTATCTATATTCATAAGAGAGAGCGGCCTTTAGGACCCACACTCATTACTTGGTTTCTCGGCCTTAAGGAGAATTGTTATGGTAGCCTCCCGCAGTGTGGGAGGAAGGGTGGAGTTACAAAGTGACTCATTCCGAACTTCAAGGAGGCATGGGGCAAGCAGAGCTGCATGCTCTTGATAAAAGTCCAGAATAAGACCATCTGGTCCTCGGGCTTTCCCTTTTGGCAGATTTGCTATCACATTCACTATCTCTTCTAGTGAGATCAGGATTTCAAGCTCTTCTCTTGTCTGAGGGCTCAGGGAAGACATAGGGATCTCATCCAGGAGTGAATGTACAATGTGTTCATCATATGGTTGGGTTGCTGCATACAAAGTGCTATAGAACCTAGAGAATACATTAAGGATCTCGTGGTCAGTCCACTGCGCTACACCATGCTCATCATTAATGCTCTCTACCTGAGTATGCCCGCCTTCTGATCTAGTCAGTCTAGCCAATATCTTTCCTGGCCTCTCACCCTTACCATATCTCCTGGCTACCTGTGGGCATGCATGTAAACTATCATATCCAACTCAGCCTGTATCTGTGCCAGCGTATCTGGGCTTGAAGCTGTTAAGTGCTCCTGCTCTAGTTGTTTAAGTTTGGTTTCCAAGCGTTGAAGGTCCCTCCTAATCACTTTCAATATACCTGCTTCCCTGGATATGGGCATGCCCCGCATGTACACCTTAAAAGCTTCCCACCTGACTCCCACCATGGTGTCCTGCAGTACATTGCATGTAAAGAATGTTTCGATATCAGATCGAATCTCTGCCTTAAATATAATCAGAAAGCGCCTATGCCTTAAACCGCCAGGTGCTACGCGGTGTGGGTGAGGATCCCAACACTAATGACAGCGTTACTGGTGAATGTTCTGATAACGTACGAGGCTGCATCTCAATAGTTTTGATCCTGCCCATCAGCGATGCCCGATACTAGGAACATGTCTATCCATGACGAACTACCATGCGCAGAGGAGTAATATGAGTACTGCCAATCTTGTGCATGGAGGGTTCTCCAGGCATCACTCAGTTCCAACAAAGCCATATGTGTAAACAGTCGTCAGGCCGATTGGGATAACAATCTAGGGGCCGTCCCTGTCCTGTCCCACTCCGCATCCAGTATCAAATTCATATCCCCCCCCATATGATCGGAACCCCAATGAATCCCACCAGAACAGATACCACATTGTCATAAAATTCAGGAGTGTCGACTTCGGGCAAACTGTTAACCAACAGGTACTCAACCCCAATAATTATACAATGCAATATAGCATATCTACCCTCAGGGTCTATGTACTTCTTTTTCAGGGTGAACTTAACCGATTTATGAATAATTGTCAGTACCCCTCTAGCACGGGTGGAATAAGTAGTAAAAATCTGTTAGATCCGCATGTTGATGCTATACTTGTAGCGGTTCCCCTCGTGGCTTGTGTTTCCTGTAGCAGGAGTATTGTGGCTCCATGTCTCTGTGCATTTGCTGCAATTCTAAACGATTTAGTATAATTTTCCAACCCTCTGACATTCCACAACATCAATTTGGTCTCCAATCCACAACTCAGGGGGTATCCCATATTTCCCTCACTGGTACAACGGATACTACGTCTGTGTTACCCAAGTGTTTGTCATCACCCATGTGCTCTGCTGTCAACCTTTTTCCAGTTTTCCTTATTCCATTGAGCTCACTTAGGGGCTCAGCATTTAGCGATACCCTGGGTTGTGGCCCAATTTCTCCTGAGTCAGGTGGCCTGGGCTCGCACGTAGGGTTCCGCCAGCTACTATGGTTGAACCCAAACAAACATTTGCCCCCTCCCACACCCACGTTCACTGCCCCCCCAATCTAGCAGTGTAGTTGCCCTCTCCCTCCACCCCTCTCCCTCCTAGTTGGCCTACCCCAGCATTGCCACACTCCCTTCCCCTGAACCAACATAACGTTAGCAGCTGCTGTGGGGTCAACCGTCAGAGACAGGACCCGCTGTGCAATTGTAATAACAGACCAAGACTTCAAACCAACCCTGCGCAACGGGGTATCTTATGTTCACTATAACATCACAGTCTCAATAGGATATTACATATTATAATGGGATCTGGATTTTCCCCTCTATGTACTTGATCGCCCGGTCAGGGACCATAAAAACATTTTGTTTGCCCCGAAACTGGAATTTAAATCCAGATGGGAATACCATGGCATATTGGATATTGCAGAGCATTTTCTTAACTCCTATGAACTGGCCGCATTCATTTTGCACTGTGATTGAACAATCTGATCATTTGGGAACCCAGGTGAAGCTCCTTTTTTTTCACTTGCAAGCCGAAGAAGGTGGTCCCTATCTCGGTAGCTGAGAATCTTAGCTATAATGGGTCATGGGAAATCGTCAGGTTTGGGCCGAGGACCCAAGGCTCAGTGAGCTTATTCAACCGCAAAGTGAGGAGACAAGCCAGGTGACCCCAACAGGTCCCTAAGCAGGTCCTTGACCACCTTATCCATACCCCATGTCAGGGCATCATCCAGAACTCCCACTACCCTTATGTTGTTCCTTCTGGATCGGGACTCTAAGTCATCACACTTAGACATTACCATTTTCATATCTTTCACCAATGACGACACCATATTCTGGAGGGTCTGCACAGTTTCCTCTGTTACCCCTATCCTTGTCTCTGCATCCGTTATATGACCAGATTCCTTGGCTGGCTGAGTCCTCATGGAAGCAACATTGGCAGTGATGTTGTCTAGCTTCTCCTGGACGGCCTCAAATCCCTTTGCCATGGCCTCCATTATATGTGTAAAGTCCAGGGATGGGTTTAGCAGTGGCTTGGTTTGTTCTACAGTGGAAGTAGTGGTGGTCTCAACAGTCCCCTTGGTGTTGGGTGTTGTGAACTTGTCCATGGTGCCAGACTTCTTGCCCCCACCAGCACCCATAGTCATCGTGCGATGATCAGCGATGTATCGAGTGTGCACTCTGTGAGATCCAGCTGTCCCAACAGGCATGATCCCTTTGGGCTTGTTGGCACTCTCCTTGCCCACTTGTTGGAAGCTGATAAACCAATCACTTGTGTGGAGCAAACACCATGGAATTCCACACAGCCAGTGGCTACCACTCTGTATAGCTTCAGTATATAAGTGCACACTGTGTTGGCAATATCTACACACTTGTATCACAGTATGGGGTAGGAGGTGATGCCCCACACTCCTCGGCCAGGGTACAATGTACACCAGTGTTGCAGCGCCATCTGATGATGGCAGAACACACCAACTTAAGGATTGACCAGGGCAAAGGAGAAGCACCCCCAGATTTATAGTTACCTCACACCACTGGCACCAGACTCCTTTGCAATCCAGTCTCTGTCCACAGGTTCTGTCCAGCATATAGGGTAGATGAGACTAGGATTGGCCCTCATGTATTGTAACGTTACGAGCCCCCAGTTACCAGACAGCAGCAAGTAAGCTGTAGTTAGATTGACTGGCTGGGCATAGAGTCAACAACAGGGAGAACGGGGGGGCAAAGAGGGGATTACTGACACATACCGGATTGATGAAATGTCCACAGCAGGGCTACACACAGTGAGTGGTTGCGCCATCCTCCCCAGAGCAGCACTGTTCCTCCCATGTTCACCAGAGGCTAAGGGGCAGCCCAATCACATCGGGGATGGCAGGCAGGTGCAGCCAGCATCAACAGTTCAGGCCAGTGGACGTATGGTCATACGGGATGGCCACCCGGACCCCCAGAACAAGACACAGTTAATGTGGGACACAGCATCTCGGCTGGGGCTGCACCACGCCACCGCGCGTGCCCAGCCCCCTAACAGGCCGAGGAATCCACCGGCCCTCTGTTTATACAGGCCACCGCCTGGTTGGAGACTGTAGTGCTGGGTGCTGGTGGCCCCCACAGCGGGAGGGCCGAGGCACACCACTGCATGGTGATAATAGTTACTGCAGCCTGCCACAGCTCCACAGCAGTCACCCCAGAGCTTAGTTGTTACACACGGAAAACAGCACCTCAGTTGGCCCTCCTCTCATCAGTAACATGGCCACAAGCCACCACAGGACGCCAAGTGTAGCCTGCGGGTGGCATCTCGAAGGACAGTGAAAGCAGATTTTCACAGCTGGTTTCCTTTCCAGCTCACAGCCTTGCCCTCTAGCCGGTGCCCCTTCGATTCAGCTTTCTGTGTTCCCTCTCAGGTGGGCCCCTCCTCGGCGCACACGGCACTCCAGCCCACCCTGTCACCACTCTAGCGTACCTCCGGTGCGCAGCTCTTCAAGCAGGACTTTCCCCGCTCCATTTTCGCCCGGGGTTGCTGGTGCTGCTAGCTCACAGTGCAGGCAAGATATATTTATAGATTTTTCCGGGATATATCTTGAAGGAACGGAACATTCTTCTTGAGTAGCGTGGGTCTCGATGGAGCGATGTTGGTTCACACCTTCATCAGCTCGCGCTCAACAGCGCCCCCTCATGTAAAATATTTAAAACGTTATCCTTAAATGCGACTTATAGTTCGAAAATAATACCTTAGAAGCAGAGTCCATTTCCAGACATGGGAAGTCATCAAATTCTTTCATTGATGGCTTTAAATTGGGCCTCATTATGAATGTGGTGGTAAACTAGTGGTAAGCCCCCTGAAATAATGCCAAACTCAATTACTGTTGTTGACACTTGGTCCCAAGGAGTTACCATGGGATTACAAGTCATGACCATTCCCAATTGTAGGACCCCATGGGGATTGTTGACAGATTTATCACTGGTAGAATTACTGAGCAGTAAATCCACAGATTCTAAGAGGTAAAGTGAAGGATTTACCTTGACCAACAAGCAGGAGCTGTATCCACCAATTCTTCTCTGATAATCAGTAAATTTACTGCACCGCAGTCCACCAATAATTGTAATTTGACAGTGTGGGAAAAATGCCACTTTTTTCCTGACCGCCAAACTTGTAATGGCTAACATGATAATATCTAAAGTATTTCTTGTCCTACAAGCTAAAGTCTTATGTCTTTCAAAATATATAATTGCAGCTCCCTGAAAGAGATCTCCCATCATGGATCTCCCCCTTACAGCCCAGCTACAATAGACTAAGTTCAAGTGCCGGTTAAGTCAATATTGATGGTTATGTGTGTAAACAAAGATGGAAAGTATACCAAACCTTTGTTATTTGGGAGATCAAATCTGTTTCTGTAACCAAGGCTGAGTCCAGCCATTGAATTTTCCACAAAGAGAAAAAAGGTGCATCATCAATTTATGCGAAAATTGTGGTACTTGCTACATAGGTCAATAAGGATGCAGGGGAATGACAGTGAAGTTATTAGCAAGTTAGAATGCAGTTTGGACAATTAATGTGATCAGGTGCAGAGGTTAAAAGCAGAAATAAAACAGAGGGAGGTAGACATGGAATTGCAAGCTAAATACAGAAATGTGGCTACTCAATTGGCCCAGAAAGAGAACAATTCAATGAGAGTGAGCAAGAATTAACCCACTTAAAAGCAATTTTATATGAAATAAAACAAAACAAATATGTTGCTATTTCAGAAATACAAACCCTTACAGAAGATAACATGGAGAAAGACAGAAAATACCATGCTATGGAACAGGAGAGATTTAAATTACTGGAAGAAAATGGCAAAAAGGACAAAGCGCTTAATCAGTATCAGACACAAATCAATGAACCGCAAGCAATAATCAATAAGGTCATGGATGAGAATTCTTATCTCTGTCATGAGGCAGAACAGCTTCATGGACAGTGCAAGAACTTAGGACAGCAAATAGTTAGTCTCAAGTCTCAGGAAAGGTGACAAGGCACTACATTCAATGGAAATGAACTCAGTCACAGATCTGGCCAAGGAAACAATGTACTAACAGCTATTCCTGTGACCAGACATGGTTATGACCCAATGGTGAGTTCTGAATCACCACAAATATTCACAATTATTTTGGCCCACAAGAGAACAGAAATGCCAACAGAATGACACAGACCAGAATGCACCGTGTAGTCTTATCAAAATTATGAAATGTATCAAGACTTTGATTGAACCATTAAAAAAGGGAGGTGATTGTTGCATGGAAGACCATTTAGAAACAATATATTTAAAGCCCTCCAGATACTTAGGCAACAATATAGACAGTACTTTCACCTAATCCTAGATTCAGTAGCTCTTCATGTCATTTGTGGTCTCAATGAAAAGGAGAATTCGTCATGGGCGGACTTTGTGAAAGAGATTAAACATCAATTTTCACCTTATCAGTCTATGCAGGATGACAAAAAATCAGCTTATACTGTAACGGCGAAGCCAGATATGTCCCATTCAGGATACCTTCAAAATTTGAAAAAAGCATATTCATGCTTTGATGTGGCCTTTAACCCTAATTTTGTAGAATTTAAGACTGCATACTTTTATGGACTCCAAAAAGAAATTGTATCCCAGTCAATCCATGAATTTGACAGGGAAAAATCGCTAGAATGGATGATAGTACAGACAGGGGACCAAACTCTATATTTGGTCAGCGAGAGGAAGGACCTAAGAATAAGGAAACAGACTCAAAGTCTAAAGAACCTGCACCAGCAATCCTGGAGGTAAAATCTGTAAAAATGCCACTTGAATCATCCCAAACTCAGGCAAGAAACAACATGACACCTAGCCAAAGGGGCATGCACCCACAGAGGACATCACCCCAAACTCCTGTGTTCCAATCCATTGATCCCAAAAATAGGGATTCTTACATTATCCCTAGATATTTGGGTAATTCTCCCAGAGTGGGATTTCACCATGATATGTCAGATCTAAATAACAATCCAAATCAAATGTCCAATGGCCCATACCATCAAATTTTCATGAGCTACAATGATCCTCTTTTTAGGGGCTGAGTGGGTGAGAATGATTAAACACAAAATCAACAAAGAATCCCACAAATCAGCTTCCTTCCCTTACCGCACCGAGTGAGCTACCCTAGATGTATACATATTAAATCCTATGCATTTTTTGCCCCAAAACAAGGGCTCTTGACCATGTAGTTGTTAAGAAAATATACATCTTTTAATATTTATTACAACATAACATCAATTCGAATATACAATATTAAAACAACACATACATTTGTTCAAAACACATACTTAACCACATATTATTGTGTGTGCATTTCCACTAAATGCATAACAACAAAATCATCAGACACCTTGTTTCTGCCTTTCTATGGTGTTTCCTCCACAAGGAGTCACCGTTCTTATTTATGCCCTTGCCAATTTATACGGGCAAAAAAGGAATGCGCCAACACTTGATACAACAATGTGTTTCTAGAACCAACATAGACATTTATCTCTTAGAAGATAAGCAAGGCAAATATTCCCTATTGCGTATCCTGTTGGTGCTGTCATCAGGGCACTCGGGCTTAGTTCGTGTTCTGGTTTTCACACACTGAGTGGTATACCATAATTTGAAATCTCTCTAAAAAACAAACAAACAACTAAACTTAAAAACATGGTTTTACAACTTTTTGTGCAAAAGAAGTACTGTAATACATCTATGACAACTTCATCTCTGTTATTTATATAGGCAGCAGGGATATATTCATTTTTAAGTGATATCGTTATTGACCACTGGGCATAATTAATTTTCTTTTATATCCTGTATAAATCATTCCACATTTACCCTCTAGGGTTTTCATTTCATAAATCTAACATGGAAGGTTATCTATGGGGGTACTAGTATGATGTCATTTTACCCCTCTCTTCTCGTTTCTCAATCATTTGTGAGTCACACCTTCTGGATGCTCACCTCTTGTTGAATCTTCACCTGTTATTCACTTATTAAAGTAACTCATATGTCTGCCATGCAGGTGGACCTGCCTCCCAATTGTGTTCTTTATCTTTTTCACAGACCATCGACCGTCTCCTATTTCATACACGGTCTCACTCTGTAATATAAACAAGGGTTTGTGATGACTAACTGGTTTCCCAATGTTCGCCTCGAAAATTCAAACTTGAAAAGAAATGGCTTACCCATGCAATTCAAATTGCTTCAATTTATGCGAGGAGGACTTTGTTTTTCCTCGCCTATAGAGTGGCTGTGTTGGCTGTTATCTAAATCATAATAGTAAACAAAACGAGAAACAAAAATCAGTTCCCTTCTAAATGTCTCGTAACTTGACATGTGCCTAATGCCTGTGTCTTACCTCAGTGATTTAAACTGCAGCTTTCCGTCCCGCTCGCTAATGGCAACTGCTTCTCAGGAGTGTGGCGAGCCTATTCACGGATTGGTCCGTCTTAAATAGCGGATATAGTAATGTCACGTGGTGCGCGCACGCATTTACGTGTCAATGCATCACGTGACTCGCAACTATGTTGCTCTGAAGATATCCTGTCTACAGAGTGCATAGTGCCGTCTCTCCGCTCTATCAACATCCAATACCATTCATATTTTTTGTGTTATTATTCAGTAATGCACCGCAATGTCACGTGACCCGCGGCCAACTTGCTATGGGCATATCCTGTAAAGATTTGGGAACGCCGGACACTGGTTACTCTTTTTGCATGCGAAACCAGATGGCATATCTCCCTGCGATAACTTTTCCCAAATAGTGTGTCATATACCACAGCCACACGCAGTATTTTTTTAATTTTTATGACACACCTAATACCGTACCTGATTTTGGTTTATAAGCACAATTGGGGATTCAAACCTCTGTTTCGCTGCGTGGTCTTGCTCCTAAGACCAGTGCCTTGCCCCTGTGCTATCCTCCATGTGGTCCCTTTTATTTGATATGCATAAAAAGACAGAAGTGTGATAAGTGATATCTCAAAACAAAGTAGCTGCCCTGAGCTGTTTAGCTAGAGACATTGAATGAATGGTTGATATTTCAATTGCATGCTTCACAATTGTTGAAATTCAGCCAAAAGGGCATAGTGTGGTATTGTACATAAGGTACAACAAGAGGGCATGAACCATTTATACAGAGTGTATCAAGTCCAGTATTTTGTTTGCTGCTAGTGACCCTGTTAAAAACAAGTATTAGGCAATGTTCTGAAGTTAGTCTCACCACTATAAAAAATACCCAATGAGTCACCACAATATATTACCAAGAATTATAAAACACCAGCAAATACCACCATAATAAAAAATACCACAAGGTAATAGATATAATCCCAAAATATATCCAACAGTTCCTTACCAAGTTTCAGTATTAACATTATCTGGGCCTCTGTCATGGGTTCCTGTATGTCTCACCTTGCAATTCCAACTAAGCAATTTGCACTTCCAAGTGTGGGACATGCTACCATTCGCAATTCCATCTAAGTGTGGCACATGCTATCATTTACAATTCCAACTAAGTAAGCTATATGCTGCCAATCATAATTCTAACTAAATGAGGCACATGCTATCATTTGCAAATTCATCTAAGTGTGGTTCATGCTATCATTCACAGTTCAATCAAAGCGTGGCACATGCTGTCACTCACAATTCCTTTCAGGTATTGCACTTGCTATCCTTCACAATTCTATCTAAGTGCGGGATATGCTATCATTCACAATTCCATCCAAGTGTGGCACATGCTATTGTTCGCAATTCTATCTATCATTTACAGTACCAACTAAGTGAGGGATATGCTACCAATCATAATTCTGTCTGGATGAGGTACATGCAATTATTTACAATTCAATCTAAGTGTGGTTCATGCTATCATTCACAATTCCATCTAAGTGTGGCACATGCTGCCATTCGCAATTCCATCTAAGTGTGGGATATGCTACAATCCTAATTCTATCTAGATGAGGCACATGGTATCATTTACAATTCAATCTAAGTGTGGTTTATATGCTATCATTCACAATTCCATCTAAGTGTGGCACATGCTATCATTTACAATTCAATCGAAGTGTGGCACATGCTATCGTTCACAATTCTATCTATCATTTACAGTACCAACTAAGTGAGGGATTGCTACCAATCATAGTTATGTCTAGATGAGGTACATGCTATCATTTACAATTCCAACTAAGTGAGGGATATGGTACCAATCATAATTCTATCTAGATAAGGCACATGCTATCATTTACAATTCAATCGAAGTGTGGCACATGGTATCATTCACAATTCCTTTCAGATGTGTGGCACATGTGATCCTTCACAATTCTATCTAAGTGCGGGATATACTATAATTCACAATTCCATCCATGTGTGGCACATGCTATCGTTCGCAATTCTATCTATCATTTACAGTACCAACTAAGTGAGGGATATGCTACCAATCATAGGTATGTCTAGATGAGGTACATGCTATCATTTACAATTCAATCTAAGTGTGGGGCATGCTATCATTCATGAATCCATCTAAGTGTGGCTCTTGGTAACATTGTTGCACCTGTCTTAGTGTGAGGCTGGCTAATCTTCATCATTGTCTCTGGGAGTGGCACAAGTTAACATTGGTAAGTATGTTAGTATGTTATGCAGGACAACATTTACAGTCCAGCCTTGAATGGATTTAGCTTGGTGGGCAAATCTCTCTATGTGTGCATGGTGTGAGTCTATGGCAGTTTATGTTATGAAAAGGTAAGGTAGAGTGGCAGGGGCTTTCTGCAGTAGAGTAATTGCTGTACACCCCACCCATGCCACACTTACAGATTTGTTGGTGCCTGTTCACTGCTGGCTTCACTGGCTTCCCCTGCGGACACCTGCAGACACTTTCTGGAGCCGCCATTGCAGGAGCCGCCCTTTGCCTTGGGGTGCTTAGCCGCACGGGCTGCCGGGCAGAGGGTTGCCCTGGAAAGGTCAGTTATGACTAGGTGAATGTACCAATCAGGGTGGGTTGGAGGTCGGAGGGTTGTACTGGGAAAAGGCCAGATACAAACAAAGGACTACACCCCCACAGACTGCACCCTTTGGATGCAGCCCAGCACAGAAAAATGGCCTCAGAAGCCAAAACAAACACTAGACACACACCAGATTATCACACAGTGCTCACCAAAAAATATAAATACATACATGGCCAAGTAAATAAATAAATAAATAAATAAATAAATAAATAGTAAAACATTTTAATAAACATATTATAATTTGAAAAAAAAAACACTCACACCACTCAAAATGAGTGCATAAAGCAGGCCAAAAATGGATTACAATCATTGTGAAACTACTCACTCACAATCAACCACCCCTAAGGTTGATTCCAGACTGATGTCCCTGCCACATCCTTCCACATGGCTGTTCACAAAGCAAATGGAAAATATATATGTAATGCTTAATTAAAATAGATGTAGGTAGCTATTAAATGGACTGATTTCAATTTCTGTTATTATTGTACCTCCAGATTTAAAACAGTCTCTCACAAACAGAGTTGCTTAATGAAAGTGATGCATGAAGTTTGGGGCCACAGGGGATCTGGGAGTTGAATATCAGAAAGGAGGCCTATTAAAGTCTCTAATGGAATTGGTGTAACTGAATCACGTACACAAAACAATTTGATTCTAATTACCTTGATTACAAATAGTAGAAAGCAACCTCCTGCACCTCTAATGTTGGTGATTAATGTATACTTTAACCCACTAGATGCCCCTCTCGAGGGAACTCTAAATGAGATCGAGGATATTTTGGTGGCATGGTCATCGTAAATCCCAATACGGGAATATTTGTGGCGGGAGATTTTAAATGTCAATGTTGTGTGGGTTATTTTGAATGGGATCTGTTGGATTTGGGTAAGAAAGTCGTCCCCATTTATTACAAAAAAGGAAAATCAAATAATGGGAGGGCTTGGTCTCACTTTCTCTCCCGTTGGGACTTAATTCAAACAACTCCAACTTGACATAGCCCTTTCGCATCCTCATGTATTGACTAAGTTTTTGTTAGAAATTTCACATACTAGTGACCATTCACTTCTCCAGGTAACACTGATGGTTCAAGATTTAACAAGGATTTAACAAGGATGAAAGTGTTCAAGCATTTGAAGTGATGTGGTCTCTAACTAGGGGAAAAGGGTTTCCCAACATTGTCAAATCCCGGGAAAGGTAAATCAACACCTTTTGGTTTGGTGGAACAGTGTTAGTGAGAGTAAAAAACAAGAATAAACGACTCTGAAAAAAGTTCCCAATTTATTGGAAAGCCTAAAGCAAAAACTAAGACCAGGTTGCCACAAAGACCAATAAAAACTCAATTTGTACCAAAAACAGAAATGTATGATAGTATTATACAAATACGTAAAAGTCCGCTACGAAAGGATTTTAAAGAAAACATCCAGATCTCTCAGTTTGAAGTTTGATGAAAAAGAAAAAAAAGATCCTAATTTGAACTCACCAGAGATGGTGCAAACAGCATAAAATACAAAACTACATTATATGCAATCAGTCCTTTCTCGAGAAAATCATTAAAAAACACACCAGAGCAATCTGGTGGGAATTAAATAACAAACACCATCAACAGGCAGTCGTACAAACTAGTGGAGTGAGTGAGGGTGACTGGGTGGACCATTTCTCAAATAAATACTGTGCAGACTCGCAAGCAGTAGTAGATCCTTCAGACAGTACATACATTCAGTATCCTTAAATGTTGATCATCTGGATATAGAGATAATAATCAGCAAATTAAAACACACCAGAGCTAGTAGCCCAGATGGGATGACAAATGGAGTATTCAAGCACAGTCCCATTATCTGGGCGGACTTCTTATTCCATTTGTTTAAACACATAACAAACAATATTAAATGCCCAACTTCCTGGATAGAATCAATACTAGCACAGCGAGTAGAGCCCTCACTTTGACAACCGTGCAGAGCCTGCTGACGCAGGTTCGAATCCCGGCAGGCCAAACTCAGCCTTTCATCCTTCCGAGGTCGATAAACGAGCACCACACACCGTGGGAAAAGCAGCGCTCAGATACCTGAGGGTTCGTAGCACTATATAATTGCACAAAAAAACAAAACAAAACAAAAAAATACTGGTCCCAATCCACAAGAAGAGAAATTGTGCTGAACCTTCTGTTACCGTCCGATTTCCCTTCTAGGTAACTCATCAAAGATATTCTCTAATGATATTCTGTGCCCTTTAAAAACTGGGTACAGATAGGGTGTTGGCACTATTATCAGCAGCTTAACACTCAAAGCGTGCCTGACAGATGTTGGAGCTGACTCGGGCGCACCTTATATGTGGCAGCTGTGGATCTAACCTCTGTTTTTGATAATGTAGATATCTCAAAACCTGTAGTCAAAACTGAGGAAATTGGACATAGAGCATTCCTTGTTAGCTTTAACGTGCCTCCTGTATTCAAACAATTCAACAAGAGTTAGACTCAATACTACAGGCAAATTATCTAGAGCAATAGCGGTAAATAAAGGTATGCAGCTGGGATGTTCTTTGCACCCACTCTTTTCAACTTCTCTCTGGTCGACCTATGGGTGTCAAGCAAAGAGTGGGGGGGATATGTAACCAACTGGTCAGGGATAAAATTAAGATGCATAGCTTTTGTGGACGACATCCTTTTAATGGATTATACTCCAGCCGGTTTGCAGTGTCAATTGGACGGGCTCCACAAATATCTAGAGGAAAACACTTTACAAATAAAAACAGCAAAATCTTACATAATGGTGAGTTCCACTTAAAGGAAGGGCAAGAAATACATATGGGATTTAAACAGCACCCCAATCAAACAGGTTGATTCAATAAGATACCTGGCTTATGACATAGCTGTAAAAAAACAGACTGAAATGGATAAAGCCTGAATAGATGAAAAGATAGCCACATATGTCTTTGCTGAATAGGGTAAAAAGTAAATTGTGTGCCTATTCGGCAGTACCATTAATTGAGTTTTATAGAGCGAAGATTTCTCCAATCATTCTACATGGGTGTGAACTCATGAACATTTCGAAAAGGCAGTTATTTGCTATACGGGAAGGGGAAATCCTAAAAGAAGTACTGAGGCTCCCAGTCTCTACACCCATAAGTACAATCAGACTGGAATTGGGTTTAAAGTCTTTGTGGGCCTATCTCTAGAACTATTTCAATGCTCAATAGTATAGCAACATCAGATCAGAATTTCTTACGGTTCTATCTAAATACTAAAAAAAGCAAAATACTAACCCTTACCTAAAGAAGCTGAAAAAAAGATGTGTCAGCTTTGTCATAATGATCGAACTTGATGGCTCTGAATCAGAAATAGCCCTAAATAACAAAATCAAAAGATGGGACAAATTGACGGACTTGTCGAATGTAAGTCACTTAAAACTTTATGAAGTCAAGGAGCTACAGTACCTCCTGCAGCCTAAATTAAGATCATACTTAGCCAAATGTCCTAGTGGCCACTATCATGATTGGTATTTATGATTTAGGTCAAACTGCCTGCCAACATTGGAAGTGGTCAGTCCTAAGTTAGGAGTGCCCTATGACTGGCTAAAATGTAGAATGTGCATCGTAATGGAGTGCCCTACGTGTCTGAGCAATAGGATAAGGCATCTTGAATGGTTCATCCACTCACCCTCCATGCTACTGTCAAACAAACTGTGGCATCGACTTATGACTAGCTCACAACTGTCACTACTGCTATCTTTACTAAAGCTGCTGATTGAGATTTATTCTGCTATCAATTTGGTCACTGAGCAAGGTATTAGTGATTGGGCAATGGTTAGTTAAGTTCAGTATTGTACTTAAAAAAAGGAATGAAGTTATCTATTTTATTTTAGTCTATGTTAAAAAAAAACATGTGAAACTTTGGTTTAAGGTTATTTGGATATTGTTCAAAGTTCTGGTTAAAATGGCAATCTCTAACCATCACATCGGTTTTAGAAATAAAAAATTTAAAATTCAGAAATAAGTGCAGATGAGTAAAATACACTATTTTCCCTCTCCCTTTTATTACCATGTATCAACATTTGTGGCAGAATTTAAAACGTTTCTCTTTTTTGTAGCAAGCACAAGGTTGCAATCAAAAGGATGAACTGCCTAATATAAATAAAGAATCTGCTAAACACACAAAAACAAAAACATCCAATCTAAGGTTTTATGAACCAGAGCTGCTAGGTATTTTTGTCCAAGAGATTAAATTAATGACCTAGAAGTAATCATGTCCAGAATCTCTTATGGCTCTGTGGTGTCCTCCCAAGGTTCTCTACGTATGGAGGGGCGCATGTCCTCTAAGAAATAAACATGACTTTCCTTAAGAATGGTCTCTGCCACATCTAGTTCAATATGATTGGAAGGCCAGTTTTGTGTGTGTCCCATAACCTCTTTCAACTACTGTATTGTAAGGCAGATCCTTTATTGCCAATAAAATGAATCCAAAGAGCCATAAAATGTGATGAATGAGATATGAGAAAAACAAAAATGTATTGTAACTGCCTGGGCAGAGAAATATCAAAAGACATTCAAATTCTAATGAAGAAAACCGTTGGTTATATTGGCATTACAGACAGGAAAAGAAACGGTTGTTGCAAACTTCATCACTTTTTATTGGCTGATGTAGTAACCGATATGGGTGCTTCTTTACATTGTATACATTCATTGGCCTATTCTAATCATGTTGTAAAGTGATGTGCTTGCTGGTTAGCTCATCTACAGTGAAGTCGTTTTTCTTCTCACACCCTGTAATTGGACAGAAGCATTAGGCACACGTAGCAGTCAAAACTACATTTTCCATTGATTGCTCCAGGAGGTGTAGAAGAGGAGTGAATGATCACAGAAATTTGAACCAATCGTCTTTGTGAGATGTGACAGTATGACACAGAACATATACATTTTGAAACAACTTCCTATTTAGCTCAGCAATTGGCATCATCAAACTGCTCCCAGCATTGAACATTCTTTAATATCAGTTAATTTTGCAACTCCATTGTTGGATGAATTACTTGCATGTCCTTCCTGTTCTCATGGATTTATCTGTTCTGTCTTTGACTTTACACGCTATGGCTTAGCTGTTTGCAGACTTAGTTCTCTCGCAATGGCACACGTGTATTATATGTATTTAAAAATGTTTGTGCATAATAAATTATCCTGGGATTGACAGTGTTCGACATTACCTTTATGTGATGTGACTTAGGTGTATCTTATTCTACTGATTTCTGGCCTTCATGTGGTTATATTGCAGGGGTAGTGGTGCTTGTGTGAATTATGGCTGCATGAATGGTCCCTTTCATCTCTGCGTTCATATGATGTGAGTTAGATGTGAGCTTCTATATTTGGTTTCTAATTCTAAGTATGGGTACTTTGTGGATTATGGTGCTTTGTATATCTGATTCCTTGACACAGAGAACTCTGCAAGTGCAATATATAAATCAATAAATAAATCAATTGTTAGTGAAAGAAAAAACTACAAAAGCTCTCTATGCCCAGAAGAAACATTCAACAGAAAGCTTTTCAAATAAGCTTATTACCAAATGGATAACGGTGAACGATCAAAAACCAAAATCAATGGAGATCGAGCCCTCCCAGAACACTGCAGAAGAAGAGCAGCGGGGAGCCATTCAAAACAACTCGTTGGATTTATCCAACCTAAGCGTTTACTCCATAGAAACATCGGAATCAGACATTCCCAGACCATTTACAAAAAAAAGAAAGGTATCCTTTCTGGATGACAAACCCCAACAACATAAATCAAAAGAGCCACATTGCCAAATTGAAAAAGAAAAAATATTAACCAAAAAGAAAGACAAAACTAACGACTCAAGAAATAGAAGCTGTCATATCACTCCAGAGAGAACCACGCTTTTTCGTCTAGGTAACTCAAAGATCAACAAAACTGAATCAAAGCACGGAGATCTGGAGGAATCTTATCGAAGGAAATACAAGGAAAAACGCAACGTTGGAACCTTTGAAGAGACAGCAAACAACGAATCGCGACATAGACAAAAGTCTCGGATTAGTCAAAGTAACTCAGAAAAAAACGCAAATGCATCAACGGACAGATAAATGAATTACAGGAGGGAAGAAAACAGACGAAGATACAACTCCGGGGAATCATCTGGATTAAATCGAAGACTCCCTGCCTCGCTCACACATCAAAATCACACACGTACATCCAAAATCTTCACCCAAAAGAGTCACTCGTCACGTACGTTGAAGCTTGAAAGAAGCGACAAAACGGGAGAAAAAATCATCCTTAACAGAAGAGCAACCGTGAAGCTCCTGGAAAAAATTTACAGAGGAGATCAAATCAGAAGTGCAGACATAAAAATTGTGGAATTTGCACAAAAAGCTAGGACAGATAGCATCTTTCTGCACATCACGTCTCTAACAGTGAAGAAACTCCTGCTCCAGGCGGCAGGCGAATTATCTAAAAGAGGGTACCTCCTAAGGGAAACCACAGCGGAAGAAAGAGGTCAAAGGAGTGCTCATCCACATGCATTAAAATCGGAGTGTACTTACGAGACAAACGGAAAAGAGAGATGGAAACCAACTCTGATTACCCCGGAGAAATAACAGACACTAATAGAATAAAGAGGAAATCATACCGATCATCAGAGAAGAACGAGCGAAAAAACGAAGAAAAAAAAAATGCAGAGCGAGAAATTAGAAGGCAACACAGCCCAGACTCCAGAAGAGATAAAGGAAGAATAAAGAGTAGTGACAATTCCACCATCACGGGAAGGTGGACAAAACAAGAGGAGTCCTCAGTAAGAAAATCAAATAGACAACCGAGGGGCCCGCCCTCGAGACCGGGCAGAAGGGAATCAGAAACACGAATCGATCGAGAAGAGCCAACGACTTTAAAGCACGATGACATGGTGAAAAAAGATCTCAAAAAATGGGCATGGATACCGTCCGTACTGACACGCTATGTGAAGAAATAGCAATCAAATCGCCCCTTGGCGAGGACTGAAGGAGCTTCACTAGAGCAACCGCGAGATGTACGGAAGATGAATCAAGTGATCACCATTGGCTCTTGGAACACAAGAGGCCATTCCCATTTGACCAAGCCCGGGGAAATAAACCTTGGCCAATATGACCTAATAAGCTTGCAAGAAACTTGGCTGCTTGATCCACCCAGCTTGGACGGCTACAAAGTCCTTTTATCCCCTGCCCAAAAAGGAGATAAAGGCCGACCTGTATCAGGCCTTTTAACAGCAGTCCGATCAGGGGGGCCCTTACGAATAGTCCACAATCTGAGATCGTCCTTGGCAATCCAGGCAACACTACTAAAATGGGAAAAAGAGGAATCCTCCCAAGGAAAACTCAGACACGACCTCCTTCTCCTCTTGAACATCTACTGGAACCCGTTAGAAGCTAAAACAAACGATTTTCTAAATACCGTAGAAAAAATGCTGACCGATGTCGCGGAAATCTATGAAGTGGACCACATTCTGATAAATGGAGATTTGAACGCCACATGTCCAGGGCACAAAACACCAAAGCCACTGCAAACTACAACCAATTCATGTTCAATCGCCCGAGGCTGCGCTTGGTTGGCGTTGATGAAATCCAGAGACATGTATAACTTGAACTCTTTAGAAGTAGCCAGTACTACCACCCCTACATGGGAAAGCGAAGGAAAGAAGAGTGTCATCGACTATATCTTCGCTTCTAAAGAGCTATACTGTATAATCTCGAGCTTTAAGGTAGTGAAAACCACCAGCAGTGACCATAACTTATTATCCGCAACGTGGCCAACAAAAACACATGCGATCACAGCAATGCCTTACAAGCTCGAAACAAATGTACAAGGGAACCGGCTGAAAATGACATCAGATGTCCTAATCGACATTACAGCATCCTATTATAGACAAGGGTCTGTTAAAGCTACCCCTGAAAACTTGGACTACTATCCTCTTCTCATTCCATATTTTCGCCCAATGCAAAAGAGAAGATCGGAAACAACTCATCTGCACAAATATAATGAAGAGCTGAGGATAAAGAAAGCCTTCTTACGGAAGGTAATACGACAAGCAAAACGATACCCAACACAAAAAAACTTAAAATTGGCAAACATACAAAAAAAAGGATACAAAGCCTGGCTCCAATCGTCTCGCTGGAAATTATATCAAGAAGATGCTGAGTCCATGTTGAGAGCAATGTGTAAAAAGAACTCACAAGAATTCTGGAAACTAATAAAGTCCAATCAGGCTACTACAGATATGACTATCACCAATAGTGTCCCAGAAGAGAAATGGGTAGAACACTTTACTGCACTATTTAAAGAACCTACAACACCAGAAACTGTAGTGGAAAAACAAAATACATTGCAATGGATAACCTGCTCTGAGCAGGCCATTCTGGAAAAGATCTCCAAGCTAAACAATTCTCGCGCACCTGGCCCAGATGGAATATCCATCATTCATCTAAAACAGGATGCAAAAGCCTGGGCACCATTAATAACAGAAATTTTTCGCAGATGCAGAAACACAAGACAAATTCCTGATTCGTGGAGATCAGCAAACATCGTTCCCATTTACAAGAAGGGCCTGAGAGACGATCCGACAAACTACAGGCCAATAGCACTTCCAGATGTATTCGGAAAACTCTTCGGCTCCTTGGTGCTAGATGAATTTCAGACATGGCAAAAGGAGGCAAAAACAGCAGACCCATTTCAAACGGGTTTTGAAAAGAACCTAGGCACCTCCGTTAACATCATGCTGATCAGCATCCTGAAGTCTAAAGTCCTAGAAGGTCAACCGAAAATCTTTATTGCTACGATCGACCTGGTCCAGGCCTTCGATCGCGTCAATAGAGGCAAGTTATGGATAAAACTTGAAAAACAAAACTGCCCACTATTCATCCTAGAACCAATGAAGGCCTTACATAGTGACACCTCGGTCAGAGTACGCCTTAATGCAGCAGGCTCCTTGTCTAAAAGTATAAAGACAGCGAGAGGAGTCAAACAAGGGTGCCCTCTGGCACCAGCACTATATAAAGCATATATGGCGGACATAGTGGACGCAGAAAATGACACTCGATCATTTCCTCCTCAAATAGATAAGCAGAAAGTGACACGTCTGCTTTATGCGGACGACATTCTCCTATTTGATCAAACGGCATTTGACCTTTGTGTGAATTGTTGCAACTTGGAATGTGTGTTTGCCTTTCTGTGATGGACTGTCTGATGTTCTCTGCTGAGTGCTGATGGGGATGTTTTCATGCTTTAAGTAAAGCTAAATAAATCTTGTGGCCCACATGTGTTGTATTCAGCTAATGCAGTGCAATGGCGATCACATATTCATCAATATAAACACTTCTACCATATTTCTCTACTGATGTTAGATATTGCTGGGTAAGGTTAAAAGTACATAATTGCTTGCCTATAAAAAGGTGTATTATAGTGTAACTTAATTGTATTTACTGGGACCTTGTTGGGCCTATGCTGGAAAACCTTCATTGCACAGGGCTGTTCTTTACGCTGTTGGGTACTATTTCATAGGGACTTTCACATCTTGTCTCTGCATGCATGTTTATAATGCTGAATGTATTCACCCATATGTTCGTATGCCCTTCAGTATCATACATAATTGTGAGGATATCAGCTTTATCTTCACTCAACAGATGAGCTAGCATCTTGCCCACTCTTTTGTTGTGTTTGTAAAATCCCTGATTTAATTTAAGAAGTTGTCTGCTTCTTTACCCTTCGCATGCATATTTGGCCCTGGACTGTGGAAAGTTGTTTGTAGCTAGAGCTGGAAGTGTTTTGCTTATGTTTTGTTTTCCCTGATTTTCAAGTTCACTTAGAGCAGTTCTTCTGTAAGTCTGTGCATATAGAGATACAAGGTACAAGTAGGTCGCCCCTAGACCAAGCCTTTACGGCATCCCAATGTATGCTTTCATTGATGTTTATAGATTTATTGGGTTGTAAATATTTTCTGACTGTACTTTTGAGTTCTTCACAGCATGTATGTTCACCTAGAGTTCTTGAGTCCATCCTCCAATTTGTTTGCCCTTACACTCTCAAAGAATCAGCAAATTAATCCATACTATACTGTAATCAGATAACAACATTGCATATAGTACTTGATGGGTAGAGATTAGGATATTATCAATTCTTAAATATAAAATGCTCATGCAAGTATTGAGACTTACCCTTGTTAATGTGTGTAAACAATTCCATGCATGTATACGATTTAGTTTTTCCAGTCCTTGTGTTAGATTGTGTGAGACTTGTAGCTAGCTTGGTACACATATTGCTACCACTATCACAGGGAAGGATCATATCTCCTATCACTAACACCTCCCTTTCCACAGGCTCTCCAAAGGGTTTGTGGAAACCTAGTTTAGTAGCATCTTGTGAGAGATTAGTTGCACAGTAAGAGGTGAGTGACACAGTCATTCCCCTTACACTCTTGTTTAGTGTTGAACATCTCCCCTCCTTGTCCTGTTTTGTTTATTTTAACAACCAATCAGATGTGTTTATGTATCAATGTTGTGACTCCTGCACGCTTGCCTTTTTGTGAGGAATTATACTGTTTGGGCAGTTCCTCAGCTTGAACTTGTATATATCTTTTATAAGTGTGTTTCTTGTAATTTTACAACTGAAAAATGAAATCTCTTAAGTTCACTAACATGCTGTGGCTTTTTGATTGGTGTCTTTAGTACGGGCAAAGACAAGGAACTCACTTGTTTGTGCCTGTTCCAGCCTGATAGGGCCCAGGGCCTGACCCGCTAAGCTGCATTTCGCCTACAAACAATAGCTACTATTGCTTTTCATCAAAACACAGCAAAATGTGACTAATCCCTCCAAAGCTGATCCCCATTCTCACCAGGGTTGGAATGGCCAAGTGCCCTGGGCATCCCTGCCAAGGTACCCTAGTGAACATCATCAGTATTGCCCTTTCCCCTATCCAACAACCACGGACCACATGCACACGCCCGCTCATGTTAATCAATGCTCGCTCAGCAGTCGCTTGCGTTACAGAAATTGCTGACCTCATCTCGTACATCCTTGATGTCCTGTTCATCACTGAAACATGGTTACCCATGTAATAAATGGCAGAGGCAATGAAATATATATTATATGAAGTTTTAATGTAGAGCCCCCGGAGCACAACAGCACTCAAGGGGAAACTGATGCAGACTCTCTGTAGAACTCCACATTCTAGATTGATATTACACACACAGGTTCCAAACAATGCATTATACATTATTCTATAACATCTCCCCCCCTTATATGAAAAGAAATAAAGATTTGGAATGGGAAGAGGTGAAGAAAAGTTAGAAAAGGAGGGGTGAATAAGGGAAAAGATAGAAGCAGTCCAAGATTCCCTTTAAATATGTAAAAGGATACATGGGACCAAAAGTTTGGTCATTTTAGTAGTAGACATAGTCATTGGTAAAGTTGTGGATGATTTTTCGGTTCCTTTTTTATAATAACCTGGCTATAACTTCACTTCTACCATCATGGTGACTATTTACAGCATCCTTGTTCATGTGATCTAACGTTCCTATATTACGATCTTTGTCAGTGTTACATCTCCTGGAAGTGCCTTTGTCCAAATGGCCAAGTGGCCCTATGTTGATGTCTTTATTTGTGCTTGGTCTATTTAAGTCATTCTCTACTCTCACCACATCATCGGCAGACCATCTTTTCCCATCTTCCAACACAAGCGATTTGCCTTGACAACGCGTAACTCTTTGTGGCAATCTAAATTTGGATTCACCATTGAGTGCTTTCCTGGGTTCTCTGATGCAAACCCAATCTCCTTCTTTGATGACCTTTTCCTTCAAGCCATTCCTGCGATCATAATTTTGTTTGTATTTTATCTGTTTCTCTTTTACACTGCTTAATATTTGGTCAATGTCCAATCTTGCCTCATCTGTGTCCATGAACATCCAGGCAGGTCTCACTCGATTGGATGCTACTGTGCCATTCATCATGGTGAAAGGTTCAACATCCGTGGTAGAATGTGGTGTAACCCTATAAGCACACAAAGCTTCTTTGAGCGTTTCTCTCCATGGGAGAGAATTAGATATTGCCAGCTGAATCACACTCTTTAGAAATGTATTCATTCTTTCTACAAGTCCATTGTCAATGGGATGGTACAGCGAGGTTGTTATATGGTCTATAGCTCTACTCTCAAGAATCCCTGAAATTCTAACAAAGTGAATTGAGACCCATTATCGGATACCAACTCCTTGGGGTCACCTTCTCTGTTGAAGACTTCAGCTAAGAAATTCAGAATCTTTTCAGTGATAACACTTCCTTCAGACACTCTCCCCATTCCACCCACTTAGAGGTGTAGTCTACAAGGACTATGATGTATATTTTAACCGGGTCAAGATTTTCATATGGCCCCATGACATCGATTGCTAATTGAGACCCTACACTGTCGGGCACCTCTACTGGTTGTAATAGCGTTTTTCTTAAAATCTTAGACTTATCACTTGTGGCGCATGCAGTACAATTCTTAACAGTTTCTTCTGCATCTCTCCACATGTTCGGCCACAGATAATTACTCCTCCCCAGATGTCCTTCATGCATCCCTCGTAATTGCACAGGAGGAATTATTCGATCTCTTCTATAAATGTGTTCCTGGTCTATGGATAGCTCCTCTTTAATCTGCACAAAATCTCCCAGAGATTGTTCATATTCTTTCCAATCACAGGCTATGGCTTTCCTTATCTCTACTTGTTCTGGATCTATGTCGGTCATGTTTTTCCATTCTTCTTTGGCAATTCCTGGGTTCACGATGGCTATGATATCTTCATCAATTGACTCGAACCCTGTTCTCTGGTCAATTGGCAATCTGGAAAAACAATCAGCTACTTGGTTTTGGGTACCTCGCGTATGACATATATGAAGATTATATTGCATTATATCTAGGAACCATCTCCTAACTCTCGGTGATATTAAATGAGGTGACTTAGACTGTAGAACATGGACCAGTGGATTGTGATCAGTCTTTAGGATAACAGGTAAACCCCATATTAGGTTTCTAAAATGTTCCAAAATCCAGATTACTGCTAGAGCTTCCCTCTCGATGGTGGAGTAATTCAATTCAGCCCCTCTCAAAATTCTTGATGCAAAAGCAATGGTTACCATATTTTTGTTCTGAAGTTGTTCCATCACTCCTCCCAAACCGACTTTACTGGCATCTACCAAAATGATTGTTTTTGTTTTGCAGTAAAAGATCCCCAATGATGGTGCTCGACTGATGGAGATCTTTATCTGTTCAAATTAATTCTTGCATTATTTTGACAATATATATTTTGCTGACTTTTTCATGAGATCTCTCATGTTCCTGGTTTTGTTTGTGTAGTCCTCTACAAATTTGGAATAATATTCTGTCATGCCTAAGAAACTTCCTAACTGATCTTTATTCTTTGGTTCAGCTATGCCCAAAATGGGATTCATTCGTTCTTCCTTAGGACTAATACCCTGTGCATGAATTGAGTGTCCCAGGTACTACACTTTGTTGCATCTTATTTTACATTTATCCAGATTTAAAGTCAAACCAATTTTCTGAATTACTTGTAAAACTCCCATTGTTTGGCATCATGTTCCTCTTCGGTGCTGGCAGAAATCAGAATGTCGTCTTGGAAGCAGTGTACCCCATCCAAGCCTCCAAATAGATGCGACATCAGCCTTTGAAACACTGCTGCGGCTGAAGCAAGGCCAAAAGGCATTCTCTTAAACATGAATGCCCCTAAAGGAGTGACAAATGACGTGAGACTCTTGGACCCCTCTTCCAATGCAATCTGATGGTAAGCTAAAAAAACTTGGCTGGTTTCATTGTTGTAAGTAATTCACTTATGTTAGGAAGGGGATGCCTGTCTATCCAAATGTTTCTATTGAGGTCTCTCAAGTCCACGCACATACTTATGGTGCCATCAGGTTTTTTCACCAATACTATTGGGGCGAGCCACTCTGAGCTTTCAATGGGCTCTATCATGTTTTGCTCACAAAGGCTTGCAAGTTCTTTTCTCAACGCCTCTTTTGTGCCAATTGGGACACGTCGGACCTTGTGTGCTATGGGCATGGCACCTTTCTTGAGAACTATTCTGTGCTGATAACCTTCTAAAAGTCCAATATTTTCACTAAACACTTTGGGGAACTGTTTGGCTAGTGCAGCCTTGATGTAACTATGGTCTTTAAATACACTCAGGACAGGAACCTCTTCTCCCGGGTGAATTCTAACTCGCAGAGGAGCTTGTTCCTCCGAACCTACTACAGATGACATTTTTAGCTATGTACAGTCTGCAGTATGTTTCTTTATCTTGGAACTTCAACTTGACCCACGTGCAACCTATTATATCTATCGGGGTCTTTCCGTATCCAGTTGCTCTCTCCCCAGTGCACTGTATCTCCTGCATCTTGCCGGATAATACCTCAACAAATGTCTTGACATCCACCATGGTATACAGGGATCCGGTGTCCACCATGATGGGTATATATATACCATTTATCTGCATGCTCACCCAAGGCCCCCATAGATGGTTGTATGGATGAGACAGTGAGTATCTGCACACATGCATTTCCTTGATTAACAGTCAGCATGCTGCCCTGACCATTATTCTCTTCAATGACTCTTACAGATCCTCTCGGCATACTGCTGGAGGGGTACCTGTTGCCTCTGCCCATCCTACCTCGTATATTTTTGCAGACTTTAGCAAAATGCCCTACATGACCACATTTGTAGCTCTCAACTGCTGCTGCGGGACATTCTTTGTTGCTGTCATTGTGTCTGTACCACCCACATTTCTGACAACGGTTCTGATACTGGTTGCCATCTCCTGTGTATCTGCCCCTTCTGAAACCTGCCCTTGAATTGTTGGTGGTCATTTTCCTTACCATTGCCACCAAAGAGACTCTAATTCATCCCTGGGTTTCTCTTGGATAAGTTTGATTTCTTTGTCCTCTGTCTTTTCAAACCTTTCTTTCATGCAGAGATCGCCAAGTTCCATGCTCGCGGCTATCTCCATTGCCTGCTCCAATGATGGGTTGTTGGTTTGCCACAACCTCTGTTGTATGCGTGAGTCGGCAACATTGAACACCAGCTGATCCCTCAAATACTCTTCACCTACACCAGTGAAATTGCATGTGGACATAGGTCCTCTGAGAGATGCCATATACGCATCGATTCACTCACTCTTCAATTGTCGCCTAGAAAAGAATTTGTACCTCTCTCATACAACATTGGTCTTGTTGACAAAGTGTTTGGCGAGCTTCCCTAGTGCACTTTCAAACTTGCGGATAATGTCACCAGAACCTCCCTCTGTATCATCCAACTCGGGAAGGGTTCTAAAGATCCTTAATGCTTCAGCTCTGACACATTTCAGTAATGTGGCTTCCTTGAGGTCATCATTGTATTTATTGCCGTCAATAGCCCTCAAATACACCTGGAAGCCATCGATCCATTGCTCCCATGGACATGTAGGATTACCAGGGCATGGAAGAAACTGCATAGGTGCTGAGATATGCTGCATGCTGTAGATAAATCATGTCAACACTGTGGTTGTGTTCACCAGCTTGTACTCTGTGGCTATAGTTCCACCGATTGATGCCAAATAGCGTGAAGGGTATCACTGAGCGACTCTCAATAATGCTGTCCTCTGCTTGTGTTTTCTTTTTTTTTATGTTGATGGTGCATTCACTCACAAACCTTGTTGTCTTTGTTCAGACTCCACTTTGCCAGGGTTTTATTATGTGGTTGCCTTTGGGTGGCGTTGGTATTAAAATTTGTAGGTTTGTTTATCTTTTGAAATTGATTTGGCTGCAATGTATTGAATCACTTCAAAGCACACAGGTGAGGTCTTGGCACTTTTACTCTCATGGACAGTGGCTTTACTATCTGTTCATTTACAGTCCGTTATGGATTTAGTGTTCTCAGACCATTTTACGGCACCACAGTACCTGTATTATAATTTGTACGATCTCTGTACTGTGGTTGCCATGGCAGTTTATATGCAAACTTCACAAAATGGCTGCACGTAGCCTTACGTTCCAGGGTCCCTTCGTCGAATCGCTAGCGACTGCCCTTGGCTAGAGATTCATACAATGCTCTCACTTTAGTAGGGCGTTCACGTTGGATTTACAATATCCCCGTACCTCGTAGTAGTTCACGATGTCCGCGATCAAGTCTTTCTGGCCGATGCTGCTATTAGAAGCGTCAGCAGGCAGCCCAATATTTCTTCACAATCATGGCATCGCTCTGTGGCTTGTGGCGGTGCGATCTTCACTGGTGCAGCCATCGAGGGAGCTCCGGGTGCCTCTACCGAAGTAATGTACTCTCGTCGCCAAATGTAATAAATGGCAGAGGCAATCAAATATATATTATATGAAGTTTTAATGTAGAGCCCCCGGAGCACAACAGCACTCAAGGGGAAACTATTGCAGAATCTCTGCAGAACTCCACATTCTAGATTGATATTACACACACAGGTTCCAAACAATGCATTCTACATTATTCTATAACACCCCACACTCCACATATGTTTTTCAACATCCTTTTACTCTAAACTCATGTATCCAACATACTGACCAGCCAGGAAGGGCAGAAGGCGGTGTGGCAATCATCCACATGATCAAATGGCCATGCTCCTTCATGCCCTCTCCCAGAACAAGCTCATTTGAATAACTCGCTTGCTAGTTATATCGCACAAGGAATTGATAACCTTACACCTCATCTGCAAATCACCTCACAGGAGTGACTCTGTCATTGCAGACATCTCTAGCGTACTCTCCTCTGCCAAATTAGCACATTCAAGTAATGTATTTCTTGGTGATTTTAATGTCCCTGAGTCACAGGTTGACAACCACACTTGAAGCAGGCTTTTTGCACTGACCTCTTTAATAGACCTTACGCAAATTGTGCTCTCCTGCACACAACTAAGGCTACACCCTAGACCTTATCTTCACATCATCCCCCTGCATCACCTCTGCAGACGCTGCCCTCTTGACTGGTCTGACCTCACTGCCATCCCATTATCAGTCACCCACCCGACTACTGCTCACGAAGGTCAGGCTAAACGTCCCCAAACTCAACATTACTCTTTCAAAACGTTCCCGGTCAATGAGCTGGAAGCAAACTTTGTAGACTTCCCCACCACAGGGAACGCCAAATTCCTCCTGGAATTATTCACCAGCTATACTATGAAACTGGTAGATACTCAAGCCCAGCTAAAATCCAGCCAGCCAAAGACCAAACCATCCACCCAATGGTACATCCCTGAGCTAGCCTCCAACAAATGCTTAATCAGAGCCCTAGAGAAACAGTGGCACAAAAAAATGATAACTCGGGAGACTTAAACAACCTCAAATATCTCTATGCAAACTGTAGGATTCTGATTACCAAGTCAAAGCTGCTTACTACTCCACCACCATTGTGGCAGCCTCCAACTGGAGCAAAGCTCTCTTTGAAGTAGTAAAGCATTGTACCAAACCCTCCTCTAACCCCAAGGTACCAGCAACACAGGAAAAATCTCATGGAATTAACGCATTTTTTATTGAAAAAATAGACAAAATCTGACAAACCATCGAATCAACCTCTCACAGCATTAGCATGCTCTGAACCTCAGGACACACACTACCCCTCTGGACTGAATTCTCTCATCTCTTATCCCCTGAGCTCCTAAAAATGTTTGCCTCCCTCAAACCTACCTCTTAATCTGAGGATATTTCCTTTCTGTTTTATTTTGATAAAAAACATGTTGAGGTCTATAAAGACCGCATTGACAGGCATTTTTCTTAGGACAACATACTTGTCACAGAGTAGTCATAGTCTAAAGTACTGGTCCACTGTGCCCCTTTGGAACCGTTCCTAAAGATAACTCAGAGCACTAGTCTCTCCAACCCATATTCCCAGATGGGCCAGTAACACCGTGGCAAAACTTTTGCCACCAGCACCGAGGAGGGAAATCGGCCTATAGATGGCCAGGAGTTTTCTGTCCCCCTTTTTGCAGTTGGTTGTAATGATTGCCTCATTCCAAGAGGGTGGAACTGCATTGAAAAGTCTAGTCAGGTAAGGGACCCAAATTGATGGCTCACTCGCAAATAAATCAAACAGGGTCATGTCAGGACCTGGTGCTTTTCTGTTCTTTTGGCTGCTCAATGCAAATTGTACCTTTACCTCACTGAATACTAGGGCTTGATTTGATGTTCGTTCACTTTGACCAATTGCCCCCCAGTCCCTTTTCTCCTTGTAGAGACTTTCAAAAATTGGTCACCCAAAACTCCTCTTGGATAGCTCCTTGGATTCAAGTCAGTTCCATTGGGTGCCCCTTGCTCACCATTTCCAAAAATACCTTGGTTTCTCTATTTTTAATTGCAATAAGCAGGGGAGCCCAGAGTTCTTCCTGATACTCAGGTTTCTTAGTTTTTACAACCTGTGCATAGATCTTACGATCTTCACGAAGGGGTTGGATACTATCAGCATCTACCCTTTTGGCTTGCCAAATGAGGTTCGCCTTGGCTCTACGGCAATCTCCATCATACCATGCATTTTTCCGCCAGGCATGCTTCCCTACAGTTTTCACCGACTTGGAGAAAAACATTCCCACCTTGTTCATTAAATCACTATGAATATCAATGATGTTGTTGATTCCTGCATCCTGCTCTGCAAAAAAATGTGTCCCACTTTATCAAACAGCTGGCTCTTTTCCCCACACTTGCACGGTCTGAATGACACAAGGCCTAGTAAGATTGTTATTTTGTCCTCCCTTTGTTTCCCACTCCTTGTTTTGTCATGCCTAGAAACACAAGTGTATAGGCGCGTTATAAATTCCACATCATATCATTTCATATCATGCCCGCTGATGACCACTCTAATAGTAGATAGAGCCTCCAGAGGCCCTGGTGCACCCAGAAAGTTTGGTAAAATTCGGAGAGACAACGGGTTATGCTCACTCTCATACCTTATCAACACTCTAAATTCAAGAATAAATGGGCAAACTTCTAGGTTTATCATGATGTAATCAATCAGGTTTGAGCAATTTACAGAGTGGAATGTTCTGCCGCGAGATCTCCCATTATACGCCCATTCCAGGCCCTCAGATTTGATGCATGGAGCATAGCCAAAAACGTTATCTCTTGGGAGTGGGCCTCCAATTTTCCAATTCTCAAACCCCCGACAGGCTATCCTCATCTTCATAGAGACCCACCATAACCTCCAGTGACTCATATTGTTAATTAAAATGACCAAGTACAAGGATTTGTGATGTGTTTTTATATATCAATCTCCAGCTCTCTATAGCTGCATGTCGATAGGAAAATAGAGCCAACCCCTGCTTGCAGCTTCGTGATTATACAGATTGATCAACATAATATTGGACCCATCCAATCCCGTTAGGTGCAGCTCCAAAGCTTCCAATAATCCTTACTCTCCTGAATAGTTCTGAGTGGATGCAGAAGACTGATCTCCGACTAGGTCTGCCAGCCCTGCCCTTAAGAGCTGGGCGTTGGGCCACCAATCTTATGATATAAATCCAGCCTCCATCACTAAACAATTGACAGGCCGAGCGCCCAATGCTCATTCCTGCCACCCTCAAAACTGGTCTTATACAACCTCTTTTGATATGATATGATATGATATTTTATATATATCGCGTTCATACACAGGTATTTCAGAGCACAACCAGGCGAAGAGAGGGGAATCAGGGGAGAAACAGAAGCTTACTAGGGCCAGTGACATTGAGAACGCGCAAGTGCATGTGGAAGGGAAAAGGGGGAAAGTGAATGGAAGGAGGGAGAAAATGGAAAGTGCAGAGCATAGGAGAGAACAAAATAAATAATAAATCAACTAAATAAATGAAGGAGGTAAACAGTGGTACTGCAGCCGGTAAGTGGCAAAGTACTAGGTTAGTCAGATAGAGTGTATCTGATAAGTGCAACAGAAGAATGGGTGGGGGACTGTATGGGTACAGATACAGGCCCCAGTGCAAGGGGTGGCCCGGAGGCAGTGTGGGAGGGTGGCAGGGTGAGCAGGTACCTGGTCCCGAAGGACAGAGGGTGGCAAGAGAGAAAAGCAGATCAGCAGGGGAGAAGCGGAGCAAAGGCAGAAGCGAAGAGGAAGGTCTTGAGGAGCTTCCGGAACCGTAGATGGTTCTCCTCAAGTTTCAAGGTGGCAGGGAGGCAGTTCAAAAGGGAGGCCCCAGCTGAAGACAGAGTTCTACCCCCAGCTCGTTTCTTTGAAAAACGACTGACCCTGAGGGAGTTAGAGGTAGAGGAGCGAAGGCCTCGGGAGGTGAGGTATTTACGGAGGGATAGTTGAAGGTATTTTGGACCCAGGCCCCAGAAAGCCTTGTGGACAATAGAGAGGGTTTTAAATGTAATCCTTGCATCCACTGGGAGCCAATACAGGGATTTCAGAGCTGGAGAGATACGATCCCAGACCTTGAGGCCAAGGACAAGTCTTGCAGTCCTGTTCTGAATTAGTTGTAAAGGGCGGAGAGTTGAGGCAGGTAGATTTAGAAAGTGGCTGTATCAGTAGTTCAACCTAGAGAGAATCAGAGCTTGGCCAACAGTGATCTTCTGAGGGAAGGAGAGGAAAGGAAGAGTACCTCTAAGGAGGTGCAGTAAAAAGTTTGACTTTTTGGAGACGTCAGAAATGTGTTCGGAAAAGGAAAGTGTGGAGTCAAAGAAGACACTGAGGTTCTTAGCCTCGCAGGTAGGGGCAGGAGGAGGGCCAAGGAAGGTCAGCCAAGGGTGAGGGCAAAGGATGAAGAGGGTGTACCAATTAGGAGGATCTCAGTCTAGTTGGCATTTAAACAAAGATCATTGGCGGCACACTAATTTTGTATGCCGATTCGGTAGCCAGAGATGAGGGAAGGAGAGGAGGTGCTTGATGGAATCCTGAAAATAAGTTGGGTTTCAGCAGCATAGCACTGGAAATGTGAGCAGAAAATGGAAATGCACTAGGCGAGAGTTGCCATTTATTGGTTGAAAAGCCAGGCCGAGAGGTCAGACCCCTAAGGGAACACCACAGGTAGATAAGGAGATAGAAGATAGGAAGGACCCAAGTTGTACCTGGGAGGGTTGATCAGAGAGGACAGAGGTCAGCCAGGCCAGAGCCTGATCAGTGAGACCCAGGTTGTCACAAAGATGATTGAACAGGATGGTATGGTTGACCGTGTCGAAAGTAGAGAAGAGACCAAGTAGGATGAGGACAGAGGGAATGTTGGAGTGCAGGTCTTCACGGATGTTCAGGAGTGCAAATTCCATGCTTCTGGGAGCTCTGAAGCCAGATTGGTGGTCATGGAGAGAGCCAACAGAGTCAAAATGAAGGTTAGGCTGAGAGATGGTAAGCTTTTCCAGGAACTTACTCAGAAAGGGACTAATGGAAATTGGGCGATAGTTAGCCGGACAAGAAACATCACCTGTGGGTTTCTTGAGGAGAGGATGCAAAAGGGAGTGCTTCAGAGGGGAGGGGAAAGATCCAGAGGCAAAGGAGTGGTTGCAGAAATTGGCAAGGGCCAGAGCGAGGGTATCAATGTGGTCCTTAATGGTTTTAGAGGAACAGGGATGGACCTGTTTTGATGAGGCTTTCATAGATCAGACTTGTCTACTGACCTCATTAGGGGAGAAAAGAGGAAAGGAGGAGAAAGGGGCAGGGGGCAGCTGAATATGGGTCAGCAAACAGAGGAGGAGAGGGGAGAGGAGCAGGAGAGGAGTAGAGCGTGGTCAAGATGTCCTTGGTTTTAGAGATAAAGTGTGAGGCAAGGGCATTGCAAAGAGCCTGGGAGGCGAGAGGAGGGGTGGATACTGCAGCTGGGTTGGCCCTGATGAGGTTGATAAAACAAACCCTATATCCAGATGCTCTGGCCAACTACTGGCCCATTACGAACCTCCTGTTTATTGGCAAAATGTTGGAGAAAGTCGTTGCTACGCAACTACTCGCCAGAATCGAACAACTCCACCTCCTAAATGACTATCAGTCAGTGTTCCGCCCCAAGTGTAGCATCAAGACTGCACCATCCAGGTGGTGGGTGATGCCTTCCAAATCTTTGATAATGGTGACTCATGCCTCCTCCTCCTCCTTGACCTCTCAGTTGCATTCAGCAGTGTCCACCACTGCATCTCCTCTCCCTCCTTGCTGACAGGATGGTATTCTCTGAAACAGTCCTGAATTGGTTTACCTCCTACCTCTCAGGCAGACATCAGGCTGTTCACGTGAACTTGTTGTGTTCTAACTGACTCCTTGTCTCTTGCAGAGACCCCCAAAGCTTCATCCTCTCACCAATCCTTTTTCATCTGTACCTGGGGAATTTGGGCACTCTCCTCAAAGATCCCAATATAGCCATCCACCAATACGCGGATGATACTCAGTTTTACATGGCAGTAAATAGCATGTAGTACACCATTAATCTCAGCGATTAACTAGCCATCATCCAGTCCTGGATGTTGACTGCCTACCTCAAACTAAACTTGTCCAAAACTGAATTTGTCCTCATCGGTCCACCCGCTAAAAAACAACTTATCCAACAATGGCTCAATGATATGAGCCTAGAAGGATTTGATCCACAACTCACAGACTCAATTCTTTGCCTTCACCATTGACAGCAGCCTGTCCTTCCAGAAACACATTTCTAAGAAGGACCAAATAACCAGGCTCAGAATCTCTACCCTTCGAAAAATCAAACCCTTCATCCTACCGCTGTACTTCAGGACTGTAGTTCAGGTCCTTGTGGTCCCGCACATTGATGGGGAAATGTTCTCCTGGCAGGGCTCCCAGCTGATCACGTGGCTCATGTAAAAGCAGTCCAACACGCTGCAGCATGTCTTATTACAGGAACAAGGACATTTGACCGAATATGTCCCATCCTTCTCAAACTACCAAGCCAGGGTACTGTTCAAGACTGCATTGTTGAATGGATTTCTAAACTCTGGCCTGGTGGACAGAGATTAGGAGGCCACCCTTGTTAGATGAACAGGGGGCACTTCTTTTTTTTTTTTTTTTTTTTTTTTTTATTTGTATTTAATCTAAATAAGATTTTTTAACAAAGAAAGAAAGTTTGAAGACGCGCTTGATGTGATTGTAGCGTTTGACATTCCTAATAATTAAATAGTTGAGAGCAGCCTCACGTATTTGTCAATGTAAGGAGGAAAAGAAAATCATTGAATCGTAGGAACATTGTTTTGAGACTGCAGCGGAAGGAGGACATTAAAAATGTGCTTCATGATGTTTGTTGTTGCCAGCTGCCATGTTTGTTTGTCACCGTCTATCAGTTTGTTCCAGCACGATTCTTCTTCTTGCAAGGTGAAGTTTGAGAAGGTGTCTTTCAAATAAGTTCGACGGATGTCTGTCGTCGCAGGGCAGGTCAGAAGCAGGTGTCTTATCGATTCTTTAGTCTCTGTAGATTTGCAAAGCCGACAATTACTGGTCGTAGATATGCGTCTAATCGCCAAGATTTCGTTTGTTTCTAGTAAGTTGAGTCGAATTTTTAAAAAGAAGTTTCTAGTTGGTCTATTAGGGAATAGTTTCAAGTATGGTTGAACGGAGTCTAATTTTTTACAGAACGGGGGGAGATGGTTGGTAAGTTTATATCGAGTAGCTGTTTCAAGGGTGTTAATCCAGTCCATTTCTTTGATTTTTTTAATTACTCTAACTGGGTTGCTAATAAGGTCCTCCGTGTTGCAGGCGACTGAGTCCAGTATGGACAGGATTTTAGTTTCCCATCGGGTAAGCATTTGACATGTCCCGAGACGGATTTCTTCTCTTATCAGCTTGTAAGCATATGGAGCGTCTTGCAGTATACATTTCCGATATAGTAGCACACTGTTGCTGTCCGTGGTAGATTTTAAGGAGGAGAGAGTGAGTTCCCGTCTGATTAATGTTATCGGGGTAGATTTTGGGAGGCCAAGGACTGATCTCCAGAAAGTTGCTTCCAGGCTTTGCCACAGTTCTTGAGGAAGATTCGGCATTGCGTCGGCGCCATAAGTCAAAGATGGTATGACTTTCTTTTTGTAAAAGTCTCGTACCGGAATGATTGAGAATCTGCCGAATTTTATATCGATGGCTTTCCCTTGTGCGGCCAATTTTATAGTTTTTGCGTGCAGTTCTTCCTTCATCGCATTCTCTCTATGCGAACTATCTAGGATGACACCCAGGTATTTAAAGCTGGAGACTTTCTCGATAGTGATCGAACCTAGTTTTAGAGGTTGAATGGCGTTCCTTTTTGCAGATTTCTCGATGACCATCATTTTGGTTTTTGCTTGGTTGATTTCCAAGTTGTTTGCCAACATATATTGTTGTAAATTTGAAAGTTGGCGTTGTAAGCCTATTGGAGTGTTGTCCAAGAGGATGAGGTCGTCAGCGTAAAGGAGGCGGCTAATCTGATCACCTCCGAGTTTAGGAGGAAATGCTCTCACCAGTTTTTCTGTCTCCTGGAAGTCTCCTAGGTAGGTCCAAAACAGCGCCGGGGCTAGGGGGCAGCCTTGCTTTACCCCTCTAGCCGTTGTTATTTCTTCTGTTAGGAGGCCTTGTTGGTTAAGGCGTACTCGCATTGAAGTATTGGAGTAAAGGGCTCTGATTGGGGTAAGGATGCCAGGCGGGCATTTCCATCGTGCAAGTTTCTCCCACAATCTGTCGCGATCCACCTTGTCGAACGCCTGTGTCAGGTCGACGAACGCGATAAACAGACTTGGACGTCCCTCCAAAGTTTTGCTTTTCAAGGCACTCAGTATTAGTATATTGGCGTTGGTCCCTAAGTTCCTTTTGAAGCCGGTTTGGAGATTGTCTTGGCAGGGAGCGTCATTGGCCCAGGTGGTGAAATGGTTTAGTAAAAGGGATCCAAACAATTTTCCTATTGGGTCAAGGAGGGCAATAGGTCGATAACTGCTAGGGTCTGATCTATTGCCCTTTTTATAGATGGGTACCACGTTTGCACTCTTCCACGATGGGGGGATGGATTTTGTGGTGGCACATCGTCTGAAGATTTGGCTTAACAAAGGTGCCCAAGCTTCGGGGTGGGCCTTCAGGTCAAAATTCGTGATGCCGTCCGGGCCTGGTGCACGTGAAGGTTTTAATTTTTTGATTAAAGTTATGATTTCTTCGATATTATCTACACGGATCCAGGCGATATCGTTGTTTTCCATCACGGGCCTTGTGGACGTGGTGTTCTTGAAGAGATTTCTGAAGTATGTTTCCCATTCTAGCTGGCCTATTCCATTCAATTGGCAAGGTCTAGCGCCAGGGGTTATTGAGTGGAGTAGGGACCAAAAATCTCTTGCGTGGTTTCCTGTGATAGCTTTCAAAATATCTTCTGCGTCTTGCTGGTAAAGCTTGTGCCGGTAGCTTTTGAGCCAAGTTTTGTAGTTTTTAACTGCATCTTTAATGATGGTAGTTGACTGTGGAAAGTCGAGTTTGCGAGCTTGTCTTTTTATTTTCCTCAGCTCCCTTTTTCTTTCAGCGACTAGTGTGTCATACTTATGTTTTTGGTCTGAGGCGATTGATTTCTTGTTTCGTTTTGAAGTTTTAAATGCTGTCAGCAGTGGAATATAATCTACTTCGTTATTGCTTGAAGTGGTTTTGTGCTCGCTATAGAGCAATGAAATAGATGTTATAGCCTTTTCTGTAATCCTTAATCTTGTCCCCTGGGCATTGGGTTCAATGTCTACGCTCATGGTATGGTTAATCGGAGCCTTTGTTGTCCAGGTGGTTTCGAGAAGGTTATGGTCACTTTCTCTGGTTTTGATGACTTTAAAGGAGTTAGTATGCAGTAACAAAGGACGTGATACTAGGATATAATCGATTGTTGAGTTTGATTTAGCTCCTTCCCATGTTGGTAATCTATTTGGGTCAGGGAAGGCTTCGTCTAGGTTGTCGTAAGCTCTAGACTTCATTAGATTCTGCCATTTAATCGATCTTTGATCAGTTTGGCGTTTTTTCAATTTCAGTCCTTTTGTGCTCCCATAAGGTTGTCTAGTGATGTTGAGGTCACCACATAGGACTACATAGTCGGGGTGGTGGGTTACTTGAGCCCAGTCTAGATCTTGTTCGATTGTATTGATGAATTTTGTACAGTCGATGGTTGCTGGGTTCCAGTATATGTTAACGATTATTAATTTCTTCGTCAGTATTTTATTTGTTTTTTCATCTCTTGTGGTCCAGTTTAGTTTTACCATCATCATGAAGTGCTTTTCCTTTAATTTTTCTGTATCGGTTAGGCCTCGTCCACTGCGAATTGCTATAAGAAGACCTGCAGTTGGGCGGCCTAAAAGGCTCTTCTTGGCCAACACTGTGTGGATCTCGTAGCCGTCCAGGACTGGAGATTGAAGCAGCCATGTCTCTTGCAGACAGATGATGTCATATGATGTAAGGGTCACGGACCCCGGGGCTGTTAAGTGAAGAAAACCTCGAGTATTCCACGAACACATTTTTAGTTGGTCTTGAGGGTTTGGATTCTGGTAGACGGTAGCGTTGCTGTAGATCCTTCTCTCGGGTGGCTATTTTTGTGAATTTAGCTTCAGGGCTTTCGGCAGCCAGGACCAGAGGGAATGTAGCGACGAGGTTTGGGCTTGTGATGGATCTGCTGGAGAAGACTTGTTTCGGACTGTCCTTTGGAGCTTTAGGTCTACTATCGGATGGTTGGTTTTGGCCAGAATCTTGGAAGATTTTGTTTCCTTGACAGTTAAAGTTGAGCTAACTGGACCTTTTACTGGCCGAGTGGATTCTTGTTGATGAAGTGCGTTGTTAGAGTTTGGATTTTGGACTCTGACATTTGTTTTGACGTCTTTTTCGATGTCGAGTGAGAGTTTTGATAAGAAAATCGGTGGTGCTCCGTTGCTCTTTTACGCTCTTGGGGTTCTCTAGTTTCTCGGTGATTACGAGGTTTAATTTCTCTCGTAGATTCCGTAAGATCGTAACCCATTATTAAAAGTTCTTCTAGGGCGGATTTAAGGGCATTATTTGTTGTTTGTGACGCGATGTATAGATGTGAAATTGCTCTGTGGCCTTGGTGGCTTGGGTCTACGATCTGGAGGTCATCTGATTTAATTGAGCGTAGTTTCGGAATGAAGCTAAACAGGTCCATAACTGCTCTTCTGTTTAGAGTTACTTCATCGGAATTCCCAGGAATCTGCTCTAGTTTCAGTATCCATCGTGGTTGAGGTTTTGTGTGATATTTAACAGTTTTTGATTTGAAGGTTCTTTTTGGAACCTCCTTAGAGTGTGGTCTTGATGTAGGATTCTTTGGTTGACCTGTTGGACAATGACGATGGTGGCTGTTACTCGATCTTTGAGTGTGCCTTGATGATCGTCGATGTGATTGTTTATCCCGTTTCTCGTTTTCTGGCTTTTGGGGTTTAGGGTTGGGTACTGTCTCCAATTTTCCCAATGGGGATTCTTTTAGGTTGTTGATATCCCTGGAAAGCCACTGTCTTCGTTCTTCGAGGGTATAAAAAGGAGATTCTGTAGTCTCTTTTTCTTTATTGCGGTGTTCTGAGGACGTTGTGTGGTTAGGTGAAGAGTCGTTTGCACTTTGCACTTCTTGGATTGAAGTTGTAGATTGGTCTGAGAAATATTGAGTAATGTTCATCAAGTCCTCGTCGTTTAGAAAGACATCAGCCTCTCCAGAAGAGTGGTTACATGTGGCATGAACTTCCGTGTTTGCTTCCCGTCGGTCTATAGCTTCCCCTTTCCCTTTAAGTTTAGTTATAGGGCTTTTTAACGAGGCTGTTGTTTCTAAGCTGACTGAGACCTGTCGTTGGAAAATCGGTTCTAATAATGCTGTTTTTTTCCTTTTGTAGTTGGGTTCTTTCCCTCCTTTTGACGATTTGCAGTTGTCTGTCGGGAGAGATGTGGGCACCGTTAAGTCGATGAATGAGAGTGTTTGCGTGCCCAATGACTTTGTTTGCGGTCTTTCTTCACGAACAGGGCACGTTGGATGAATTGGTTGTTGAGACGGAAGCATCATCTGGTCTTGAGTTGGGTTGTTTCCGATCAATGCTACCTTAGCTTCTAGGGCCGTGATGTAACCCTCCAAAAAAGTTAGTTTATTTAGCATTACCGTTTGAAGTGATGTGTGATCCTTCATTGTGTCTCCGATTGTTTCGTATAGCTTGACAAAAGGATTTAAAGCTATGGATAAAGCTGACATCAGGGTGCAAGTGTCCAGTTTTTTTGACTGTAAGTCATTTGATGGTGAGGGGCTATACGGTGTCGATTTGCCTCTGGTGGGTGATGGCGGTCGTGTGACTGGTATAGTGACTGCAGATAGCCTTCTGGGAGCATGATCTGAGGAGTGTCTTCTTTGGTTATTATAGCTGTCCAAGTTTGAGTAGAAATTATCTAGAGTTTTCTCAAACTGGATTCTATTTTTAGATTTTGCCGGGTGGATTCTTTCACAATCTCTTTCCCGGGTTTGCGGAATAGATGTGTGGGCCTCTCTCGATGGCCATGGCAAGGTCTCAAGTGAGGGATCTTTATCGCTGTTGTTTGGTTGAGGTGAGGCCTCCCTATCACTTGGAATATCTATTGGGCTAAGTTGGGTGTTGTTTGTCGTGGGGGAGTCTACTTGCTTCAACGGGGTCAGGTTATGTCGAGGAGGTATGGGTCTGTCACCCTCTTGTGTCTTTTGGCTATGGAGCTGGGGTTGGATCTGTGGTTTATGGTTGCTGCTCTTTTGACTTTGTTGGGGGGCCAAAATTGGTGATGCTGTTTGTGCCGTTGTATTGCCGGAATAGGATACCGCCGGTTTACAGGAGGGAGCTGCGGGTGAGGTCAGTTTAGGGGCGATTTGCACCCCTGGCTCATCTGTCGTTATTTGTGGGATTGTTGAAGTAACTTGGCCCGAAAAGTGCCATTTTGTCGGATCTGTGGTGGTTGCTGATCTGTTGTCTTCTTTAGTAAGAGAAAGGGGTACTTTACGTTGGACTTGTATTACCCTGCGATGTTTTCGAGGAGGGGTGATTGCGTCTGCTGCCTCCAAGATTTCTGCGTCTGTCAGTTCTTTGCACTTTTGTTGGATGGCTTTGGAGTGCTTGTGGAAGAAGTCTGATAATAGTTTCAAAGGGCGTTGAGGTTTTTTCATGTTCTTTCTTGAGTCTTTAGTGACCACGCGAAGTGTTTTACTAAAGATCGTGTGTTTTGGTAGTTTTTTGGCAAAACTGTCTAAGTTCCTTTGTTTGCTTGCTGTTTCCTCCTCATAAACTTTTTTTTTTTTTGTTGAATCGTCAAATGACCGAGGTCTCTTTTTTTTTATGGAATTAAAGGGAGAGCCCTTTTCTTCGTTGAGTGGTGGTCGGTTTGGAGCAGTCTCCTCGTTGATTTCATCGTCAAGGTTAGCTGATGGAGAATTTATTGAGTCTTCATTGAATGATATTGTGAATTTTTGAGTTTGGTCAATAGGTGGCGCTGATGCGGATTCGCTCTCAGATGTTCTCGCGGGTGGTTTTCCCTCAGATGTTTGTCCGCTCTGGCACTCCAGCTCTTTGTCCCCGGGTTGTGGTTCTCCCTCGGGGTCGGATGGCACTTCTTTTCTCCCCCCCAAGGGGGGGGCGGGGGCGGGGGGCCGCCTTCCGCTGCGGCCGCCTCCCGCTCTGGCAGCCCGCCTTCCGCACTCGCCGGCCCCAAGGCGGACAGCCCGCTCCACGCCGTCTCCCCTCCGGGTGACTGCGGAGCTAGGGCCGTGACCTGGGTCGGCCCGTCGAACGTCGGCAGGGAGACAAGGTGCACACGCACAGGACTCAAGGCGGTCCCCCCTCCGGGTGACCGCCGATCACCGGCGGCAGCTGTCCCCGCCGGCGTAAACTCACTTGGCGGCCTGGACGAATTCGTTCCGGGACTCAATGCGGCCGCCCCTTCGGGATGCTGCGGAGCTCCGAGGAGCGTCAGGCTCGCCTGTAGGTGCAGGAATGAGACAACGGGTGCCGGAGGCAGGCAAGGCTCGATGCCGTGGGCGTCCAGGATCAAGGCGTCGTCCTCTGGTGAGTCTGCTTCGTATGTTTGTGTAGGCCTTTTACTATTGAGTAGAAAAGTGCACTTTTCGGCGTCTCTTTTTCCTGTACCTATGCCCTTTCCCAGTGTTTTACGACTTTTTCCCAAATAAGGACCTGTCTTGGGGTCAGTGCTCTGGGGTGAAAGGTGATCGTCTGTTGATTCAAGGCGAGACACAGGGAGGTGATTGAAAGTGTCTGTAAATATTTCAGTTGCGTTTTTAGACGGCAATTTTGCATTGCTTCTCAGGCGGCGGCCTGTCAGATCTTCGAGGTCCAAAGCCTGGAGTTTAGGTGGTAAGGCGGCGGTTGGTGGAACAGCAGTCGGGCCCGTCTTGCCTGGCATGACTGCAAGACTGCCACTCACCGCCACTCCGCGCCGCTCCGCGGTGGAAATGGTGGTTTTGTAGTATAGGGTGCTGGGTGTAGCTGGAAACACACCTCCAACAATGAAGCTGAAGAAAATACTGGGTGGTGGGAGTATACTGCAAGACTGCCACTCACCGCCACTCCGCGCCGCTCCGCGGTGGAAATGGTGGTTTTGTAGTATAGGGTGCTGGGTGTAGCTGGAAACACACCTCCAACAATGAAGCTGAAGAAAATACTGGGTGGTGGGAGTATACTGCAAGACTGCCACTCGCCGCCACTCCGCGCCGCTCCGCGGTGGAAATGGTGGTTTTGTAGTATAGGGTGCTGGGTGTAGCTGGAAACACACCTCCAACAATGAAGCTGAAGAAAATACTGGGTGGTGGGAGTATACTGCAAGACTGCCACTCGCCGCCACTCCGCGCCGCTCCGCGGTGGAAATGGTGGTTTTGTAGTATAGGGTGCTGGGTGTAGCTGGAAACACACCTCCAACAATGAAGCTGAAGAAAATACTGGGTGGTGGGAGTATACTGCAAGACTGCCACTCGCCGCCACTCCACAGGGGGCACTTCTGATAAGCTACCCAGACCACCTCACAGTAGCTTGGAGAGCAGTCAAGCCTACATCTCAGGAGGTGTGAGGGTGAACAAGGATCTCCAATGAGCACACACACACAGTGAAACACCATTAATTACAATTAGACAGTAGTATATGAAAATATACTATTTGTTATTATTTATTTGTGTGTGATTTAGTGTATTCAACTTTTCACAAATCAATTCATTACTTCCAAAACATAATTCCAAGGTTTACAAACAGTTATAACAATTAATTAAAAGACTCATGAAGCTCATGCCCAAAAAAGGATACGGGTAAGGAGAAACAATAATTGTCACCCACCGTCCGCCTCATGGCAAATCCTCCAGAATTTTAGCAATTGTTCCCCAAAACAGACTAAAGAAAGCAATACAAGCATGGTGTTTTCCCTTCATGAAAACATCCCACACTCGGTCCCCAGGGCTATTCTCCCATCCTGCAGCTGCAACAGCCACCGTCCTCTTTCCTGCAAGTGCTTCACATTGGCAAAGAAGATGTCTAACTGATTCTAATGTTCCCTCCCTGCAAGGATGGCATTGCCTATCTGCATTGGAGACCTGCTGCCAAGCTCCCATGTTTTGGCTATGTTATATTTCAACCGCAGGTACTTCCAAACCAAGTGATTGCCCAAGCATTGTTGGATGTATGTGAGGGGAGTCAACCTTTCCTGTATGCATTGCACAAACTCTGCGGCCTGGTTTTTTGTTCTCAGATTGACCAGTGCCTGTTCTAGGACATGCTCCCGTAATTTGGGCTTTACAATAGTTTTGAAAAGCCGCATAGGAAAACACAGGGTATTTACCGGTGCTTATTTTAGCCATTTCTTGGCCGTCTCACATGCTCGGATGAGATTACTGCCCGCCATGAGGGTGGCTATTCATTTATATACCTCCAAGAGTAGATTTGGTAGGGAACCTGCAGGGGCATGAGTCAATTTCCAGAATAGATGTAGCTGCCTAGGTCCATCCGATATTGAATGGCCATGAGATCAAACTCTTGCAGGATCATTTCAAAGTCAATTTAGGTAGGTAGCCGCAGAAGGCTCTTTAGTAGAGATCTTTTGAGCCTTCTCACCTTCTCAAGCCTGGCTGGGGCTGATGATTCCGAGCCATAAAGTATTAAAGTTACCACCTTAGCTTGGTACTGCTGTAACACCAAACCATCCGAAAAGCATCTGCCCTTAGAGCAAGGGGCCGGATCCCTACTGACACTATGCTAGACTTTAGTTTAACACAATCCAAATGGGCTGATCCACTTAATCTGGAGTCCACGTTGGTCCCCAGGTATTTGTAGGTCGTCTCCTCAACCGGTTTGAATCCTGCTATTTCCCAAGTGACCTTTACATTTCCCCTCCTCCTTGCCAGTTTAAAGGCCATTATCTTTGATTTGGCAATATTAATGGTCAAATAATTTTCAGCAGCATATTTATTTAAGTTCTTTAGGAACTCTGTAGCCCTTCAGGAGTCAGGTCGAGCATATCCAAATTGTTGGCGTAACCCAGCCATTGAAGTGACACGGACCCCAATTTTGGTGGTATAGCAGCTGGATTAAGTATACCCACTGCCAGATCATCCAGGTATAAGTTGAACAGCATAGGGGTCAGAGTGCAACCCTGCTTCAAGCCCTTAACAGTTGATACCCAGACTGTAAAGCCCCACTGCCTACCAACCCTGACCTTGACCCTAGTATTGGAATACAATAAGACCAACATCTTAAGGAGCCCCAACCGTTATGTTCAGCCTCTGGAGTTTTTTCCACAGCCTCTTGCTGTCCACGGTGTCAAACACAGAGCTTAAATGAATAAACGCCATGTACACAGAACGTTCTGCACCATCCAAGCTTGTTGAATGGTTGTCATTAGAGTCAAAATTGCTAATACTGGTGCTGGAATTCTTGCAGAACCCCGTTTGCAGTTGGGGAATGATATTAACCAATTCTTCACAAATTTCCAGTTCTTTCAAGGGAATCCTCGCAAAAACCTTTGCCGATACACCCAGCATGGCTAGCATGCGATCATTTTTTGCATCGCTGTGCCGACCCTTCTTTAGGACTGGCAAGAGTATGCTATCCCGCCATGAGGCCGGAATGCACTGCAGTGCTTCAATGCTCAAGACAAGTTGGCGGAGGGCACAGGCCCAAACAGCTGGATCCGCTTTGATGATATTGCTACATATTCCATCTGGCCACGGAGCCTTGGAAGCTTTAGTGACTCAAATATCTCCCTCAATGTCATCTGGGTTCAGATCGTAGGCCCAGTTGATGAGGCCCTGAATCTGGGTATGCCAATCAACCCCACTTCCACCCAAGGTCTGCTGAATATGAGTTATGGAGGCAGCCTTAGATAATCCATTTATCTCTCTGGCATTCGATTCCCTGCTATTGATGATCTTCCAGAAGCCCACATTGTCCCTATTCATGACTGCCAGTACTAGCTCATGTCATTTCTGACAATCGAGAAATACCTGTGCCTATTCTGCCATTTACAATATGTTTGTTTGGCCCTCTTGACCTTTTCGCTATGGGCTAAAGGAGATAGTTCAGTTGATGCTATTACCAGCAGTTCTCCCCTCAATCGCCTCTTCCTGACCCTGATTTCCCTGTCATAGTAATGGCAGTGAGGGTTCTTAATTCCCATTGCCATTCTACCTGCCATTGGAGGGAGATTTATGGCATGACATTGAATCACAGCCATGAGTTCTGGAATTGAGAGATGACCTTTGCATGGTACTCTGCCAAAGGACCCTTCACCTCCTCCCAAGGCAATGCCAAGATGGTTGCTGCTGTCCTCACTGCCCTATCCAGGCCCGTGACACTCCAAGAGACATGGTTCAAACCTGGGCCAACACTCAGGCCTGTAGATCTTGGGCTGGGAAGTGTTTGCTGCAGCCTTAGGTTCACCAATATGGGATAGTCATCACTTTCCAGGCATTGGTAGACACAAATGTCTTCCACAGTTGTGTTGGAGTTTGCAATGAACATGTAATCCAAGATACTACTACCCCCTATGCCCACCCGGGTAAACCTAGGAGGGTAATCAAAGGGATAAGCACCATTGGCGGCTGTTAGTCCAGAAATGACCCTAATCATGTATAGTATATATATATTATGTTGGCCAGAAACTAATCCCATCCTGTGACAAACATCGCAAACACAGAATCGTCAGTATAACCATAGAGTGTCCTTTTTGTATATCTGCCAGTTGTTTTTTTCTTATTTCTGTCTAATGCTTTGCAAAATGTATTTTATTTTGAAAGCTCATGCACGGTGCGAGGCCACAGCCTGCATGTAGAAAGATCAACCCAGACAGGAATGCCAAACAGTACAGAAATACATTGTTTTCCTCCCTCACAGAGTCCTTCGAGGCAAGCAGAAACAGCATTTAATCAGCAGCCCAGGTGCCGGCCTGTCTCACCAAAGCTGTAGCAATAGGCAGTTAAAGCATGAATTATATTCTTCTAGCAGTCCTCCTTCACAGATCTGCCTCAGAACAGGCTGACCCCTAGTTCACGAATAGAAACTGGTAGATAACATACTAAGGAATGTGTCTCTCTTACGAACATGATATCCTTGCTGAACAAGTGTTGCTAAAATAAGTATAATTAGATTAAAGAAGAAACTTGTCTCATAATGTGCCATAATTGTCATGATTGTCATTCATCGAACCCTAGCCATAGAAGATACATTATGGGCGGTTTGATTTGCCTTCAAAGATTACATGATTACATGTTTGTATATATGTTGCGGTTTGAGCAATGCACGAGGTCTGGGTGACACACGTTGTGAGACGTTGGACCCCAGTAGGCCGACTGAGCATACTTTGAAATAAACCATATTATTTGGAAAATCGAACCTTGTGTCTGTCGTATCACTAGTAAATGGTGATTGTGCCTTAGTTTCCAAATGCGGGGGTCTTTACGGCCTAGCACGGCAACAAAGCATTCAAAATCAAAATACAGACCCAGTCAAATCCCTGTTGTTGTGTCCTGATTGGACCTACAGCTTGCTCAAGCAAATCTGGGCCCCACATCCCACTCGGGCCCCGACCCATTGGCAGGGGGAACCCAACATTATTTTATTCTGTAAGGATATTTGGCGTGTTACAGTACAGAGTACAGTAATACTGCACAAGTAGCACATTTTTTTTTGCAGCACCACCACAAGGGTGCGGTGCATTGCTATATGGGTTGCCAGATTAACAAGGAAAGACAAGCTATTCAGTCAAAAAACGATTTTAACATATAAGATGCAAATCTATTTTACAGTTAAAAGCACACGTGCTCATTTAAAAATGCACACTATTTTTCACCTGAAATGCCTATATTGCTAGAGACACATTTGAAAATGAACAGCTAACCTATTAACAATTAACCTGACTAATAAAACCTTATTTAACATAACCCACTAATAAAATGTGTTCTCCACTGCAGAATTAGGCATACTCTGAAAACCATTTAAATGCGTGTGCAGATTTTTTCTTCTCTTCTCTGCCTGATTCTCCGTGTTTTTGTGCACAGTAACTGCAGGAAGAAGGAAGTCAGATTTGCAACAATTGCAAATGTATAAGCGAAGCTATTGTTGAAGAGTAGGAGGATGAGAGATGATGGATTTCATTGGGACACGTCATACAGAGGGCTGAGAGGAAAGTTTTAGTGGGCAGTATCAGGGAAAAAGACAGGCGGACATCTTTCTGCACTATTGGGGAGAAGACCTGGCTGTGCTGCTCCTGACTGAATGCAGATTCCTGTGTCCTGCTGCAGTCGAGATTGGGGAGAGCTGAAAGAAGGACCTTTCCACTGGCTGAGGCATTCCTATCTGCAAAAGCTGAGAATTCCAGGCAATGACCCCGGTTTGAGAAGGCAAGCGTTCCTTTTTGCTGGAGTTAATCCAAGAGAGCCACATTCACAAAGAGAACAACTAAAAAGATAAGGTAATGAGAAGTGTGGGAGCTGAGTGTGTACGGTAATATGCAGTCAGTGTAGGATTCCTGTGCGTGTCTTAATCAAGTGCTAATGTTGCAATTTGAGTTCTGTTCTCCGCCACTCTCTGCAGTGTGTCACAGACAATGCTTTGACTGTACCATTTTATTTCAGTAAAGAATGAAATCGTGTTTAAATACAACTTTTATAATACAGAAAAATATTTGAAAACAGACGGGTGATGTTTATTGTTTACCATTACAATGCTGATGATGTGGGGAGATTTTCAAACAGTGCAATGGTCATTTTAAGACAGATGTGTGCATGTCAGAATCAGTATGAATAATTGTGAGTGACTGTAGCATAGCTTGTTGGAGGTACATGAGCCAACGGGAAGAGAGACTCTCTGAACATAGCTCCCTACCCTATATAAGGTAGTGGAAATTACCACAAGACTACCACATATAGCTCTCTGTCGTAAATAAGTCAGTGAGTTCGCCCATGGTGGCACACCAACACTATCACTGGAAAATGTGGTATTCCTAGAATGCAGGTCTGAGGTCTCTCTAGTGATCACACGAAAAATCTAAGCAAAGATAAGGGATTCTGGACATTGGGGCCACAAATAAAACAAGGGAATTATGCTCACCAAAATACCACCAACCACGTATACCAAATATGCAGGTCTGGGTGCTGAAATAATGCATGTCCATTGTATTATTGTTGCACATGGCCAAATCTGAATACAAAGAGTGATTATTGCTAAGTTATTTTTCAGCGGTAATAAAATACCGTCAGGCCCCAAATCTCCACAAAATACCCTACATATTTATGGTGCGTTGCAGGCCGGGAAAGTGATCATAGAGTACCTACTGGGCGTGGCAAGCGTGTCTCACACTGCCATTTGCACATTAAAGGGAACCCATTTTATAATAGCAGTGTGCCACTAAAAACGAATTTCAGAATGTCACAAAGGGAAACCACATTCTCAGATCTAGTGCAATATTTAGAGGCAAAGTTATTTGCACATGGGAATTGGTCTTCGAATAGCACGTTAGAATGGAGTAACCGCCTTCAGGGTGAGGTGCAGAAAGAAAAACTGGACAATATTTTTGCAGAAGGCAGCATAATTCAGGTCTGCCTTACAAGATTATTGAATGCAGCCGATAAAAGTGCAGAGAAAGACTGTTTAATACGGCTATGCGGCAAAATATGGTTTATTTTAAACAAGTCCCTGCGAATGCAAGAGAATGATACTCAGCTAATTAACAGGTTAAAGACTGAATTAGAGGGGGCAAGTAAAAATCAGGAAATGTTGAGAGCAGAATTGGATGTATGCCAAAAAGACATGCAATTAAAATGCAGAGACTTTGATACTCAGTTATCCAAAAGCAAGAAACAATTTGAAGATAGTGAGCAAGAATTGACACACTTAAAAGCCTTAGTGGATCACATTAGGCAGGATAAAGATGAGGTTGTTTCAGAAATGCAGATTTTACAAAAAGAACATTGTGAAAAAGAAGGTGATCTCCAGAGTGCAGAACAAGAAATGATTAAAATGATTCAAGAAAGAGACAAAAGAAATAAAGAGTTCAATGAATGCCAAATGCAAATGTGCGACATGCAGGAGGCGATTAATAAAATGAGCGATGAAAATAATTATTTGCAGAATGAAGCAACCAGACTCCTTAAAAAGTGTAAGGACTTAGAACAGCAAATGTGCATTCCCAGGTCCCAAGAGAGGCGGCAGGGTACCACATTCAATGGAGTGGAGGTGAATTCTAGCTCTGCCCAAAGAGCTAGTGCCCCAGTGACTGGGCCGGTGACTGAACTTGGTTGCAGCGCCCTTGGGGGATTTGATACTCCCATTGGGGGCAGTCACCAATCTCATACACCTGAAAACAGGATTGACTCACAAAATAGTGCAATTCCATGTATTGCAACAAGTAGCCCCATAAAAATAATGAAATCCATTAAAGCCCTGATCAAACCATTTAAAAAGGGAGGAGAATGCTGCATTGAGGATCACTTAGAAGCGGTGCATGACATTTTTAAAGCACTCCAGATACCTAGGGAACAGTACAGACAATATTTTCATTTAACTTTAGATGCCCCGACGGCCAGCATCATAAGGGGATTAAATGAACAGCAGAATATGACATGGCTGGAGTTTGAAAAAGAAATTAGGCGTCATTTTTCTCCTTTTCAGTCATTGCAGGAGGCAAAGAAAGTCGCGTACACAATTACTGCTGGACCTAATACATCCCCTCGCCAATTTTTACAAGACTTAAGAAGAGCATTCTCTCGTTTTGATGTATCTTTTGACTCAAATTCCAATGAGTTTAAAACTGCATACTTCTATGGGCTACAGAAAGACATCATATCCCAATTGGTCCGTGAATTTGACCGTGACAAGTCTCTTGAATGGATTGTACATCAAAGCACAAAGCTATATGAGGTACTCTATTGTCAGGGTAGAGAAAGTGATAAAATGAAAGATACTAGGCCTAAATCTAAAGAACCCTCAGCCAGAGTAATGGAAATCAGGTCAGCCAAAATGTCCCTTGAGTCTGCTCAAAGTCAAGGTAAAAATGTGACACCTGAGCAAAGGGGTAATCAACAAAGATCGCCATTTCCTGTACCAATGTTCCAATCACATGATCCTCGTAATAGAGAGAGCTACATCAGCCCTAGGTACTTAGGGGATAGACCCCGGGTAAGATACCGGTCTGATATGGCAGGTATGAACAATAACCAGAGACAAAATCAAGATCAAAGAAATGATGGTCCCTACCAGTCATTGGGGACACAGAGTAGGTTTGATCCCAACACCATGATATATGGTAATCAGGATAGGCCCCGATATGTGGATCGATTTACTGATAATGGAAATCAACATAGGGGCCAGTACCCACAATCTGAGAGACAGGATATGAGGCAAAACGTGAACTACAGTCCACGCCAGTACGATGATTCCCCACCAAGGGACTATAATCAAAGGATGGGTGCAACCCGCTCCCCTCCACAAATGAATCAAGAGTTCAGAAACCATCCCAACCGGTATCAATCACCTGAGAGGTATCAGAATAGATCCAATCAGGGGGAAAACAACCAATATCGACCTAGGCCACAGAAAGAGGATCCTAGAGAGATGGAAAGGTTCCAGTGCCTTGAGGCCCAAGTGAAAATGTTAGCTGAGCAAATAGGAAAGCTCTATACAGCGGAAAAACAACCTTCCAAAGAGGGGGCTGATGGCCATAGCAATGACCGGGGGGTTTCCGAAAAGTGACTAAGTACTCATGATAACTGCAGTGCCAAAATGATCGATTGCTCTGATATAATTTTGCATAACGACTCTGAGATGCCTAATGGATTAAAAATGAAAGTACCAGTAAATGAAATTGTGATAGAAAGTGCAAATACTTCTAAAAAAGAGGTACGGTTTAGCTTAGAGCTAAATAAAACAGTAAAGATTTGCACAAATGAAAAAGAAACATTAGGAATTCCAAAAGAACAAAGGAACAGATTTAAGAAAAATGACACATGCATGGGGAATACCAGTGAACAGGGAGTAAGTGGGGATGCCATAGCTCCTTCCCTGGGCAAGCAAAACAATGACCAAACACAGACAGAAAAAGGAAATACTCACAAGGAGGGTACAAGTCAATCACCTGAAGAATTCTTTGAGCCACATATTTTTGAAGAGGCTGAAAGGGCTGGTATTACACTAAATAATCACAAGTACACAGAATTAAAAAATGACAAATTGCTGAATGATGTTGTTACACATGTTCAGTTGGAGGATTGTAATGTGGTCTCTGATGCTACCCAGATGGATGGGCGAACAGTGGCCACACTCCAAAAAACCTCTGAACATGGAGAAATGAATAAAATATCTCGCACAGAAATGGGTAAAAAGGAGGGAAAAATGTCTTTTCATTTACCAATGTGCTTAGCCAAAAGTGAAAAAGACCTGAGAAAGGTGAGCCCTGAAATCAGTAAGAATTCACATTTCTTATGTGTATTAGAGGAAGTTGTGGACAGATATTATGCACCCATCACTGTAGAAGAAAAGTGCCACACCTTTGCTATGATTGACACTGGCGCACAGGCCACAATTATGTCCAAGGAGCTGGTAAAGAGTATCAATGAAGGGAGGCCTCCACAGAGTCAGATCACAGTGAAGGCAAATCAAGGCCCAGTGCATAACTTTAATGGGGAGGAGGTGCCCATCACAGGTGTAACTGAGGTTGACATAAAAATAGGAAAGCACAGAATGAAACAAGAGGTATTGATCACATCTATTTGTGAAATTCCATTTCTGATGGGGACAGATTGCCTGAAAAGATTGTCTCCTCTCATAGATGGGGTGAATGGAGTGCTGTGGTCCTTAACCAAAAAACCATTGAGGCCTAAGAAACTAAAATCACAAAACAGCAATATAAATGAATGTCACACCGTTGCCAAAACAAATGATGCTGTGGAGGTATATCTCCAGAATAGCTGCATACCTAGTGTCACTGTTATATTAATGTGTCAAGACAAAGTTCAGAGCGACAATGAAAAACTACCTGTACAAATATACTTGGACCCAAGGAAAGATTGGCAGACTGCCATAGATGAGCACACATTATGTTTTTATCTAAAAGAGAAAACGTGCAAACAGAATATTGTTCCTAAAACAGATTCAGAAAAACACATTACCACTCTGGCAGAAATACACATGGAAGATGAGCAACCATGGGTTCACGTTGGTATAAATGATTATCTTAAAACAATAAAAGCCACTTTAGCGCTTGAACATGAAAGGAGTTTCATTAATGAGAAATTGTTGCAAAAAATTATGGAGAGGGAAGAAATCCCGAAATTTAGGATTAAAAACCAATATGTTTCTGGGTTGGACAGTCCAGACTTTGAAAACCGAATTGCAGGCAGATGCATGCTTAAAATTAGCATTGGGCAGAAAACAATTTACCATAATGTATGGATAGTGAATGGAACACAAAATGAATTTTACATGGGCAATGACATCATGCACAGAATGTGTATGGTGTTAGATTTCCTTAATCAAAAAATATGGTCACGCCTAGGTGGGCCGGCACCTGAATTTGAAGACAAAAGAAGGGCTTATCATTGTGCACAACTGGTTCCTTATGCCATCGAATTACAAATAAGGAAAGATACTATTATTCCTGCATTTACAAAACAGTTTGCAATAACACTGAAATGCAAAAATGGGCAGCAGATGAAAGGCTCTGATGCATTTGTATGCCTGAATGAATCCATAAAACAGCAAGGCCTGGATTATGAATACATTCCATTGGTAGACATTGGTGAGGGATCTGTAAAAATCATGGTAAATAATAAAGGTTGTCAGGATATTCATTTAGAGGAAAACTCCCCATTAGGAATGGCCATACAAAAATCACATTATACGGCAGATTTAAATAACATGGTGATTGGGAATATTCCTGAAAAGTATGTAGATGCCAAGGGTGAGTTGCCAGAACACCTGGACTCTCAGCCCAAAGGAATATTTAAAATTCATTCTGTGTATCCTTATGATTCAAATGAGACAGTGTGCTGCCATCAAGAGGATTGCATAATATTTAATTTAAATGAAAATGAAACAGGAAATCAGCCCATTGAAGTGGAAGCTGATATGCCAAAATATTTAAAAGTGGCAGCTCTACAAAAAGACACAGCCACACAGTTAGAGGAAAGCGCTGAGATTCCTTTACCAGAAGAGTTTCCAGAATTTTCCAGAATGGTAGAAGAGCAGATCTCCTTAGCGGATGCATGTGACAGCGATGGGGATCGAAACGACCTGAGGGAAATATTTATGGAGTTTAAGGATGTATTTGCAAAAGATGCTTATGATTGTGGTTTAACTGATTTACATGTGGCCACACTACCAGAAGGTTGTAGCAGAAATCCAGTGTTTGTACGCCAGTATAGACTACCGCTGGCATGTTTAGAATCATTGGCAGAGATTATTAAAAATTTGGAATCACGGGGAATAATTAGGCCCATTCATAGCACATCCAATACGCCTATTTTAGGTGTGTTAAAGCCAAATGGTCAATGGCGGCTGTGTGCAGACTTAAGAGAGTTAAATAAAAGAGTACCAGTATCTAGGTGGCCACTACCATTCATTGATCAGGGCCTAGCTCAGATACATGGTTCAAATGTATTTACCACATTAGATCTCACATCTGGATATTGGTGTGTGCCATTGGCAGAGGAGATACAACACCTATTTTCCTTTACATTTGACAGGACTCAATATGCCTGGCTTAGAGCTCCGTTCGGGTACATCAATAGTGGGAGTGAATTTGGCATATTTTTGAGAAAGGCCATGCCGGATGCAGCGGAAAGAGGAACAATAGTTTATGTGGATGATGTCCTGATAAAAAATGAAAACCTTAAAAGCCATTTTGATGAAATAAGACATGTGCTTGGCCAATTGCAGAAAGCAGGCGCCAAAGTATCTTTGCAAAAAGCACAATGGTGCAAGAAAAAAGTGAACTTTCTAGGGCATGAAGTGACTGAACATGGGCTAAATCCACAAAGGAAGAAAATAGAGGCCATACAAAGATTAAAAGATCCTAAAAATGTGAAAGGAGTAAAAAGTTTATTAGGGATGACAGGCTATAACAGAAAGTTCATTGAGAATTATGCAGAAATCACTCAACCATTGACTAAACTGCTTAAACTAAATACTCCCTGGAGATGGGAAAGAGAGCAGTCTGATGCAGTGGCTAGATTGAAGGAATGTCTTGTAAAGGCACCATGTTTAGCATACCCCATAAAGGACAGGGATTTCTCTATAGAAATAGGCTTTTCTGAACATTGTATGTCAGCAGTGTTATCACAAAAACACGATTTGAATCACAAAACCATTGCATATGCAAGTAAGGCACTTTCCCAAGTTGAAATGAAATTTAATGAATGTGAGAAGGCCCTATTAACCACTGTGTGGGCGCTACAACATTTTCGCCCCATTGTTCAGGGAGAAAAGGTGATTATTGAAACAAATCATCAACCTTTGCAATTTTTAGAGAGTAAAAGAATTAGATCAGGCAATCTAGCGCAATCCAGAATCACTTCATGGACGCTGGCATTACAAGGTTTTCCCGTAGAAGTAAGATATGGACAAAATAAAAAGAGCCCAATTGCTCAAGGGTTAGCTGACTTACATGACTGTGCAGCTGAACAAATACCAAATGAAATGGAAGTGGAAGCTAGTTTACAGGAATTTGAACAATCACCACACAAAGCTTTTGATGAAAAAACATGCAAGGATTTGCCAACTGTATATGTGGATGGTTGTGCTTTTCACATTGAAAATGACAGTAATAAACAATTAGTGGCAGGAATAGGAAATGTCTGGTTGAAATGTGAAGGCGTTCCTAGTATAGGGATGAGGATTGGAGATAGGAGCAGTCAGGTGGCGGAATTGGCAGCCATCTATAAAGCAATTGCTACTGCAGTTGATAAAAAGTTCAGTGAAATTGTCCTGGTGACTGATTCTGACTATGCACGGAATAGCTTTGTGGAGTATTTGCCTGGTTGGAAAGCAAGAGGCATGGTAACATACAACAAAAAACCACTTAAACATGGAAAAATGATACAAGCCATAGACAAATTGGTGTCAGAAAATAATTTAACAATATACTGGAGAAAAATTCGTGGGCATTTAAAAACACCAGGAGAGTATAAGGAGGGAAATGATAAGGCAGACCATCTGGCTAAGATTGGGGCTGTGATGGGAGAATTGCTACATATTGATTATTTAATGGGTGAAATACAAATTGATGCAGTGACACGTTCTAAAGCACCAAAGGAGATAGATCAACCGGTGGTGCAGTGGAGTCATGACACGCCAGACCAAGATTTGATTGAGGCACAAAAGAATGATCAAATTTTGGGAATCTATTATAATCATTTGATAGATCCTGAACAAAATCCTTTAACAGAAAAAGATTGCATGGGAAAAGAAGAGTTGAGGGTGTTATTAAAGAACAAAACACGAATCAGATTACAGGATGGACTCATGATTAGAGAATCCATAACAGGACAAATACAGTGGGTAGTACCCCTTTCATTCAGAGGACTAATGCTACACCATGCACATGATGCCATAACTGCAGGCCATAGAGGTTCACAAAAAACATTAGAAATACTAAAAGATTATGCTTACTGGCCTCATATGTCCCAAGATGTGGAATTATATACTAGAGGATGTCTAGTATGCGCCCAATTTAAACCTGCTTCACCAATGCATAGAGCACCATTGATGAAAAGAGGCCTAACTCTCCCATGGTCAGATTTGCAAATAGACTATGTAGGTCCTTTAAAAAGGTCGAGCAGGGGACACCGTTATATTTTGAGTGTGGTATGTTTGATGTCGAAGTGGATTGAGTGCATTCCTGCACCAGATTGTAGTGCGCAAACAGCAGCCACATTACTGGTGAACCATGTGTTCTCAAGGTTTGGGTTGCCACAAAGAATTGAGTCAGACAGAGGAAGTCATTTCACAAGTACTCTAATGAGTAAGGTATGGCAAATACTAGGTGTGAAAAGGAAACTACATATCGCATATCGGGCGGCGTCTTCAGGTACAGTTGAAAGAAGCAATAGGTCTGTTGTGGATATTTTAAAGAAATTTGTGGCAGAAGCAGGTTCCAGCTGGGATTTACGTTTACCGTTGGTTCTGATGGCAATCAGGTCGACTCCTGCCAAAGCAACAGGTGTTAGCCCCCATGAGGTCTTGACAGGTAGGAAAATGGTGTTACCACAACACCTACTATACAGAACACATGAGCAAACTCTAGTGAGTGCATCCACGGTTCATGAATATATTGATGAACTGAGGAGGCATTTGCAACATGCATTTGCTTTTGTGCAGAGAAATCTGGAAAGGGCTGCTGACAGTGCTAAGTCATATTATGACAAAAAGACATCAGTAAAGGAATACAATGTAGGGGATCAGGTGTACAAGTTTCATTTTGGAAAAAGTAAACAGAAAAATTCTAAATTTCTAGCAGCCTGGCAGGGGCCATTTCGAATTATAGATAAGGTTTCTCCTGTAGTGTATAAAATTTTGAAAAATGAAGGTGAAACAGCAATAGAGCAGTTTGTCCATGTAAATCAAATCAAACCATGCCATCCCAGACATGAGATCAGGCGGCTTGAGCATGTAGAAACAGATAAAATCACTTGAACACAAAAAGAGAAAATAAATGGGTACAATCAGGAGGCAGTGACAAAGAAGTTAAAAAGTTGATTGTTATGATGGCACATAAACACTGTAGTATATGTAAAAATATATAATATAAATAAATAAATAAATAAATAAATGCACATATAACGGAAGCTCGTGGTTGGTGTGCAGAGAGAAAGTGTATTAAATATTGAATGCTGTTTTATATATGCTTGTTTTCTTTTAACTTGTATTTGATTTCAGAAAAAAAAAACAGAAAAAAAATATAAACAAAATATTTTTACCAAGCATGTTTTATTTTTGGCAAAAGGATGAAGTTAGTATAGTGCTATGTACTTAATCTGTTTATTTTCTATTTTGATTTAGACAATTAACATTATTTGGTCGGAGGTTCCAGGATCAGAGGCCACGGGAGACGATGGAGTCCTGGAGTCCCCTGGATGAAGACCAAAAGATGCCTGCCTCCAGGTGGAGGTGAAGACAAGATAACCAGAATGCCAAAAAAGATGACTCCTATGGATCCAAGATTGCCAAGATGAAAGAGTACTCGAATGAACCGAATAACATCGCTGGTCGGGACATATCAGAAGCGGACAAAAGTTCCGGCATATGAAGTTCCACGTATTTATTATTTTAATTATTTATTTTAATTTGTTATATTACTTATTTGTTTTAGTTAGTTGTTTTATTTCATTGTTTTTAATTGACTTGGAAAAGTTAAACTTAAAGTAATGCCACTTCCACTGAGAAGGCAAATGTGGAACATTTTATGAACTGATGGACTCAGATGAAATGTTGATTGCAAATTTTCATTGATGCACATGAATATTCATTTTGTTGGATTGCTATATTGTAAAAAAAAATAGAACAAGTTGTTTTTAGGAATTGGCTTGGATTATAGCCAAGTTCTAAAAACAAAAGGAGGGTATATGTAAGGATATTTGGCGTGTTACAGTACAGAGTACAGTAATACTGCACAAGTAGCACATTTTTTTTTGCAGCACCACCACAAGGGTGCGGTGCATTGCTATATGGGTTGCCAGATTAACAAGGAAAGACAGGCTATTCAGTCAAAAAACGATTTTAACATATAAGATGCAAATCTATTTTACAGTTAAAAGCACACGTGCTCATTTAAAAATGCACACTATTTTTCACCTGAAATGCCTATATTGCTAGAGACACATTTGAAAATTAACAGCTAACCTATTAACAATTAACCTGACTAATAAAACCTTATTTAACATAACCCACTAATAAAATGTGTTCTCCACTGCAGAATTAGGCATACTCTGAAAACCATTTAAATGCGTGTGCAGATTTTTTCTTCTCTTCTCTGCCTGATTCTCCGTGTTTTTGTGCACAGTAACTGCAGGAAGAAGGAAGTCAGATTTGCAACAATTGCAAATGTATAAGCGAAGCTATTGTTGAAGAGTAGGAGGATGAGAGATGATGGATTTCATTGGGACACGTCATACAGAGGGCTGAGAGGAAAGTTTTAGTGGGCAGTGTCAGGGAAAAAGACAGGCGGACATCTTTCTGCACTATTGGGGAGAAGACCTGGCTGTGCTGCTCCTGACTGAATGCAGATTCCTGTGTCCTGCTGCAGTCGAGATTGGGGAGAGCTGAAAGAAGGACCTTTCCACTGGCTGAGGCATTCCTATCTGCAAAAGCTGAGAATTCCAGGCAATGACCCCGGTTTGAGAAGGCAAGCGTTCCTTTTTGCTGGAGTTAATCCAAGAGAGCCACATTCACAAAGAGAACAACTAAAAAGATAAGGTAATGAGAAGTGTGGGAGCTGAGTGTGTACGGTAATATGCAGTCAGTGTAGGATTCCTGTGCGTGTCTTAATCAAGTGCTAATGTTGCAATTTGAGTTCTGTTCTCCGCCACTCTCTGCAGTGTGTCACAGACAATGCTTTGACTGTACCATTTTATTTCAGTAAAGAATGAAATCGTGTTTAAATACAACTTTTATAATACAGAAAAATATTTGAAAACAGACGGGTGATGTTTATTGTTTACCATTACAATGCTGATGATGTGGGGAGATTTTTAAACAGTGCAATGGTCATTTTAAGACAGATGTGTGCATGTCAGAATCAGTATGAATAATTGTGAGTGACTGTAGCATAGCTTGTTGGAGGTACATGAGCCAACGGGAAGAGAGACTCTCTGAACATAGCTCCCTACCGTATATAAGGTAGTGGAAATTACCACAAGACTACCACATATAGCTCTCTGTCGTAAATAAGTCAGTGAGTTCGCCCATGGTGGCACACCAACACTATCACTGGAAAATGTGGTATTCCTATAATGCAGGTCTGAGGTCTCTCTAGTGATCACACGAAAAATCTAAGCAAAGATAAGGGATTCTGGACATTGGGGCCACAAATAAAACAAGGGAATTATGCTCACCAAAATACCACCAACCACGTATACCAAATATGCAGGTCTGGGTGCTGAAATAATGCATGTCCATTGTATTATTGTTGCACATGGCCAAATCTGAATACAAAGAGTGATTATTGCTAAGTTATTTTTCGGCGGTAATAAAATACCGTCAGGCCCCAAATCTCCACAAAATACCCTACAATTCACACAGAAATATGGGGCCTTTATATTTCATGTCCCCCAGTAGCACCTCCAGCTCCCCCAGAGTGACTGCAACCTCCCTACCATAAGGAGGAGTGTAAACATTGAGGAACAGCAGTTCCTGGGAGTAAAGTGGACCCGAGTGTTGACAAGGGGTCACCCTAGCCACCGGAAGGTTTTGAGATGATAATGGTACCTCAACAATGCCCATTGGGCTCCTCACCCCCATGGCAAGACCTCCTTTAGCCGGCCTCTAAACCCCTTTCTCGCCGGACGTGTTACAAAATTCCAGCCATCAACCACCAAAGGTTCCATCAGCCACATTTCCTGCAGTAGGACCACATTGAGCCCATCCATTTAGTGTTTACTATCGGCCCAATAACAACACAAATGAATACTGAAATGCAATAGTAAAACACCACACAAGCAACACACTATGTAATATATATATATACACTCACTGAAGTCAGTGTGAGAAAGTTAGCAACTCCACCAATACCTGCAATGGAAAGGGTGAATAACTTGTATAGCACCAACAGTCTTCAGAGATGGCAACCCTAACTATATAAGTCCATCCCTAAGATAAATGGAGCCTTGTGCTCAATGTTTGATGTGTGCGTAAAAGCATCCGGTTGTGCGTAAAGTTCATAAAGTACTTCTTAGGGAGCAGGAAAAAGTTAGGGGAAGAATTCTGAAGGGGTTAAACAAGTTCCAAGAGCCAAGAGGGGATCTGCTATGATAAACAAAGCTGTTCCCAGTTTTCGGAGGGCTTTAGGAAGAAAATATTACCCAAGCCAAAGAGAAGGACAAAAATAACCTTCAATGCATAAATGCATTTGGACAAAAAAGGGTCACTGGTAAGTGACTTCACTACTCACTGCCCTAAGATCAGTTTTGTTTCAGGATTAGCAGGTCTAGAGGGGGTTGAGAGTGGTTTGATTCCCAATCCTCGGTTTGTCTTCAAGATGCACAGGCACTGCAGGTGTGGATACAGGTCCGGTTTGGGACAGGAGCGGTAACTCTTGGATGAAGAACAAAGACAACACCAATGCAGCAGACCTCAGGGCACAGAAAGGAAACCGGGAAAACTACTTTCAGGGACCGTTACTATCGCACAGTGATGCAGGGGCAGACAACTCTTGCGGTATGGCACAGTCTCCTATGTCACGACCCAAAGATATATGAACAATGAAATTCAGCACAAGGGTGCTTTGTTGGATCAGCTGCGATTTGCCAAATTCTCAGGTCAAAACTTGAAATGGCGATGCTCGTTCACAGCAACCAAGGCTTAAGATGCACAGTACACTGGATGGCCAAGGGACACTTCTGAACAGTCTCACTTGATGGGTTACCAGGAGACATTGAGACATTGAGAGTCACAGGTCTTATGAGATCAAGCACAAAGGGGACAGCCCTCAACGGAACAACAACAGGATTTGGGTGCCAACCCTCTTCAGTGCATCTCAGGATCCACCTTGTTCTGCTTGGCTCTTCAGGATACTTGGTTCCATCTGCAGGTCAGTTCTCACCTGCTGCTGATCTGTTGGAAGGAATCCAGGCCCCCCCCTCATATCCACAGTCTAACGATTGCTTGCATCCAGCCCACCAATGGGAAGATCTGCTACATGCAATCACACCGCAGTGGTCCAATCAGGGACCACTGTGGTTCGTGTGCTCTGGTGCACATCAGACACTCTAGCACCAGTACTCTCGATTGGGACCAGACAGTCCCAGCCCACTTCCTAGGTACCTGCACATATGACTTGCAGGGACCTGCGAAAGAAGCACCTTTTCACGGGCCACTGCATGCACAAATAAGGACATTTCAGCCCTGGAAGGGCAGGGGGAAGGCCAAGATACAGAATGGCCAAAGGAACAAAGGACCTTGTGGCATGGCCATGTTAGACACTAGCCACAGTCATGAGTCAAATGCGGTAAATGCAGTATGGCTTAGTAAATTGTTACACAAATACAAGAAAAAGCTACTGCCGGCATCAGTCTGTTCCAAGGCACATTGTACAACCACCAAATATTCCTTAGGAGGTGTCTACGGCCATAAAACACAGAGACCCCATTGTGTGGTACTGTAAGGTACTTTACACAATGATAACATATTAACAAGTGGCAACAAAGTCGAAAGACTATGAGAAACAAAGTTCCTCAGTACTGACAGACTGAAGATGTGTCAGTTTCCTCATAACAATGTGCAAAATACCAGTGGAGTGCAGCTGACGGCTGTGCTCCATCGTAAAAAGTAAGGTTAGGATAAGGAAACAAATGCAAAATGTTTGTTGTTCCATGGACTATGGAGGATAAGTTGCTTTTAGTGAAATATTTTCTAACATGCATGTATCATTTACAAAGCAGTCAAGAGTAGCACAGCAGCGTGCCTGGCGGCTAATTTCCACATATCTATCTGGTGGCACATGCTCCTCATGCAGCAAATCGACCAACTGGCTTGAATCACAACTCACCTGCCAAAAGAGGATCTGCAAACAATCTATCTCTTGTTATGTACCCACCCTTTGGAATTCAATCACTGTGTCAACTCGGAATGCCCCAACAATTCTCAAATTTCGCAAATTTCTAAAAGCACAACACTTTCAACACCTGAACAAGAACTAATTCCAATGGATGGACATACCAACGCACAGACCTCGAACTATGGCGCTAATGTAAAATGATGGCAGTCCAAATGCTGGCTCCCCACACCCTGTTCAGCTCTCTGCTGCTCTCGAGATCCAAACAGTAAAAATCTAAATAAAAGTAAGGCTTCGTAGATTCAGCTAGCCATACAATTCAGCAAGCCTAAACATGTTGTTGGGAGCTAATGTTATCACATATTTCAACCTATTCACAAAAGACAAAAATAGTCCATTAATACATTTCCTTCACTTTCATCAATGGCGGGATCTCCATGACCAAATACTCAGGGCTAGAGTATGTCAAACATGTATGTCCTGTGTCTAGGAAAAAACTGTTTGATATAATCACATACATTTAGGGGATGTCCACTTTATCCCATCCCTATCCCTATTGAGATAGAATTTTTAGCCCTTTTAGTGTGATCTCCCAGGCATGCAATGTCAGTTTTGCTCTGTCCATAATGGGGCCAACTCCTCTCTGAAAGTGACTTTTAAAATGTTTTAACAAATCTTTAGAGAATGCAGAAGCAGCTCGGTTGCAAGAAGATTGCCTTCCCCTGTGTTGTCATCTGAGCTGCATCCCCATCCATTGTGTGAGCAGAAGTTTGTTTATCTCAGCAGTTTGTATTCTTAGGTGGCCCAAGGGATGCCTGCATGCAGGGGTCTTTATATTCCCTGGAGGCTTTAGACATGTTACTGCAGTGTGCGCTGAAAACAGAGGCAGGGTTAGGATCCAACCCCCCTAAATCTGTATCCAAGGTGTATCCATTTTGCATGGACTGTGGGAAAAAGAGGGTAGGGTCACAACTTCCCACTGGTAACCAATTGGTCTATCTAGGCATTCCATTATTGCCTGGGGACGAGTGCATGTTATTGGGGTGACGGCAAATTGTTTTTATCGTGTTTCAGTGACACAGACGGCGTGCCACTCTTCCCCGGAGATGGGTAGTCAACCTGGCAGGTTGTTTCTGTCCATTTCTCGGCAACTTTCCTTGTTGGGCCTCTCCAGCAATTAAAATGACCCCCTTTCAATGTGGGTTTGAACCTGCTCACTGGTCACAGTAGGTGGTCCTTCAGTGCCAACCAGGGGAATAGCAGCAGTCCACTCCCTGCTTCACTTACCCCTGCTCTCCCAATTCATCCCCAGATTGTGGACCACTCATTTCTCAGTGTCTCAAAGCTCATCTGGGTTCATCCTTCGCCATCATGGAAAGTGGAATCCATGGCCACCTGCTGGAATCCCTCCACCATTCCCATTAACAGATATTTCTGGGCAATAGATCTGGTGCTCTCCTCATCTCCGCAGTCTGCTCGGTGTACAGGTGGGAGGAAGGGGTCTATAAGACATCTCAGGAAGTTTGTGCAGACATGTCCGCTCACTATGCCATCTTGGTCACTCCACAAAATGCACATCAGGTTTTAAGTACCAATCCAAAAATTGCAGCACCTGCAATGTTTCCTCACATACCCTGACTGCACAATAATTATGCCCAGCTCAAACATCTTTTTTAATATGTTAACTCATATGGCTCAGCCCACATAATGTCATGCTGTCCGAATTATTATTATTATCATAATTATTCGTTTATAACATGCTTAATACCGGGGACCAGATTCTAAGCGCAAGCGCAGGATTCGAAGTTGTGTGGCTATGTGTTATTTATTCCGAAGACAAAAGCGTTGCCCCTGAGTTATCCTCCCGGCCGAACTTAGCTTGTCTTTCAGAAATGATTGACAAATAAAACAGAAAATTTAGAACACCAATGATGATGATGCTCAAATTTAGCCTTTTTCAGTGCTTGCTACTCCCAGGGTGAGTGTCCTAATATGTTCCCCACCAATGGCATGCGCCTGAGAGCAAAGGAATCTAAGAATGGCCCACCCATGTGCATTGTGCACAGCACATGCAGACACTTTGACGTGCGTTGAATGACAAGGTACCTATTGGTGAAATTATAGAAAGTGCTTATTTGGGAATCTTTGAGACCAAAATAGTCAGTTATACGTTGTGTTTATGAGATAGTTGTGACAGGTGATAAATAAGAGCAAAAAGCCCAAATATCACTCTCAAGTACAAAGCAAGGACCACCCCCCTAAGAACCATCCCTGCCCTGAGACTCATCTCTAGTCCGAATGCTGAGCCTAGCATGAGATTGATAACCCTCATGAGAGTGAGACATGCCCTCCGTCAAAGTCAATTCTAGCTCAAGGTCCATATCTGACACAGACCCATTTATGGCCTGAGTCCCATCCTCGACTCTTGGCCACACCTCCCCCAACACCCACATCCAACAAGAGGCTATTCTGTACCTTCCTGACCAAAACACCATTACCATTGGCAAGCTTAGGGCCACCATTGCAACTAGGCACATTGCTGACCGACGAACTCTCATCAGTGCCTTGAGGCCTATTCCCACTCTGAGGCCCATCCATAACCAGCTGCCCATTTCTGCACCTCATTAGGGTTATTACTAGGGAACTATGTACCATGCTTGTTCAGCTAAAACAGATCAACGACTTTCATTCTCACTAACACACCTAGAGAGAACTGTGAAGATTAGCATTTGTGACATTTAGACAGGTGTAACAATGTCAGCTTCTGCCTCACTTAGACAGAACTCTGAACTTTAGCTTGCGTCACATCTAGATAGGTTTATGAATGTTAGCATGTGCCACACTTAGATGGAATTCGTAACTTCAGCCTGCGTCGCATCTAGATAGGATTATGAATGTTAGCATGTGCCACACTTAGATGGAACCCTGAACTTTAGCCTGCGAGGCATCTAGATAGGATTATGAATGTTAGCATGTGCCACACTTAAATGAAATTGTGAATGTCAGTATGTGCCACACTTAGATGGATTCTTAACTTTAGCCTGTGTCGCATCTAGATAGAGGTGTGAATGTTAGCATGCGCCACACTTAGATGAAACTGTGAATGTTGCCAGGTGCCACACTTGGATGGAAGCGTGATCAATAGCCTACCTCGCATCTAGATAGGATATTGAAGATTAGCAAGTGCCACACTCAGATGGAATGGTGAATGATAGTAAGCATCACACCTAGACATAATTGCAAAGACATCAATGCCAATTAACCAATCCACTAACAATTTCAACCCTCTACATACACATCCCAAACTCTAACCAAACACAACCACAAGCCTACAACACGACAATCCGCATAAACTTCACTACACTGCAACAACAAAACCAAACCACACATAGACTCGCACAACAGCACACGACGACTACCGACCGCACAACACCTGAAGCCCAGCCAACGGACCCACCGGGCTGAGGCTGCCAACAGCACATCACTGCTGTCTTGCACTTTTCCAGCTTATTCCCACTAACTCACCCCCCTTCCCTTTTTCAGAGCCGCCAGAGCACCAGGGCACCACTCCGGTGGTGATAGTGCGCGGTACAAATATCCTTTAACATTAACATTACATATTTGTTTGGTTAATCACAACAGGAAATGTGCATATTAGCCCCCTTCCTTTGTTTTGGTAGCATAATGAATTGCATACCCCTGAAATACATTGCATACATATTAAACGTCATCTTGTACTTGTGTGCTTGTACTACGCAATCACCCTGTCGACTCCTGCTTTAAATGGCCAAGAAATAGTCTTGACCTTTAATAGTCTTGTAATGTGCAGCTGGACGTTCACTGTCCCATACAGCTTCATTAAACTTAGCATTGTTTTAAAGTGATGTGTTCGATTTGCTTCCTTGAATATGCTTTTACAGCATAGATGTTATATTTTGGTAAAAGTCTTAATCTATGATCAGATAAAAACTGAACAAAATGGAAAAAGTCGATCAACCTTTCCCAAAAGGCAGAAAACGTTCTAATTTGCAGTAGATTGCCATTTTCATTCCGCCATTTTGTCTGACTCCAGTTTACACAGAACAGGCTAAGCATTTCGCAGAAGACAACCCATTAACGGGCAATGCAGGTGGTTGCATCTCTGTTCTTTTGTCAGTGAATTAGGAGCAATAGCGCAGATTAAATATTAATATTAATACAATAGAAAAAGTTTGGTTCCCAAGGAAACTATGGAATTACATATAATGGCATTTTACAGATAAAATAACACTTCTCTCCTATACAGAAAAGCATGATGGACGGTAGACTACACAGATTGCCTTACTGCGAAAACAAATCTGCTGAAATGTCAAAAAATTTGGCTAGTTTGCAGACTCCTGCAGTTTAGCATCAAATAGTCGACATTGTATAATTTAGTGTTTGCATTTTGTATAGTCCCATCACTACTAATGGATATTACATTCTCGCGTTAACCACTCCATCAGAATCAAAGGAGTCGCATGGACTGGGAAGGACGTTCTGAGAGCTTTCATGGCTAATGTTCCCAGAGGAGCGCCTTCCCCATTCTGCACTAGTTCAGCACATCTGTCTCCCTGTGCGCCTACAGTTGCTCTCAGAGTGGCAATATACTGCGTATCTCAAGCAAGAGATCTGCAAACTGCTTATAGATTCAAAACAAAAAAACGATGATGAGGTACTGAATGTTCCCATTTAGAAATGTTGCAATATAAAATTCTCTCTGAAATCCGGAATGTGAAGGTGTACTAGGAAATAGGGCAGGGGTCTGAAATGCCTCGTGTAATAATAGTACTGGGAGCACAAACACTGTCAATTCACAACGGATTTTAACTTAAAACAGAATGAACCGCCAACGTTCAAAAAAGAAAGAAAGAAAAAAAAACAACATGATTCTATCTGACCGCACATTTGATAATCCTGTTTCCTCAAAAGGATTGTGGAATATCGCAACACTACTGGGCTAATTATTATTTTGGTGATACCAGTAAAACAGGCAATGTGCAACTACTGCTTGTTTTGACCCCCTGCCCTGATGACTAATAGATGCTGCATGAGATGCTTACTGCATGAAGTATTTTGAAAATAATCTATGTTGAAAATGGCCCCTTAAAGAAAATAGGCCTCATTACGGGATGGAGGTAATGAAAATAGGAAGGTGGAATGGTATTACCGGCATCGTTAACGGGTCCGGGCCATTACGACCCGACAATCCGCCAATAACCGCCACCGCCCCTACCATGCCCCTTCATACCGGCATGCGTGTGTACACACGCCCTTTGCGGTGGAAATACCGGGATGCCGCTAATAGGAGGACATCACAAGTTACGCTGGCATGCACTTACTAGCATCCCGAAGGCGGTAATTAGGGCCTGCATGACGATGGCAACACAGGCATCGCAGAACACCCCTAAATAGCAAACTGCAGTGTAGGCAACTCCCACAGGTGCACACAATCACCACAGGTGGAGTCAATGGAGCCTGTCACAGTACAAAAGGAGTACACACCACACCCCTTCCCACACCAAAATGATACCACCAGCTGTTGCAATCATGGGGCTGGAGGACATGCCTGTACTGCTACAACTACAGCAACAACAACTACAGCTACAACAGGCAGCACAGATGAGTGGCAGGAGGAGAAGGTGGGTGAGACATGCCCAACAAGTTCCACCAGTGCAGCCAGTGGTACCATGTAAGTAGCCACCAATCCCTCGCACCAGACCCAGTCCATTCAATCTAACCCCAGAGCAGATCCACACCCTGTACCGGTTGGACCGGGACACCATCACCACCACAGTGGACATGATACACGACAACATTGTCAGCCTCATAGAAATACGCACTGCCATCCCCCCGCTACTAAAGGTGGTGCCTGTGCTCCACTTCCTGGCCACAGGCACCTACCAGAACACAGTGGGCCAGCTGCATGGCATGTCACAACCACTCTTTTCACGCATGCTGACCCAAGTGCTGGATGCCCTCCTGAAGCATGTTAGCACCCACATATGCCCACCACGGACTGCCCAGGAGCTTGCCGACACTAAATTTGTCTTCCATGCACTGATAGACATGCCCAATTGCGTTGGTGCCCTCGACTGCACCCATGTAGAATTGGTCGTCCTTCATGCAACAGAGGCGGTGTACCGCAATCGCAGGCAATACCACTCAAACAATGTGCAGATGGTATGTGACTCCAGCAAGATCATCACACATTGTTGCGCCCGATATCCTGGGTCTACACATGATGCCATGGTGCTGCGTAACTCCACGCTACGCCGCCACATTGAGCGACATGCTGGATGACGTGCCTGGCTACTTGGTGAGTTGCCTGACTGGCCCATGGCAGTGCATTGGGGTTGTGAGGTGGGGGGATGCATACTCCAGCAGGGTGGGAATGGAGGGGGAGATGCATACTCCAGCTGGGTGGAAATGGGGGGATGCATACTCCACCTGGGTGGGAATGGGTGGTGAGTGCACAATGCACTCAGAGCTAAACACTTCTGACCTGAACATCCCAACCCGAACATGACACATCAATGCCACACATAAGACCAATGCCGTACATCAATGACAACATGCAAGACGCACAAGCAGGCCACCATGGGTATGTCAAGTGATGCATGACTAAACATGATTACAACTGTGCCAATGTCGCTAGTGTGATTAGGCACAAAGTAGCATACACTGCAATTATGGGAGGCAAGACATCGTTCTGCATCCACAGTACATCCGCATCAGCATGCAAGTGAACACCCTGCATCATCTGTACAATGCAATCCACACTAGCAGACCATATTGCAGTACACAATGCATCCAATTAATCTGTGTGCATACGTACAGGGACATGTGTATGTCAACACCAAATAGCTGCGGCCATGGCCGTGAATCCTCAAGGTGGCAGCTCAGAATGACTCACACATACCTCTTTGTGCTCCCATGCAGGTGATGGAGGCTATCCCTTGAAGCCATGGCTACTTATGCCTGTGCAGAACCCGCATAACAGGCACGAAGAGGAGTACAATCGGGTCCATACCCGTACCCATGTTGTGATTGAGAAAACCTTTGGCCTGTTGAAGGTGCGGTTCCGCTGCCTAAGCAGGTCTGGTGGAGCACTCCTTTATGGCCCTGAGAAGGTGGCAAAGATCACCATGGCCTGTGTCATGCTGCACAACATGTGCATCCGGAGAAATGTACCACTGCCACCGGACATTGACATGCATGCACCGGATGAGGATGATGGAGGAGAAGCAGCACCCCTGCCAGTATGTGATGCACAAGATGGCCGTGCTGTATGCCAATCACTGATTGATGAATACTTCTGAACCACAGGGACGTTGATGGATATGTGTCAGTGATACACTGAGAACTGGGTCCATGTAGACATGCACACAGGGTATGTGGGGAGTTGGGCACTGTGCACTGTCATGAATAGAATGAACAGACACGAAATGAACAATGTCCAGGCATTGAATTATTTTGCACACAACGGGTATATTAATGAAAATTAGAGAAAAATGCTTCCTCCCTCCACCACTCACACGCCCCCCCCCCCCAAAACACCCAAACTCCCCATACCCCGCAATGAACACCCCATACCCCCCACTGAACACCCCATACCCCCAATGAACACCCATACCCCCAATGAACACCCCTTTAATCCCCTATACACCACCAACACCACCTCCCCCTTCACCCATTGTCATCCCACACTATTTGCAGGAATTGTAAGTGTCCAGGGCCAGCATTTCGGTCTACCTTGCACTCCGCATTGTCATCCACACAGGGCTGGAGGGTGCGGAGGATGCAGGTGTGGAGGATGGGGTAGATGCAGTTGGGATTGGCACAGCCGGCGCAGGTTGTTGGCGCTGCATGTGTTGTAGCATGCTGCTCAGGACCTGTGTGACGGCCCCCAAATTGTCATGGATCATGACTGCACAGGCATTAATGGTGGCAGTGTTCCCAGCAATGACCTGACGGATCTCCTCGCCGTCAGCCACATATTGGCGCACAAGGTCAATCATGGAGTCCTGCCTTGCCTCCACCCTTGACAGCCGTGCCGCCAAGTCAGTGGGAGCAGCAAAGGTTGAGGGTGCTGCGGATGGGTGTGCCATTGTAGGGCTGGCCTCTGGGGTGGTACTGAGGTCGGAACTGTGCAGTAGAACTGCAGAATCCAGCATGGGGCTGGAGAGTGTGCCCTGAGTGGCATGTTGGGGGAAGACGGGGGGCTTGGGGTGTGTGGACATTCCACATGGATTGTTCCATCTAGGTCCACGTACTCCTCCGCTCGCTGGGTGCCATCAGCCTCCCCTTCAGCTGTAGACGGCAGCTCGGTGGTAGCAGTCACGTCCGCTGCTGTGGTGTCCTCCTGTGCCTGCATGGCCTTTGCACTTGCCCTGGATTGGATTTAGGGCCGCGATGCTGCCCCGGAGGTGGATTGGCCAGTGCCCGGCGGTCTGGCCCTGGACGTAGATGGCCATGTGGCAGGGTCCTGACTCCCTCCTTCTCCATCAGTGCCTGTGGGGGAGGAAGAGATGCAGGGAATCAGTGATGGTGCCACATGCAAGAAGCATGAGGTGGTGCTGTACAGTATTTAATTTCTCATGCATTGCAATCTTATAGGTGTATCACACAGGGTAGTTTCAGGGGGGGGGCATATTGGCATTAGCCGTGGAATCTCCATTCGGCACTGATGCGTACCAGGTGGTATGCCATTGTATTGGGCTTTGTGTGATGTGTTACATGCAAATGGTCCCTGCGTGTTGGGTGTCTGTTGGTTATGGGATTGGCACAGAGCATGCATTTGAGTGTGGCAGGGTTTGGGCCACCATCTGGACATGGATCTGTAAATGTGTGTATGATGGGCCATGCATTGCCTTGGCTCGGCTCACTTTCACATCAGTTGTGCTATGTCATGGTTTGCCCTACTGGGGTTTTCTGGGTCACTCACATCCTTCTCCAGATGTCGCGGCACCCGTCTCCATTTCCCCAAAGCCCTCTATCGACTCCATCTGGATGGTTGTGCTGCAGGTTTCCTCCCAGCGCATGAGTTTCACCAGTGAGTGCGCACCCACGCCTGTGGCCATGGCCTCCCTCCGATTGCTGGCCAGGATGTTCCGGACCTTGAGACGGAGTCATCCCATCTTGTTTTGCAGTCTTTTACTGTCCTAGGGGTGGTGCCTACCGCAGACACCTTGAGTGTTACCTCCTCCCAAATTTCCTTCTTCCTCAGCTGCACCTCCCTTTTGAGGTTATTGGGCAGCAAGGGTATCTGCCAACATATTCAATTCCTCATCTGAGAAGCGCTGGAGTGGGGTGGTTTTACGGGTTGCCTTGGACATGATGTACACAATGGCCCTGGTCTCTCCTCTGTAGCAGTGGTGGTTTGGGAGTATTGCAATGGATTGTGTTTATAAAGATGGCCGCCAGCACATTTCCAGTTCCGACGTGATGACGTTACTTCCAGGTCCGTTATTACGAGCCCGGTATTAACATGTTGTTATTACCGGGTCGTTATTAAGGGGTTGCTCCTTGGCACAGGCGGTATCGGCGGGTCCCGTGATGGCGCTATAGGGGGGTTGGAGGCCCGTTAGTGGCATGGCGGTATGTCCATTAGTGTCATGGGGTTTCGCGCGTGCTCGCACACTCATAATCAGCCACTATTAAGAGCGTCAAAGGAGCATGGACCTGCTACTTCCTCCATGCCGGTAATGATCCCTTTTTAGCGGGATTCTCGTAATGAGGCCCAATGTCGAAGAGTCTCCTATTTTGTGTTCTTTAAGGGACCACAAGGGTATGGGAATATGTAGAGTGCCACTATTGTGGCTATGTGGGTGGGATTCCCAACAAAGGATATGGAGTTAACTGAAGGTATAACCTTCTTTATTATCCCTCTAAATGCGTCTGCCTTTCCGGCTCTAGTAGCCCATCCTAGTCCTCCCTCAACCCTGTGCCCAGTCCTTCCTTTGAGGAAGGATAGCTCAGGGGCAACACATTTGTCTTGAAAAAAAGACAACACGGTGCAACACAGGTTCAAATCTTCCCGATCCCGCGCTTAGAAACCACTTGCTGGTATTAAGCAAGTTATAAAAGAACAATAAAATATAAATGTAATTTCCCTTCATTAAGGTCTATTTCCATTTAAGGTACTGTCCTTAATTTGTCCACATCATCTCCCCCCTGCTTATCGTCTTTGTGGGTTACTGCTCCGGTGGTTATGCACTGTGCTCTTTTCCCTGCAATCTGTCTTTCATTGTTCCTACTGGCTCTTGATTCAGGGATGTCCTCAGGGTCCACTTTCACCCTCTCTTTCCCTTTCTTTTTTGCGCTTTTCTCACTTCCCGCTCTCTGCTACTCTCCTTCCCTTTTCCCTCCTGATTGAAGCTGAAGCCGAGGTCTCTCCTTTCCCTTCCTGGCCCTTGCACTCTCATCTTGTGTGGTCGCTCCCTGTTCTTCCACTTGGTCTTATTTAATCTGTTTCTTCTCTTTACTTCTGTCTTTAAGAGCACCCGCTCTTGCCTCCTCCTTTGCTTGGGCCTCATTGCTGCAGGAGATGTTAGCACTGGAGCTTCTTCACCAAGCAGTAGTGAGCACCCTTTGCCCCTTTTCCCATCCTGAGGTGTCTGGATGGCCGAGACACTTTGATTCCTTGTAGTGCTGACTTGGGAAGTCCTCTTTTCTCCATCTTGTGTACCCTGTCAATCTTTCATGGAGTTCTTGGTGTTCACGTTCTCTGTCTTCACCTTCTTGTTCTTCCTCTTCATCTCTCTGGGCATGCTCTTTATTCTGGTTTCTGGTCTTTCCTTTTGTTTCCCTTTGTGCCCACTTTAACTATGTATCCTCCTTTGCTCCCCCTTATTCCTGGTCATGCAGAATCCTTTGTGGCCTCTCTGGTTTGTGGTCAATATACTCTCCTAGGTTCTAGGGCTGTGTCATGTGAGCTGACCTTCTGTTGAAATATGGGATCCCTGCATGTTCAATTCCCTGTATGCTAACCCCTTTTGTTATTTCAGAGGGCGGATGGCCCTTCTTTCTGTATTTATTACCTTATTCCTCAGTGTTTGTACACCGGGAGCCCGGTGATGTTGGCGCACCGTTGTGTAGAGCAAGCATCGGTGTCCGCAATTCGCCATCGGTGGAGGGTTGTGCGTATTGAAGGCAGGTTGGGACAGGGGTCCAGCCGATCAGCGGTTGTTGGAAAGGGATGTTGGAGTACGACCCACTTTTTATCTCTATGCCTGCCTTCTGTGGTGCGGTTGGTACTTCTACCTACATTACAGCTTACTGCTGTCTGCTTCCCTGTATTGGGGCGGTGTGCCCTGTGTCACCAGTTGTGGCGGATTGGCAACTGATAAAGGAGCAGTCCCGGTGGATGCCTGTGTGTCGTGGGACAAATGGCCCGTTCCGCTCACTGTTGAGTACTGGGATCAGCAATACTATTGGGTGGATTGTGCTGTCCCTCCTGGGCAAATAGCCCTCCCAATCTTGTGCCCCACTGCCTGCTTCCTCGCACAGCGTTCTGACGTCTTCTCACGTTGGTGCTACCTTCTCGTTCATGTGGTGGACTGCTTTACTTTCTGCAAGCTAATGTCTCCTTTTCTGTGGCCGGGATCGGTTGTCTTGACTGGGTGGACTATTTTCCTTTCCATGGGTGGATTGCCCTTTTCACTTTTCTGTGGCCAGGATCGGCCGTCTTAAACTAGGTGGACTGCCCTTTTCATCACGGGTGGAGTGCACTATCTTCATTAGTGTGGCCGAAATTGGCATCCTGGACTGGGCGGACTTCCCTTCTCATCATGGGCGGAGTGCCCTTATTGCTTTACTGTGGCCAGGATTGGTGTCCTGAACTGGGCAGACTGACTTTCTCATCACGGGCAGAGTGCCCTATCTACTTTACTGTGTCATGGATCATAGTCCTGAACTAGGCAGACTGCCCTTCTAATGATGGGCGCAGTGCCCTTCCCCGCATTCCTGTGCACACAAGGCCGTTGCCTGTCATGGCCAGTTGTTTTCTTTAAGGGACAACATGGGTATGGCAAATATGTAGAGTGCTACTCACGAAGCTATGTGGGTTGGATTCCCAGCAAAGGAGACAGAGCCAACTGAAGGTATAATCTTCTTTATTATCCCCCTACATGCTTCTGCCTACCGGGCTCTAGCAGCCCCTCCACCCCTCTTTCTCTCTCAACCCCGTGCCTAGTCCTTCCTTTCCCTCCTTTAAAGTCATCTTCCTGTTAAGGAGGACTCTCCTTAATTCCTCCACAACATCCTCCTCCTTTCAGGGGCTCCCACGCTATCCAAGCACGTTTCACTCATTGAATTCAGGCACAGAAAATCCTATCATCTGCAAACCATACAACATGTCTATAGAAAGTGGAAACACACCACCAAGTCATATGATGGGTATCAGAGCATTGAAGCGGCCACTACATGAGGTACTTGTAGTACTCGATGGGGCTACTGTGGGAGAGATGGATGGCACAGAGGAGGAGGAGGCAAACTATCCAGAGAGTTGAACGTAACTATGAACGCTCTCGAAAGAGCAAATCGTCACCCTTAAGCACCTGGGCAGGACCACAATCCTCTCCATAGTCCACTTAACAGATGGCAAAATACACAACAGCCTCAATATCAGGACTGTGCCTGTCCTGCTTTCTTTTGTCACTGGGTCGTTGCAAGTCAAAGGGCCTCATTACGACCCTTGCGCTCCCGGAATGAAGGGGGCTGGTACGGGACCAGCCCTCTTTATTTCGGGAGCACGTATTACAAGGTTCCCTTTGTGGGACCCGGACCAGACATCTGGTAAAAACAGACATCATTTCCGGGTCCCGCGAGGGGAAGAGGGAGCTAACAACGGGACACTTACAATGTGCCCGTTGTTACCTCCATCCCCATTCCCATTGAGCCCTATGGGGGCTCAAACGGGAATGGGGAATGGTTCCTGCAAGGAGGATTTACTGGGTCTCCTACGTCGGAATGACCCGGTAAGTCCCCATTGCAGGAGCTAATAGCTCCATGGCTACATCCAAACTCATAATGAGGCCCCAAGTGTCAATTGCACACAGGATGTCATAGACCAGCTTCTCTTTCAACATGCTTCAGGTCTCAGATGCCCCACGCACTCCTTGTTCATGAACATATCTCACTGCCCACCACCCTGGCATCTGTGAATGCTGCCAAAGCCAGCTTCTACTCTATTCCCGATTTCCTTAGCATGCATTACTGGAGTATTTTATTGCTTTCACATCACAATGGTAACCCCAGAGGGGAGGTGTGACAGAACCAGAAGAAGCAGAACAATATGAATGTCCAAATGGCATCGATACAAGCATTTTAATTACTCAAATCTTCACCTGGTTGGCAGGTTTAACATCTGATGCAATGGTCCTGCAGAATAACAGTCTCTTAAAATTCATGAAGTCTTACATTGGCAGAAGCACCTGGTTCCTAGGTAAGTAATAATCCTCCCTCACTTCGGAACAGCTTCCCTGATGTGACTATCCCCATTTTCTAAGGGTTTGACTAGTACCCGAAGTGGAATGCATGCCCATAAGGATGACAGTGTTTAGAACTTAGAATTAAGTATTTCCCATGTGCCAATTATACCTGTACAAACACATGTATGCCCTCATATCTATCCTTTTGTGACATGTTGCAATTGAGTCAAGATGTCCTTTGTTGCAATGGCTGATCGCACACATCTCATCATCAACATCATTTACTTTATCGCAGCATTAAGCCATAAAAGTATTACACAACATTACACGTGTTTCAAACTAAACATCTAATTCATAATAATAGAATTAAATAAGGTTAAGTGCAGTGAAGCTAGGTCTCAGTTTTATCCCATAAGAAACTTGATTTATTCCAGGGATTTCTCAACATGGCTTAAAGAAAGATCTCATTAAGATTAGGACACCCGTAACTGTAGGGGTCTTGGCCAGAGGGGGTCACCCAGTATCCTTTTCCACAATGAGATAGCATTTGCTCCTGAGAGCATTGGTCATTGTCGCATGGTTTCCATTCGACGAACACTAATTTCTATTGCATTGTGTTCCGGGCGATGGCATCTCCCATCAAAGCTCATTATGGCCCTAGGCAAGCCTGGGTCATTGAAATCGATTCTGAGAGTCACGGGGATGTCCCCCCTGGTGGGAGATCCTGGTGCAGCTTGCAATTTTCTCCCTGGCTATGAATAGGCACCCCCTCACTACACGAAGCAAGTAAGTGCATTTGTTTAGGAGCTCTTCCCTATGTTCATACTGATTTGGAGCCAATTTGGGGACCGTATGTAAATATATTGATACCCCTGCCTGAACTGCTGTTGAGCTGCAGGATTTGGCAAAGGGGCCACTGAAAAACAACCCATCCTACCTGCTGAATTGTCAAATCCAGCCTCTGTCTTGCATACGCTCTCTGCCATAGAGCAGGTAATCTTTGGCAATATAGGAGGGCAATATATTGTGTGCTCTCGGTCGAGTCACAGCCATTTAGGTTCACTGTGGATGGGGACACTTTATCAGCTCGAGCCTCTATGGTGTTAATACTTACTTTGTTCCCACGTGTAAGATCCCTCCCGCCCTGGGTGGCTCTGGAGTTGTTAGGGTTATTTATTAATGGGCATAATCCTACTTTCTCTACTTTATGCTGGGCCCTTTTCCACCCTCTATGTGGCAGACCCCCCTTTCTGCACCCCTATTGACTGCTTCAAACAAGTTAAGGGTACATGAGTTTAGAAAGAATAAAGCTACATTAGCACACTTTAGTCCCCAGGCCACTAATTTGATCAAGGGTGCGCAGTGATAATTGCTGACAGGGGGGTGGTGGAGTAAATGTTCTTCTGTCCAATTCTACATCACCAGTTACCCCAGCTGGTGTAACCAGCCACATTTCCACTTTTTTTAATCTGGCAGTTTTCTCCACCTGTTGATGTCCCCTTCTGGGGGCCGAAGATTTGATTGAAGAAGGGAGGCGTGCCGGTACTGACTATCTTATGTATATTTATGCATCTCCCTCACTTTGCGCAGTGGTCTTAGTAATAATGGGTGAGTCATAATACTCAAAGAAGCACTGGCTGGGGGTAGTTCAATGAGAGCTGCTGGAAACACGAATACGCGTCGAAATGACAATAGCAAGAATGCCAGCTTTCCCTGTGGCCACCAGTTTAGCAGTATTTAAGGGCAGGGCCAGGCTACTGCAGTGCCGCCTAGGGCCTGGTTGATCAGCAGGGATCTTTGCCCTATCATCAGTAGGTTAATGCCTCGTATAACACACAGATTTGATATCTTCATATGGAAGGCATGTTGGCTTATCAGCTATAATAGAGTCCTTTGTATTTTGAACAGTATCCCCGCCCCCCAGGTTCCAGAATGACAGGGGCATCGAATGAACCAAGGAACTGATGAATCTCGCTGTTAAGCGAATGGGATTCCCCAAAAGATCTTGCAGGATTATTAGTGTTGGTCTCAGCGTCACATGGTAAGGACGCTATAGTTAATACTTGCATTTTCCTTTTTACAAGCAACATTGTCCTTTTGGATATTTATGCAGGCACAGGTGTGGGTCCAGGACCAGGAGCAGTTATAGGAGTCATGATGGGGGTTGACATTGTGAAGAACACACCAGAATGTGAACGTGCTCTTATTAAAATAAATGTACGTAGGGTTTGAAATCCACTGATCAGGACTGTTTTCCAGTCTTGGCCAAGAGCGTTTCTGTGATGTCTGTAATGACTATGATGTCTGTCCGTATCCGTATAGGGGTGTAGAAGTCACACCGAGACCCACAACTCCTTGGCTCTTGGCTCTGAGCTCTCAACTATATGGGCCAGAGCCGCAAAATAAGGGCACCATATCGAGCTAGAGGGTGTAGGCACATACGTGAGGGCTGGAGCACACATGGGACAGTAAAATGGCGCAGCAGCTGTACACTATTAGTAGAACACAGTAGTGACAAAAAACAGCAGTCCGTGTCCCCCTTTCCAGCCATCTTTCCTGCATCTTAGCCTCCCCGTCCCTCAGCCACACAAACTACAAAGGGGGCAACCTTTTTCCCAGGGATCCAGAAGGGAAGGATCTCACACCATGGTGCCAAAAGGGCCCAGGTCTGAAACCACAAGGCAACAAGAAAGGAAGGGAGGAAGGGGCTACCAGGGGAGGAAGGAGGCCACACACATGTGCAAACATTGTCGATGCCAGCCGGCCGGCGGAGGCTGCATGCCCTTCGAATGTCCTCAGGCCCCGGATTTGTGAATAAGAGCAGTTCTGTGCCCTCAGAAGACTCTTGGATTTTTCACCTAACCTTGCCATTTTCTGAGAACATTGTCCTGCTCTAATCTCGAACACCGACACTGCTCTGAAATCCCCTTTTCAGCAGAAAGTGGTGGGGAAACCACGGCGTGATGTGAGGGAAAGAGGAAAAGCAAAGCAGAGTGATGAGATTGAAGTGGGCGGCTTCATACACGGCCTAGGCAGGCTCAACACGGTGCAAATAACCTCACCTGGGATCGAGAAGAGTCTGCAGAGTTTCTAGAGCATTCCAAGATGCAGGAGGCTGGGACCGCCAAGCTAGAGCTGGTCAACACCAAGCCCAACTGGCTAAACTATTCGGGAGCAGGGCGAGAGACTTCTGATACATTTTTGAAGGGTGTGGTGTGGTAGACCGAGCAAAGGAAGAACCGAAAGCAACAAATTGCAAGAGCCGTCTACAGCTTGGAGAAGGAATAACATTTCAACCGGCCAAGTTTGCTGAGCAACCAAGAACACTGATCCATCGGCCGAAGAAGGAAGCAAAAGCAACAAAAGTTGCAAGTGTCGCCTGAGGCTTGCGGAGGAAAACTCATTTCAGAGCCAGCAAAGAAAAAGGTGAAGGCAGGAGATAAGGCATCTAGAAGGATACAGGAGGGGACAAGACACTCACAAAAGGTAAAAAAGAAGCGCGCATGACAGAAATGTTTAAAAACTTTACTTTGGAATACAATGCGCAGCAAGAAGCATTATCAGCAGCTAATTTTGACAGACTAGAGAAATTAATCACTATACTGGGGGAAAATCAAGTGACAAGTGCAGAAGCAATTAATGGGGAGACAGCAGGAGGGTCTAAACAAGGCCACCCGAGAGCCTCGGAAGGGGGGTCACGGACAGCAACAACACACTCCCTTGCCAGAGCAGGATCACCTATACCAGTTGCAAGCCGGTCGTGGCACACAAAGGCCAGCAGGCCAGTGACAACATGGGTGGGGGCGCAGGTTCAAGGGAGGCGAACAATTTCAATGTTAGCAAAGATATGCCCACAGAACACAACACCAACCCCATAAGTGGCAGTTTACATTTGGATGCATCCGCTCCAGCCTTAGAGACACAAAGAAGATTTAAAAGATGCTAGCATGCAATATAGACTTGAAAACTAAATGTATGGAAACAGGAATTAATAGTATTAGTAGCCAAGAAGAAGGCATATGATGTACTCAGAGATAACAAGAATGAGGAAAAGAAAAGTAGAGCCAATAAATCACAGGTGAAGCAATATTTTGGGAATTGGTCAAAAGCCTTTGGCATCATGGCTACTATAATATTAGAGAAATTCCCTGAAGATGGTACTGAATTATTTGCATAGCAAGACAAAACAAGACAGGTGAAGGAAACATTTGGGGGATAAGCATGGATATACTACGAAAGGGAATTCAGGGAAGCAATAGACACTGACCCAGATCTGGGGTGGGATTAAAAAGTAGGCAAACCCATATATTCATGAGGTTTTGAAAACAAAGTCACTCCCAAGACCAACAAATATGGTACAGGTAGTCAGCAAAGCAGGACAGCATAGCAATAGCAAGAGTGCAGAAGGGGAGAACAACCACACTAAACAATGAACTGCCTTTTCGAAAACAAAGCAGCCCTGGTTGTCTAAGTCAACTACCGGCAGCCAGACAGCAAGCAAAACATACAATTCTGGCAGGAATAATATTGCATGCTGGAAATTTGAAAAGGATTTCTGCTACTGGGGAAAGGAGTGTAGATACAAGCATAGCTGCAGCACGTGCGGGGGTGGGGGGAACACAGCGTCGCCAGGTGCAACAGGCTACCAAGCAGGGGCAGCAAGCGAGAGTAACCATAACACTAGTTTGAAATCACGGAAAGCACCCATACAGATGCTGAACATCAAGCACTGGGTGGAGATTTATCCAGACAAAGAGACAGGTAAACTGCTCAGCGAAGGGTTTATGGAAGGTTTCCATATTCCCTTCAAGGGGTGCAACTCAAACAAATTCCTCAAAACTTAAAATCCACAAGGAGAACACATCAAGAGTGAAAGAGAAAATACAGAAGGAAATCGAGCTACGTAGAGTAGGAGGGCCATGGGAGATTCTGCCATTTAATAAATATATCTGTTCTCCATATATTGACTGATACACCTATCATTTCCACCAGACAAATCAGTGAATGATGGGATCCCTGAAACTGAGACATCTGTGTCATATACCAATTTCTAAGAAGCCCTCAGAAACATCAGCACATGTGGTAAGAACACATTGATAGCCAAGTTGAAGGCTCCTCCCAGTGCACCCGGAATCACAACCCTGGTTATGTTTTCAATTTTTTCAATTTGAAAACCAATTCTTTGTAGACAGATGCCTTCCAATGGGATGCGGAATATCCTGTGCACTATTCAAAAAAATCAGTTCCTTTTTTTCAATGGGCATTTTCAAGAACAGTACCATAAGCCTGCATAGTACATTACTCAGATGAATTCCTAGTAATGTGTAAGCAGGCCCTAAAACAATTGATTCAAATGGCAGAAGAATGGGGCATACGACTAGCAAAAGAGAAAACCATTGAGCCTTCCACAACCATAGCATTCTTAGGTATAGACATAGATACAGCACCCAGTGAATGCAGACTACCCGAGAAGAAAAGGGATGACCTGATTTAAAACATAGAAAAGCTTAGGGGAAGAACAGTGAAGGAGATCCAATCACTGGTGGAAAGTCTCAACTTTGCGGCCAGGGTCATTCCACAGGGCAAAGTGTTCTCCAGGAGTCTAGAGCTATGAATCAAGGGGGTTAACAAACGCCACTTGCACATTAATCTACGGGAGGAGGTTAAGAAAGACTTAGACATGTGGGAAGACTTCCTGAACAATTTCAAAGGGAACGTCATATGGCGCATGCCAAATAACACAGCAAATAGAAGAGTATTGTTTACTGATGCATCAGGTAGTAAATGCTTTGGAGCCATCTTGGACAAAGCATGGTGTGCAGGCCCATGGCCAGGGCAGTGGCAGACGGGAGGACTGATCAAGAACCCAACACTGCTTGAAATTATCCCCATATTGATTTCACTCAAACTGTGGGCAACAAAACTAGACAACACAACGCTGACAGTATGGTTCATTAATATGGCAGTGGTTAGCATAATAAACAGAAGGAAAACTGCCTGCCAATGGGTCTTGAAAATACTCAAGGACATGACGACAATAGCATTACAAATGAATGTTGAAATAAAAGCAGAGCACGTTGCACGGGAAAATAAAGATGTCACTGAAACACTATATCGCTTTCAGTGGGAAACCATTCAATGGATCTGACCAGACGCAGACCCAAGAAGGACAAACGTTTCAGAGGAATATTGGGAACACTTGGCTCAGAATTAAAGGCAGCTATTTGGTCAATGCTGGAGGGCCGTGCCAGAACAATGCAGAACCACGCACCTAGAAATCAGGTGCCAGCACAAGCGCCTTCAATGCCATAAGACGACAACCTGCATCTGGGGTTCTTATGGGTTTAGCTAGAAAAGCACTGGCTAGCAGAATGGCAAGACAGTACAGTAAGTGTCTGGCCACAGTACTGGAAGTTACAAATACAACACACATAGAACATTTAACAACCAGGAAGTCAACACATTTTTGGAGTGGGCTCATGCACAAAACAAGAGGAAGGATTGGGCTCGGGGTTATTTTTCAGCAGTGGCATACTTTTCGAAACTCCAGCGAAGCTCAGACCAAACACAGAGCGTGTTAATCAGTTATGCTCTCAAAGGTTGGGGAAACATGGAAGGAGTCTATAGAGACAAGAGGTGCCCACTAAATTTAGAAAAATTAACAATTCTATTAAGCACCTTGGTAGAAACATGCTCACACAAATACAAGACACAACTCTTCAAAACAGCCTTTGCACTAGCATATTTCAGAGTGCTGAGAGTTAGCGAACTCATAGCATCAAGCATCAAGCACAAAGGCAGAAGAAGATGCTAGAAACACAGGTAAGGGAACATTGCATGTGCATAGACATATTAAAAACCAAAATGGGGAAAAATAAGAATGACAAACCTGTATTGCATAGAAGACTAGGAAAACTGCCCAATGTGTATAGCAAAGGAATACCTGAAAGTCCATCCCTTCTTGGTGGGTGGTTTCCGATTCACAGAGACGGCAAAGCAATCAGCCACTTCCAGTTCCAGGCAGTGCTTAAGAAAACTATAACAAAAGCAGGTTGGGAGAGAACAGAATTTGGAACACAGGTGCAGCCACCTCAGCTTGGGAAGGGGGCTTGGGTGCGCAGAAAGTCAAACATATTGTGGGGTGGGTCTCTGACTGTTATAAAAAATACATAAAACCCAAACTAATATAAACACATTTCTTTGGCAAAACACAGAGAACACAGCGAACCCCACTCTTTACTTTCAGAACAGGGAGATGGGCAGACGAAAAAACAAGGTTAAACCCATCCTTCAGGAACACCAACATACTGTGGTGGGGCACCAGGGACATTCATTGGGATGAGATCCACAATAAACTGACAGATTTGGTGGCTTTTAGGGACTCCCGGAATTCCTAGTTATCTACCTAGGTCGCAACTATCTGGTACAGAGGGGCAGAAGACAATTGCTCAGCAACATTTGCTCGTCCTTAGCAGGAATAGCTCACAGCTAGAAGGACACTGACATCTTTTATTCAGAGATCCTAGCCAGAAAAATATGGCAGGGAGCAGTATCATACAAAGTGATAGACATTGCTAGGAAAAAGCTAAACAAAGGGTTGGCAAAATTCTGCATCAGCAGAGGCATCCATTTTATCAGACAAAGCGCAATAACTCTAGCAGACCCAGATCTCGTTCATAAATATGGGTCTCAACTCTCAGATAAAGGCACAGAGAAGCTCCACAATGCACTTCTCGTCACCCTAAGGGAGAGAGGCTGTTAATAATAAAGCAACCATTTTGGGGGGACCTGGACACCTATCCAGGAGTGGTGGCACGGGCCAGGTGGACACCGACAGGCCCACATGCCCAAAAGGACTTTTTCATGTTTGTCATGCACATTTTATGAATAACATTTTGATTTTGATATATGTAATTGTGCAATAAAATCCATGGCCTTTTATTGCCAACACTAACAAAAATGTGCCAGTAATCTCTGGACAAAAACCCAGCAGGTTGGGAGGGGGTATATATAGTATCTTGGGGCCCAGTAGCTATCACTGCTCCTCAGTTTATGGTGCCAGCCATGCACCATCACTGCCGCTGCCACTAACCCCAAGCCACGCCGCTTACCTACACCATTTCTGTGCGTCGTGCAATACTACAATAAACCACTAAATAATCTCCTCTGGCACTTCAGCAGGTGTTGGTATCAGTGAATGCAATAAAGCGGGAGCTGCTTTCCAGCTCCTTTCTTGACCGGTGGCTGAGGAGAGATTCAATAGTAACATCTTTCTGATAGGCAGAGTGTTCCTGTTAACACCAGCGCTCTATCCCCTCGTGGGAGTTAGTTGCAGACTTAAAGGTAATTGAGGGGGCAGCCTCCAGAAGTACGTCAGCAGGCTGCCGCTCTTCCAGACTTGCCAGCCGTTGCATACAATAATGTGGTACAGTTCAGACGTTACAAGGATTACAGGGTGGCATGTTACAGGGCTTGCAAGAATCTGCTTTTTAATTTTTGCTGTTTCACTTCATCTTCCAGGAGCCCAACGTGATGCAAGATGCAGCTCCCAAAGTGCACTGCAAGGGTTTACTTCCACTTTTGGGAAAAAAAACGATTTTCACTTCCCCTTCCTTCCTAACATGATGCAGTATGCAGTTAGCATGTCCCAAGGTACTTGAAGCTGCGCTGCCAGAAAACAATAGGCCTGAGCAATGAGGACGGGAGCTAAGTAAGCTGAACTAAGCGAAAATGTCAGAGTCAGAAGCAGGGAGGCAGGGAGGTCACAGGAACAGTGGAAACACCCCACTACTCTGCTCACTCTGCTCCTCTTCGCTCAATGATTGTATATGAGAGCGAAGTGCAGGTGAGTCAGTCCCTCCTCCCAATCACTGGGACTTGAAACTCCAGAAACATTCATGCTGCTTGCTCCCATCTTTGTCCTGCATGAAACACAGGAAAAGTATTGTCATGTCTCATATGCAGTGCTGATCCATTTGTAACGAATGGAGGCGTATCTGATGTATTGTGGGGCGAAAGATGACCTTGTCAGGGTATGTCCCATAGTTCCCCCTATGTGACATGGAAACGCTGGCTCCTAATCATAGCGAGAACCGCAATTCGGGAAAACACAACAGGTTCCCCAAGACCAGGACACACATTTCATTGTACAGATACCACAGACACTCCCGTGGTGGTGTTGCTAGTGAATTTTGCTTCGGGAGACACTTAAGTATGTAACATACCAGCATTGGGTGATAGTGGAGCTGCTGGAATTTTTATGGATGACCAATGGGTTATTAGTAAGGGTATTCTCTGAACCTCCAAGGAAGTCTTCATTCCAGTCGAGAGTGTAGACAGGAGCCCTCTCACTTCGGGGCCTATCATAGAACCTACTCTCCCTCTTCAAATGTGTATCTCTTCACACCACAAAGAGATCACTTTTGATATCATTAAAGCTGCACACTATCCCATTATCTTAGGTCTTCCTTGGATGCGTCTTCACAATCCTTTCCTGAACTGGACAGCCGGTTCTTTTACCCTTGGATCCGAATATTGTCTATCTCATTGTCTCTCCCAGGAATCCATAGAACTTCATGCTTCTTCTCCCCTTCAGAACTCTTCCACCAACATGTCCATTCTCAATCACATCCAGGAGATTCCAGAACCCTATAGGCAACACAAAGACATTTTCTGTACACCCCAATACTCTGCTTTACCGCCTCACAGCAGAGATGATTGTGCCATCAATCTCCGACCTGACCAGCCCATACCATTTGGAAGGATGTACATACTATCAGAGAAAGAAAATACAGTTCTGAAAAGGATATCTTTAATCCAACCTTCAGAATGGGCTAATAGCAGAATCCACTTCCAGTGCAGGGGCTTCCCTTGTCTGTATCCACCAAAAGAACACACAGGAGTTGTGCCCCTGTATAGACTTTAGGGGGTTAAACAAGATCACTGTGCTCGACCGATATCCCATGCCCCTGATTCTGGAAATCTTGAAGGCAGTCAAAGGTGCCACCATTTACACATAGCTTGACCTTCGAGGAGCCTACCATCTTATACGTGGAAAACGGCGTTCCGTATGCCTTTTGGTCATTATGAATACCGAGTAATGCCCTTTGGGTTATCCAATGCCCCAGCCATATTTCAGAGATTTATGGACCACTTTTTTGCAGACATCTAGTTACATTATGTGATTGTCTACCTAGATGATATTTTGATCTCTTCCCCATCTATAACACAACCTGTTTGTCATCTGCAGGTGGTTCTAGCTCGGCAAAAAGAAAATCATCTATATTGTAAATTGGAAAAGTGTGAATTCAACCAAAATCAAGTCACATACCTATGTTATCTATTATCTGCCCGAGGTAATACCATAGATGCTGCTAAAGTGGCTGCTGTATTAGAATGGCCAACTCCTTCCTCAGTAAAAGGCAAACAATGCTTTCTGGGATTCACACATTTCTATAGGAAGATCATCCCTCATTTCTCTTCCATCATTCGACCACTTACCACCATTTTAACAAAGGGTGTCCACTTTATTTGGTCTATATAAGTCCAACATACTTTTGACAGGCTCAACACACTATTTTCGATAGCACCCATCCTGATCACCCCCAATTCGAACAAGAAATTAATTGTGGAGACCGACGCATCACATCATGCTCTGGGAGCTGTACTCCTACAGGAAACCAATCAAGGAGATAAATGTCCAGTAGCTCACCTGTCCAAGACATTGACTTCCTCAGAATTGAATTACACTGTTCTCAAAAAAGAACTTTCAGCTATAAAAAGAGCCTTTGAAGAATGGAGAGATTTTTTACTGGGTGCCAGACATCCTGTGGAAGTTAGGACTGATCACAATAACCTTAAGGCCCTACTGTATGCCCAAACCAGGAACAGTCGACAAGCAAGTTGGGCACATTTTTTTCGCCCCATATAATATCACATTTATATTTATCCCAGGGAGAGTGAATATTGCCGCTGATGCGTTGTCTAGGAAAGAGACACAGTTTCCCTTCCGGTTTCATTCCAAACGCCTGTTTTCAAAGGCCCTAATTATACACATAATTTCGAATTTCTTGCAGAAGATTGAATCTGACACAAAAAATCATGAAGATTTATGCCAGCACCTGGTGCACAAGTACAATCCCAAGCAGGAGAAAGGGTGTGTCATGATGCCCGCTCCCGGGGAGCCGGTTCAAGCCCTGCGTCCCCGAAAGCGGACATCCAGTCCCCAAGGAAGGACCCAGCAACCCCATATAGGGGCCCTTTGGAGAGGCTCCTGGCGCCTATGGCGCCAGGCTCATAAAAGACATCAGTCCTGGCGCCATAGGCGCCAGGCTCATTATAGAAGTGCTTGGGTGCACTTACCTGATGCAGACCATGCTGCAGGATCCCGGCCTCCTTGAGGCCTGAAAGGAACTACTTTACCTGTGGGACTAATTTACCATCCAGGCGTGGCCGGGGAAGGATACATACCTGATTGGAGGAAGGATACATAGGTGAAACCTCTTCCAAGGCTATTTAAACCCCACCCGAACAGCCACATGTGCTTTGCGTTGTTCTGCATCTAGCAGCTGGACGCTCACCGTGTCTGCTCCTGCATCCTGACTTCTGCCACGCCTGCCAGCATCCTGGATCACCTGCAAAGGAAGAGAAGAAGAGAACAGAAGAAGGAAAAGTCCTTACCTGCTAAATCTGCATCCCGGAGACATCTCGCCGACAATCCTGAAAAGGAAGACTTTTATTTAAAAGCTCATCCTGTCAATCGCTGCAGCGCTGCATTCCACTCACCTTTACAGGGCGCCTCCATGTTCAGCAGCGATCATCCGGATTCGCAGTCACGCCCCAGTGACTAGGGAGAAAAAGACCAGAACAAAAGGTGAGAGAGAGAAGGGAATAAGGAAAGCTAAATCTCCATGTTAAGACTTACCTGTTGATTCATTCCCTCTTCATTTCGGGTCCGCGCCGTATCCTGGCATTTCCGGACCCCGGCCCCTAAGGGGAAAAGAGACATCAGCGTTAATGAGCGAATGAAAAGACATTACCAAAAAACGCTCATTAAAGACTTACCTGATTTCTACAAGGATTTCACCTCTCATCTCGGGTCGGTGCCTGTTCCCCGGCATTCCGTACCCCGGCCCTAGTACATTAATGCATGGACACAAGGGGAACCTCTTATCAAAAAACGTACCTGGAAGCCAAGCAAGTTTGGTTCTCACCAATCCGAAAATCCAGTGAAGTAACTGGATACCAACGCGCCCCTGCATCAGAAGCAGGATGGAGAGCTCGTCCTTCCAGACCCTAAGGTGAGACGCTACGAGGAATCACAGAAGGGTTTTGAGGAGGGTGAGAGGGGAAAGTGGGAGGCTGATTGCATTACCCCACAGACAGTTAATCCCCTATTTTCGCCTACAGAAGGATACTTCTGCGAGCCAGATAAGCCAGATTTGGGGGCCCGGTCCAGTCCGTCTTCCGAACCCTGTGCATCACCTTAGAAGAGGTCACAGCAGCGCGAACCAGGCCAGTGCCTCCGTGGGAGTCAGGTGAGCGTTACAGGGTGCCATTTCCGAAACCACAGGGTGTTTCTCCCAATGGCCTCTCTCCAACAAGAAGTCCTTCTTATGTCGTATGTGTCATGATACACAAGCATCCGGACATCGGGGGTAGGCAATACTACAAAGCTAATACAAAGACGCTTTTGGTGGACTTCCTTAACTACGGATATTCAGGACTACATATCTTCCTGTGCTGTCTGTCTTCAGACAAAGTTACCCTGGGCATCTCCTGTGGGACACCTGGTAAGAATGCCTCTGCCTGACAAGCCGTGGCAAATTATGTCCACAGATTTAATCGTGGCTCTACCTCCATCACAGGGATCCACCGCTGTGATGGTCACAATCGATTCTTTCATGAAACTGCCACACTTCGTGCCTTAACCTGGTGTCCCTACGGCCGCACGGATGGCCCAGATCTTTATCGAAATCATATTTTCTCATCATGGACAGCCTGAAACTATTATATCAGATAGAGGGTCACAATACACCTCCTGTTACTGGCAACAAGTCTGTTCAACTCTAAATATCAAACGGGCCTTAAGTTCGGGATTCCATCCTCAGACTAATGGTCAGACCGAGAGATTGAAGCAAACCCTTGAGGGTTATCTACGTTGCTTCATCTCGATTGCCCAGAACAATTGGCTAGAACTCCTCCCTTTGGTGGAATATGCTTACAACAAAGCTAATCATACTGCCTTGAAGACCAGTCAATTTTTCTGCACCTATGGATATTACCCTACCTGTTTTCCAACATATGCGCCCTCTGCCACCAGTTTCCCGGATATTGATGGCCTGGTGAATTGTATCCAACTGGGTCATGAAACTACCTGTACGGCCCTTCAGGAGGCACAGGATCACGTGAAACGTTTTGCTGACCGCCATCGGTCTTCTGCTCCGGTGATAACCCCAGGTGACAAAGTCTGGTTGGCCTCTCGCTTTCTTCCATGTCATCTGATACCCTCAAAGTTGTCTCCTTGGTTTTTTGGTCCCTTTGGGGAAGAAGTGATTGGCTGCCTTTCATCTCCAGCTTCCTCCCTCTTGGTCAAGGATTCAGCCTGTTTTTCATGTTTTGCAGCTTAAGCCAGATGTTCCGTACCGCTTCCATCATGGTACCATCCCTCGTCCTCCTCCTATCTCCACTCTTAATGGTCCAGAGTTTGAGGTCTCAGGGATCTGCGATTTTCTGGTATTTCTGGGGTCTCCCTCAATACCTAGTGGACTGGAAGGGTTACTCCCCAGCAGACCTCGGTTCATGCCCCCACCTGGTCCGGCGCTTTCATCACCTGAACCCCGGGAAGCCGGGATGCTCACCCCTCGGGAGGGGGCATATTGTCATGTCTCATATGCGGCGCTGCTACGGTTGGAACAAATGGAGGTGGATCTGCCTTGTTTTTTGACCTTCCCCAAGATGGCGCTCATAGTTCTCTCCTCCTGGTCTCCCAGTACAGCCGACAGAGGAAGATATCTATGCAATGAGCAGGACTCCAGTGTGTCTCCACTCCATTAGTGGAATGCTCTTAGAGTTTGTGACTTTGCTTTCCTTGCCCCGTCCTTTTCAACTCCTTCTCTTATCTGTTCTTTCTTCATTCTATTCCCAACACCCCGCGGTGCACATTTCTCTTAGGTTTCCCTCGCCGAGCAAACCTTTCACTTCAGCGGCTGTGCCATGTCGGTATGTAAACAAGCCTAATGCTGTGTATTATCTTCTCTCCCTCCTAAACACCCGCTCATTCTCGTCATACTTTTCAGCATGGCATCTCCTTTCTGCATGCACCGAAGCCCTGCTATTAACAGTCAGAAAAGGTTGCCCACACCTATGGTCCCTCCCGTTTCGGTAGGTTAACAATCTAGTTCTACCTTCCAGTAAACATATCATCCGAAATTTCTGGATCAGTCTTTCCATATTTTCCAGTACAGAATTCACTCTCTCCTGGCCCCGCCATCCTGCTCTCTGCACTGACCGTCTGAAGTTGTTTTCTGGTACTTTTTACATTTGTTCACTCTGTGATTAGGATAATCTCCCTTACATTTGTTCCTTATATTGCAGCACGGCTGGGCCAGTACAGTCCTCATTGACTTCTTCAGTGTTCCACGCATTTGCACCCCGAGACAGCAGAAGGAATTACCAGACCTACCTGAAGACTCCAGCATGCCAGGGTTTTCTTCCCCAGAGGGTTTCTCTAATGATCCTCATCCTTCCGCACTCAGTATTGGAACGAGGGAGTAGGGTGACTGGGGGGATTCTCAAGCTCTTCTTGCAGTTGCATCAGGACCAGATTAGTGCCAGCATCCATTTCTTGGCTAACACCTTGCTTAGATGATATATCTCTGATAAGTATTAACTTCCACTACCTCCCGTTAACTCCCTCGTCCAGAAGCAGAAGAGCACTGGCATTCAGACTCCTTAGAGAAGAAATGCAGGTCTCTACACTAAACAAACAATACGATCATCAAACAATACTGTCTGGAAAAATTGGGAAAATACTGCAGTTTCGCTAAGAAAATAAAGGACAATGTTATTTAAGATACTGAGGAACGAGCATCCTCACTCTTACCCTGATGCCTGTGGTGTGCATGTGTTCTTAAATTGAATGTTCCTGTTCCTGAGGATATGGCCGTGAATTTCTAGCAGGCAAGACAGACATGACCAGATGTATTTTTATGAGTTAATTTTTATCCAAATCTTCTTTGGAGACTATAACACAAAAAATGCAAACATGTGTCATATATTGTGACTACGTAGCCCATCCCTAAGTGACATCTATAACACCACACACATTTACATTGCCACCTGCAACCCCCTAACCAAACTACTCAACACAAATAAAATGTGTGTACCCTACTCTGAACCCAACTGGCCAAAATGTTTCTTAGTCTTGGTCGTTTGTCATGTCCTCTGAGAGTGGCAATGGGGATTCTGGTTGCACTGGATTGAACACTTCCAGAGGCTCTTCTACACTGCTGGCTTCATGGGTGATGTGAAGGAGGACACAGCAGTGGTCATGTGTTGGGGTCCATGACCATGGACATCACCTTAGCAGTGCTCAGCAACTCAAGGATTTTGGACAAAAGGCAATCCAAATTGTCTCAGTTGCCTTTCACATTTGTCAGCTTTGATGAGTGTTTGTGGCAGATAGTCAGTGAATTTCCATGCAGAGTATCTGGTTCTGTGACCCACTCTTCTTTTCAACCTTGAAAACTGCACATACCACAGCGTTTATTGTCCTGACAACTAAATCCATGGTTACCATCTGTTTCTTGATCATGTTTTACTGCACAAATAAATATGTGTTGATGGGCCCCATCAGAGGTTATTAAATCCTCGTAATCCCTATGAAACTGGTTTCCATGCCCTGCCATGTCCGGTAGCATGTCCTTATCATCATGTTGAACAAATCCACTTTAATCATTGCCATCTTGGTCATATGTGCCTCCATTGCTATATTGAAACTGTGAGGCACTTGCTTGAAGCTCCCATACTGTCACACATCAATAACATATAACCCAGGTCACAGGATAGACAATATATCATTGGTCACCAGCAGATATTCCTGGCTGGTGAAGGCAACAATTGGATGTAGGAAACTCTGTGCCCTGTGGCAATGCATATTTCTATCGAACGTTATGAGCACCTTCAGAGGCAAGTGCAGTGAGGGTAGTACAGTAGGCGTGCAGTTGTTGTGATAGTGGTAGTTTCAATGTGTCTTGACTGTGACATAGTGACATGTTGAGAAAAAAAGATCAGGTATACATTGCATTATGTCTCCTAGAGTAACATATCATTCCCATGCTCTCAATGGCCCACCAACACTCATAGAACTCAACTCTGTGAATCTATCTTCAGAACCTCCTCTAGATCCCTCACATCTCCACCCCACACTGCTGCTCTCAGATAGCCTTAAGCTAATTATTCCACTGACATCTTTGATCTTATTTCCACATACATGTTTTATGCAATGTTTGTCACTAAAACATGGCTCTCCACAACTCTTCTTACATATTCCTGACTTCCTTCCACACTTCCTCTAACAGACAAACTGTAACAGGCAGACATGGGGAGGTGTGGCAGTCAGGCACAAATCCTACTGTGCCTGCACCATGCTCAACTGGGTGGCTATGCATTCCAGGGAGCACCTCACATGCCACTTCACATTATCACTCATACACTTTGCCATTTTCTATCCCATCTATCACATATCTCAAAGGTGTGGGTCAGTCCTTGATGCTATCCCTGATATCAACCCACAAGTGTCAAATGTGCACCTAACAAACATCTTCCATGGTTATCTCAGCATACCAGAACCCACGCCACCAAAAGCAATAGGGATGATCTCAATCATCTCAAGGAATACATGGGCATAATACAACAGGTACTGGACCCCACAATGCCAGGAGAAACATACTCACCTAGAAAAAAGCCTCAACACAAAACCACATCACTGGATAGACAATGCAACTAATTCTTTACTTCGGTCACTCCTGCCAGACTAATAGGGGAGAGGGGGATTCCACTTTTTCATCTCAACAGAACAGGTCTGCAACATGAGCCAGTCCAACCAATGACAATGCTAACAACTTATTTTCCAACTTCAACCAAATCATGAAGGAACTGATAGGAATACAGGCCATACTGGAACAATGTCGCACCAGAATTAAACCCTTCACACCTTGGCATGCCCAATAATTCACTGACAAGAAACACACCATCTGAACACAAGAGAAATTCTAGCACAAAATGCATAATCATGTTGACCTCCTCACCTTAGCGGTATTATGTGTACTCCCCGGGCACTGATCACTGAGCACAAAGTTGTGTATTACTCCATTTCAATTCCTTCAGCCTATAACAGGACTAAAGCCCTCTTTGTAGCAGTCAAACCCTGCTCCAGCCACGATAATTCCAAGAGTCCACATCCAAATTAAACAAAGTTAACAACTTCTTCATCACCAACATAGATGAAATTAGACACAATACTGATGTTTCAAAATTGGAGACCACCTCACTCATGATCCCACCACATGCAACACAGCCCTGGACAAGCTTTACAACCCTCAACCACAACGATCCTGGTGATACATGCATGTCACTAAAACCTATCCAACAGAAAGAATTCTTCCTCCTCAGTCATGAAACAGTTCTTAATATCCACCCTTACCCCCATCCTTCCATATCCAGTACTTTGCTCAACCAGCGCATTGTCCCGAGTACCTTAAAACAGAATTAATCCATCCACACCTCAACAAATCCACTCTAGATCCAACCTTCCATTCATAAATAAAATTATTGAGAAGTCAGTTGCAAACCAAATCTGGAATTGGATTATTAACATGGTCTGATCCAGGATTCTAACATGAATTTATTTCGAAATTCACCATGAAAACTGCCACTATCCAGGTCATAGACGATACTATGCAAATCATGGATAATAGTGAATTCTGCTTCTTAGCCCTCCTTGACATTTATGCCACATTTGACACAGTTGCCCACTACACATTTAAAAGTCTATTAACATATATAATTGGATTTACAGTCACAGCCCTCAACTAGGTCCACTCCTACCCCTTAGACCAGTACCAGCAGTCCAGGGGCCAGCTTACAGAAACATTGCACTGGTGCAAGTGCAAAGGTGCATGGTATCAGCACTAGGGCATAATTTACTCTATTTCTAAAAACATTGGGGGATATTAGAAAACCATGCCACCATGACAAGTGCAGTCTGGCATAATATGAGCATGAGGGCAAAAATTGCCCTAGTGCAAAACATACATTTCACTGCATTTTTGCACCAGCTCAAAGTTTGCCCTAGTGCTAATACTGAATGGTATAGGCACTAGGGCAAACTTTGCTATGGAATATTGCTGCAGATAGTTAGATTCATGGGTTACTTCGGTTCCAACCATTGCTTTTCATCCGCAGAGTCCCACATGGATCAATATTTCACACCTCAAGAAATGTTTCAGCCACATACAACATTGGATGAGAAGCAGCTATGATAAAACAGAACAGAATGTGTCCTACAAGGCCTTCAATCTAATAGGAGGCCATCCAAGGGTGGCTGTATGACTTGAGCATTGATGGATTCAGCCCTAGCCTTCAGTTTGTCGCATTGTGTTGACAGCAATTAGCCTTCTGGTAGCATATTGTAAAATGGAAATACCTGTGTCAACTATCACTCTTCCAGAAGAAGAAGGGAGTGCTATTCTCACCAATCTCCTATCTATTAGAACTGATCAACATACTGCTGTGTGCCTCATAAGGTGAAACAAGATATCTGACCACATCTCCCCATCATAAGGGAATTACACTGGCTACCCAGCCAAGCCAGGTTGATATATATATTCTTTCCTCATCATAAATGAGGCAGCTATTGCCGAGTCATCAGTCTGTATAGCCACACAACATACAGGGCTCTTATTGAAGATAGATAATTTCAGGCAAAGCAAAAACTAGGGAACAGGCTAAGACTAGATTTGTTATTCCGGTTCTTTTAACCAATCAGGACACTCTTCGATGATTTGTCAAGTTTCTTCAATTTCTTTCAGCCAATCAGATGCTACAAATCTTGAAATCTCGCTTGGGGTCTCGCCTACACTCTCTCGCACCCTAGCTACGATCTACAGGCACCCAGGCCAAATTTCTCGCTTCCGCTCTGAATGGGCCTACCGTGCCTGCTCCCTCTCGACTTCTTCTGCCAAACTCCTCCTCCTTGGTGACTTCAATATCCACCTCAACTCCCTTGAATCAGCCACCCCAAAGTTATGTGTCCCCTGGGATTCACTCTCTCTCACTATTCTTCCTTCTGGCCCAACCCACTCAGCCGAACACAATCTGGATGCCCTCATCTCTGGCGACATCCCTATCTCTAACCTGGTTAACACCCCCTCTCCCGGTCTGATCACTCTCTCCTCTCCTCCCGCCTGGGGCTCCTTGGCCCACCCCCAGTACTGCCAGCCTCCTTTGCCGTCATTCAACAGATGAAGCATGTCAGTCACTGCTTTTGCTTCCACCTTCATCGCCCCTCCTACTCCTGCCTATGATTCTCCCTCTGACTCCGTCCTTGCTAACCTGCACCTCTCCATCTCTAACACCCTCGATATTATTGCCCCTGTCATGAGGATCCACCTAAAATCTGCTGGTTGGTCTCTGATCTAGTATCTCTGAAAAGTAAGTGCAGAATTGCTGAACAGAAGTGGCAGACCTTGGCTTAACCTCTGACAAACTAGTCTGCTGCTTGCTCCAAAGGCAATATTGTGTCTCTCTCCGCTCCAAGATGAGGGCCTGCATTCAAGCCTGCATCTCTGGAGCCAATCACAACACGGCTGAACTTTTCAAAATCGGCAACTGTTGGCCCCACATCTCTCCTTCCTTCCCAGGCCATCTGCACCACTTTGGCCTCCCAGGTCTCATTTAAAACTGAGGACATCATGACCTCATTCTTGTCCGCACCTATCTCCACCCCGGTTCCTGTTCTCCTATACCCTTGGCTCCCATCCTTTCACCACATACACTCTCCTCCCTCCTGCCCATAGCAACGGATGTGCTCTCAAAAGTAGTCCGCTCGATGAACATCTCCTCCAAACCGGCGCTCCCATGCTCTTCTAGAACCATTAAAGATAACATCTCCTCTCTTTCCCCGGCTCTTGCCGTCTTCTGTAACCACTCCTTCGCCACTGGCTCTTTCCCCTATCCCTCAAGCACTCCCTTGTGCACCCTCTCTTAAAAAAGCTGTCTGCTAACCCCTCCTGCCCGGCTAACTATCTCCATATTTCCACTACATCCATCCTGCCTAAACTCCTGGAGAAGCTGGTCCTCCCCCAACTGACCATCCACACTGAACTTGTTGGGTGCCTCCATGACCATCAATCTGGATTCTGGGCATCCAGAGGCACAGAAACTTCATTCCTGATTACCCGTGATGACATGCTGGCAAACCTTGATTCTTACTCTCCAGCTGTTCCCGCCTGCCTCAATATTTCCTCTGCCTTTGAAATGGCCAACCATTCTATCCTCATAAAATTACTCCATGATACCCTCGGCATCACAGACTGTGCACTTGAATGGCTGACCTATTTACTCACTAATCGCCCTTCCCAGCTTCAGCTGTGCCCTTTCCCCTCTACCACCACACTCTCCACCTGCAACTTCCCCCAGGGTTCTAACCTACAGTGGTGCTTCTTCAATAACTATCTCGCCTCTCTTGCTCACCTGATCTTCTCCATCTCTCCTCAGTTCCAGTGCTATGCTGATGACACACAGCTTTCCTTCAAACCTCCCTCTACTACCTTCTCTTACTCCTCTCTCATCCACGATTGCCTGACCGCCATCCAGGCATGGTGTGCAGCTAATGATCTCTGTCTTAATGCCAGTAAGACAGAAATCATTCTCATTGGGACACGTGCAGCCTGTTTTCCTCCTACCCTCTGGCTGCCGTCCTTGGGCTCTCCACCCTCATAATCGTGTGAAGCCAAAAACCTTGGGGTTATCTTTGACTCTGCTCTCTCCTTCATCCCTCACATCTTGGACCTTGCCAAGAAGGCCAACTTCCAGCTTCACCTCCTCAGAAGCATTCTCCCTTTCCTCACCTTCCACCAGAAGCTCAATGTCTACGGAGCTTTGGTGCTCTCTAGCCTGGACTAGTGCAACAGCCTCTTCCTCAATCTCCCCCTCTCCTCCCTATGCCCCCTTCAGCTAATCCAGAATAGGGCTGCTATCCTTGTCCACAAACTCAGGGACTGTATCTTTCTATCCCCAAAATCTCTCCTCTGGCTCCAGGGGGCCATGAAGATCAATTTCAAGACCCTCTACATCATCCCCAAGGCTTTCTGGGGCCTGGGACCGCAATAAATAAAACGTGCCTACCTGTAACGCTCACCTGACTCCCACGGAGGCGCTGGCCTAGTCTGGGTTGCTGTGGCCTCTTCGAGCGTGATGCGCAGAACTCGGAACACCGACTGAACAGGACCTTCAAATCTTGCTTGTCTGGCCCGTAGGAATATCCTTCTGCAGATGAGAAAGGGGATTAACAGTCTGCAGAATAGTGTGCTTGCTCCCCCCTTCCCCCCTTCGTTCTTCTCTAACTTCCTCCGAAATCCCCGGTTGAAGCTCACCTTATGGTTTGATAGGATGAACTCTCCATCCTGCTTCTGGTGCAGGGGCGCGTATTTGTCCAGTTACTTCACTGGTTTTCAGAATGGCGCTGGTAAAATCCACTTGACTTTTCCGAGCGGAACGCCGTAAGTATGAAGATTACAAAAGTTCAAGTGTTGAGCCTCCTTTTCTGTTGCCTTCCTAACCTGTGATCTGTCCTTTATTTCAGGTGCAGAATGAAGGCGATGCGTTGAGGGATTGAATTGCCGATGGTAAACTCAGGTGAGTTAGCGATGGGGGCGATGCCTCTTAATGTCTTTATATTCCTCCAGTAATGTTTTTTTGTCCTTTCCCCATAGGGGCCGGGGTGCGGTACCTGCCAACGAAGCGGCGCCGACCCGAAATGAGGAATGGTCCACCAACAGAAGACCGGTAAGTGTTATGGCAGAAAATTAGGCTTTCCTCATATGTTCCTTCTGCTCACCTTTTGTCTCTTCTTCTCTCCCCTAGGCGCAGAGATGTGGCGACCGGTGCAGACAGTCGCGGTGGAGCAAGAAGAACTCCCGAGGACAGGTGAGTGAAGCGCAGCGCTGCAGCGAACAACGCAGTGCTTTTAAATGAAAGTCTTTTCTCAGGAACGCTGGCGTGAAGGTTCCGGATGCAGGTAAGAGGTTTGATGAAATTCTTGGTTTTCACCTTTCTCTTCTCTTCTTTCCTTACAGGTGTTCCACGATCGAGGCGGGCGTGGCTGGAGACCAGATGCAGGAGCAGACACGGTGAGAGTTCAGCTGCTTGGATGCAGAACAACGCGAAGCGTGAGCTACTGTCTGGGCGTGGCTTAAATAGCCCCCAAAGTAGTTCAAGGTAAGTATCCTTCCCTGGCCACGTCCGAATGGCAAAATAGTCCCAATGAAAAAAAAAACCCTTTCAGGTCTCAGGGAGGCCTGAATCTTGCAGCATGGTCTGCATCAGGTAAGTGCACAAAACACCTTCCTTTATGAGCCTGGCGCCTATGGCGCCAGGACTGATGTCCAACATGAGCCTGGCGCCAACGGCGCCAGGACAGAGTCGAAAGAGCCCTTATAAGGGGCCGCTGGGCTTTTACCCGGGGGCATGATGCCTGCTCCCGGGGGTGCTGGGCCTGGCCTGGTGCTCCGGGGGTAGGCATCATGACACTTCCCTGTCAGAGCTGCCCAGCCTGGAACGCACTGCCCACTGCACTGAGAGCTAGCCTACCCTCTCTAACTTCAGATGGAAGGTAAAAAACTGGCTCTGGTCCAACGACAATTAACTCACGCGGCACCCTACAGCTATGATACCCTTGTACCTTAGTCTAAGACAATGCTGATGCTGCTTTCTCCCTTCTTACCTTGTACATTCTTGTAATACTGTAATATGCTAGCTCTTTACTCCAACTGCTTGTACTGACTTGTATGTATTGTATTGGTTTGATTTTTATCCTATGTATGTAACCTAAGCTTAAGTAACCTTGTACGTGCTGCGCCCGGCTACCCTCGGGTTTGGTGCACATTATCAAATAATAAATAAACAAATAAATAAACAAAGACTACCCTACATACTCCCCTGCTTGAGCCCTCTGCACCTCTAATTCCAACACTTTGATTGTCAAACTATTCTCCAAGCAGAGAGTGGGGGGCAGGTCGCTTCCTTTGGCTGGTGCCTCCCTTTGGAAGAGCCCCCCTGCCCCTCTCAGACTTGAGCCGGACCTCCTTAAGTTTCAGTAACTTCTCAAAACTTAGCTTTTCTCTACCTCTTTCCCTCTTTCTATTCCTTACTATTCATCTCACAGCCGTTGAGACTGATGGCCTGGTCCACATGAATGTCACAGGATACCAGGCCCTCTTCAGTTGATATCAGCAGCACCCCCCCACTGCACTGCCGCCCACAGGCACCCTAGCGGCTGCACACCATATCCCATGGAATTCGCCCATCCTAGCATTTAGCCTGGGGCCTCCTCCTTGGTTCCCCAGGGCACTTCCCTTGTGGCCCCCATCAGCACTTGTCCATTACTTGCCGCCCACCCACTCCTATCGCCTGCACTTCTCTTCACTGCACTTGCACGTCTGAATGCCACAAGGCCTAGCACGACCACAACAGTATATGTACTGTTTTGCCAATGTTATTCATTCACCTTGTTCCCTCCCCTTTTTTCCTTGTGGTCGCCTGGAAACACAATTCTGTTGTGTAGGTGCCTAACAAAAGCTCAATAAATAAAATAAATAAATATAGGCACTTATTTTGTCCCCCATATCAGACCCACCTTGCTTTCTATTCCTTTCTGGGTCTGCTAAATTGTACGGGAAGTTTTTGAACAGAGCAGGCTCGTACTTGGATGGTGTTACAAGGGATTGTAAAGCTTTTGAAAAGTGATTTGAGGGATTTGGAGGAGTTTCATCTGTTTGTTTTTGATCTCTTGTTTAGTTTCTTGCTTTTTAGTATGTTTTTAAAGCTTTTTTATGTGCCCCTTTCTCTCACTTTTGTTCAGTGTGTAATAGTGTGTGGCATCAGTTTGCCCCTAGTTTCCTAGTTTGCCTTTTGCTGTTGTGCATTCCCCTTCTGTGCCTCTTTCTGCAATTTTCAAAAGCCAAACGTAGCTGACAACATATATTTTGTGCCAAAAAACTATAAATCTATTGTTTACACTTTCACTGTGTGGGTTTGTTGTGTACGTTTCTCTATAGTATTGTAGTAACAGCATTATTGTACTTGCATTGCATTGTGAGTAGTGCTATAGTTGTAGTTTTTAGGAGTGGGAATGTTTGTTTACTTGTTTATGTACTTGTTGGTTCTTTTGGGGTTGGGTACTGGTTCTCTCTGATTCTCTTTCAGTTACACCCTCTTGGGTTCTCTGTTTCAACACATGGACATAGTTCTCAGCATTGCCAATCGATTACCGTGATATGGTTAGATCTGAAATGACTGAAGGAGAAATAACCAAAAGATATTTTTTCAAAAATAACTTTTGGTTTTTCCTCCTGCTTTCATTTCAGACAACCTGCTCCCACCGCCCCTTACTTATCTTCTGGCGGCACACAACGAAGTGTGCCACTGCCGCCACCTCGCCATCACTCTACGATGCAGGTTCCCTTCCCGCACCTGCAAGGCAACCAGCGCGGCAGTGTCCTTTTCTTTTTTATTTTTTTTATTTGTACCTTTACTTCCCTCGCTTTCCTTTTTATGGAAGCGGGGGAAACCCCTGCAACCCCTGAAGTCCCGGAATGTCAATCAAGGGGAGGGGGACACCCCTGCAACCCCCAGCCTCCTTGGTTGACATTTTTTGTTTTTTTTTATGCCGTATTCAGCATTTTCTTCTTTTTGTTTTTTTTTCTAATAATCTTATTTGGATACCTTGCCAATCATGGCAGTTATGATGGACCAACTGTGACATGGGGAGGAAAATGGAAAGAAGGATGTGTTGTGGGGAGGAGAAAGAGGAGCTCAATTTCGGATCCCACAAGGAGGAAGATTCCCTAAACATTGTAAGACACAGGGTACCTTGTGTTCTTTGTGGCCACTTGTTCAAGGAACCAGGACAAACAGCATTGCAGATCCTCTGGCTCAATGAGGGAGGATGAGGCTTTGGGTTAGGCCTCAGTAGTGGGGAAGGACGAAGGGCAGTCAGAGCAGGACCTGGCTACGACAAGTATCACAGAGACAGGGGAGACATGGCATCACGTGGACATAATCACAGAGGTATGGGGATCAGGGACTCATGCAGACACCTCTACTGGGTCTGTGGAAGCATGGTCTCATGTGAAAGCTCTGACAGAGGAATTGGAGGAGCAGAAGGGACTGTTCTTCAACTGAGGAGGGGGGCGGCTGCAGCAAGTACATGTTAGGAGGAATATGAGACTGCTTCTGCCTGGTTGTGGGTCCTAATAGAGGAAGTGTTCCCCACCCAGCAGTGCTGTTGAAGATAAGAAATAGACCTGTCATGAGGATGCTCCTTGGAGGACAAAGCTACAGTAGGTGGTGGGACTACCAAAAAGGTAGGAGGTGGAGGAACAGGTGAGGGAGGAAGAGGACAGTATACTTGCTCCAGCTGTGGCAGAGGTGTCAATCCACAAGGATGAGCACAAGGCACGTGTGACCTAGACCCCACAAGGTCTTGTCCTGGAACTATTTCACCCTACCACCAGGGATAACCATGAGGGGGATGGGTTTAATAGTTTCTGCACAGTGCAGGCCTGTGGGAAGCAAATCAAAAGTGGCATAGGTGAAGGGGCAAGGGCCATGCACTAGTGTTAATGGCCATGAGTAATGAAGATGTCTGCTGGTACAGGCAGGTGTACCATGTGAACATATCCTCAGAGGCCACTAGTGACATTGTAGCCACCACCACCCCTTCCATCAGTGGTTAGTAGGAGGGAGAGAATCTTACCACATTCCAGTGCTGGGATGTCACTTGGCAGCCCCATCGAGCATGTGGTTCCAAAACCCCTGCACCCATCTGAACTGCCAAACTGATGCCATTGCCAGCGGAAATCGTGACAAGCATCAGACCACTGTTGCCGAAGCCACCTACTTCATGAATTAAGGAGGGGCCTATTGCTATTATTGCAGGCTAGCCAGGGAGAGGTGGGCAGTGCTATAGGGAATGACATCCTGAGTAGGCATTTAAGAGCTACACAACTCTTGCATCCTGTTTGACATTGTACAAAAGGAAATTAATGAGGCTCTCATGGGGGAGGGACTGACCTAAAAGGCAGACTCCAATCTTGGAAGAGTGGCAAGAGTGAGAGAGTTATACACTCCTACAAAATGCTTTGTAACTCTGTGGAGGAGCTTGATATCTTTAGGGGCTGACTGCACTTGAGAATGAGTTTAAGAACCGTGTTGGTTGGCTGTGCCCTGTGAAAGAACCAAAGATCTTTAGTGAGTGGCTAAACAATGTGAAAGACCCCACGAATTCTAATGAGTACTGAGCACTATGAAAAAGCCAGGATAATTTGCTGGGTGACTGTACCCTGTGAAATAGCTTGTTACTTTAGGGGCATTTGTGCACTGAGGAGAACACGAGAACATCAGCCAATGTGTGATCAGGATTAAGAAACATTACTTTCACTATTGTAAGTGCAGTGCCATTTTAAGGAAGCAACTGGCCATAGCCTCCCAATCACAGTTACTACAGCAGCTGTTTCCCAATCACACAGAACCCTCTTAATCAGCCTCTCATCTGCCTTCAAGATTACGTTTTCCCTTGCCACTAACCTGCCTCTGTCCTCACTTTCTCTGCCTGTGCTCTCGTACTTCATCCATCATTGTCACATCCCTAATACAGATGGCTTTACCGCCTATCTGCACTTAATAATGTCTAATGTTGATTGTCCATAATCTTTGTAGGCCCACCCATTTATTTCGCTGGTTACTGTTCCATTTACTACCCTCCATAACCTGGTCAAAATGTCCCAAAAGCACAACCCCATTATGAGAGGCGCACTGCTTCCCATCACATCTGATATCTATGTATTGTGCATTATTTTGTGATCAGAAAAGCATTGCTCTTCCCTGTTTATAAATGTACAATCAAATGAATCTACACCACAAAACAACTCTGTCCACTTTTCATTGTCTAACAAATTATCATCATGATCATGATCATCTTCCAAACTGATGCATTTTCCATGGGTAGACATTATTTAATTATCTTTCGAAATGAAGTACCAACGTCAATTCATCAATATGAAACAATGTGAGCATTCTCCTGTTATTATAGACAATATCCATGACTTCAATAAACTTTCTATCGAACAGTACATAAGTGAAGGTCAGCTTACTGATTTTACAGTAACTTACATGACTGCCTTGCCAGATGGGCCACTTGCTGTACCAATGTGGTAATGGGACATTAGCCCTTCCCAAGGGTTAAGAGTCCAGTAAATGGACATCATGCATCTGTGCAGTTGATGATTTTATGTATATTCCTGTTCTTAACCTGTTTGTATTTAAGATACCTGAGTTTTCCTCTATGTAGGTTTGCAAACATTTCTCAAAGAAATGTCAACTGGTGTCAATGATGCATTGGCCATTGATGCCACTGTCATTCGTGAGCTTCCCAGTGCAGTTGGCGGTTTGAACTGGTTGGTGTTATTCCTGTTGCCTCCTTTTTTTAAATCCAACTACCCTTGGATCATCAAGCAAGTTGGAAAGCAGGTCACTTACTAGCCAGAACACATAGGCATCATCTGCCAAGGCATGGCTCTCACCATTATGGCCAGTTTTTGCTCAAGCAGGTATACCACTCATTGATGCACTTCTGTGAAGGTTAACCCTCCCGGTGGCCTCTTCCAAAAGGTTATGCCATAAAAAATACGTTACACAGCAGCTGCCACTGACACATGGTTAAGTATACCCCATCTAGAGCTCGGCTCTGTGTGTTGCAGTAATCTGTGGGGGGATACCCCTGCTAACATAGCCTGATCAGACTGTGCAAACTAGTGTTTAAAAAGTTTCTGCAAAGGTCTTCGGGTGGTGCAGTCTCAGCTGGTAGCACACTGACTATTGGTGCACTGTATTTTTGGCAGGTTAAGCATGGCTGAAATGGGAGCTGATCTTCTGGCCAAAGCCATTGTTTCTCTGTGAGAAGTCGCTGATAAATCATGTGACCACAAGTTGAAGGTCAAGTGCAAAGCAGGGAACATGCATTTGCTTGCCATTTAGTAAAACCACAAGAACATTTGATCCATTGTCTGCTGCAACACAGCCCAAAAGTAATCTTACATGCCCTAGCAACTGTGCTTCCACCTCCTCCACGTTCTCCTAAATTTCAACTCTCCTATGTTTTCTGCACTGAATCCAGTTAATGCACAATGTTGCCCAGTGGTAAACTGCATGTATCTGCGAAATACTTGATTGTCTTCTGGACCCACACCTCATGTGTGTTGGAGACTGGAAATACCAGCCAGTGTGCTGTTAAATAGGTGTAGTGAATGTTCTGACAACTGGTTCAAATGTCCAAGGTAAAGTGGACGTTTTGCCCTACACACTGCTGTAGTACCCTGTAGTAACCACCCTACTGTAACCATAACCTTCCATTGTACAATTCCTGCACTTCTTTACAAGGAAAAAAACCTTGTCCCAAACTTCCCAGTGGTGATCAACTACCCGCAGAGGTCATCTGAGTTCAGGTATGGTAAGAGATAAATTGCCAAAAGTATAGCTATATTAACGCCAACCAAGTCCACTTGTGATATTATTGACCAGGGCCAAATGCTTCCTGAATATTTCTCTGAGACGATGAAGTATCACTGCTATGTGCCAGGGGTGCATAATGGGTAAAGATGAGTGTTCTCTTCCCAAGCACTGATACCGCTGAGGTGTTTCAAGGCCAATTTTGAGTACTGGTAGAGGTATGCTGCTTGTCCGATGGTATAGGGCAGGATGCACCTAAGATATTTTGACTTTCTCATATACCTGTTCTCTGCATGATTCTGATGCATATGGGACTGCAAAGATGTGGTACCTAAGTTGGTCCCTGACTTTCCTTGGCACACTGTTTTGTGGCAGAGTGTTCAAGTGGCCATATTTAGTTTCGAAATATAGTCCATAGGTGCCTCTCTTCCAGAAAGAACACGGCCCATTGACCTGTTCTTTGGGAAGGTATCCACTTGAGAGTCCGCAGCCACACTTAAGCTCACTGTACTGTTCACAGATGGGAAATATCCATTTGCATATCAGTCTTGTTCCTGCCCACATGGGAAGTCCAGCACTGAAATGCTATGGCAAATCCCTTCTGAACAAGAGTACCAACAGCAACCCCATACACGTGTTTCAGCCTTGTTGGGCATCATCAGTGAGGTGGAGCTGTACCTCTCTGAGCACAGTGAGCAAGGGGTCCACGTCAGGATGACCCCAGGAAACTTAGGGTGACTAAACCTAAGTCCATTAAACAATCAAAATATAGTCCATAGGCGCCCCTCTTCGAGAACGATCATGGTCCATTGACCTGTTCTTTGAGAAGGTACCCACTTGAGAGTCCGCAGCCACATTTAAACTCACTGTACCTTTCACAGATGGGAAATAACCATTTGCACATAAGTCTTTGTCTCGCCCACTTGGGCAGTCCAGCACTGAAATGATATGGCAAATCCCGTCTGACCAAGAGTACCAACAGTAACCCCATACACGTGTTTCAGCCTTGTTGGGCCCCATAAGTGAGGTGGAGCTGTGTCTCTCTGAGCACAGTGAGCAAGGGGCCCACGTCTGGAGGACCCCAGGAATCTTAGGGTGACTAAACCTAAGTCACTTTAACAATCAAAATACAGTCAATAGGCGCCCCTCTTCGAGAATGAACACAGCCCATTGACCTGTTCTTTGAGAAGGTACCCACTCAAGAGTCCGAAGCCACATTTTAGCTCATTGTACCTTTCACAGATGGGAAATAATGATTTGCATATCAGTCTTTGTCCACCCACATGAGCAGTCTAGCACCGAAGTGCTATGGCAATTCCCTTCTGACCAAGAGTACCAACAGCAACCCCATACACATGTTTCAGCCTTGTTGAGCCTCATCAGTGAGGTGGAGCTGTGCCTCTCTGAGCACAGTGAGCAAGGGGTCCACGTCTGTATGAACCCAGAAAACTTAGGGTGACTAAACCTAAGTCCCTTAAACAATCAAAATATGGTACATAGGCACCCCTCTTCGAGAACGAACACGGCCCATTGACCTGTTCTTTGGGAAGGTATCCACTTGAAAGTCTGCAGCCACATTTTGGCTCACTGTGCCTTTCACAGATGGGAAATATTCATTTGCATATCAGTCTTTGTCCCGCCCATATGGGCAGACCAGCGACAGTTTAGGTCACTGTACCTTTCACAGATGGTAAATATCCATTTGCATATCAGTCTTTGCCCCACCTGCATGGGCAGCCCAGCACCGAAATGCTATGGCAATTCCCTTCTGAACAAGAGTACCAACAGCAACCCCATACATGTGTTTCAGCCTTCTTGGGCCTCATCAGCGAGGTGGAGCTGTGCCTCTCTGAGCACAGTGAGCAAGGGATCCACGTCTGGATGACCCCAGGAAACTTAGGGTGCCTAAACCTAACTCCCTTGATGTTGTTTACAGTGCTATGGGTGCCAGAAAATGATTTGATTTGCTTTCTGATCTGTGACAGGAGTGCTGCTTATGAAAGAGATTGCACATAGATGGGGTCCAAGTTTCTATGAAAATGACAGCCTATGCATCTGTGGTGTGCTTCTCCTTCTTAATCATGCTGTTTTCCAACAACAATGGACCTCATTAGGAGTATGGTGGTAAGGCAACAACGGCGCTGGTATCGCTAACGGCACCGTTGCTACCGTACCGCCATACTAGGACTTCTGCACGCGGGTGCCCTTGCAACCACCTGGTCTGACCAGGTGGCCATACCGGCACCCACATGCAGTACATGATGGTAGCAACAGTACCATTATAAATGGTACTGCTGCTACCATCCTCCCCATTCCCATTGAGCCCCATTGGGGCTCAAATGGGAATAGGGACTGTAGTAATATATAAAGTGCTTTATAAGCACTAATAGCACTTTAGAATATATAGCGCTTCACTAAATGTGATGGCATTTTGTTGCCAGCAATAATGTGGGACACACATATAGTCATTTTTATGTTGCCAGTATAACAAGTGAATATGTGGCTGGTGGCATGCAAGGTACAGGATTCATAATGCAGCAAAAGCTCAATGTGAACCTGCAGAGAGTATAAGTGCACCAATTTTTCTTTTATTTTGAATACCTCATGCATAGAAGACAACATTATTTATATAACTGACTGACTTAATTAACAATTTCTAATCACTAATGCTAACTCCTTAACATTATAATGTAGTCCCATGCACAAAATGAGGTGAACATACATATTTTGAAATTTGTTTTTTAAACGTGCACTGGCATTTTTTTTCTCTCTCTTCTGTGTTCAGTTTGCAGAAAGCACAAAGTATGCATAGCAGGAAACAGAAAAAGATAGTTATTATAATCTGAAGCTCTCATTGTTTGAGACATGAGGGTGGTGACAGAATACATTTTCTGCTAATATTATTGGAAGAAAGTGTGTGCAGATATGTCACAACACATGTGGGGTGGCTCTGAGTTTTTGTAATGGAAAAATGAAAGAGGGAAGTTAGTTTGTGCTGACTGGGCTTTGAAGAAAGAAGTGCCTGGTCACTCAGCGATGGCTGGAGAACCCCTCGTTGTCGCTCCGCATTCCAAGCATCCAAGATTGCAGGAGCAAGTTTGTTGGCTGGAACTGCTTTTCTGAAGGGAGCAAGGACAAGGTCGTGTGTGAGAGATTCAAACAAATACCTCTGGCAAACAGACACAGTTTAAGTGAGGTCACTGTTTGCTGTTGGAAGAATGACCAATCAAAAAATGTCATGTATGCAGAGTAGCAAAGGAAATCCCCTGCATTTTAATTTGTCATGTTTATAATGTTAAATCATAATTTTAAAAAGGCTTGTTTGCTCTGTTTCTGTTTTTTTCTCTTCTTCTTTTGTTACAGATAATGATGGAATGTACATGGTAAGAATTGAATTGTGAATTGTACTTGTTTGCAATAGTATATAAAAACAAACTGTTAAGAGTCTTTTATTGTATTTGGGATTTTAGATGTGAACACAGGGGAGATTCATTCTCTTTGGTAATACATTTGTCAATTTGCCCATGCAGATAGAATAACAAACAGAATAAACAGTGATAAAATAAGTGTGTGTGTGTCCTCCTTGCATGTTGTTTGGGGGATTCTAATATAACACATAGATTACTGGAGGTCTATGAGCCAGTAATGATGCCTACGGGCGCATAGATCACTTGTGTAGTTAAGCCGTGATACCGGCCACAGGCTGTAGGTGGCAATCTATATAAAAGTGTTGGGTTCTCTTGTGGCTATAGGTCCAAGGCACTCTATATATCACTAGGAGGTATTCTAATAGAAAGGAAGGTTTGTTATGATGGGGTTATAATGTAGGGAAGGAAACTATGCTCACCACTAAATACCACAAATAACCTATTACCGCAAAATACTACAAGTAATACATATTACTAGATTCTCCAATATAATATAACAAAGTATGGTCACTAGAATGATATGAGGCCAAACCCAATCTAAATGCAAGGATAAGTTATCACCACCTACCGCTCATATCTTGGCGGTAAGAAAAATACTGCCAAACCCCAAATTTACACAAAATATCCTACAGGACGTACCGGCTCTGGCACCTGTGCATGGAGAATTACCGGGTCCGCCGAGGTCAGAATGGCCCAGTGATTCCCCTTTCGCTGGTGCTGGATGCCAGTTTGGGGGTAGCCTTGCCACTAAAAACCGCCAAGGCTACATCCAACCTCGTAATGAGGCCCAATGTCTGTTACTGTCTGGATTCTTAAGGAGCATAATGACTGTCTTGATGATCACCAATCTGATCAAAATTACTGTTTGACCCAGTGTATGTGGGTGGTAGTGGTAGACAACTTTGAATTTCAAGAGCCTCCCATTGTTCAAGTACTCCATAAGCTGTTCTTAACTGATATTCCTTAGATAAGATCTGTACCCACCCTCTGCTCCCCTGAGATGCTGGGAGGATCTGAAAGAGAAACCTCCTCTGTTGGTTTCAGTGGATGTTCATTGTTGGGGTCCAATACCTGTGCATGTTGTTGTACTGCCACATTTAACCCAAACTAATGTTTGATGGAAATTATTGACCATGAGTGGCATACTACCTTCAATTGACCATATGCAAGCCTGCCTCCCAAGCACAGCAATCCAGAGGAGGGTTGCTGCCTGAGAAAATAGATCATCAGCATCACATCACCCTGCTTCTTCAGCATTTGTGTGTTAACATGCTGTTCCAATTATGTCCAACTCTCTGTCACCCACCTCAATGTACCTCTGATGTTGCATACCATCAAAACAGGTGTGTTGCTCTATCACAAACTGCTTTCACATATTCCTGCTTCTCCTGCCTAATGTTACCCAATCGCAGATTTCTCAACCACTCACTTCAAGTTTCGGACATTGACTGGTATGTCACCCACCTCCTTCCCTAATTTCTGCTGCTCCGTCCCCAACAATTTATGCAAACATGCCTCTCCCGCAAGATGACCTCTGGGATTCATGGCTCCACCGACTCCTCTACTCAGGTATCACCCGATCACAGATGTCTCATCCACTCACTTCAATTGACAAACACTCACTGGTGCATCACCTGCCTCCACACATTTCTGGTGATGGAATTGGTGTTGGTCACCCACTCCATATCACTAAATGTCTGAAATAGTTTTGTGTATGCCCAACCACCCTTAACTCTCACTCTGTGACTTGGTTCAAACACTCACTACTTCTCCTTACCATTCTCCCAGCAACTATTCTAAGTTACATGCCAGTTTATTAAACCTTCCTTAAGGCGTACCCCAGCAATGTACAGCAATGTCCACTTGCCTCTGAAAGCTGTCTTACATTGAAAGGAAGCACCAACCTCATGACTACATTTAATCCATATGATTTAACTTTGGACACATTTTCAAAATGGTCATCTGAATTCTGCCCTTTAGGAAGCACCCAAAACTCTGAAGATTCCAGTTCCTTGCAGAAAAAATGTCTCCAGACCTCATAGCACAGTAGCATGAACATCCAAAAATCAAAGATGGTGGTGGAATTATTAAAAACATTTGACCTACTTGGTCTCAGTTAATCAGCAAAGAGAACATGAATTAATGAATTGAAAAAAGGCCAGGTGAGAGAGGAGCCTGGCTCACTATTTGATATATAAGGGAAAATTGCACATCGACTATCAACGGAGTTATCGACTGTTGATGTTTTTGCCTATTGATGCATTTTAAGGTCTGATAGAACAATGGATATCACATAATATTATATTTCATTCAATTGTATCTTTTGCAGCAATTAAACTCATTGTAATGTATAACTATAATTTGCATTGCACCAGCAGTCACACTTACTTATTAATATGAATTAAAGTCTGACCCAAGCACAGATGTCCTTCTCTTTATTGTCTTCTACCAATATAAACACTGACAGATTGCAGTATTTTTCTGCCTGGGGTATTGCCCTCAATGACCTTTCCAGTCGAAGTCTGGTAGTGTTTGTAATGTGTCCTTGCTGTATTGGAGATCTTAATGGTGCATAGTGTGAGAATTGTTTTTTGACTGCTTCATGGCCCTTGTGATAGTAAGCATGCAGCGTGATGCACAGATGTTTGAAGTGGAGCTTGTTTTTAATTGGTAGCGAGCGAAATGTGTGGAGTGTTGGAGTGTTATGTTCATATGGCAGTTGTGTTCTGTTTAATAGATATTCTGAGAGACCAATTCAAAGACTTTTGGCATAGTCAGATCTCAAAAATACAAGTGAGAAAACTGACATGGTCCCATGTGTGAAAGTCAGGTTGGGTCTGATGTGTCATAGAGCATCGAGTTTGAAGAAGCAGCTCCTTATGATAGATTTAGACTGCATTCTTGCTTTAGTTATCTGCCCATAGTGATTCTAAGATTCCTCACAGTAGAAGTAGGCACCGGCAAGTACCCATTACTCCCTCAGAGGGGTTTGTTGCAGGATTATGTGCTATTGTGCTGCGGATTCTGAGGTTTGATCTGGATTGATCATCCAGAACACCATGGAAGGCATGTGTTGAAGCTAATTGTGTACATTGTTGGGTCATTGGAGAGGTTGTAAACAATGTGTCTGTTGTCTGCATGACTAAAACATTGAGAAGTATATTACTGATGTTGTCTAGGAGAGGGCCCTTTAGAGTAGAGGTTGATACATTGGGGTACTCCACATTTCTGGTTGTGTGGAGGTGATGTAAAAGGGACCATGATTGTGTTTCAGTTCTCGCATGTCAGAAAGGATGCAATCCATTGTAGGGCAATGTTCTTAAGCCAATTTAGGGCTTTGCCCTTTAGCCAATATCCTGCATTTTCTATAGGCAGATCTCTTAACTGATGGTCTTGAATGTAGCAGCGATGACAAGATGTATGAGTGCATTGGTGTATCTGTTGTTGGCATTGTTTTAAAAGAAAATCAAATTGAGCATAGTTTAGAATATCTTCTCTTCATTCATCTGAATCTTATTTGTTTTTTAAGAGGTGTTTGTTCTGTTAAATATTTGTATTAGGGATATCTTTAACAATACAGCAAGTTAGAGAGTATACAAATTTGATATTATAAAAATAGCATATGGAATTGATACAATAGCAACAATTTCATAATAAAACATGCATTGTAACTTTAAGAGAAAGTAATATCAATGACACAGTGACATATAAGGAATGGTGGAGGGGGTGTCATCCTAATAGGAGAAACAAGTAATGTACGTTAAATAGGCGATAAAAACATTCCATTTGCTGTAAAACAACGGAAAGTTCTAAAATTACAGCGCATTCATTTTTTCAACTTTATGGAAAGTCCACTAAAGACTGTATAATATTGTCTTTATATTTTTCAAATTAGTTGCAATAAGTTGGAAAGCAACATAAACAAAGAAGTGAAATAAATCAGGTGAAGAAAGTGATGACATAAAGGAGTCAACCATATTATTATTAAGTTACATAGCGACAATGATTCCTGAAATGAAAACAATATTTTGTAAGCATTTCCAAATTTGTTCCCAAAAGGAAAAGACAAATTTACACTTAAAAATAGTATAGAATGAAGAAAGTCTGCAGAAGGTGATTGGCAGAACCAGCATGCATTTCAAACAGAATTGGAGATTTTAACAATCTTAAGAGGGGTTATATAAGCTCTGTGCAATATAAAATTGTGTGATTGTGTTAGGTTAGCTGAAACAGAAGTGGAGACACATTGATTCCAATTTCTATCCCAGGTATCTGGGGGATCTGCATGTTCCAATCCAATAATATAGTTGTTTTGGAGATGGGATTGGTATTATCTTTTGTTTGATTGTAAATGGAATACCGTTTAGAGGCTTTATTAGAAAGGGAACCAATTCCCAATTGGACAGATTTTGAGGGAACATTTTGGTGGTAAAAGGGACAAGATTAGGTGATCAAGTTAATATTGTTAGTATAGGTTTTGAAATAGTAATTGAGACCATAACGGGGACACAGCTCATGAAAAGGTATAGGTGAATTGTTACAGAATAGGTGTTTAACTAAAAAGATACCAGCAGAATACCATCTTAATATTAGCTCATGTTTAGGTTTGAATGGAAAGAATGTATTAAACCATAGAAAGGTTTGAAAACATTCTTGAACATTGGGTGAGCAAGATATTAGACTATTCCAAGCAGGCTTGCAGGATTGTAAAAGCAGTTTTTTTTTTATACCAGGCCAAGAAGAGGGTTGGAGAAAATCAGATACAGAGAAGAGAGCTTTGATTTTAATTTGTTCCAAGAGGGAGCATTAGTTAATTGATATTCATTGGCTAGGAACAGGATTATTTGTTGTAATATAAAGGCTCTCTGGTATTTGAGAACATATACAAATTTACTTCCACCATTGTTTTTTTTTTAGATTAAAGTTTGTTAAAGGCAATTTTGGGAATTTTATTATTCCATAAAAAGTTAGATAAAAGTTTGTCAATTTTCTTAAAGAAAGCTGTATATAGTAAAACTAGCATCATAGAGAGGTAATAAAGAATCATAGGGCCGAGCGTCATCTTGATAGATTCCAAGCGATCCCGTGTCATCTTGATAAATTCCAAGCGATCCCACCAGGAAAGAAACATAGGAGAGTATTGGTTGATAGAGGAATTTATTTTGTCAATAAAAGTATTGTGATTTAAAGCTAAAGTAGAAGGAATGTCTTTAGCAAATGGATGCCCAAATATTTAATAGAAGACAAGCACCATGTCATGCCAAATTCGGGAATATTAGGCATTATGCAGGAGATAGGGGAAGGATTTTCGATTTGTCCACATTTTATTTGTAACGCAAGACTTTAAAAATGGTTAAATGGTAGACATTAGCACAGCAGTAGATGTAGATGGATCTGAATGATAAAATAGCATATCATCAGCATAAGCGGAAAACTAGATCGAGATGTCATTCATAATAATACCTTTGTTACCATCATTAAGAGAAATGTTTTGAAGCAGTGGTTCTAGCAGTAGGATAAAGAGTAGAGGAGGAAGGGTTCATTCTTGTCTAGTTCCCTGTGAGATAGGGAATGATTTAGAAAAGGAATTATTAATAAGAAGTCTAGTAGAGGGATAAGACCATATACGAGCAATGAGTTTACAGAATGTAGGACTAAACCCATGGCATAACAAATAATGTAACACAAAGGGCCAGGTTAAACTATTAAAGGCTTTCTCAGGATCCAATGTGAGAAGGATAAGAGGGTTAGATGCTGTTTGTGTATGAGAAAGAACATTAAAAACAAGTCTAGTATTGGAGGAAGCATATATACCCTTAATAAAACCTGATTGATCAATATTGACCAATGTAGGCATTATGCCATCGAATCTATTAGCTATGACTTTGGCTAGTATTTTTTATTCAGAATTTATTAGAGAAATGGGGCTGTAGTTTATCATATATGAAGGGTATTTATCTGGTTTGGAAAAGAAAATGTATAAGGGTTCACTAAAGGAGCCTAAACTGTGACCTACATATGTAAAATGGTTAAATAGTTCAAGAAGTTTGGCGGAGAGTATAGTTAAAAAAGAGTGGTAAAAACCAATAGGGAAACCATCAGGTGCAGGGGATTTTCCAATTGTGAGATTGAGGCTAGCTTTTTGTACTTACTGCAATGAAATTGGTGTATCTAAAAAGGATACGTCTACTGGGTGATCAGTAATCATTTTATTTTTCTGTAGAAGATCATGAATATTATCATCAAGCATAGTTTGATCAGATGAGTAAAGTTTTGAATAGAAATAAAAAAAGGAAATATTGATCTCTTCTACCCTGTAACCTTAATGCCTTGTTGGTTGATAACAGAAGTAGTTAAAGATGTTTCTTTTTTCTTTTGAGATAGGACGATATCAACTTACTTGATTCATTAGACCTGCCATAAAACTTTGCTATAGATCTTAGCAAAGATGAGCACACTTTATTAGTATCGAATTTTGAAAATTCAATACGTTTAGACATAAGGGATTTAAAAGTAGCATCCGTGGGGTGATAGTAGTATGATAATTCAATTACCTTAATTGAGTCAAATAAATCATGTGAGAGTTGTTTTTTTGTTTATTTTTAATCACATCCTAATGTATAATAAAACCATGTAAAGTAGCCTTAAACACATCCCAATTATTATGATGAGATGTATCCAATGGATTGATGTTAGTAAAGAATTCAGTACAGAATATATTTACTTGCTGAATAAAAAAGGGTGATTTAATAGAATGGAGCTAAACCTCCACCTGGAATTAGGCATAGATTGTTGTTCCCATTCAAGGATTGTAAAGACTGCAGCATGGTCAGATATAACTATTGGGGCCAATCTCTGAGTGAATAATTTTGGATGCTAACAAAGGGTTGATGAATATATGAACAGGTCTGTACCAGGATTTATGGGGGAAAGAGAAAAAGGTATATTCCTTAGCATCAGGATGGCAAAAATGCCACTTATCTACAAGGGCAAGGTCTTCTATGAAATTAATAAATTGCTTGTGCAATTTGGAGTTAATACATTTAGTTTCAGATTTCCAGTCTAGATTAAAGTCAGCAATTTGATTGCTGTTCCCACATACATTAAAATGATCAAATGAAGGATGAGGGGCATTGGGACCGTAAATGTTAAGAATTGTTACTGACAAATTATTAATTAAGGCATCAATAATTGACCAGCGGACAGAAGGGTTGTGTTGCTCATTAATTAGTTCAAAGGAGTTTCTTTTGTGTTTGAGAATACAAACTACTCCTTTCTTGACAACAGCAAGTGCAAAAAACACATGTTTTGCCCACAATCTAGATAACTTATTATTTTCTTCACTAGATTCTAAATTAGTCTCTTGGATGCAGGAAATGTCAATATCACTTCTCCCAATATGACTTAAAACCTTTTGTCTCTTAATAGGGATGTTCAAATCTTTAAGATTCCACTAGGAATGTGCCATGTTCAATGGCTGCATTCAGGAGGACATACCAAATCACACAGAGCAAAATTGAGAACTACCAATTTTATAACTCTCCCCCACACTACTTTTATTCGCATTTTTCTACTCCCCTTAACTAATCATCACTCTTCTACACTCTGTCAGAGCTATGCGCTGTACATTCACATACCATTCCGGAGGTTCCCATAGGCCTATCCATTACCACATGAACAATATGGTGCTAGCACTAAGTTATGCTCTTATTTCTATTTCACTCACCCACAAGCTGCCTTCTGGGATCCATGGCTCAACACACTCCTCCTACTAGGGATCACCTGATGGCACAAGTCTTGGCCATATGCTTCATTTCATAGACACTGACTGGAGTGTCACCTACCTCTCCAAATCTCTTTTAATGGCTTTTGTGTTGTTCACCAGCTCTAAATCACTGCATATTTTGCATGGCTCTGTATGCAAAACCACCCCTAAATTGCACTCTCTGACTGGGTTCCAGTACTCCTTATTCTTCTGTCCTGCATGCTAATTTATTAAACTTTATATAATCTTACTTTAGAAATGACCTCCTGCCTCTGAAAACTACCTAATACTGAACAGGAACTCCAACCACATGACCCTCTTTAAGCCATTTGGTCACGCTTTGGAGACATTTGTTAAAAGGCTCATCTGAGGTTCGGCCTGGAGGAGCCTTCCAAAATACTGGTTGTTTCAGTTAATTGCGGGAACGTTTATCCTGGCTTAATAGTGAGTGCAACAGCACGAAACTAAAATAATCAAAGATGGAGGTGGAATTTATCCAACAATTTGACCATCTTGATCTCAGTTAATCATCAATGGGAAAATGAGTTGATCCATCGAAAAGATTCTAGGATTAGGGGAGACCTGGTACCCTATATATGATGTATCAGGCAAAACTGCACATTGGCTTTTGTTAATGTCAAAAAAGAACTGTCTTAATTTTGATAAATGAATTGAGCAACGGGCTTATTACAGTTAGTCTTGCAAAACAAATGGACAGCATTAACCCATTTCCAACTCACTAACCTGCTATGCCCTCCAAGCTCACTCCTTAAATCCTTTCTAGGCGTTTGACGCCAAGATGTTGAAAGGCACTTAATGAGCTTTGCAGGCCACTATTCCCACCTCCTCTAGAACAATGGTAGTTATTGTTTTGAGGGATTAGTCTAACCTATATGTCCATATACAGAGTCACATGGGGAACCACATCTGGGGGAAACATGATTGTGCTTTTTGTTGTGTTTCGGGCACATCCTCCTTAGATGAGAGGTGTATGGCCTCCATCCCATTACAATGTCCACCATTAAAGAATAGTCCTTTGTTGGGGCCAGTTCAACCAGCACAATCCAGTGGCACAGAGTTTACAGCCTTGATCCCAGTCACCTAAGGCAGGTTCAATGTTCATAGACAGCAAGTTGGGTACACATACACAGTCCAGATAACAACAACCTGCATTTCCCGATGCCAATACCGACAGGGGCACCCTAACCAATGTTCACAGGAAACATAATAATCACTAGGGGCACGAGTGGGGTGATATCATAATCGGACAGCAAAACAAAATATTTGATTTCTTGTACCAAGAAGAACCCTTGATCCCATCCCTTAATTGTTGTTTCTTTCTCCTGCCCATAATCATCAAATCATTTAAATATTATTATTCTCTTCTCGACTAAGGGGCTTGCAAGCATCCACAGACCCAACTTTTGCACTACTAGTGCAACTATAATAGCAGCCATGTGCAATATTTGCCCATTTCCATATTTACAGGTTTGAAGGCTTTGTAGGATGAGGGCCATTAACATTCAGCCTTTGATATTCTCCTCTATAACTATAATCTAAGCATTAGTACAATTCCTATCATTATATTTTCAAACTTCCTAAAAATTGTTCAGTGCGTGTGGGCAGCATCACTTTCTTTCTTATCTTCATGGAGAACAAAAGAAGAAACCATATCAGGGGTTGAGGAGCAGGGAGCTGGCCTGGAGGGCGCTGTATTGGTGATCATGGTCTCACTCATATTGAAAAACCATAGATAGCAGGAGAAAGGACCTGCTACTAAAAAGAAGGAGATAGCTACACACACAGTTGTGGTAAAGTAATATTGCTCAGAGGCACATTAGAAATAGTGCATATAATATAATTTGCAGTAGACAGAGAAGCCTTAGAATGATGAGCTACCTCAAAGGTCTTTTTCTGTTAAACTATGCCTCTAATACTTGCAAGAATTTCTGAATATCAGTGATCTTATTTTCCTACATTATTAAACATTCTAACCTTTCAAATCTCCTTGGCACTACTTTTGGCTATTCCTTCAAACATTCTAAATGTACAATTACAGAGTTATTTTCTAATGCTTAGCAATGCATATTGAACTGCCCACCTCCTGTCTGTATAATGCAACATATGTCAGTCATAGGAATCAAAATCAACTCCACGCACTTCTTGCTATGAAGCAATAACCCATCTGCTAGTCATATTCCAGTTTCCTTACCCTTCCAACAAATCATGTTGCCCACTTACGACACCTGAACTTCTCCTAGCTTATTAAGACATTGAAGGTGGAGGACTGAAGGGGCCAGAGTTTCCGAGTTGAGCCAATGCCTAACCACAAGTCAGGAGTCATCCTGGCTGGACTGCTAGGCAGTGTCACTTCCCATTCTTCTCTGTTTGTGACCCAGTCCCAGTTACAACCAGCCCAGGGGACAGGCACAATTCTCCTGGTAGGGGTCCAGAAACCTTTGATTGGCCCCTTTGCTGTGAATGTACATTCTTGGATCCTGCATGTCCATCCGCTTTACTGCCAGAGGTTCCTCTAGGGAAACAGGTCTTTGGATACTCTGGAGTCATTTCCCTGCAGTCTTGGCCATCTTCCCGGATGTTCACAAGTTCAGAAATCAGATAGGCATGTACCTTTTCACAGATGATGTCCCATTTCAGTGTTCGCCATGATGTGATCATTCCATTGATCAGTTGTATTAGGGCATCTCTGGTGTGCTTGCTGAGAGTCCCTATAATGTAGAACTCACCACTGTTTGTATTTGTGTTGGTGACTTGTGCCCCAGAGATAAGTCTTGTTGCTGGTTTTAAGAAGCCTATACAGTGATCTAAACATTTTCCCTTATACACACCCCAAGCTGCAAGGACTGTATTGGCATGAGCCTAAAGTCAATTGGATACTTCTCTTTTCTGTCTTCCTCTGCTTAACTCCTTCCTTTGTTTATGAAGGTTAATGGCAATCCATTCAGTGCAGTTTGGAAACTGAGGCGCTCATTACGATACTGGCGCTAAACCATGGCGCTATTAGCACCATGGTTGGTGCAGGTATCGTAACGGGTCCGCCAATGTTCAATGGGGAATTACCACCCCATTGCAAGGTTGGCAGCGCGGTAATTCCCCATTGAACATTGGCCCTTCCCCATTCCCATTTTTGCCCCATAGGGCTCAATGAGACTGGGGAAGGCGGTAGGTACGGTACCGCAAATTGCGGTACCATACTTACCTTGAGAGTCCCTTTGGGGGTCCCTACTTTAACAGCTGGTCTAGACCAGCCGTTCAGGTCGGGTCCCGCAAAGGGACCTCGTAGTAAGGCGCTAAGTGGTTAACGGCGCTGCAGCCTTTTACGGCGCCGTTAACCACTTAGTGCCAGGGTCATAATGAGGCCCTGAGTAGTGGCCTGAAACGCAGACAGATGAATTTTGCTAATATGGTGTTCAAAGAAACATACATCAAATCCAAACGACCTATCTTGCTCACTCTATTGTAGCAGAGATACTGACTAAGAAAGAATGTGTGTGTTTCTAGTGAACGCAGTAACCTCAAACATAAGAGGCAACTGGTATTGTATTCAAGTTTAAGTACTATTACCTAAATCGTCATTATATTGGCATATAACATATGTGGTTTAAAGAGACACAGGTCACTTCAGTTTTAACTCTAGGATCCAAAGTTCTTAGCGGATAGCTGTACAGCTCCATAGAGTTATTATAATACTGCACTCTGGTTTTTTATGCTCCATTCTCTTAATACAATCAGACAGTGGAATCCATGAGGCAGGGGCATCACATCCGTGGCTCTGATAAAATTACTGCTCTGAGATGTTTCTCTCACCATCTCTGTTGTGTTGGTTTGGTAACAATAACAATACATTCGTTTCAGGACTTCTTTTCTTCCCAATCTAGACTGCGTAGCATTACAATAATGGATTAAATTAGAAATGCGAGATGGTTTAGGGTATTTTTGAGGTGCTGGAGTAGGATTTACAACAGATGGTTCATTCTTTGGCAACTCATTTGATGTTGGGACTAACCTTGGGGACTGTTGCTCAGCATTCAAGGGCCAGAGGTAGTCATCATCGGACAACCGATTTGTGAGGGACTCACATGGATAAGGAACAACACCTTGGGGGCACAACACTAGTGGTTCTGCTAATACTAAGAAATTAACTCTGTCAACCCCCCATCTGCCCCAAGTTTTGGAAAATGTGTCAAGTTATCTTAGGTTAAAGACTTAGATGTTAGAGTTCATAAAGTTCCAGGCCATTTCCACATGTGTTTATTTAACAATTAGGTAGCTACATATGATCTGCCCCTTCATAACACTGGACACGTGTGCAGTCACAGTAAGAGCCAGATTAGTCATCTCTCCGACTCTTTCAGACCAGATGAAATACAAGATATTCACTCTTGGGATCAATATTGTGTAGTAAATTACTAAATTCTATTCATGAAGCTCACATTTTCTAGTGGAAGCCTCCTGTTGAGCCAGCTGCTGTTCATGTAAGTGTTAAGTATGGGTTCCAGCAGAGTAGAGATCTGCTATTAGAGGCGACTGATTTCAAAAGGCCATATATACATATTACAACTGATTGACCAACTGAGAGAAATTTAACAATACAGAGGGCACCTTAATTTTCCTGTTCCACCTCTGGCTTGGCTGTCACTCTGGCCCATCCACAACCCCTAGACAATATGTGATGCACCTTGCTTCCTACTGCCTACCCCATCCCCTGCCAGAGTTACCATTACTTTTTTTGCCACACTTCTACCACTGCTCATAAACAGGTCTCGGGGTCAACCCCAACCACACTTCTACCCCCCATAACCATGCCACATTCATATCACATGTTCCTCCCTTACAATTCAATATGAACCTCTTTTTATACCAGAGCCAGGCCAGGACATTTAAGGTAGTCACCATGTTGCAAACATTATAGCTCTGTCTTATTTGAGTAAATGTGCAAATTACAATACCGGACAGAAGAGAGGTTAAAACAGCATAGGAGCGTAAACCAGGCATTATTATCAATTGAATTCCCAGACGATGCAACCCACTTACAATGGGTCACATGGGCCCACGTTGGGTACCCCCTGAAACTGACAGCAAATTTCAGGCTGACTTCCGCTGATGTATCATCAGAAGAACCAGATTGTCTGGCAGCAAAGAGTGGCCTGGCCAAAGTGTTTATTTAGTCAGAGCTGCCTTAACCTGGCTGTGAACAAATCTGATAGAAGGGATGAAGGACTTCGCACACCTCAATAATCTGTCATGAGCCAAGTGCAAATTGTTATCAACAGCTTTCACAGGTGGAGATAATTGAAATAGTGTTGGTCTGCCGTATAAGATTTCAGAGGTACTGAGTCCTATCTTTCTGTTTGGGGTACATCCATTACTGAATAACACAGGGGGAGGGCTTCAGGCCATGTCATCCTTGTGACAGAGTTGGACCACCTGTTCTTAATCACCCCTTTATGGCTGGCTAGCGCACCTGCTGACTGAGGATGGAGCAGACATTTAAATTGTGCTACACTTTCAAAGTGGACAGAAGTGATTTCACCATACTATTAACAAAATTGGTACAACGCCTCTGACAAGTATTTTTTGGGACAGTTATAGCATCTGCTCTCCTGCAGGGTACGCCTGTCCACCCACCCAACCAGACTGCACATCAGGTATCACAAGAAGGTGCTGCCAGTTATTGCAGCGCGGAAGCCGGAGGATAAATGGGTCGTAAAAGAGGAGGGTGCGTTTTCCGTGTGTTGGTACAGCTTCCCCTACATTGTGTAGGAGGTAGAGTGTACATTCCTACTGTACTCATGAGCCATTTTAGAGAAGTCAGCGATGAACCATGATGTTTTAACAGTTTTGCAGAGTAATTAACATTGACACAAAACGGTGTATTGCCGTGTTTCAACACATTATATTTTTGTTAGATGCTTTACATTTAAGACACGTATTCAATACAGATCATACTGTATTATATATTTCCGACAACCATGCTTTTATAGAAGTAATGGAGGCGTATATACGAAGAGTAGACGAACAGTTTTTGCAATATTGCACATCTTGAGTCCAGACTAACAACCGTCTGTGTTTAGTTTGACTTGCCGAATTGACTGTCCCAAGATAAAAGCTGAGATGAACATACACTAAGCACTGATGCATCGCAATTTGACCCTGGGCAATCAGCAGCACGATAGCGAGAACGCTCCTATAACATCTAGGCAAGTGAGGCTCCTAATTTAACACAAATATTACAGGGTCTATAGGTATCTCCTGCCCTTCATTTCTGTTCATGTTTGTGCCACTTGGCATCAAAAGTCCACCACTCGTCTGCATGACCAAGCTAGATGCAGAAAGTCTGCATCAACGTGTTTGCATTGAGGGCAGGCACCCATGGAGTTCGGTTCAAATGTTTATTTTTATAGGTGTGCAGTATTCCATGTGGAGGTATTGTAACTGTAATAGTTTATGTCTATGATTCATATAGATCTTCTTTGTTTGGCAAAACATGTATGTCCAAGTAGAGCCCTTAATCTCGTGTTCCAGTGTATTTCCCAATGTTTATTTTGTTCAGGGTTGAATTAGTGAACTCCAGCCTCCTACCATACTTTAAAGAGTAGAAATCGATTTCCTGTGGGCCACCCTCCCTGAGGTTAGATTTGATAGTAGGCTGTCACTAGGCTCCAGGATGGAGAATGTCAGCAACACTTTTTTAAATTTCAGAGCACACTCTAAAGTACATTATTAGCTAAAATAGCGAAGAGCCCTGCATATTTCAAAAATATTCCACTGCCATGAAATTGCTCCCTCTGAATAAATCCTCAATTTGAACTATATCAAGGATTTCCAGCTCTTTACCGCATTTACCATCAAATAGAATGTCCAGTCGCCATACTTTGTCAATGAACCTATTGTCAGGTTTAGTGGTGCACTCCCAAACTTGCTATATAGTTTGCGCAATGCCAAGACTTTAACAGCACAGAGATAACATGTTATTTGGTTGCCCATATTGTAGATACAAATTTGAGTGGGGCCCGTATAGCTCTTTCCAGAGCAACAAGCTGCACATAACCGAAGATAACATAGAATATTTGTTCTATTAAGTATTATACTTCTGGTCAGGAACCTCAAAGCCTCACTGCTGTTTCAATTCACCGGAATACTCATCTGGCCTGCATTGCGTACAGGCCAGATGAACCCTCTAAAGCCACAGATCACACTGCAAGTGATGCTTGCTGTCCGGGCTTCACGGTTGCACTGCTGAGTCGTGGCAACGCCCTGTTATTTATGAACACACGTGGCAGAGTTGCTTCAAAGGGGCAGGCACCACACTCCTCCTTTTTCATAACAAACAAATGAAAGGAGGTACATACAAATACTTCAAAAACATTACACTGCACACAAAATAAAACCCTGTTATTTTCTTCCCTCCCAATCCCACAAGTCACTACTCATCCCGTGGGGTGGACCCATCAGTTCAGGGGTCCAACACATAATCACTGAGATGGGCTGGCTTCCCCCTCCTGACCCTTTGGGGATAACTCCTGCCTCCTCCCAGACCGGGCTCTCATCACCTGCGTTCCCTCGACCTACGGGACTCGGCAGATGGGCCAGGCCACCGCCCTCATCTGGTACCTCATCTCAGTCTCTTCTCTGGATCACTTCCAGACTGGTCTCACCCACCTTCTTGAAGAAACTCGCATTTCGGGTAACAGTGGTGGTCCCATCTGATGCAGTCACCATCGAGCCCAGCACCGCCACCAGGTCCATCGGACCAGTCTCATAAGTCAGTGAGAGCTTGCCTTGTGGATGCTGGTTCTTCACAAGCACTTCATCCCTGGGAATCAGCTGCTGGGGCCAGAGCCCTCTCCTGACGTTCTCTCCCTCCATCCTGAGTTTCAGTTCCCGCTCCACCTGAGCATCAGCAATGGTTGCCTCTCGCTCCCTCACCTTAGGGATTAGACCCCTCGGATAATGCCAAAACATTGCTTCTGCTGGTGCCACTCTCGTTGACACATGAGGGGTGGTCCTGTATTCCCTCAGGAACTGGTACAGCGTCTGTTGCAGATAGTGGCGCTGGCCATGAGCGATGTGGAATACCTTATTCAGAGTCCTCATGAATCTCTCAGCTTCGCCGTTAGTACATGGCCAGACTGGTGTGATTTTCCATTGTTGTATGCCATACTCTTCCATCAATTGGGCAAAGCTGTTCCCTTGGAATGGTGGTCCAATGTCAGAGCACAGAGTCTGAGGCAGGCCTTTTCTAGGGCAATGGCCACCTTGACAAAATACACTCACTCAATGAATTTGACCTCGGGGTACCATGACCACTCATCCACCACCAACAAGAAGTGAGTGATGCGGCCGGTGGGCCCAAAGACGGCATGTATGTTCTCCCAGAGGCTCGTTCAACGGGGCATTGTCTCAATAAGGGGCTCTCTCTGTGCTGAGGCAGCTGCACCATGACCAGCAACGGTACCCTGCAAATACAGGCATAATGGTTGACTGCAAGTATAGCAAACATATGCTGCCTGATGCTATGGTGTTTGAATGAGGTATGAATACTGCTTGATCTGGCAAAACCACTCAATCCATCAAGGGTGCTAATCTATGCGCCAGCAGTTTAGCCAAGACCTTATTGTCAAGATTCAAAAGTGAGAGAGGCATGTAAAAAGTGGAAGAAGAAATAGTTATCTCTTCCGTATTGCTAATTTTAATATTTCACATTAGGACTTCAGCTATGCACCATCAAGCTTGGTACTGTGACATTTTGTTAATAGACTCATTCCCTTCTAGACGCAAAGAAAGACTGCTACAATTCACAATTATGCTCTTTACATGCAATCTCATCAGCTTGAATCAAACACTTTGGGTACCTAAATATGTTGTGCACAAATATCAGTTCACATGAAAACAGTTATTTTAAGGCAAACGTGCAAAATTACATTCACTTTGGTATGTCATTAAAACATACGACGGGTTAGATTTCAGAGTGCCTTGATTACTACCATATATATGTATGAACCTTTGTGTTTTGATTTGCTGTGGTTCTCGCTTACTCATTTATCATTGAACGGCTCAGTACAACCTAACCCTCTGCAATAAAAGGACAAACTCCTAACTTACTTCATTAACTTTTTGATAATGTATAGGTTAAGGGACTGTTGCTTTCTGTCCAATCTGACACATTGCCAATTACCCTGTGGAGGTATTCTAATTGTTTATTTGTCTCTGGTACTCGCCATCCAAATGATTTCTTGTCTCTCAGTCTTTTAGATGGGTTGTCTTGCCCTTGTGTCTGTTCTGCCCCCACAACCACGGTTGGCAATTTTCTTTTCTGCCGCTAGTTAGGATTCTCTTTGCTCTTCCTAGAGAAATGCCCCAGAGCTGAACCTCAAATCCTCCCCAGCCTCTGCCTTTTATGGACTCCCTGCACAGCTGTTGTTATTATTATTATTATTATTATTATTATTATTATTATTATTATTATTATTATTCTTATTATTATTATTATTATTATTATGATTGTTATTGTATTTATTGAGCATGGACCTAGCTTCAAGAAACAATGGAGCGCTTTACAGAGGTATACACCAATACAGATACATAATGGAGCACGTTACAGAGGTATACAACAGTATAGATCTATAATGGAGCACTTTTCAGAGGTAAGAACAGAACAGACACACATCGAGGGTAGAATACAAAGGGGAACAGAGGAGGGTACAGCTTTACAGGGTGGCAGAGAGGAGAGGAGTGAATGGTGTGTATTGAGATTGAGTCAGGTGGCACAGCAGGACTTGATGGCCAAGGTTTTGCTTGAAGGGATTGGGTCTCAAATTAATTTCTATATTGTAGGAGTGTGGGGGTGAGTCTGTGCTGACAGGGATTAGGTTCCATAGTCTTGGGGCATATGCAGATCTGGTGCTGACAGGGAGGAGGTGCCATAGTTTTGGAGCATAGGCAGAGATGGCTTGTTTGCTGGTCCTTTCCTTTATGCAGCAGCAGATTTCAAGTTTGCACATGTCCTGGCTTCTGGTGGTTTGCTGTCCACTGGAGATCCTGAGTTTCTCTGCAAGGCAGCTAGGTGGCTTGAGGGGACTGCCTTATAGATGATGCAGCAAGACTTGAAGGTGATTTGTGCGTGAAGTGGGAGCCAGTGTAGTTCGATGAGGGCCTGGGTGATGTGGTTTGATCTGCGTAGTCCCTTGATGAGGCATGCAGTTGCATGTAGGACAGTTCTCAGGGGCAGCTATCAGCAAGCTCCAACACCAGCCACACTGAGCAGCAGCCCAGAAGTCCCTGAGCGGGGGCCAGTCTGACCCCAACAAGTCCAGTGCAGCCAAGTGTGCCTCTAACTCCCAGACAAGTGTGTGCCATCCAAGTGTTTCTGTGTCTGTCCTTACCACACCTTTTCCCCCCTCCATTTCAACACTCATCTGTACATTTTCTTTATATTTCCCCACCTTCTTCATGGTGTCATCTCTCACCACACCACATGTCAGCTCATGTAATTTGTGGCTAATGATGTTCATTTACTCTACAGGCAATCTCGGCCCTATCCAAGAGCTGGTGTGTGTCATGTTTGGACCTACATTTGTGGGCTTGATGTAGCTGGCTGTAATAGCTAAGAAACACCTGCATAATATCTTCATGACTCTGGTGTTAAACATTATCCTGTACAGTCTCCTCAATTATTGTCGAGAGAGATTATTTTCCAATTAGACACGAGAGGAGGGTCCCTGGCCGATCATCCTCTTTGTAACACTCCACAGCGATTTCCCCTTGCATGAACTTAATTTCACTCTCATCGAACTTGTGATGTAGGTCTAGTTTCTCATTGAGCTCTGTCATGACTGTTCTGTTGTGTGAGTTCTCGTGGTTACTTTCACAGCCTTTAAGGGACTTTTCAATACTATTTAGTGTCCTCTGATTGATTTCAATATTCCAGCCTCTTTGGATATACACGCCCCTCGAGTAAGTTTTTCCCAGAAAGATGCTGCCGTATCTATGGAGCCCCTACTGTTCTCCAAAAACTGCTACATTTCCCTACATAATTCTGTTCTAAATGTCATGTCAGTAATGATTCTGATTTAAACCTCCACCTCCTAGTTGTCTTACTAGCATTAGTGTGCTTACACTCCAGTACCATGAGGGAATGATCAGACAAAGTAATCAGCAGGATAGCACATAACCTTTATGTACCTCAAACATCTGCATCCTATTATCCATAGGTCTATTTTTGAGTATGAATCACGGACAGTAGTATACAATTTGAACTTTTTCATACTTCCCATCATCCATCTCTAGGCGTCTACTAGGTCATACTAGGTCATACTTGTTCTCCCACCAATATCGTGGAGTGAGGCATCTACCTCCTCCTGCAGCACATTGCATGGCAGATGGACGCTGACCAAAACCTTTGAATTAGCTTTCTGCATTCACAGAGTACCTGCTGCTTAAAGATGGCTGTCTGCCCTGACTCTGACCATTGAGTCCATCTGGGCAGGTCGGCCCTTGACGACCCTCCATCTGGCGGCTGAATCTATGGCAGCCCTGCTTTCCTGTGATTGGAGGATGCCGGAGAAAATTCATCATTGGCTATAAGCCGGCAGGCTTGTAGCTTCCCCCTTAAGGCCCACTTAAGGTCCAATGTCTGTCTGCCCTGTCACTTCTCCCGCCAACATCGTGAAGTGAGGCATTGGCCTCCTCCTCCAGCACACCAGGCGGCAGAGGGAGGCCGATGCCGAAGATTTTGTATTTATTTTATGCATTCACAGAGCACTTGCTCCTTAATTATGACCACCTGGCCTGTCTCTGACCATCGAGTCCATCTGAGCAGGTCAGTCCTTAATGATACTTCAGCTACCGGCCGCATCTATGGCAGCCCTGCCTGCCTGTGATTGGAGGATGCCAGAGAAAATTCACTATTGGCTGTTATCCGGCAGGCTTGCCAGCTCTCCCGGACAGGCCCTCTTAAGGCATGGGGGCTGTCTTGGACTGTCCGGGGATTACGGCAGAACCGCAGGTCTCCCTGCTCCTGTTCCCCTGATGCACCCTGCCTCACCTGCTTTTTCACTGTTACTCCCATGATATGGTGCTTCCTGCTACACCACTATCCCTTAAGGTAAGGAAGGCCGGATCCCCCTCCAGCTGGTGTTCACTTGTATTGAATGCAACTCATTTCACTCTGATATTCTTTCCAGCTGCCTATCCTTACTCGCACCACTATTGCAGCTCCTCTACCCTGGTTTGGCTCTGTTCCCTGTTCATTGCTCCTTATAAACATTGTCTTTAACATAAACCTTTCTCTGCTCTTGGTCCCGCTTTGCCACCTTCTCTGGTGCCCCCCTCCCTGTCCATCTCGATCCTCTCTCGCCTCTTGGACCTGCTTTGCGGCCTTTGCTGTTGGTCCCACACCCCTGTCCACCTCAATCCGTCTCTCCTCTTGTCTTGCTTTGCCACCTTCTGTGGTGGTTTCCCACCTCCCCAGCCACCTCAATCCTCTCTCTGCTTTTTGGTTGGTGCTCCATTTTTCCCACTCTTACCTGTAGCCTTGCTTGTGTCCTTCTTTCTTTTCTACTCCATCCACTTGCCACCGTGAATCTCTCCCTCCTTCAGCCAACCTGCTTTGTCTCCCTATCTACCCCCTCTTGCCTTTCTTAGTTGCTACTTCTGTTCCATTTACGTTGTCTTCCCTTGCTTACCTGCACCCACTGGCTCTGAATTTGCAACGCAACTTGGGCTTCCTCGTGCTCCCTAACCCCCTCAACCCTACTGACTTCGGCTGACTGCCCTGTGCTGTGTTCTGCACTTCCTTACCTAACTTTACCCTTGGGTTTGGCTCTGGATCCTTGCTTGTTGCATCGACTTCCTGGAACCACTGACTGTCACAGGATCCCTGCCCATTTGCATTGACATTTCTTGCAACCTTCTTTTGACTCTGGTTTCCTGTTGTGCTTAGAATTGTTTTACCTGCAACCATGGATCACTCTGAAACGTTGTGATGTGTTTGTCAGCCTGCAAGCCAGATGTAGCCCCCAAATCCCTGAGGTGTGGCTTTTTCAGTCTGTAGTCACTTTCCTGCCTAGTTGTAATTGTCTGAATGTTTGATGTAGCCCCTCAATCCCTGAGGTGAGGCTTTCCAAGTCTGTAGTCACGTACCTGTCTACTCTTAAATGTCTGCATGCTTGATGTAGCCCCTCAATCCCTGAGGCGAGGCTTCTCCAGGTTGTAGTCACCTTTACTTGCTTGTCCCAATTGCATGACCCGTTTCTCCATATGCAGTTTACCTACCTGTTTCTGCATTTATTAACTGTTTGCATATTGTACCTCTTACCTCCTCCCCTTCTGCACTCCCCTTATTCCCCCTCTATCCCCCTTTATGTCTCAGCACTTGCACGTTCTAAATTGTCTAACGACCTAGTTAGATCATGTTGTTTATTTTCTCTCCTTTTCCCCCTGCACCTCTCCCCTGCTCTCATGGTATAGAACGTGCACGTTCTGAATGTTTCAAGTCCTAAGAACGTTTTTGTTACTGTTGTATCCCCTGCTCCCCTTTCCCTGTCCTCCCCTTACCTTGTCTTGATGCACCTTGAAACACATTCTGCTGTAGAGTACGCATAACAAATAACCAATAAATAAATAAAATATAGAGCAGGAGTGCTCTAGCTGTGCCCCTCACTATTCTCTTACCTGAAGATGATATATCCAAATCAAGGTCCGCAACGATATTGAATCCACCAGCCATGGTGACATTATAGTTCAGTAAATCATGAAGCTTTTCCGAAATCAAGTCGAAAAATGGTGTCAGGTCTGGCTTGGAGGCAAATCCGTTAACAATACAGTAGCATTGCCCGTGAAAAT